>NC_135272.1:12287500-12912500 GCF_051311805.1 Agelaius phoeniceus | reverse complement strand
GAAAGCTCTGAGCTGACAGCTCTGGCACCTCCAAAAGTTATGTCTGGAAATGGGAGCAAGAAAAATCCTGCAAGGCAGAGTTGAGGAAGCAGTACTGAGCCTTAAGTTATGCCAGGATGTATTTTCACTTTTAATTAAATGTGGCTTCATCTCTGGGACCAAAAGCTAAAAATATTTTTCATTTCTCTGCTCTGAGCAGCTAAAACCCAACCAGGGAAGTGTCAGAGGTACCTGGCTCTGGTGGGTTTGGGGATGTAGGAGATGCCTCCTGCTGTCCTGAGCAGCATTACCTGCTCTTTTACCTCCTTTTCCCTCTGCTGTCCAGGGTTGTTCCTTCCCAAATCCACCCCAATCCCTCTTTTCCCTACTAACAGCCTTTCTCCTACACATCCAGCATGTCTTACACAGCCCCCTCTTCTTGATATCATAGAATTAAGTCCAGGCAGGTTGCACTTGATGGTCTTGATGATCTTTTTCAACCTTCCATGACTCCATGGGATAGAATACAAAGCTAATTTATGTATTTCTACTGTTTCATACAGTACAAACACATACTTACATTCCTGCAAACACTAAAATTCCTTCTGTTGGCTCATCCCTGAGCAAGGGGAGCTGACTGAAAATGATTTATTTTTCCAGCCAAAGGAGTGTTCTGCTCCCAGGCTCTCATCCTGCTGCACGACTCCAACCCCTCCAATATCTGCTGGGGAGGAGCTGTAGGGAACCCAGGAGGCTCCTGGAATGCTGTGGAATTTTCTGGGTCCCCAGGATGAAGGAGGAATTGAGAATCTGACTCCATGTTCTTAGAAGGCTAATTTATTGTTATATTATATTACATATTATACTATATTACATATTATGTTATGTTATATTATGTTATATATTATATTATATTATATTATATTATATTATATTATATTATATTATATTATATTATATTATATTATATTATATTATATTATATTATATTATATTATATTATAGTATGTTATGTTATAATGCTATACTAAAACCATACTAAAGAATAGAGAAAGGATACAGACAGAAATTCACAAAAGAATAATAATGAAAACTTGTGACTCTGTGCAGAGTCTGACACAGCTGATGGTGATTGGTCATTAATTAAAAACAATTCACATGGAACCAATCAAACATGCACCTGTTGGTAAGCAATGTCCAAACCACATTCCAAAGCAGCAAACACAGGAGAAGCAAATGAGATAATATTGTTTTCATTTTTCTCTGAGGTTTCTCATCTTCCCAGGAGAAGGAATCCTGGTTTTTCAGGGGTTTTTCAGCCAATATGACAGTGGCAGAATGCATGAAGGGTAACTTCAGCCAGGTGAAGGAGCACCCTGCTTAGGGAATGTGATCCTGGAATGTGATCTGGCACCCCAGTCACCCTTGGCCTACAGCAAAGGCTCTCAAACTCGGAGATCTCATTGTCTTGTGCTGAAAAGGACCCATAAAACAGGAGCAGCCCCAGCACAGTGTCCAGTTCCAGGTGCAGGCAAGGATTTCTCCAAGGCAGAGGCTGAGTTTGACACTGAGCACCCAAACCAGGCCATGATTTGTGTCTCTGTGTGTTGGTCCCCTTCTTTTCCCTCGTAATCCCAGTTTGCCAAGGTTCTTCCTTAGATGCTCTCTACTGCAAAACAAGCTGGCTCTCATGCACATCTCCTCAGACCAGGTTTGTTCTGCTCCCAGCCTGGCTTTTTTTTCCTGAATATTCTTTAATTTATTTTTTTTTTTCACTGAAAATGTCCTTGACCAGGAAGCAGACTGTCTCCTTCCACATACCCCTACACAGCTGGAGCATTTTCCCAGTTTTCTCAGTTTCAGGGAAGAGCTGTGACTGCCTGAGTGCTTTGAATAGAACTGATTGTTTTATCCCTTTGTTGCACTCATTCAGTTCAATAAAATCATTGTTGGTAAAAACCCTTCATGTACAAATTGATAAAACACAGTACAAATTAATTTTTTTTCCTATAATATCTATCAAATTACATCATTTCTATCTAAGACACTCTCTGATAAAAAAGAAAGGAAACAAAAAGAAAAAAAGAGATTAATCACTCAGTTTGCCTTTGATTCCTCATCTGTAACTGCTACTGGTTAAAGATGTTTTATATTCAGAACTGAACTCAAATTGTCTGCAGGGGCAGCTGGTGAAGACACTGAAAGCATGGAAGGTTTCAGTGATATACAAAGAACCTACAGCTAAAATAGCAGTTAAAATACATATAAAATATTAGTATGAATAGAGACAATATTAAGCATTTAAAGGTTATTCTATAGGCAAGTTGTTAATGCCAGATTACTCCAGCTGTGGCCTAATCTCTGAGCTGGCTGTAGTAATTATATTAAATAATCCAAGAATAAAATCCCTGGGAAATACATCAGAAGAAATTCTTCTTTGAGAGGGCAGTGAGGCCCTGCCACAGGTGGCCAACACAAATTATTACACAAATAAGCCCCTTGCACGATGAAGACACAAATTTTCGGGTGGAAAGTGCTGAATCTTTGCTCGTGAAATTGTGTAAATTCTTTAAAATGGGAAAAATACTTATTTAATTATAAATAGTGAATATATTTAGCAAAATATTTGGGAAAAGCAGAAGGACTTGGTCACATATAAGGTTTTTCTCAGGATTTTCAGGATTTTTCTCATGAAAGAACCTTCAGCATCTACATTTTAGAGAGGTAAATTCCTCCCAATACAGCTGTTGCCTTACCTAAAGCTGATCCTACTGCTCAGTCCTGCCTAATTAGGCAGGCTTAGTCCTTCCATATCTGAACTTTTCATTTTGAGGCTGTAAATTCAGTTTTAATCACAGGCAAGGTAAAAGCAATACCCCCCAAAAAAAGCAGAGCACACACATAAATGAAACACCAGCAAACAGCTCCCCTCTTGTGCTGGCAGAACCCGAACCTGCCTCAGGACTGCTCCTGAAACAAACAGCAAATAAAAAAGCAGATGTTCACAGATCCATTATTGCACCAATAAAAGGTGGAATTTCATGAGAAACCTCCAGTGCTGAGAGATAAATGGAGGAAAATCTGTTGAAAGACAAACATAATAATGAATGTGCTGTGCTAATGAATCATTGCTTGTAAGAGGCCATTCAAACTTGACATTAATGATATCAAATGAGCTGTGGAATGTATATGAATTAAATTATAGTGCAGTGACAATTTGAGTATTTGGAGCTACATGAGTCACTAAATTAAAAAGGAAGAGGTAAGAACGTGGATTTAGGCAGAAAAGAAGACAAAAGACAGAGCTGGGTCACGTTCTTGGGCAGATCAGATCACCCAGGGTATTTTAGTTTGTTAGCTAACAGAGTGCTAAAGTTATAAAATGTGTTTCTGTTTGAATTAAGAGCCTGCACAGGTGGTAAAAATGTGAACCTGTGAACCTTCCACTGAACTGGTTTGGCTGCAAGTTTTGTAACTTATAATTTTCTCAGAAGCACACAGAAAGGTTTCCCAGACAATATTTTAATATATGGAAGAAACTGTAACATTAAAAATAATATATATATAAAATCAGTATGACCACTTTGTGGAATGCATTAGGTTGGAACTATTAAATGGGCTGTTAAATGCAATTAGGGTCACAATGTCAAACTCCTGGAGCACTCAGTGCCTGCCACCAGAGTTATTCCATGTGCACCACAGGGACTCCAGGTTTGCAATACCTGTAGGTGGCCATGGCTGCTTATTTAAATCCTGGGATTACCCTCAAACCCTTCCCTCCAATATAAAATATAATTTTAAAGTGTGTATCACTATCTAAGGTCACCAGGATGGTCAGGCAAGGCTTGCCCTTAGTGAAGCCCTGTTTGTTGATGAGATCTGATATTTAGTTCATAGGTTTTCTGGATATTTAATAAAGCATTTAAAACTTCTCAAACATTTCCAAATAATAATAATAATCTTACTTTAAAGGAGAGTTGTTTTGGGGGGTTTGTTGAGAGTTCTACATCATATTTACATTTTACACTACATTCAGTGAAAACTGATTCTGGTTACAAACAGCAGAGGCAATATTGGGTGATAACCAAAAAGGTCAATTTTCTGGCTCTAAGAGAACAAACCTTTCTATTATTAGTATTTATGTGTGCTGGCATTTCAGGATTTCACAGGATCATAGAAACATGGGAAGGTTTGTGCTGGAAAGGGCCCCAAAGCCCATCCAGTGCCACCCCTGCCATGGCAGGGACACCTTCCACTGTCCCAGGGTGCTCCAAGCCCCATCCAACCTGGCCTTGGGCACTGCCAGGGATCCAGGGGCAGCCACAGCTTCTCTGGACAATCCTCACAACATTTGTCCTATTTGGGATTAACCATGAAGGATAGTTTTGATACTGCTAAAACAGATTGCCTGGGATGAGAATTTGGAGGAAATCTCTACTCTGTGAACCTTTTCCTGGTTCTTCCTTTAGGGGTCAAGAATGTAGCTGGTCTTTGATGTTCACAGATTTAAAAGATTTTAAGTACCTGTAACTGCAACAAAGGCTACTCAAGATGGAAAGCATCAGCTCATTTTCAACAACCTTATAGTAATTTTTTCCT
Organism: Agelaius phoeniceus; assembly: GCF_051311805.1. Classification (NCBI taxonomy): domain Eukaryota; kingdom Metazoa; phylum Chordata; class Aves; order Passeriformes; family Icteridae; genus Agelaius; species Agelaius phoeniceus. The sequence goes on along the minus strand of NC_135272.1, from coordinate 12,907,922 downwards.
CATTGTAAAAGGATTTAATAAACATTTGCTCAGCAGAATTTCACAGCAGATCAAAGTCAAAGCAGAGCTGAGGTAGCAGCACTGGGAAAGGGGAAAGTGCCAGCAATACCTGTCCATCAGGTGTGTTCCATACAGGCACAGCAAAGCAGGAATTAGTATGAATAGAGACAATATTAAACATTTAAAGGTTATTCTATAGGCAAGTTATTAATGGCAGATTACTCCAGCTGTGGCCTAATCCCTGAGCTGGTTGTAGTAATTATATTAAATTCTATTAAATTAATTCTATTAAATAATCCAAGAATAAAATCCATGGGAAAAAACATTAGAAGAAGTTCTTCTTCTAGAAGAATTAGAAGAAATTCTTCAGCACAGGGCTTGGAGATACATTATGGAAGGTTTTGACTTTCATGAAGGGTTAATGAGAATCATCCCTTGGAGTCCCTCAGGCAGCAGTGCTCACTGCAGCAGCTGACAGTTCAGGTATGACATGATCAGCCACTCTCTTACCACAGGAAAGTGAGCTGCAAGACATGAAATAATAATGTTGAGTCCAAGGAGAGCTCAAGGAAAGGGTCACACCCTTGGGGACAAGGAGGAGACATCATTTGTCAACAGATGACTTTTCAAAGGAAGGTTCTGCAAGCATCCTGAGCACCCAGGCACTGGCAGGTCTTTAAAAGCATTGCTGGAACCATCACCTGACACAAAAATTTCAGGGTTTATTTTTTGACAGTCCACAGACTGGAAGAGAGGCTACAGAGCAGCCAGACTGTGGCTGCTGCAGCAAAACTGTTCTGTATTTAAAAAAAAATAAATTACATCCTGCAAATGCTGAATTATTGTTATTTTGAATCATGTCAAGTAGGATTTGTTCAGTGACTTGTTTTTGAAATATATATTAGGATTTTTGTACAGGTGCTAAACAATGCAGAGGGCTGAGGAACTGAGACTCCTTTCTTGAACTTATTTCATTTATAGCTAAGCACAACATGATATAAAGCACCACTAAAAGTGGACCAGGCTCTGTAATAAACCTTGAACCTCTAAGTAAGCTGGCATACCCAGGGAAGAAATGCTTACTCCAGGTGAATTCAGCTTGGAGTTTATCTCAGCAATGTCACTTTGGGTTGCTGTGGCAACAGGTGCTGGCTGTATTACACTCATTTTTAGTTCATTAATTGCTGTTAGCCTGAATGATGTAATTAATGTCAGCCATGATGATGCAATAACCCCAATGTTCACTGGCTGATTAAATCACATCATGACCTGCAGCCAATCCAACCACTTTATGGCACATTGAATTTGCTGAATTAACCCCCAAAAAATTCTGCTGCAAAGGCTTTTTAGAAATTCTTTAGTGTGGTTTTAATGTATGAAGAATATGTGATGTGTGGTGGCTGTGTGTGTTGGTAAAATTCAGCTGAAGTCAAATGTCTCACAGGCAAAACTCTTCTTATGTCACTGAAAAGTCACAACAGGAGGAGAGACAAGGCAAGGGAAGCACCAGATGTGTGGGTGAATGTTTTGTCAAATGTATCTGTATGCACCACAGCCAAAGGAAAAGGTGCAAATTCCCTTTCTGTGCAGAGGGAACAGAACTAATTTTGCTGTGGCAGGACACACCCTGCTCGGACACAGATCCCCTGGCTCCTGGCCCATGTGTACCCTGACATAAATATGGCAAAGCTCACTCCCCCTCACCTCAGTGTGAGCTAAATTAAGCTGGAATATTTAAATATTTCTATTTTAAAAAGAAGTGCTGCTAACCAAGAGAAAGCTTTCTACCAGAGTGTGTCTCCAGGGCTGGGCACAGGGGCAGGATCCCTCCCTGACCTGCTGGGAATGCTGCCCCCAGGACCCCACTGTCCCCAGGGCCCCACTGTCCCCAGGGGATGCTGCTGGCTCAAATACCACATTTTCTGTGCAAATTTGGTCACTCTAAGCTTCCAAAAATGGGAGCTGGCCACTCTTTTTTTGGCATAAATAGCTATGCTGTTGCAGGACAGCAATGCATTTACTTGTCACCCTGTGGGATGTGTTGCTCAGTGTGTAGCCTCAGAGTAAACAAACTGCACTCCAAAATAAAGCTTTATAAATGAAACCTCTCTGAGGCAAGAGCAAGGGGCACTGGGGCAGAATTAATATTCCTCTGAGCTACACCATTCATCCCATGATAGGGCCAGTGGTGCTGGGAAGACACAGAGGAAGAAGTTGCCTTCCTCACATAAATCTCCAAAGGAATCCTTTTAAGTTGTGGAATTAGAGCCAGGAACAGGGGAGATAAAAGCCAGCCATTTTGTTTCAAGTTAATCTTGCAAACCTCAGAGATAAGGCTTGACAAAAGAATGTCTTAATTGGAGTCTGGCATCTCCATCCTTTAGTAGCTGCTGGGACTTTGTTCCTGCTTTCATTCCTTCCTGTATATTGCACTTTGGAATCCCAATTACACTGCTAATGTAAATTAAAATGTAAATTAAAATGTAAATTAATCTGTTTACTAATGCAATTATGCAAAGGAACTCTGCTTCCACTTTAATGCATTAAAAGGAGAAGAATGCTTTCAAATCGTTGCATATGTTAGTTTTTATTATCCTGAAATAAATAAAAACTAATTAAAGAGAAGCTGGTTACACTGGAATCAGTGAGAAGCTGCTTCAGCAGGATGCAGTCCTACCTGATGATTGCCTTCAGTGAGCACAGGTTAGAGAGGGAATTTTTCTTCCTTTAAACTACATGTGTAATTGGCTTCAGAGCTGTCTCATCCAGCACAATTCCTCTCCTCTAAGAACCCATCTATTTCTCATACTCAGATTCAAAATTCAAGATATGAGGATAAAGGAAAGGATGTAGTGACATGAGACAAGGTGCTCAAGAAATAAATCATAGCTTGGGATATTGCAAAAGAATAATTCTAGAGGTTTATTTGGAGGTATTATAGAGTCATAGAAACATTTAAACTGGAAAAGACCTCTAAGATTAATCCAAATATGAACCTAATGGTACCAGGACCATATTCTAAGCACCACTTCTACACACTTTGAGCACTTCCATGTGTAGCCCATAGGATTTTCTTCAATAATTAATGTTATGGATATCAAATAGATTATTTCATTACAAGTGATTACTTGTAATACAATACAATACTAAAAATGAAGAACAGATGCCATTATTAAGTTTAAATATCTTCAGATCTGCAGGTTGGGCACATGACTGGTTGGACTTCTGAAATGTAACTTGAATTTCACAAGATTTAAGAATTTTCAGTCTCATCTGGACACCATGATCTAGAAAACAACCAGTTCCTTTCAGTCTGCAGATGGCATGGCAATTTTTTTCACTTATCTATTTTCATAAAGATGTCCAGTTTTGGGGAAAAAGCCAGATTGAGGTAATTTCCTCACTCCAAGGTGTGCCTGTTCTTTCCTTCCCTTCTGGAGAACCAGCTTTCCTGGAGGTTACCATCCACACCCAGGCACACCCAGCAGAATCGTGTGCTGGACCACTGCTTGTGGCCAGGTCACTGAATCACGGACTCATGGAACCATCAAGGCTGGAAAAGACCTCCAGGACCATCAAACCTTTGACTAAAACCCACTCTGTCCCTAAACCACATCCCAAATTGCCACATCCTCTTGTTTTTTGAGCACTTCATGGATGGAGACTCCACCACGGCCCCGGGCAGCCTCTTCCAGTGCTTGACCAGCAGTGAAGAAATTTTTTCCTAATATCCAACCTCCCTTGGAACAAGTTGAGGTCATTCCCTCACTTCCCATCACTTGTTAAGTGGTCAAAGCAATGAAATTATCTGGGTAGAAGAAATCATGGGATTAACTTCTCTGGCCACTCCATGGGAGACAGCATTTACTGCATCTTTGGATCCTTGGGTCAATGAGAAGATTAAAAGGTCTCCAAGGCTGGAAAATGGGTTTAGTAAATTAAAGTGTGGTAGTTATGGGTATTTTTAACACTTTGCTTCCTTATTAACATCTTTTCAATCTTGTCAACACCTTTCTGTCAGCTTTCTTTAACTTATGGATTTCAATTCATTTCAGAAAGTGTGTATGGGGAAGGTGACAAATAAGGGAAAATTATAATAATAATTTTTTGAAAATCAATAAAAATAGAGCATAGTGCTAATAAAATATTTTTCTGTGAACAAAGCAAATAGTAGCAGGTAGCTGACCAGGCATCCTCAGCCTTTTACTTTTATTGAGTCTGATTAATTTTGCCTTGAAACAAGAGTTGCTTGTTTTTCCCAGCACTTTGAAACACAGCTGCATATTCACCAGAATCAGTGAATGTTAATAATTGTGAATAATTTTCTTATTGAGGCTTTTAATTCCTTAAGTTGAATGCCCTTATTATGAGATAATGCTGTGTATCCTGCCCTTTATTAACCTCTTACATTAATCAGCATCTGCACTGCTGCTTCAAATCCTCCCTTCCTGGCCCCCAAGGTAATGAGATAACCTCTGCTCTGCTCCCATTAATTCTTCTGGATTTTTTCAAGAATTTCTGGTCATCTTCAGGATATAATAAAAACCTCAAAACACTGAGGATTGTTGAGATTGTGAGGTCCCCAGGATTAGGTGAGAGATGAGAATCTGACTCCATGTTCTCAGAAGGCTGATTTATTTTTGTATGATATTATATTAAAGAATGCTATACTAAAACTATACTAAAGAAAGAGGAAGGATTCAGACAGAAGGCTTAACAAGAATGAGAATAAAAACTCGTGACTGACTCCTCAGAGTCTGACACAGCTGATGGTGATTGGTCATTAAGTAAAAACAATTCACATGGAACTAATCAAACATGCACCTGTTGGATAAACAATCTCCACACCACATTCCAAAGCAGCAAAACAAAGGAGAAGCAAATGAGATAATTCTTGTTTTCATTCTTTTCTGAGGCTTCTCAGCTTCCCAGGAGAAGAAATCCTGGCAAAGGGATTTTTCAGAAAATATGACAGTGACACAGGATGTCCCCATCTTTAAACAGTGGCTTTGTATCTCCAGCCTTCCTGTAAATCTGATCCAGATGTTGCTCCTCGAACTTTATATTTGGAGAAAGGAGCAGACATTTCTCCATAAAGTCAAGCACACATCTGCATTTCCTGTTATGAAAGGTTTAGTGTGAGATGTTCCTCTGACTTTTCCTTTGTGTAGGGATTTAGAAAATTCCTGTGCACTTCCAAATTCCTGCAGTGTGCTGGTTAGAGTGCAAGAGCAGGGAACAGAAGAGGGAGGAATACTGTGGATTGCCTTCTTTGCATTTGAAATGTACTGTGCAAACAGTATGGAATGAACCAAAAGAGAATTGATGTTCGCTATAATGCTCAGACAGCCACCCCAGAGTAGCAGAGCTGTGCTCTTTTAACTGTTGTCTTTGCATAAATCTTTCTCACCTTTAATATCAATCAAGTTAACAGGTTTCATGAAAATAAAAATACATTTATAGTCAAAGAAAGATCTGAAGTACTCTGTGCTATATTGTCTGAAATTCACCACAGGTTTCGTCATGTTGTATAATTTGGAAAAAAATTAAATAAATAAATATTTAATTAAAATTTAAATAAAATTAAATAAATTAAATAAAAAATAAAATTAAATAGCTCTGATCTGACCTTATATTATTGATCAATATTTGCAAGGAACTAAACTATAGACAAAGTTTTAATTTTATTTTATTTAGTTGTTATAAACCCACTGACCTCAGGACCTTGAGGAACAGGTGACAGGGGTGAACAAAAGCAGAGAAAATGGTGGAATTGTAGAAGTTCCTGTCACTGTGAAAGAACTAATAATGATTCCTAATAACGATTCCTAATAAGAACTAATAATGATTAAACCTAAAGGAAACTTGGAAATTGTAGTCTTAGCATGGGAGCAGCACTTTAGCTCACATAGTTTTTCATCTGGATTTCACCTGAAGGGCCCTTTTTAATATTTGGATCCAAGTATTGGTGGAGAATTTGGACAGCCCAAGCTGTAATTTCCAAAGCAGCATTAGCCACAATCTTTCAATCCTGCAAATCACCTGCCTTTGCTTTCCCACCCCCCAGGTCCTGTTATTGCTGCCATTCCAACACTCTCCACTCCTCTGTGCACCCAATATCACTTCATAAATTCTGCTCTGCTGAAGTCTGGAGCAGAGTCCTGCAGTGCCTCCTAACTAAGCCCAAGGGTAGGCAATAACCAACTCCAGCTGCTTCCCAGTTTGTTTTTGAGCATCCCCAGTGAGCATCCCCAGATCTCTGCTTCCTGAGACCTTTGGAAACTGTGCGCCCTCCAGAAAGCTGAGCAGCTCGATGTGGCCTTTAGAATGCACTGACAGCTAATCAAAGTTTAATAAAAACTACAGAAACAGTCTCAGAGTGAAGAGCAGCACAGCATCACAAGCACTCTTGCCTCTGGTTGTGTTATACTCCTTGTCTTTTTCTCGTGGATCACATTAATCTTTCACTACACGGCAGCACAGCTGCTGACAGCAGTGCTGCTCTCCCAAAAAAAAACTTCATGCCCACGAGTTTGGGTACTCAGGGTGGGGATGGTGCCCTTCATTCCCTCTGGTAGATGTAAAAATTTATCTCCCAAAGCAGCCAATGCTCTTGTGCATTTTCTGAAACCCTCAGAGAGGCTTTTATAAAAGCAGGACAATATCTGTGATATGGTCCCTCTTCCCCTTGGCTCCTGTGTCACACGGTGCTGGATGATACACCACCACATTCCCCCAATCCCTCCTCCAACCCACTCACTGAAGGTGCTGGGCTTTACCTTGAAGACAAGAAAATAAACCTCAGTTTGGAGAAAGAGACTTAGAAGAGAAAAGCACCAAAGGGTGGTGAGAAATTCTTTTTCTATAGAAATAAAGTATTACCTTTAAAAGACTCCGTAACCAGTAAAATCCTGGCAGTAAAACTGTCCACAGGAAAGGCTTTGGCATGGGCTTCCCAGAGAGGCTGTGGCTGCCCCTGGACCCCTGAAAGTGTCCAAGGCCAGGCTGGAAAGGTCTTGAAACAACCTGAGACAGTGAAAGGTGTCCCTGATAGTGGGTAGTGGGTGGGATGGGATGAGTTTCATGGTCCCTTCAAACACAAACTATTCCACATTTCTATGATTCTGTATTTTACCATTGCTCCATGAAGAGAACAAAAAATTGTCTTTGAGTTCATCCCTCTGGTATTTTTTTGGTTTTACAATAAATTTTCTTGATTTTTTTCAGTCAACTTGTTAAAACAACGGATTTCTAACCTGGACTTAGGAATTTCACAACTTATACAGACTTATCCATGCTTAAAATATCTGCAGCATAGTTCATCCTCTTCTAAAAGGTGAGACACCTGGGATTTTCTATCACTTCTTGGAAACACACCAGGAAATAAGTCAGTAGAGAATCCTTGCTGAAGCATCAAGGCATTGAAAAGCTCAAACAAAGAATTAAAAATTGACAAGGGTTAATTTCTCTTCCCAGAAATTAACTGGCTTTGCAAGAGCTGGGGAGAGGGGATCCATCTGAATCCAGGGGGATGCATCTGAAATATCCATCTGAATCCAAGGATGTGCATCTGAAATATCCATCTGAATCCAAGGGGATGCATCTGAAATATCCATCTGAGTCCAAGGGGATGCATCTGAGACAGATCTTGGTGTTTTCTGGACCTTCCCCATAACCTGTGCTCCTTGCCCAGCCAGAGCCAGAATGATTTAGATGGGTAATTCAGTGAAAGAATGTTTTTAGCTACACCCAGGGCAATCTCTCTAGAATCTCTCTGCCTTCCCTAAAAACCAAATTCCCCAAAGCTGCCATAACCAAATTTCCATGTTCTTTAAAAAGAGCCTGACCGTGGGACTGTTCCAGCTGGAGCTGAGCTGCAGTGCCCATCTCCAGAGCTGCCTCACAACCTCTTGGTCTTGTTGCCTGCTCTGAGCCTCATCTCCATGTGTCTCCTTAGACACAGCATCCTTGGAGCATCCACAAAAAGGCAGCCTTTCTCAGCTGTTGTTTATCCTGCTCTCCCCCCATCTCTGTTTGTTCTGCCTGTCTGTCACGCTGTGCTCAAATACCTTGCAGGCATATTTAGCAATATTTCACTTTGCCATCTGGAGCAGACTTTCCCCCAGCTCTGGGCTTGGGTGCCCCATCTGGTGTCATGTCTCTGCAGTATAAACAGGGCAGAGAACCCCATTTGTTGTAGTTTTAGAAGGGAGAGAAGCCCAGCGAGGCTTAATAAGAAAAACAAACAACCAGAAAATCACTGGAGACCAAAACCAGTGAGGGTTTTTCACAGAGTTCACCTGGCCTGCAATAGTCAGCTCCCAGCATCTCCTCTCTTGTCAGCACAACGTTCTGATCCCTCTTTCTATAGACAAGTTTTCCAGCTCTGCAGCACTTCCAGGGATCTGGCATCCTGTTCACACATCCAAGGAAAAGAATGTGTGCAGCCCATTCAGGGAGACACAATTCATGTCTCTAATAACTCCACTGATAAGGCAGCTGCACCCTTATAGAGTACTGACAGCAGATAAGGCAAAACATTTATTTTGCTAATTCACATATGCAACAGAGAACACAGGGAGCAGGCATGGAGGCCAAAATCAGCAAGCATGACTCATGTTGTATCTCTTGCAAAGAACATTGAAATGTTTTAAAATCAGCTAATCACAAAAAAAATAAAGTTGTAGATTATTTTTTTAATATCTTTGTTATTCTGTTTTATTTCAAGACCTCTACTCAGAGATTTAACATTATTCTGATTATGTCATAACCTTCTACTGCTTTTATGAAGAGATTTTGGCTATCTTACAAGTGTCTTGTAACCTCTCTTAGAAAATATTTCCATTCCCTTCAGAATTTTCTTTAAATTTTTTTTTCCCTTTGTATTCACATGTTGAAATGATTCTACACTATTAAAAGCCTATCTAGAAATGTGAGGAAAACAACTTTGCATTGCAAGCAAGAGCCATCTGTGACTATTGATACAATCACAGAATCCCAGAACGACTTGGGTGGGAAGGGAGCTTAAAGACCATCTTGTTCCACCCCCACTGCACCTTCAGATAAGTCTGGAGTGCAAAGATTAATCAGTAAATGTGTTTTTATTCAAAATATAAATATGCCAACAACAGGACCATCCAATTTAGTGACTTCAAAATATTGGAGGTAGCTGAGAGTTTCAGATTTCCAAGTTTGCTTATAACTTTAAATCCTCAACAGTTTTATCAAGGCTCCTGGCACAGATTCTGTCTTTCATCCTCCAAACCATTCCTGTGATAGTTCTTGTCTGTGGATTTCTGCACAGGGGTCATCCCAAGGGCATTAAACAACAGGCTGGTGTCACACTCCTCCTGAAAACAAATCTGAGAATCAGGAAAAAACTGACTGAAATGTTCCAGCTGATAACAGAGAAATGTCAATTGTGCCTTCTGGAGATGTGCTACTGGACTAATTGCTAACTCACCTTCAGCCACTCCCTCTTTTATTTAAGCTTTTCCAAGTGTAAATGACATTTTTTTCCCTATGTGTTTCCATTCCAATGTCCATGTGTTGCTCAAGGTGCCACAGGAGGTTTGAAGGGTGCATTTACAGCTGGGCTTGTGAAAGCTGCAGCAAAAGGCTGTAGGCAGCTCACCTTACCTCACTGCATAAACTGCTCAGCTTAGGGGAGAAAAGAGTGGATAAAAGCCTTCCAAAGGTGGTGTTCTCCATACACCAATGGCTGTGGTTTGGAGTCAGGGTGGGACACACTGGCCAGAGCAGTTCAGGATTGTGCAATGAGGGATCACTCAGATAAATGTGATCAGGTAGGTAGATTGTTGAGTGTCACAGACATCTTTTATGGAAAATCCTTTCCTTAGGATTCTTTCTCCTGAGAAGCTGAGAGGCCTCAGGAACAAAATGTAACCAATGGTTATCTGCTGCTGTGGAATGCAACAGGTGCATCTGGGATTGGTCTCATGTGGTTGTTTCTAATTCATGGCCAATCACAGTCAGCTGGCTCAGACTCTCTGTCCGAGTCACAAACTTCTGTTATCATTCTTTCTTTTTTTATTCTTATCTAGCCTTCTGATGAAATCCTTTCTTCTATTCTTTTAGTATAGTTTTAATATAATATATATCATAAAATAATGAATCAAGCCTTCTGAAACATGGAGTCAGATCCTCATCTCTTCCCTCATCCTCGGACCCCTGAGAACATGGTCACAGCTGAGCTCTTACTGGTAAATTTAGGTAAAATATTTATTATGAATATTTATTGAATATTTATTTAGTAAGAACAGATGGGTTGGTGGTGAATACTCAGCTATTTAACATACTTGAAGTTAGTATGGGATACAAAGATTGCCACGTGAGCTTCCTGTGTGTACCTTAAATGTCACATGTGTGCCAAAATGTCACCAAGCTGTCCCTGCCTGCTGTGAGGGATGTCCCTGCTCAGGAGCAGCTGCTTTTGGAGGAAAACCTCAATGCTGAGGGCTGCAGGTGTTTATAAAGTGAAGAGGTTGATGTACAGTCAGGTTTTTCTGCTGTGTTCATGCAGTTTTGGCCACCTGTCAGCTGAGGGGTGCTCCTGAGAAGGCAGTGTCCCTGTTAGGCTGGACATGACATACACACAGGATCAGGGTTCAAGAAGAAAAGAGATTTTTATTCTGTGTGTTCTCCAGCTTGATCTTAAGTCAATAACTACATCACATAACTTATTATACTCATTGGTTCTTAAGCCATTAACTACATCACATAATAACTTATTATATTCGTTGGTGCAAAGCAATTAGCGTCAATATAATTGGCAAAAGTTTTACAGAAATGTAATAAGGCATGTATACACATCTACTTATGCATGTAGTCTAGCTTACAAAAATTTTCATGCATCTTTTCTAATCTGTTTCCATGCTGGCAGCTTTGTCTTCCTCCTTGCTATGGCTACACTCGAAAATCATCAATTGTGATTTCTTCTATTAGCTCAGCTTTGCTTGCAGGCCAGCTGTCAAGCCCTTCCATACTTCCCCCTCTTTGTATCTGAGTGACAAACTGCTGTGTTCATGCAGTTTTGGCCAGATGAGGGGTGCTCCTGAGAGGCCAGTGTTGATATTTGGCCTCTGTCTAAGGGGGTGTGTGCAGCTTGAGGATGCCCAACACCAGGCCAGGCTCTGCAGGACAGAGGAGCAAAGTTTTGGAATCATTATAAACAACCATGTGGCAAAGCAATACCCTGCCAAGTTCACTCAGGAGGACAAATACTTTCTTCAGACCATCTCACTTTGTCTTCAGCTTCTCCCCATCAACCCAAATCAACCCAAATCACCCCCATTCTGTCGTGTCTAGCTCTGCAAGGGATCCTGCCTGGTGTTTCATGGGAGTCCCTTTATCCAGCTGCTGTGAAAAGTCACAGCCCAGAGCTGAGTGCCAGCTTCCCTCAGGGCTTTTCTTTCCTCACAAGCTGGAGGGAACACTCCTGTCTGTGATGCCTTTTTTAGCTTTCTGTTCCTGGGAGCAGCTGATGTGCTCTCCACAGGGTGAATGTCAATTATTCTTGGCCCTTCCCTGGCACTGCACAGAGTATCTTCCTCATGAAAGAAGCTCTAAAGTGCTTTTAATTGGGAAGAGAAGCATCTGACGGATGTACACACTAATGCAAGAGCTCGGATGTTTACTGTACAGTCTCTCCAGAAAATCTAATATTTGCTGAACTTCTGCAAGCAAAGCTTTTAGCACAGTGGATACATTAAACAATAAGAGTTAATCATGGGCCTCATTCAAGCTGCACTAGAGCCAAACCCTGAAATTACAGCCCTGCAAAGCAAAGGTGGCATGAGCACTTCCTGCAGCCTGATAGAAAGACACAAATAAACTGTTTTAATTCATGGCAGGGATTTCTGCATAGCATGATTCCAAACTGTATTTTTGAACAAGAAGAGACGTTTATTGCAAAAAACCAAAAAGTCCATGTAAGAAATGGAATAGCTTTAGTTATTGTTGTTGTGTTACTGTTGCATTGGTGAATTCTTTTACAGAGAGCTTTTTCCTGCTTTTCTCAGGAATGGGCTCTGCTGCTGGGTTTTTTTGGGTGTTTTCAATGCCTGTAACAAGCTGTCTCCAGAAGGCACACACATCAGAATGATAGGCAGCAGTCCTGAAGGAAAGGATCATCCCACTCCGCAGTGGAAAGCAGAAAGAATTATCTCAGTGATGTATTTTTAAGGATCCTTGAAAGGAAAACTCTCTGCTTCATCCTGACAGGAACCTGAGAGGCCCTGCAGCATGAGGAGGTGAACTGATTTAGGCACAGGAAGGGATTCAGGCTCCTGTGCTGTGCAATATCTATTTTCTGAAAAGAAACCCCACTGAATTATGTCCAGAGCTCCCAATTCACCACTGTGACCTCAAACCCCTGATCTGCTTGGTTTTCCCACAACAGAGCCCTTTGCAGGGTCCTGCTGAGCCTGAACGTGCAAAACTGGCAAAAAAGGGTTTAATCCATGTAGGAAATTCCAGAAAGTCCAGGATTTATTATTGTACCAGAGTTCTCCAGTTCAGGCTCTGATGGAAAGTTCCTCAGTGCTCTCAAACAAGCAGAAAGGAGTTAAGTTGGCACAGAAAACCTGGAAACTCTAAAGCAGAAAAAAGCTGGAAGAGCAATCACCTCAGCGCTCATGTTTTAAATGTTTCCTTGTCAGCTGGTAAAAAAGGCAGAGCTATAATACAAATATACAGTTCCCAAACTGAATTCCTTATCAAGCCACAGGGATAAATAGCAACTCTTTCCTGGAAGAAGAGGCAGATCATAAAAAGACCTCTTAAAACACTTTTTATGCAGCTTTCCCTGCTGTGTGCAGACCTTTACAATGCTACCTTATTCTCAGGTGGCATTTGTGCTCTGAGAGGAAAGAATTCTTCCTGATCTGGATTTCACTGGGAAGGATGAAAAGACCTCACAGAACAATGCTTAGGACTTAGTTGATGCTGATTTTGCTGCTCAACAGTTATGTATTTTTTTAGATTTTATACATTTGATTACAAATTAAAACTTCGGGGGTCAGTAGAGATATTTAATTAATTAATTAATTAATTAATTTATTTATTTATTTATTTATTCCAGCTGCACACAGCTTTGTCTTCCTTACTAAAGCTCTATTTCAGCAAATCCCTGGAATCCCTCCTGGTGTCTGTCATCCAGCAGCACATCCTTGTCAGTGTGGATGGCATCAGGACAGGAAGCAACTCAAAGTCCTTGTGCAGTTGTCACCCTCTCATTTTATCTTAAAATGCAGATTGAGTCAAGGAGAAAAAGCAAGTCACATATTGCAGTGGCACCTGATAGAAAACACACATTTTCTAATTAAAATGTCAGGTTTTCATTATCAGAAAATTAGAGGCATCTGGCCTGTGGGCCTCGTTTATTTTTAAAATCCATTTATTTAAAAATATTCTATATTTTCATAGTTCAGTGTGATTACAGGCAACAATAATTTGGTTTACAGTGTGGGAAAGGAACCAGAAATAAAAGAAAAGGTCAAAATAATATCCTAGCACTAATAAATAGGATGTTATAGTTTATCTTTAGTGACTGCACACTGCAGGTAGAAAAGAGCACCTTGTGACAGACAGTTTGATAAATATTTCAGTGCATATGAGCACAGGTGTTTTAATACTTTGGTTATGAAGCAAAATTGCAAGCTTTCTTGATTTTCTTTGGTTTTATTTTCTAAATAGAAAACGTAACCATAGTTAAAAAGGTTTTTTGTCTACCTGTGAAAAATCAGGTTTACTCCAGAAAGACATTTCTGCTCTCTACCCACTAAAAGATATTTCCAGGCAAGGTACACACTCAGTTTCTCCTGAAATGAATCCTGCACTTTTGAGCAGCTCTCTTTTGATAAACTGGAAATAATTTATTAAAAGATTTCCACAGAATGGAAGTGGCGCAGGTGAAGCAATGAAAGGAAATGTGGAGCTCATTTAATCCTGGCCTGCTTTAACCACAGTTCATCTGAAATTCCGGATCTGAGAGCAGATTTAATGCCCATTTCCCATCCTCGGGGTATTTATGTCAGGAAGGTGTTCCAATGTGCAGCAATAAGAAAAGCAACTTCCTAATGCTGACATTGATCAAAGGGAATTCCAGTGAACCTGCATGATTTAAAGATTTAATTTGTTTAATAGCACGTTAATAGCACAGCAGTTGCACCACACTTGGACTTGTGCTTTTCCTGTTCCTTAATCCTAATCAACACATGTTGCATTTTGCCAAATGACAGCAGTAAATTTGACTGCAATGTGGAAATGAGGCAAAATATTGGGATTTTATATTATGCACTAAGTAGTGGCATTTTTTTAATCGGATACAGAACTTGGGAATGTGTAATGAGGAAAAAAAACCCAGTAACTAGGAGATAGAGATCACATCTTTAGGTGTTACCTCAGCAGTAGGAAATATTTTTCACTTTGTAACTCATGCAGAGGATTCTCAACAGCAGAAAGAGCTCAAATTAAAATTCACTCCCCACGTCTCATATCTGCAGCTTGGTCATATTTTTATTTTTTATTTTTTTTGAGTGAGGATCTCATTTACTGAGAGATGCATTTTTGCTGCACATTCTGCAAAGCAGCAGATAGGCTGCTAAGTCCTGTGGACTACATCTAGAATGAGGAAGACTGATACAAACAAGAACTTTTCTTTCCAGCTCCTCTTTCCTTCTCCAAATTGCATTTATAGTCTATAGTATTAATAAATGAAATGAGTCTTATCTATGCTGAATTTTTGCTGTGAACATTTTTTGTCTGTCTTCTTTCCATGCTGAGTGCATGCAAAAAGTTCATTTCAAAAATGAGGAGGTAATGAGGTACTATTTGAAACAAGAAGAAATAAGAGATAATGCAAAAGAAACCCAGCACAAAGTGAGCACTCATGGATTTTTAGCTATTTTGATAGCTACTCCTTGTCTTGAACTCAGATTAAACCCTCCAGTACAAGGCTTTCCATAATCTTGTGTTTATCTCTTTACTATCCCAGGATTTCAAAAAATTCAGCTAATGCCCAGGGAAAAGCAGTGTTGCCACAGGGGTGTAAAATTGCTGCAAGAAGGAGAAGGATGATGTCTTAGAAAGTTACAAAATTTTGACACAGACCCATCATACAACACCTCAGAATGGGTCAAGGAATCATAGAACAGCTAAAGGTGGAAAACACCTTCAAGATCATCAAGTCCAACCATCAACCCAGCAGACCCACCGTGTAAATCATGTTCCCAAATCAGAGAATCATGGAACAGTTTGGGTTGGAGGAGATCTTAAAGGTCATCTCATCCCACCCCTGCCATGGGCAGGGACACCTTCCACTGTCCCAGGCTGCTCCAGCCCCGTCCAGCCTGGCCTTGGGCACTGCCAGGGATCCAGGGGCAGCCACAGCTGCTCTGGGCACCCTGTGCCAGGGCCTGCCCACCCTCACAGGGAACAATTCCTTCCCAATATCCCATCTGACCCTGCCCTCTGTCAGTTTGAATCCATTCCCCCTTGCCCTGTCCCTCCAGTTCCTGATGAGTTGTCCCTCCCCAGTTCCCTGGAGCCCCTGCAGACCCTGGAAGGTTCTGTGAGGTCTCCACACAACCTCCTCTGCTCCAGGCTGAACATTCCCAGCTCTGCCAGCCTGGCTCCATGGGGGAGGAGCTCCAGAGCCCTTCATGGCTCCTCTGGACTCATTCCAACATTTCCATGTCCTTCTTGTGGACAATATAAAAGTTGCTTTCAGTGTTGAGCTCTCTAAACCTCTTCGCTTAAACAAGTGGAATAGACAATTTATAGGAGATTAAATTAGCTTTTATTGAAAAGCTGACCTGCAGTTCAAGCACAATTATCAATCCCTTTCTAAGAGATTTTCTGTTTTGCTTTTCAGTAACAGCAATTGAGTTTTGAAATCCACAAGGACACCAAGAGGTAACCATGCCATTCATGGGCTGCACTCAGACTTCAAGTGAGCATTTGTTGTGAGGTTCTTAAAAACCAAGAAAAACCCCCATGTTCCTTTATTTCCCACATTTGTTATGTCACCAAGAGCTCACTGTTCTCTTCAGGATGTCACAGGTAATGCAATAAAAATTATCGAACAAGATTCCAATATTTCCTATCAACTCAAAATATTTTGAAATGCAATTCAGAAAAAGGTGTAAAAAATAATAAATATTTTTTACGAGCTACCTAAATGATCTAAAATAAAATGAAAAGAACAATAGGAAAGGGTTTTTTTTGTTTTGGTTTGGGTTTTTTTTCAGAATTCTGTCTGAACCATAAACAACTCTTGACAGACATCAATGGAGTTAATGTGGGGTTTATTATTTTGTTGACAGTATTTCAATTCTGTTTTCAAATTATCATTTTGGTCTCCTTTGTTGTGCCTTGATTTGCCTTTGAAATGTCTGCACAGTTTGGAAACATGTAATTGTTGTCTACATTCCAGGGAGGAAAATGTGCAAGAAAAATATTCTCTCTCTGTTCCTTTGAAAGGAAGAACCATGATTAGATTGGTTAAAATCTGGATACTTCCACTGCTTGAAGAGTAGAAATGCTTAACTAAAATTCACAGGTGAGATTTGATATAAGAATTGGAATGATTTGGAGAGGTTCACACCACACAGAGGAATATTTAGCATGTAGTGTTTTCTGTTTCTTCTAGTTATAAAATAGGATTTTCATATTTCCTGTAAAAATTGAAGCTTTCACATCATCCACTCACCAAGATTTCCTTGAAGGGAAATCACTACTTGTAGCATCCTGGTTTGAGAAGAAAATTAGGCATAGCTCAGAAAAAACAGCCGATTTCTCATTATTTCCTTGCAATTGTCAGTGAATTAAAATCTCTGTTGTTTGGGGTCTTTTTACTAGCCCAGGAAATCAGGTCACAATGACAAGTAGAACAAATTATTTTATCCCTGGGACATGTGGCAAGTTGACTTTGCTGAAAAAAAACTTCTATATATCTTCCCAAAAATGGCATTAAGCAGTGGAGAGGAACTTGTTAGAAACATTTCAAGGCTCCTTTAAAATTCTTCAGAATTCTTTCAAGGTTTTGAATATGTTTTCTCTACTAATTTTTTAAGGTCAATAATATAGGAACATTTACCAGTGGGTTTGTTTATCCTATGAAATATATAAAAAGAAAAGCTTGTTATTAATGCATCTGTTGATGCATTAAGATAATTAATTATACTAATGCATTAATTGAATTATATTGATATCAGAACATGTACATAGATCACTGTAAATTCACTGCTTTGGATGTAAACAACTTTAGGCCAACAAATCGATGCTCAGCTGGAAAATATGTACCACAAAAAGAATTTCCCAGTGACAGATTTAATTTTTATTCATCCCAGTCAAAAAACACAATTACAGTTCAAAATGGTTTCAAAGGTGCTAAAGACACCTTAAAACAGCAGCTACTTTTTAATTATTCATAGCTGTATTATTTTTAAGTGAATTAATATGGAAGATGTCTCTGTTGGAAGTATGGTGGTGGTGCTGATTTGATGGTAAATTTTGGTGATCTCAGAGTTCTTTTCCAGCCTTAATGATTCCATGATTCAGTAATTTAGTGATTCTAAGGCTTACACTTGTCCAGAAGAGACAAAACTTTTCATTTCCTGGGGTCACAGTGCAGCAAGAAAGGGCAGAAGGTTCAGACCTGGCTGGAGCTTCTCTTGACAGCTGCTCTCACTTAGTGCTGGTTTGAGCAGAGAAAGCAGATTTGGAGTGTTCCAGCAGCACACAAATCATCAGGAATGCTCCCACCAGGAAGCTGAGGGAAGGATAATCACACATTCCCCTGCAGCCAGCATCCCTTTTACTTCATCCCACAGTTCACAGGATGGGGCTGTACAGGCAGCCCAAAGGGGAGTGGAGCTGTCACCCTGGGGTGCGTTGTGCATGAGGACATCTCCAGACTTGCCACTTCCTCAGGATCAGGAAAAAAGCCCAGATAAAAAATGGATGAGGCAGTCACCTCCCAGGAGCTTATCAGAGGTTACAGGGTCGTGTGCTGGTATGAGCCAGCACAGCTCAGAAAGCTGGGCATGGAGATGATGAATAAACACCAACCTTAGTGCTGGAGAGCAGGGGGTTTGATCATGGAAAAGCAGCTCAGGTCAAGATTCCTGCACAGGGATGGGGATGATGAATAAACACCAACCTTAGTGCTGGAGAGCAGGGGGTTTGATCGTGGGAAAGCAGCTCAGGTCAAGATTCCTGCACAGGGATGGGGATGATGAATAAACACCAACCTTAGTGCTGGAGAGCAGGGGGTTTGATCATGGGAAAGCAGCTCAGGTCAAGATTCCTGCACAGGGATGGGGATGATGAATAAACACCAACCTTAGTGCTGGAGAGCAGGGGGTTTGATCGTGGAAAAGCAGCTCAGGTCAAGATTCCTGCACAGGGATGGAGATGATGAATAAACACCAACCTTAGTGCTGGAGAGCAGGGGGTTTGATCGTGGGAGAGCAGCTCAGGTCAAGATTCCTGCACAGGGATGGAGATGATGAATAAACACCAACCTTAGTGCTGGAGAGCAGGGGGTTTGATCATGGGAGAGCAGCTCAGGTCAAGATTCCTGCACAGGGAAAAACCTGAGCAGTTCCAAGCTGTCCACAGCAGGGGCTCTCCCCACTCTGGGGCTCCCTGTGCTCAGTAAAAATCCAAGGAATGCAATCACAGAGTCCTAAGGCTGGAAAAGTCCTCCTGGACCACCAAGTCCAACCATCAACCAGCCATGGCCACCACTAAACCCTGTCCTGTGGGCTACATCTGCATGTGAACCACTTGGGATCCACATTTTGAACGCTTCCAGGGATTCCACCACTGCCCTGGGCAGCCTGGTCCAATTTCCTTTTTGTGAGGAAATTTTCCCTGAGATCAAATCTGACCCTTCCCTGGCACAGCTTGAGTCTGTTCCCAGTGGAGGCTGAAGCCAGGGAGGATGAGGGAATTTTATGGATCATCTTAAGCCAACTGGACACAGGAATATGGAAAATGAATCAGAGGCCTAGAAAATGGTTAAAAAGATACCAATGACTCCTCTTGGGGTCTGTCCAAACATTTGATTATTTTATTCAATGAGAAAACAATGGTTTAAATTATTCTTACAGAACAAGGATTAAATCCTTTTCTGCTTTTCCATTTTAGGTTTAGTGAGTTAGTAGATTTAGTGAGTTTGTAGAATTGTTAGGACATTATGTCAACATCAAAACAAGCAAACTGATTTTTGTTTTCTTTACCATTTTATTGTTTGAATTGAACATGAATTGGCAAATAATTTGATCCACCAGAAACCGCATTTTTGACAAAGTCAATACACATAAAAGAAGGGATTAAATTTTTAATAAAAATGTGAAAAAAAGATACAATAGTCACATTATGCCATTTGAATAACTTGTATGACTCTGACTTGTCCTCTTAGGGGCAGAATGGGGGTTGTTTTTTTCCTCTATTAGTGGTTAACATTTTCTTTTGTAAAAGCTGCATCCTCAAAATAATACTTTGTAGGAGGCACAAAGATAGTTTCTGGAAAAATTAAGCCCAGCAGATTTTCCCTGTTAAGTCTAAAGCTTTTCACACTGATCAACTTAAAGCCACAGAAAAAAGAATCCTAAATTCTTCTCCAACTATCCATTCCCTTGACTTCACTGTTTTCAGTAGAATATTTATCATTGCCACTTTTCTACAGCCAAATGTGCAAAAAATGTGGAAAGAACAGAGGCAGAGAGAAAATGATCTGCTTAGTCTGACCATTGAATTAATTAATTACTTGCACTAGTCCTTTCAGCACATCTATTACTTAAAGAATCAATAATTTATGCACTTTTATTGTACAATGCTTTTCTTGGATTTAGTCTAGAAGCAGCTTTGTCCTTTTAATTATTCTGCAAAATTGTCGAGAATTTCAGCACATTTCTATTCTGCATCCTGAGCCTTCCTTCTTTTTGCCTCAGGATTTGATGAGAGCTTCTTGATGCCATAGCAAAAAATTCTCCTGATCCCTACATGAACTGCACCTTGCATTTATTTCTCCTCATGTTTTCTTCCCTGGTGCCTTCCTGGGTTATTTTTCACCTGCTGCAGGAACATGCAAACACCTCCACTAAGCCAGCTCAACAATCTGTTGCAATTTTTTCATCTAGTGCATGGTTTTTTCCTTTTTTATTTCCTTATCCCACTTTAGTTTATTTTCTTCAATAGCTATTCCCTTCTCCTTTCCAGAGGAGCATAATTTTAACAACCTTTTCTTTCTGGTACTACTTAAGCACACTGGTACCCACTGCCCTTTTTAACTATTCACACTTAATAGACTCATTCCCCCACCTTCCTTGTGGTGGTTTATTAAGTATTAACTACTTTTCTGCAGTAGATGGCACATGCAATTCACTGTAGGATTTCTGTTAACACTCCTAGTTCTCTGCATTCCCTGAAAATACTGGCAGAATTAAAAGCAGGGGAAAGGAAAGGAAAGAAATAATCATTTTGAAAGATTCCTTCACTGCAGGCAAATCCTCTCACTGAAGCAGTTCCATTTTGACTCCCATCATTAAAGACTCATCATTTTTTTTCCAAGAGAAAGAGATGTAAGCTTAGATTTCAACCACGTTCCATTTCAAGCAAATGCATTTGGCTTACTTAGAACATCTTAAATCCTTTGAATGAGGTTTGTTTGTTTTCTTCCCTTTGAGTTTGGTGCTGAGACCCACCTTTAAAAAAACCCCATATTCTACTTGGGGCTGAGGTAATTCCTTTATGGAGCACATTGGGGTCTTTATGGATGGGAGCTGCCTGATACAATAACTTGAGTTCTCCTGCTGTTCTGAAAACTTGATTTAAAGCCAGTAGGGAAAAGTTATCTTTCCCTGCAGCCTCCTCCAGGAGGGTTTCTGTGGCCTGCAGAGAGCTGTGCATATTATTGTAAAGGATTCTCTGCTACCTGGAGAAGCTACAAAACCAAACACTTTTCAAGGGTTGTTCCTAGGTGTGAACCAGCTATCATTTCAAAACATAACCAAATACCTAAGGACATGCCTGGCAGATCAGAGAGGATCTCCAAAGCAGGCCTTACACAAATTACTTGCAATGGGCACACTGAGCATCTGAATTTGTCCCTAAAACCAGGGAAAGGGCTGCCCAGGGAGGTGTTGGAGTCCCCATCCCTGGAGGTGTCCCAGGAAGGGCTGGATGTGGCACTCAGAGCTCTGGGCTGGTGACAAGGTGGGGATCAGTCACTCGATGCTCTTGCAGGGCTTTTTCAGTGGTTCTGTGATTCACAGAATTAATGATCCAAGTTTGTTGATATGACACAGCTCCATGTGGGTTTTCTAATGGCCAGGCCTTAAAAATTAATAGTTCTTGGTGAGACCATTTGATTTTAGGTTGGAGATAAATCTGATCCACACCACCAAAGTTTTTTTGCTTATTTTTAAATAACCTCCATCAATACCTCACTCAAATTAGAACCAAATTAATCATCTGGACAGTGTCAAGGCAGGCACATAATTGTTTCTGAGCAAATGGCTGACTGGCAGCTGCAGGAGCATCTTCCCTCAGAAATGGTACCTTCAACCCAAAACCACAGAACCACAATCACAGAATCAGAATCATAGAATGTTTTAGGTTGGGAAACCCTCCAAACCCAACCATTCCCCCAGCACTGCCAAAGCCAGCATGAATCCATGCCTCCAAGTGTCACATCTAGACATCTTTTAAATCCTTCCAGGGATGGGGACTCCACCACTGCCCAGGACTATGACTCTTTCTGGGATGAAATTTTCCCTAAGCTTCAATCTAAACTTCCCCTGGCACAACAGGATAAGGATCAAACTTTTAATGGCACCAAGCTGAGCTGGGAATGCTGCTAATCCCTGCATTTCTTCTGCCTTTTCCAGCTGTAAATCAATATTTCCAGGGAGCCTGATTGTCTGACTGTGACATTTGGTCTGTTTGCAGATCAGGCTTGGGACGTTCTTTAACTGTTCTGATGACATAAGATGTATTTCTCCATGTCCAGGGAATTGCACTTCTGGAGAAATGGATCTTCTTTAGCATTGTTCAAGCCAAGATATCAGTGGTCTCAGGGGGGAGCTAATTTCAGTTTAATTCCCCAACATAATAAACAGCACTCTGTTTATTTTTTTATTGTAAAATTTGTGCTTAAAGTGCTCTACACTTT
This sequence comes from Agelaius phoeniceus, assembly GCF_051311805.1. Taxonomy (NCBI): domain Eukaryota; kingdom Metazoa; phylum Chordata; class Aves; order Passeriformes; family Icteridae; genus Agelaius; species Agelaius phoeniceus. The sequence continues at coordinate 12,885,718 of NC_135272.1, read as the reverse complement.
TGTGTTTCAGTACCGATGTAAATATCTACAAGAATTTGAAAATAAAATCTTAATGTGTATTGGAAGATATACTGGCACAGGGTGCCCAGAGCAGCTGTGGCTGCCCCTGGATCCCTGGCAGTGCCCAAGGCCAGGGTGGACAGGGCTTGGAGCACCCTGGGACAGTGGAAGGTGTCCCTGCCCATGGCAGGGGTGGCACTGGATGGGCTGTAAGATCCCTTCCATCCCAAACCATTCTGGGATTCCATGTAGATGTCCACATTTGCCAAGAAGTTTTCTACAATGTTAGTATATAAGGCTCTTAGCAAAAGAATTTCATAGTTTTATTGCTATTCTACTCACTTGGAAAATAGAAGTGGAAATAACAGTAAGCAAAGTACACTATTTTAAGTTGACTCATTTTATCTTCCTTTCTTCCCGAATCTTCCATCAAAGTGCAAAAAACCTGAGAAATGATTTTCAGCTCCTTCAAAATTTCCTCACAGAAACCATTTACTTTTATTCTTGATCCTCCCTACTTCACAAAATACAAGAGCTTTTCTCATCATAAAAAGAGAATTCTCCAACTCGCAATTGCCTGATTAACCTCTGAGGCTGGATTTTAATACTCTGAAAATATCACTGACAATTATATCCTGCAAGATTACATTTTCTTTTTCTTCATTCAGGGGTTTTTAACTTAAACCTGTAGAATTAGATCATGTGTTTTCCAAAACTAACATAGTGCTGTTGATAGTATCCAATGGAATATTATCAGGGAAATGGAAAATGAAAACAGGGAGTATCTAAGCATGGATAAGGCTGAAGTCCCAGTAACATTTTACAAGATAAAATGCATTCTCCCATATTAACTATTATTATACACAAAGAGTGATGAGACAATAAGAAGGTTCACCTTCTAAAGAGAGAGGGAGCATTCAAGATTTATAGAATTAGCAATTAACCTCTGTCCAAACTCAATTTATATGAACGACTCCTTCAATTTTAATCAATGATGCACAGACTAAAAATCACCCATGTCTTTGTCACTGATCTTAGAGAATTAATTAACTTCTTTTTAATCTGACCAAACAATTTTTATTGTTTGTTTATTTGGGGTTTTGTGCACACAGTATAGAAAAATTATGAAAAATTAGTCCATGACTTCAAGAAATGTTTTTTTAGCCTGATGTCTCAAGCAACAGGTGGTTGTTTGATAAATGATTGGGGATCTAATGGAAAGTTCTTAAAAGTAACTTAAAAGAATTGTAAGTAATCTCACTAGGTTATTTTTGTACATCATTGTAGAAAAGTTTTGTTATTCTACTGTGTACATCTGCAATGCAGAATATTAAACTTTGATTATTTCCACTTCTTGTCCAATCTATAGATAATTATATGGTTAATACAATGATTTCTACAGCAACTTTTATCCCCAAAATTAAATGCAACAGTGTGGTCTATTACTTAGTCATTTTAACAAATGATTCGAATTTAATTTAATCTTAAACTGCACAATGTGCTATATTCATTACACTTTTTAATTTCTTGTGTTTTCTGCAATTTAGATTTTAATATTACAGCTTGTTCTCCATAATGAGTTTTTATGCTTTTTTTCAGCAAGGATGTTATGATAAGTAATGAAAATCTACCAGATGGCTTTTTATCTCGAGACCTCAATCCAGCAACGCCTGACATGTAATTAATTTCATGTATGTGTAACCACACCATCCTCAGAAGGAGCTCAAGTTTTCCTGTTATTCCTCACTTTAGGAGGGCATTGATTTTCCAAGGGTTTTCCATGGGATGGATCTGCCACCCCACAGCAGCAGTGGCTGAGTGGGAAGTGCAAAAGGCTCGTGAACTGGGTCAATTCAAGCATCCAGCAACTCAAACATTTCCTCTGCTGTTCATCAAAATTGTACCTAAGGACTAAAGAGAATGGCAAGGACACAACTCCATAAATCCCATAAATTTGCAGATTTCTGCAGGTGCTCTGTGGTTCTAACACAGTGCATGCTACAAGCTCTTCTTAATTTTGGTGAAAATCTCAAAGGGGGTTCTTAACATGAGTCAACCCAAATTCTGTGTGCTGCTTATTTTCCCTGGAATCAGGGAAGCAAAATAAGTAAGTAAAAAAGTACAAAATAAGTAAGTAAAGAAAATACACACTGTACACTTCCATTGTGTTGGGAGTAATCCAGAGAAATTCTGGAAAACTCTTTGAAGTATAAGAAATTGAGTATGAATTGTTGACACTTTACCTTGTTTTAAATGCTGCCTGTTTTTCCACTTTCACAAAGAAATATCAACTGTTTGCATATAGCATCCCTAAACACCCAATTTCTAGGTGGTGTTAGTAATTTGTAATGAAAAAAATAAATATACAAAAGACCCTAAAAATTTATTTGGGTTATATTTCAGCCAAAGGAAGCAAAAAGATTTGAAATATACATTTTAACCTTGATCATTTACAGAAAGTGGGTGTCATCTTTCTTGGAATTGTGGATTAAGATGCAGATTTTTTGGCAACAGTTGCTCAGTGACAAAGTGGGCCATCATAAGTCATAGGAGATGAAAGCTTGGAAATTATGAATTTTGCTTTCCTAACTTTTGCAATTTGATTTAAGATGGTTCATTTTGTTTAAAGGGATAACACAGTAGTTCCAACTCCATCTTAAATATTTGTGCAAAAGTATCAAGGGCTAGTGTAAAATACACATTTTGGGATTCCACAGATGAGTAATGAGAACTCAGAATTCCATTTGATCCCACACAACCAACTGTATTTTTCCTGTAGTTACGAAGACAAAGAATAGCTAAATATCATTTTTTCTTTCTGTGAGATGAGAAAGGATTCAAAGCAGATACCGGGCTGCATCTCCCACTCCACACATATTGCATGCAATACCAGAAATAGAAAAATATCAAAATTGTCTTTTTTTCCTTCACCAATAGCTCTGGATTCTGGTAAACAGGTTGTTACCATGTGACATCACACAAAGCAACTGCTTCTTGATATCAAAGTACTGACAGCACATTCTACTGCTGAGCTTTGCCATCTGGGGGATTTTTCTCCTTAAATTGCCATTGAGGGTGCTGTCAGTTTTTTTTAATATATTCATTTATTTGTGCTGCCATGTGGTCACTGCTGTAAATTGTCTGTATCAGCCTCTGAGGAGCTCAGGGTGCCCAGAGAAGCTGTGGCTGCCCCTGGATCCCTGGAAGTATCCAAGATGAGGTTGGATGGGGCTTGGAGCAACCTGGGACAGTGGAAGGTGTCCCTGCCCATGACAAGGGTGGGACTGGGTAATCTTTATGGTCTCTTCCCACCCAAACCATCCTGTGACTCTGTGGTTCTATTAAACCCCAGAGTTTTCACCCCCAAGCTCCCTGGTATCTGTCTTTCAGAAAGGAGACATTAATTTTTCACTTTGCCTCTTTTCCAAAAGCTCAAAGAAACATCCCCACGCTGATCCTTCAGGAGTAGGAGGCACAGTGCAGAGGACAGCATGGCCATGGAATCCCAGAATAATTTGGGACTGAAGGGGCCCTGAAGCCCATCCAGTGCCACTCCCTGCCATGGGCATGGACACCTTCCACTGCCCCAGGGTGCTCCAAGCCCCATCCAGCCTGGCTTTGGACAATCCAGATGGGAAAGGTGACTGCAGGGAGCTGTGGTGAAGTCAGAGCTGACCTTGCAGAACTGGAATCACTTTGGAGATCTTCTTCCTTCTGGGCTCAGTTGCAGTCCCAGATGGAGCAAAGACATGGAATCACAGGGGTCAGTTTTCTGCAGGAACCACACAATCGTGGGTGAACCTCCACAGATCTCCCTTCTGCTGAGCTGTCTGTACACAAGCTACAGGGATGGCATGGAAAGAAGGGTATCAAGAACTCTGCTGCTCAGAGAACCAAGGTTTCAGCAAATCCCCTGCAGCCATGGGGTATGATGAGAGGATGACAGCAATTCTGGGCCTGGAAATGACACCAGGGCTCGTTTTTCACCTGTCCTACTTTGCTTGAGCCTTTTATTCTGCACTGGCTTAGTGCTGACATTGAATTGTATGAGGCATCTGCCAGGGATCAAGAATATCTGATGGAAAACAGGGACAGCTTCATGTTAAAAAGTGTACTTTGAATTTCTGCAACTTATATTCTCTTTTAATGCATAAGGAGATGTGAGGTTTTTTTCCCTTTTCATTCTAAGGGATAAAATGTAACCCTTTATATTCATAAATATTTTACATCATTTACAAGTAGTCTTAAAATGAAAAATGAGCATTTCACATATTATTTTCCAAATTCAATTACTGATCAATTTGACATATTTTTTTCTTTAATGGGATGATCCCTAAAATCTCTCTGTGATGAAGACACATTCACCTACACCAACTTAAATAAATTCCCTCCCATTAATTCTTTTCCCTTTCCTTCTCTCTTCACTGAAATTTTCCTTTTTAAAAAGTTACCTTAAAAATTATTTAAGTTCATTTATTGTTGTTCTGGCAAGAAATTCACACATATAAAACATGGTTTTCCCTGTGACTGTAAGATATCAGTTTGTGAGCAGTCAGGTTCACTTAGAGCCATCTTAGCTCTGCAGTCATTTATTGCTAGAACAATCAAATTTTCAGTTTTTATGTTAGAAAGTAGCTACTTTTCCAGGAGAGCTTCCCATTCCCCACATTTTTCCTTGAGGAAGGTGAGCAGCAGAACTGGAGCCTGAGTATGGCAGTCAGTATTTCCTTGTATTTAGCAATCTGTCTCTTGTAGTTATTTTCTCAGCAACCACAATTTATCCTTATTTATAACTGCCCTAAATAAGAGTTATTTAAATATTAATGAATTAACTTGCTGGCTCAACATGTATTTGTAGGATGAAGAATTACAACAGAAGAAATCAAAATGTTCTGTATCAAGGGACTGTTTGTGTGTGGTTTCCTTCCTTGGTAAAAATCCCAGACAAATCCCAAATATGGACCTGACACGTGAGTCTGCAAGTGGTAAAATTTTGGAATAAGGAGCACACACAGCGTGGAAATGGTCACAAAACTGAGTCTGTGAGACAGATTAGAGTTAAATCCCCTTCTAATTAACCTTGGGAGGGCTCAGGCTGTGATAACTTTAAAAGCACTGCAACAAATAACCAAAAAAACTGAGGGTTTTTGGTTTTTTTTTTTGGGTTGGTTGGTTGGCTTTGATTTTCCTTCTAATTTATTTATTTATTTGCGTTCTCATTCAACAACTATGGAATTTCTCTAAATCACAGAAGAATACTGGAACAATAGCTGGGTTTTGTAATGAAGATTTATCACAAGAACTACAGAATTGCTTACTCAGAGGTGTGAGAATTCCTGACATTAACTTTCTTGAGGGTTACATGCTATGAATAAATAGGTGGTTATTATGATTTGTTTACCTACATAAAATTATTCTTTGAAATTGTTTCTGTTTATTAGCATAATAAACTTGGCCAGAAAAGAATGAGTCCCTTTGATATTTTATAGTGTGCTAACGTTTTTATGCCTTATCATTTCTGAAAACTCTACCCCAGCATTAAAGAATGGCAATATTTATAATCTTGTCCTATGTTTCTTTGTTATTCTGGAGAAGAAACAAAACTAGGATCTTCTTTTCTTTTTTTAAAGGAGATAATCAATGCAGGAGAACAAAAAATTGTATTATCCATTTTTGATGATTAGGATCTGAAACTCTCAAAATTTAAGGAATATTTTCATAGGTTACTTCTTTTCCAGGTAGCCGTTCTCTCCCAGCCTTTACAGCCCTCTCATTTCCTACTCTCATTCAAAGTCAGAAAACACAAATTTTAACACAATAAACCCACCTATAAACAAATGCAGGGTGCAGTTTACAACACATGTGAACCAACACTAATTCTACTCATTCATGTTCCCTCACAGAAAGATTTTGTTGTCTTCTTTTAATCTTCACATGTTACATGTGATGGAACAAAAGATAAACCGCTTCAAATCTTATTTGATTTTCCCTAAATTTCTCTAAATTTGCAGATTTTCAGTGTATTCTCAAATATCTCAAATATAAGAAGCCATAAACAGGCCTGACACAAAAGGAAAAGTCAATAGCAATGAGGATTTAAGGTCCTGTAATTAGCCTGCCCCATGGAAATTAACCTGGCAGAGGTAATAATTAAAGAAGCCAATATCTGCTTCCTTTGTTCAGTTACTTTAGACAAACAGAAAAGGTTTTTTACTGGGGAGAAATAATTTTAAAATCTGTCATTTGGACTAATTTCTCTGAGGGAACAGGGACAGGAGGAGAGTGACTCGCCTCAAGCTGTGACAAGGGAGACTCAGGGTGGACACCAGGAGGAATTTCTGCATGGAAAGGGTGGCCAGGCCTTGGAAGGGGATTTTCAGGGAGGTTTGGAGTCCCCATCCCTGGAGGTGTCCCAGGAAGGCCTGGATGTGACACTCTGGGGTGGGGACATGGTGGGGATTGGGCACAGCTTGGACTCCATGGGCTGGGAGGGCTTTCCCAACCTCAGTAATTCTGGGATTCTGATCCCAGTGAGTGTTGCTTGTTCAGGTGTAAGAACCTGCCCCAGTGAATGAACCACTTTTTTTCTCACTGTGTGATTTTGGCTTCCTCCAGAGCAGCCACCCCTTTGTGGTGTCACCACAAAGCCCTCCCAGCACCTTCCCCAGTGACAGCGTGGCTCAGTGGCAGGAGGATCCACAGAGGGAACAGAATTCCAGCAGGGAATTCTTAGGCTGGAGGTGCAGGAGGTGTGGGGGGGTGGAATGTAAGAGAACAGAGACAGTGCAGAAGGGAATCTCACCCCTGAGGAGCTGCAGCTGCACTAATTACCAAAATTAGGAGCAGCCCTGCCCTTAACAGGCCACAGCTGTGTCCAATAAGGATGAGTGCTATAAAAGAGTGGGATAGGCGCTCAAGAAGAGAGTGAAGGTTTGTTGGCTGTGCTGTGAGGGGATGCCCATGAGAAATCACCAAGAAGGGATGGAAGATTTGTGGTAAGATAAGAATCCAGGGACTGGGGAGCACTCCTGGCTCTGTTTGGCCAAATGCTGCTTCTGTAAATAGCTTGATAATGTTGTGGATAATGTCATGGAGGCTACTTTGTCCTTGTGGTGGTGCTCAAAGGTCTGAGAGCTCTGACTTCCAGAGTCACTTTGCAGCTACTCAGGAAAAGGATTGCTCACTTAGATTGTGTTTGAAAACACCCTCTGTTCTTGGAATGTCTTCCTGAATTTGTTGTCTAATGTTTCATTTTCCTGGATCCTGCTCTGCTGGCTTGTTTGGAACTGGGGTGTCCCCCAAGCACAATTCCATGGATTCTCTTGGGACAAGTGGGAGGATCTCACCTGTGGGGAGGGCTTATCCAAGGATGCAGGGAGCTGAGGGCTGTCAATAGCAGGAGAAAAAGTATGAGGGCCAGAAAACAGCCCAGCCATAATTCTCTCCTACAAGGAATAGGATTCCTTCAGATTTCATAGGTCAATGAATGAAAACTTCCAGCCTTCCTTATGGTGGGAGTCAGATTTACACCAAATTTTACTGGGCACAACATGGAATTGTGTGGGTCCACATTTCAATTGTAGGAACAGTACTGGGAACAGAGAGAATTCCTTTTCCATCTGAAAAGTAAATGTAGATACAGTTGAAGGTGTTTCCTCTGAGAGTTGTACTGAACGTTTTTATCTAACATCTGGCTTCATGGTAAACAGGGAAGAACTAATCCATGAAGTTCTTCTCTCCAAAAATGAAGTTGTCAATTAAATTTCCAATTTAAAATTATATTAATGGATTTGAAAATGGAGAAACTTTGTATGAGCTCTTGCAATTTTACAGCACCTGCACAGCACTTTTAAGAAGCATCAATAATTAGAAATCCTTATATTCATCATCAATTTGGTATAAAAACCAGGGATTTTTTATATAAATTACAAATCCAGAGCAGTTCTATATTGCAGTGTGATACATAAACAAAATTTCCAAAGGTAATAATTTTGACATTAGATGTAGATATATTAACTGTTAACCAGGAATGATACTCCAAGTCAAATGAAATAGCATAGAACAGAGAATTTCAAAACTCCAGCTTCTAAAAAAAATTATTTTCTCATAATGTTCTAAACTAAATAATGTATATCTGCTTTTTTCCCCTGCTTTTTGCTATGTGGGATTAGTTCTATGCTCCATGATTTTTCTAGTAGCCCATATGTCTGTCAAAAAATAAATTTATGAAACAAAAATATCAATCAGGTGGTGTGTAGAACAAGAAATACTGTTTTTATTAAGTTACAACAATTTTTACATATTTAACATTTTTACTTTTAAAGAGTTTACTGGAGATGGGTCTTCAAAGGAGGAGTAATTTCAGAACTTCTGTGTAATTTCTGTGTAATTAACTTCAGAATTTCTGTGTAATTTACCTAAAATGTGTCAAAATGTAGATATAGTAAAAATTTAAGAAAAAAGCTCATTTAAGAAAAAAGAAATTTCAAGTTCATCAGTAAAAAAGTAGCTTAGAGAAGCTCAGTCATGTGTGAGAATTCTTAACTTGGACACCTATCCCTAAAGAGATAAGGAGATGCTATTAGGTGTTATTATGTTTTGGTTTTTTTAATAAGGTCATTTATTAGTTCAGAAAAAATGAAGAGGGAAAATAACTGAACTCTCTCAACAAAATTTTATCAAAACCAGGCAGCTCTGGAGTTTCACCCAGAATAAACAGAAAGGCATGAATTTTATGGTCCTGTGATTATTTTCTTGTAACAACAGCCAAACTTTTTCATAGTTTTCTGACTTGTCACAGCAAAAGAGGGATTTCAATGAGTCTGTGGAACTGAAATGGTTGGCTGAGTTTAATGAATAAAACAAAAAGCTCTGGGTGAAGGACACTGAAGTGAAACAGCTTCCCTGGATTTCCAAGGTTTCATTAAAGGGTTTGGAATCCCTGGCAGTGTCAGTCATCAAGGAGATGGATAAGAAGATAAAACCCATCACAGAGAGAATCAAACAGCAGGTCAGGGCTTGCAGTTCAAGGTGGTGGCTATTGGCACCCGTGGTTTTCAGCACACCCATAAAAGAGCTGGAAAGGAGGGGGAGTGCTGTGGGGACAGGCTGAGGGACACAGTTCCACCTGCCAGGTTTGACCCCATCAGACAGGAAAAAATCCCCCCAGGGGACACTGACTGTGGCACCTTAACCCTCCTCATGAAATGTGGGGCGTTTCTCCAAGCTTATTCTGTCAGGTTTATCCCTCTGTTCTTGTCTCTGGCCAGATGAACTCACTGGGATAAGCAGCCTCCCATCCTCCTCAATCAATGCCAATGACCAAGCTTGCTCTGCCTCCCTTTCATCTGTGCCATGTGTTTGTAGGATGAAAAATTACAACAGAAGAAATCAAAATGTTCTGTATCAAGGGACTGCTTGTGTGTGGTTTCCTTCCTGGGTAAAAATCCCAGACAAATTCCAAATGTGGACCTGACATGTGAGTCTGCAGGTGGCAGGATTTTGGAATAAGGAGCACACACAGTGTGGAAGTGGTCACATAAGTGAGTCTGTCCCTGTTATGTTGGTGGCTTCTCCCTTATTGTCCCTTTGCACTCTGGAAAAAGTCTTTGGCCTGATGCCCTTAAAGGAGCAGAAACTCCCCTTCCATGGACCTTTACAGAGTCTTCTTTTGGCTCAGGAATCCCTTTGGCCTCTCATTTATCGTGGAACTTCCACAGGCATCAGTTTGGCCATGTGGAACACAAGATCCAAGAGGAGAAAAAACTTTGGGTTTGATCCAATGGGGCCACTTTAGGAACCAACTTACAGCAACTGAAAAAAAATGGTTCATTCTTGGTCAGACAGCAGGAGAACAGGACCCACAGACTCAATTTGGGGCTGATGTGTCCAGTTTATTCCCCTGGTTCTGCCAAAAATGTTAAATGTTGTTTCCTGGTCCTTCTTTAAAATCTGTTTGGGAAAGCTGGTGTCCAAATCTCTGTCTGATGCAATTGGGACAATATTTCCCTTCTAGAGAGCATTTTTCTTCCATGCCCTCCTCACAGTTTGTTATTTCTTCCAGCTTGCAAACAAATCATAGCAAAGTATTTTTTAAACTCATCTGGATAAATCCTGCAATAGAGAATTAAATGCTTTGCGTCTGAACCCATGATCAACTAAAAAAGAGAGAAGCTCACCCAAACCCAACAATTATTACCAGGTGATAATTCTGATTGTAATAAAATCTCTCCCCTATTCCATGCTGTTGCAACCAATGGGGAAGGTGCCAATTTTAGAGTAAAAGATGTGTAGATTTTTACCAAGTGGTAAATATTATCTCACAAAAGAAGTTCTAGAATTTAACTCACCTGGATGCCATTTCTATATAATGCCACGTAATTCTAGCTCAAAAATCTTCACCTGTGAAGCTTCTAGAAATACTAGCTCTTGGAGATAAATAATGGACAGAACTGAGCATTTTGCTGAATAATAGGCCCTTTTTTCCTATTATTTTCCTATTTTTTTCCCTTTTTTCCTAAACTGTGGGGCACCAGAGTTACCTACAAATAAATTGAACCAATTCTTTGACAAACACTTTGAGGAAAACTAGAATTATAAACTGGTGATGGGAGAAATAAAGGAAAACTGATGTTCTGAGAGGGATTCCTGGGGTCTGTGGAGCACTGAAGGATAACTTATTTCTAGGTAGGGGTCTGGCTAAAGGCTAATCCTTTTCCAAGTGTTTTAGTCTCCCTTCCTCTCTTTGTTTTTATATTTCCATCACCATTTCCCAAGACTCACCATCAATTTGGATTGGAGAGAAAAAAAATAATTCAGACTTCCAAAATCACTTCTTTGAGCGAAAAAAGTATCTTTTTTGGTAGATGAATAACCTGGTCCTGTTTGGAATCCTAGTTGACCCTGGATTTTTATCTTGTTGTAATATTAATATTTTTTCCCCTAATCCTCTGGTACGGAGTACCAGCTGACTTGGGTTCAGTATTGGATAAAGGAACATAAAACAGAGGTCTTAGAAATATGAATGGAAAAAACAATTTTATTTACTTATGGAAAATAGAATTAGGAGAATCAGGAAACAAATTCAACAGGACAACCCAAAAATAATATGTCAAAACCTAGGACTGGCTGAAGCTAAACTCAAAAGAGATTTTTACTCCTTTATCTATAACATCTTTAAAGAATAATCTGTGCCAGAATCAGCAGTTGACCAGCACTGTCTTTCATGTCAGAAGGAAAGGAACAGGCTCCTGTTCAAGCAAGGCTATTCAGAGTTAGCTACAATAAAGCATATTCTGTGCTTTTGCATTCATGGGTGCTGTGTATTCAGCAGAGAACCCTTTGTCTCTCTACCTTTATTCCTTTACATAATAACAGCATTTTTCTCAGATCATTTTGATAGATTATACAAAATCTTGTTGCATTTGCGGACTGAAAAACAAATTGAAGAAATGTGCTTTTTTAAGGAAAGTATCTCTTTTATATTTGGTGTAATCTCCATGAGAATTATTCCTAGGAGACAAAGAATATCAATACCTCTCTTTCTTCTCATCCCTCTCACTCCATCTCTTTTTCTAAGTAAAGAAATAAATAAGAAATACTGCTTAAGTTTTGGTCTTGCAGTTGGTTACAGGAGGTTTCAAAGAGGGAAACCCTGTCAAACCTCCCACCACCCATAATCTCTCTCCTTATTTAAAGCCACAGAATTGAGGGACATCTGGATTTTAAATGAGATAAGGAGAATATTGCTAAAGCCTGAACAATCAGCCAGGTCGTTTGTTAATTGAAGTACAACCCCAGTTCTTCCTCTGTCTTTGAAAATAACATCCATCTTCAGGCTGTATATTTTAAAGTTGTGTTCACCTTAAAATAATTGGTTTGAATATTTCATATGAAAAGTAGGAAACATCTCCTTAATGAAAGAAAGGATTTTGCAAGAGATAACATTGCCATTAATGAAGTCTAATTAGAGATTCATTTAAAAAATAATCTCCTGTGCTAATTTTTCAGAGAAGGCTAATAGAGTTCTAACTTGAGACAAAAATAGCTCTTTGGAGTTTTATAAATGTTCTTGTCTGGGTTAACTATTTCTATTATTCACAACAAAAAACAATTAGTGTGTTAGAAATCTGACTATTAAAGAAAATTATGTGCTGTACATTATTTTCTGGAAGTTATTTTTGTGAGGAGGGTTGTCACATTTTTCACCATTGTAACAAAATACTGTAACTTTTGCCCACATTTGAGACATCCAAATATTCTCCTTTAATTTCTATCCATAGAAAGGATTCTGTATTTCTTTATAAACGACAAGGATTGGTCCCATAATGTACAAAGCCAATTTAAATTTGTTCCCAGTGTGTCATCTCCCATGCTGATGACAAAACACCTTTTGATTCTCAGATTTGGAGCTCTCTGCTGCTCTGGACTGTGCCTCTGCCCAGGGCTAAGGGAAGCCAAGCTCTGTTAGAAGGTGACAACTGCTCTTTGCCAAGTGACCATGGCAGAGATTGCTTTAAAAGCTCTCAGCATTAAAGAGAAGGACCAGACTGTCTTAGATCAAGGGGCACTTGGGGTGGGATGAGATTGGATTGGAGACCAGGAGTATCAGAGGAACAAGGATGAGTGGGGGAATTCTGGGGCCCAATGAAAACCAGCTGATCCCTTCCCAGAAAAGGGCTGGATTAGCCCATCCAAGGAGCATTCCTCCTGGAAGAGACAGGAGATCTGAGATCTGAAGTGAGGTGTCAGCTCCAGGTCCTGAGGCTTCTCACACAATGTTGGAGGTGCAAAGGAAGAATATTTGTGCAGTGTGTAACACTCACTTTGAGGTTTTGGAGGTGGGGGGGACTTTATATGGATATGTGAATGCCCCTGGATCCCTGGAAGTGTCCAAGGTCAGCTTGGATGGGGCTTAGAGACACCTGGGACAGTGGAAGGTGTCCCTGCCCATGGTGGGAGTGGAGCTGGGTGAGCTGTGAGGCCCCATCCAATACAAACCAGTCTGGGATTCTCACAAAATGAACCAAAGGTGGGGAAAGGGAGGGATCAAAGTGGTTTGGCAGGACCAAAGGTGGGGAAAGAGAGGGGTGAGGAGTTCCAAGGGATGATCTGAGGGTGAGGAGGTTGCAGGAGAAAATGTTTCTCTTACTAAGCTCTATATCCTCACTCATTCCTCTCTCTGCCTCCTGGGTGGCTGTGGGGACTGGGCTGGAAACCCCCAAGCTGAATCAGCCAGCAAGGGCTGAGAGCCAGCAGCCGGAGTGGGACCATGGACAATCAGTGCTGTGGATCCATCAGGAACAGAGAATCCTGCACAAGCTTTTGGGTGCATAAAGTGCTGCTGGATCAGGGTAGGTGGTGGATCAAAGCTGGGTGGTGACTGGGGCTGGTGAAGGCACCACTCTCTGCCTGGAGGGCCCTGTGTGTCTGGTCATGGCCACGTTTATCCTGTGGATAAATCTGTGGGGGAGCCTGCTGGGAGTGGGCGTTCAGCTGAACTTGGGACTGGAACTCCCAGTGGGATTGTAGTTCCATGGAACTGCTGGACTTGGCACCCTCTAACACCACTCAGGAGCCTTTTTGTGATGGAACAAATGACTGGGATTAGAACAGAGATCTCCTCAGCCTGGCTGGTGTTTTCAGAATAATTTCCATGATAACACTGTCTGGCAAACAAAAGAAGGAATACTTGAACATCCTATTGACTATTCCTGTCTGTTCCTGAATTATCTTTAATAGGCTTGGAGATTCTTTGTGAGGTAACAGATTTGGGATATGATTTGCTGATTTTAAAGAAAAGAATTACAAACATTTTCTCCTGTGGAAGAGAAAATGGATTTCATGGAGCATCAATGTCTTCATTCTAGGGGGAATTTTGCAGGTGAATAACTTTTGTTGTAATCTGAAGGAAATGGAGAAAAACACATCCTCCAGGATCTCATTGAATTGGTGTCTGAATGCTCAGGTGAGCTATAGATCTGTGTATTTTATTTTATTTCTCCATGTTCTAATTGGAGGGGCTTGGAGCAGCTTGGGATGGTGGAAGTTGTCCCTGCCCATGGCAGGGGGTGGAACAAGAGGAGTTCCAAGGTCTCTTCCAACCCAGACTAGTCTGTGACTTTATATATTTATGTAGATATTCATCACATGGGGTAAATTAATATCTTAGACATGAAAATATAATTCCATCCATATTTCTTTTTTTTTTCCAATTTATATGCTTTTCTTTAATCTGTGCTAACAGTTATTCTCAAGACTACACATAATTCAAGCTTAGGACCAGTCTTACTACAAATTTTCAAATTATGGCTCTGGTGCAATACATGGTTAAATTAGAAAGGAAAATGGACCACTTACCCCTTCAAAACACCTAGTTAAATGCTAGAGTTTCACTTTTAATTTCTTCCTTAATGCCATTGCCATAAAATTAAGATACCTACAAACAGTTTCCTGCTCAAACCCTTATAAACTTATTTTATCTTTATTAGATGGGAAATTATGAGGTGGCAGGAGATCCCGGTAGGGAACAAAAACTGAATTCTATTGAAATTATTCTTTCCTTATAGCTTATCTCTCTGAAAATTGTCCCTTCTGTGATGCCTCCAGGGCAGTTTGTTTGACTTAGGGCACACTGAGAGCACAGCTATTGCTGAGCAGCACAGCCACATCAGAGCTTGTTTTACTGAAATATTCTTGAACCAGTGTTTGGGCCAGCAGTGCAGGGCCCTGCAAGGGTCACTTGTACACCCCTAATTCTGCAAATGGCAAACTCACCTGGAAATAAGTCACCAGCAAGTAATCAGCTGCCAAAACCTGGAGTTTCAGGTGCAGTAATAGGCTATTAAACCATGTTATTAGCCAGCATATCTTCTACAATCTGCTTCAGCTTCTTCTTGCCATTCATCTTACAGAGAGTTTTGCTCTTTCTGGTCTCCAAGTTTTGAGTCTTTTACAGCCAAATAACTCAATAAGGAAGTCCTGGATCAGGTGTCAGACTGAAGTAGCAGTGCAGCACAAGGGAGAGCTGGCACATCCTCATCCTTCCAGAGACAGAATCCAGGAATGGCCTGGGTTTGGAGGGACCCCAAAGCCCATCCAGTGCCACCCCTGCCATGGGCAGGGACACCTCCACTGTCCCAGGTTGCTCCAAGCCCTGTCCAGCCTGGCCTTGGGCACTTCCAGAGATTCAGGCCTCACCACCCTTACAGGGAACAATTTCTTCCCAATATCCCATCTAACCCTGCCCTCTGGCAGTGGGAAGACATTCCCTGTATCCTGTCCCTCCATTGTCACAGACACATTTTATGGAAAATCCTTTCCTTAGGATTTTTCCTCCTGAGCAGCTGAGAGGCCTCAGGAACAAAATGTAACCAATGGTTATCTGCTGCTGTGGAATGCAACAGGTGCATCTGGGATTGGGCTCATGTGGTTGTTTCTAATTAATGCCCAATCACAGTCAGCTGGCTCAGACTCTCTGCCCGAGCCACAAGCCTTTGTTATCATTCTTTCTTTTTCTATTCTCAGCCAGCCTTCTGATGAAATCCTTTCTTCTATTCTTTTAGTGTAGTTTTAATATAATATATACCATAAAATAATAAATCAAGCCTTCTGAAACATGGAGTCAGATCCTCGTCTCTTCCCTCATCCTGGGACCCCTGCACACCCCATCACACTCCATCCCTTGGAAACAGTCTCCATCTTTCTTGTCAGCCCCTTCAGGCACTGCAAGGCCACAATTTGGTCACCCCAAATCTTCTCTTCTCCAGGCTGCACAACCCCAGCTGTGCCAGCCTTTCCTCCCAGCAGAGCTGCTCCATCCCTCTGCCCATCCTGGTGTCTCCCCAGGTCTGGCTCCAGCAGCTCCAGCTCCTCCCTGTGCTGGAGATCCCATATAAACTAACACTAGTTTGCAGGACTCTGGAGTCCACTTTAAACAGGAGAACTTTGCAGATCCCAGCTGTTGATCTCTACCCGAGTCCCTCTTGGGGATTTTGCAGCTCATGGTGTCCTGCACAAGGCAGGAAATGATCACAAAGGCTTCCTTCTGCCATTCCTTGGGAGGGGCTGCCCAGGGAACTCACCAACTCTGGAATGTGTGTCACCATCATATTTTCTGAAAAATCTCTTTGCCCAGGATTTTCTCCTGGGAAGTTGAGGCCTCAGGAAAAGAAAGGAAAACAATATGATCTCATTTGCTTCTCCTGTGTTTTGCTGCTTTGGAATGTGGTTGGAGATTGTTTATCAACAGGTGAATTGTTTTGACTTAATGACCAATCACAGTCAGGCTGTGTCAGGACTCTGGAAGGAATCACGAGTTTTCATTATCTTTTAGCCTTCTGTCTGTATCCTTTTTCTATTCTTTAGTATAGCTTAGTATAGTATTCATTAATATAATATAGATCATAAAGTAACAAATTAGTCTTCTGAGAACATGGAGTCAGATTCATCATTCCTCCTTCTGAGTCCCAGAAAATACCACAGAATGTGCTCCAAAACCCTGTGGATGTGGCACCTGGGGATGTGACTTAATGGGGGACATGGTGCTGGTTGGACTTGGTGATCTCAGAGGTCTTTGCCAACCTTCATGATTAATCATTCTGTGATTCTGAAGGGCTCTGAAATTTTAAGAGAAAAAGAGAATGAAAATAGGTTTTCATTATGTCTCTCCAAAGCAGTTCCAGTTGTTACATTAGCCACACATATGCTTGTGTTCAGCACATATTAGAGACCAAAGTGGAGCCTTGGTTTGAGCTGCATTAGTAAAATCTTCCCTCATAATTACACAAAGTGAAAGGAAATCCTTATCTCTACCAGTCTTCTGTAATTTCTTCCATGCCAAAGACATAATAACATCATAAAATAAGACATAAAACATCATAAAAATAGCATCATTCTTAAAGCTGCAAATTCAAACTAAAATAGCCTGAAGACACTGCTCAAAAACCACAGACTCCCATGATTTTCCTATATGTGCACCATTGTCCATGAGTGGTTATTAACCTTGGAAGAAGCATTTTAGGAGTTCTGTTCACAGGTGAGTGAGCAGCACAGGGGCAAAATGCTGGGGGAGAGGGGTTGGGTTTGCATGAAGCACAGAATGTCAGGCAGTGGGTTCAACTGGGTATTGAGATATGAACTTTAATTCAAATGCTGGTTTAATTAATATAACAATGGTTAATGCAATAAAGAAAGGGTGTTTTCTACCCAAGCTGATCATATTCTTCCTCAAGGAGCTCATTCTTTAATATGTCAGGGATGATATAATGGAAAAAGTTAGAACATTATTCTCTAACTGCTCCCAATTTGCAGCACTTTGATAAACAGCTTCTTCTGACAAGCTTTTTCTTTCAATGGACATCCAGGATAGAGATATGTAGGGTGGAGTGCTCCAAAATACTGAGAAATTAATATAGAAATATTTGCTGCAAGTTGCATCAGACTCATGACAAGACAACCCCTAATACATGAGTTTAAATTTGGCTATTTCTTATGTTTAAGGTTTACAGTAGGGAAAAATATTTAAAGATTTGCAAGGATTGCTTGGATATCTTCAAGGACTCTTCTGATTGCTTGTTCAAAAGATGATTTTTTTTTTCCTGAGCTGTCTAACAACAGTTCTCTTGCTCCTTAATTAAACACAGTGGAATAAAAATTCATCTGGACTCTCCAATTGTTGTCCACTTATTAATATTTTTTGTGTCCATCACTGAAATCTTGATCTTTCTTTGGTGGCAGAAAAAATTATTTTTTTGGCAAATAACAATGTAGCCTAATGGATCAGCCTGACTTGGGATTCATCACTTATTTCCCACCACAACCTTTACTCTTTTCATGTCCTTAAGCAAGTCAGGTAATCTCTCTGCTTTTCTACCTCCCTTATTTACACATAAAGAGTAAGACTCATTGCAGATATATTTGTGCAGTGTTTATGAATCTGATTCATTTTAGGAACTATTATACAGTTTGAATCACAAGGGAAAATAACTAAATTACAAAGTAAATTACCTTCAGTCACCAAATAATTGTGTCATTTTCTCCCAAATGTGAGAGATGCTGTTATTAGCAGAGGAATCTCTCAAATGTATCATTTATTGGAAAGGCAGAAAGTTTCTTGTTGAGAAAGAAACTATTGCAGATACAGACAGACTGTGACTAATTCAGCCAGCAAAATAATTGCAGCCATTGCCAAGCCTCTTTTTTTCCAGGGGGAATAAGTTTCTCCTCATTTCCCAGCCAGTGCAGCACAGGTATCTGCTCCCTGTGGGTACAAAACAGAGGCAGACTTCATGGGCAGAGGCACTTAGATGCCTTTTTTTTTTTTGGTATGTACTATATATATTTCATAGCCTGCAGTCCTGCTGAAGCTTTCTGTACATTTTTTTTTTAAGGATTAGTTGAATTTGTCTCTTCCAAATATTGATGTGCAGCTCAGCACCTTTGGAGGAATGCAGTGAGAGTGCAGAACTGCTGCTGTCCATCTCACAAGTGTGTTATTCTTTTATCTCATGGTTCAGGAACATGGATTCCTCCTTGGATTCCTACTTGTTACTCAGATTTTAAATGTGCTCTGTCATTATATATGGCAAAGGGACACACAGCTCATTCCTGAGAGAGCCTCACTCCCTTTAGCTCATCAGGACTGGCAATTTCAGCCAGAGCAGGGAATCGTTTGCTTTGAGAAGAATGAGCTTGGCATACAAAATTTAGTTGTTATTACTGCCCACTTTGGAAGGAGAAACTGAAGGGATCCTGCCAGGTTCCCTCCCACAGAGACACTGGGCTGGAGCTCAAGGCTTTTCTTTCCTCTTGACCCTGACACACAGCTGAGCTTTAAACAAGTCATTGCCCAAAGGAAGAACTTCTCAGGGAATATCTTTTTTGCACTTTACAAGTTCCCTGATTTTCCTCTTCCAATCCTGCTTCATCTGAAGCTTAAGGGCTTTTTTCCCCTCTAGCAGATCCATAAACCCATCCTTAAGCTTCACACCAGCTCTTGCCTAAGCCTTTGCCAGAGATTTCGGCCACAGCCTGGATGAAATACTTCTCAGGGGAGGTTTTGTTTCTGTTCCTATCTGCCTCTGGCAGCCCTGAACAGTCCTGGTGTGACCTGAGCTCTGCATTTATCCTGCTTTTAAACAACCCTTTACCTAAGCTTTAAAAGTTTTACCACACTGAGGATGAGATTCCTCAGCTGCTGGCCAGATATAAAAGTGCTTGGGAGAATTCACAGCCTGGCCCTCCTTTTGCAGCACCTTTAAAAACCAGCTCTGGTGGGTCTGGGCATTTATTTCCTGTTCACAAACTTAACTTTACTGCTCAGATTAGACCCCAAATCATTGAACAGAGAGAGAAAAATCCTGCAGGGATGATTCTTCCCAATTCAACCTCTGTGACAGTAAATCTGGGTAAGTCTAACTGGAGCTCTGGGCTTCCTTTTGCTCTCTCCAAAATTGCAACCTGAACCTTAAGCTCTTAAAAAGTTTAAGAGTTCTATAAACCCAGAGGACTTTCCCAGATAAAAACCTTCAGAGTGAACAAAAGTAAGGGCCAGCTTCATCTGAATGATAAAAAGTTGTAGGGTAGAAGTGGGGTGACAGAGCAGGTTTTTGTGGGTGGCAGCAATGGCTTAGAGAACCAAACCCAAGGTAAAAAATATCCAGAGGCAAAACCTCCTCTGGAAAGAGGGAAAATCAGTGTAAAAAAGGAGGGATGGAGTGAAAGACAACAAATCCCTTTCTCTTCCAATCTCTGTTCACCTTCATGGCCACAACCAAGACCCAGCAAAGAGCATAGACATCAGTGCTAATTATACAACATTAATTGAGCTGTAAACACGTGACCCAGGCAGAATAGGTGGGTTAAAAATGGACATTTCTGTGTTTGTGGGGATGATCATTAAGAACTCAATGTTATTCTGCACTGTACTATTGTTAATTAATGAACTAATAATGTTTTGGACCAGGTTTTTATAAAGTTTAAACGTGGCATGGTGAATCTAAACCCAGACCTGTAGCTGGTGTGATTCTCTTTAATAGGAAGTTGTAACTTATTAAAGCACTGCCAGTTATTATTGTGGCTTTAATCCATGGCCCTTGTAATAGGAATCACAAATTCCTTCATGAGGACCTGCCCAGGCCTTTCTTCAGCCATCAGTGTTTTTTCAGTGGCTTTCATATGTTTGGTTTTTTGGGGTTTTTTTTGTCACTTGGGCAACATCAGCCTGCAGCCCAGTGGCAGATTCCTACAGACTCTTGTTTGCATTTTTAACAGCAGGAATCCATTCTTTGGATTCTGCTGATTAATGTGTGCTTTTTGTAGGAATATCACTGCTGCATTGACAGTGTGACATTGCTGGGGACTGGTGCAGAAAATGGCTCTTCAGAAATGCATGGAGCTTTTCAGCTCTGAATGAATACTGGAACAGGTGTGTGTCTTCATGAGGAATGTTCAACCTAATTGCAAAAATACGGGGGTTTCTTGTTTTCCTTTTTCATATTTAGGTTGCAAGATCATTGTGATGGATGAAGAAGCACAGGATGTAAAGTGAGTGGAGTTTAAAGATGACACAAAACCTCCCAGTTCTGTCCATAACTGGAAGGTGTGGAGTTGGTGAGCTCCAACCACCTAATGAGTTGTGTTGTTTTGTGGCCAGAAAGCACAACTAGATCTCAAAATTGTTGCTTCATCAACTATGCTGCATTTATCTGAATCTTACAATATTGAAATCCATTTTTAGGACTTCTTGATTTGCTTTTGGAGGCCAAGGTACCTGAGAAATATTTACGATGTGGAAAACTATCGCAGAATTATTATTGTAGCTTATAAGGAGAGATGATGAATGATTTCACCACAGAGAAATAAAAATGGGAAGTCAACAGGGTGCCCAGAGCAGCTGTGGCTGCCCCTGGATCCCTGGCAGTGCCCAAGGCCAGGCTGGATGGGGCTTGGAGCAACCTGGGACAGTGGAAGGTGTCCCTGCCATGGCAGGGGTGGCACTGGATGGGCTTTGAGGTCCCTTCCAACCCAAACCATCCTGGGATTCCATGATTCTAAGATTACCTGCTGCCTGGAAAGAGCAGGTACAAGACATGAAATCAAATTAAAGAAAAATAAACTGATTCTTTGACTAAAAGTCTTTAATCCTGAAAGGACCATTCAGTGAAAAGCTGCTTTTCTTCCACATTTTGATTAATATTTTTGCTAATACCAACAGAAGTAAGTAAAATACCTTCAATGAGGGATTTTATGTATGCACATGGAGTGCCTTGACTTCATTTTGAAGGGAAAAACTCCTAATTAACAGTTTAATATTGCTTTTGTTATTTCCTTTATGATGCTCATAATTGCACTGCTGATTTTTAATTACACATGCACTTTTGTGAAATATGTAGCATAAATAACCCTTCTGAGCCGTGCTTTTAATAACTATTCATCATTCATTTAGGCAGTACAAAGGGCACTGGAAACAATTACTGAAATGTGCTTATACAAGGCAGAGCAGAGCTCAGGAGACTTCCCAGGGCATCTCATTGTCTGATTAAACCCCCTGATGGATTTACAGTGGACCCTGTTTTAACAGATAAGATAAATCTACTGTTGTCCTTATTCCTCATTATTAAAACCAATATCCTAATTATTTCTGGCAGGTTGTTTCTAAGGTATTACTTTGGCTCTCCATAAATTGAAGGTTTATATCCTTGCTGACATTTTTTTCTTTCCTTGGGACTCCTTGTCCTGCTTTGTGCTAAGGGGCTCTGGAATATGCAGGGGTCTGCTGGGCTGAGTGAGCAGATATTTAAATACTTTGGTAGAATCCATGCTTCTGGTGCCATGCAGAGCTGGAGGATGGACAGAGAAATTCTCCATCACCTTTTTGACTGCAGGGAGCAGTTTCTGGGTTCAATGCTGTAGAATTTCCTGTGACTGAATCCCATTAATTGCTTCATTCATTGACTGTGCTGCTCAAACCAGAAGGGCTCATGAAGGAAGAAGGGGCAGCCACAAAAGGTGCCATAGGGTTGATATTTTGGTTTTGAGATTTAATTTTAATAAATTTTAGTTATTGATCGGTTATTTTTCAATATCATTTTTCAATATCATTTATCATTTCAATATCATAAAAAAAAAGAAAAATAATTTCTTTTAATAATTGTACAATGATATAGAATTAATTTTAGTAGATTTTACAGGATTATGGAATGATTTGGGCTGGAAGGGACCTTACAGCCCCTCCAGTGCCACCCCTGCCATGGGCAGGGACACCTTCCACTGTCCCAGGGTGCTCCAAGCCCCATCCAACCTGGCCTGGACCACTCCCAGGATATGTTTATTTGTCATCCAAGGAAAGGAACATCACAGACACACCTGAAAGCTTTCTAAGCAGAAAAATACTTCAGATTGACTTACACTTCTCTCCACCTTTCCCAGAGCCATGATCACCATTAAACACGGGTGTTTTCACAGTCACACTTCCATTTAAATTGATCATTACTCTTTATCTTAAAGTGCTGGATGAGCAGCAGTTTCACCCTTTAAAATACACACTTTTATTCCTATGTGAATCTATTAAAAGATATTTAGAAGAATTTCTTTCCTTACTTTTGCCTTAATGATAATTATTTTCCAGGGATCTTGTCAGCAGTTCAGTCCAGCCCCACCTGGATTACCTGGCAGTGGATATTCTTGGGAAGGCAGCTGGAATATTTCCCCATCTCCCTAAAACTCAACTTAATCTTAGTTTGTCTTTTCCTAGTGCCATGTACAGGAGAACTGCTCTTCTTTATGATTTTGGGCTGAAAACCTTCTGGTTAATCTTCCAGCTTCCTGATTTCTTTTGCTTCAAACCCATCTAGGGCTGAAAGCAGCTCTAGCTTTACTTCAGCTTTATGCAGTTGTATGGTGTAGAACCTATTCCTAATTAACAGGCAGGACTAATTATTCTATGCAGAAACAACTCTGATCCTGGAATAAAAGCAGAGACACACTGGGGAGGTGATTTTTCTGTACTTGGCAGGAGACTCGTCTGATCCTGAGGAATAAAATATGACCCAATAGATTAATTATTTTAGAAAATGCTCAAGTTTTCCTTGCAGTCTTTGGCATTTAAAGTGAAAAGCTTTTTGGCTGGATAATTTGAGACTAGAATTTCTGTTGATGGTTGTGTTTACCCTGAGAGGATGTTGTTTAGAACACACTTCCTGAGACAGAATGATTCCATATGTTAAATACTGATTATTAGAAAACAAAGCCTTAGGGAGAAGTTGTCTGAACGAGATTTGTAGAACCTTTGAAAAAGAGACTGGTGGGTGGAAAATCACCTCGAATTCTGGCAGACTTGCAACCAGACTCTCCCAAAGCTGAACATTCCTCTGCAAGGGTTCCCCCTTGAACGCTCCCCCCAAGCTTCTTGTTTGCACAAGCATTACAAACAACTAAGTGGGTTGCAGCTCTGCTTTTCCTGGGATTGATGGTGGTTCCACGTTCTAATTGCAGGTGTCTCTGGGAATAGCATGGTGCAGAATTAATTTCGAGTTCCTGGCTTTTCACCCTGCTCTTAACACCTGCTCATTTTATAGCCTGTTGCAAGAACACCCCAACATCTGCTGGCTTCCCTCTGTGTCCCACCATAGAAAAGCCTCCAAGCTGTGCTGAAAACTCTCCCTGAGCCTTCCCTCATTCCAGGATCTTTACATTCAGAATCCGTTTTCAGAGCACTGATATATCAAACTCTGGAAAAAAACAAGTTTTCCCTCTGATTTAGAAAGCTGGTCCACAATGAAATTTAAAAGCAGCTTTGGAAAAAAAAAAATATTCTGGTGTCTCTTCAAGAAATGGAATTGAATTATTTCTTTAAGTGCTCAAAACCCCTGTAGATGTGGCACTTGAGGACATGGCTTAGAGGGGAACACAGTGCTGGGTTGATGGTTGGGCTTGTTCATCCTAATTCTGAATTTTGCTTAGCCAACTAAGCCAGGTAATTTAGGTCAAAGTAGAAGGAAGGTTTGGGGAAGAAATAAATCTGACTTTGAAAAATCAAGGGGAGATGAACCTCATCATGCTGTAAACATTTGACGATTAACAATTTAGCATTAAAATTAGTAATTTAGTGTTACAATTGGTAATTTAGTGTTGCAACATGATTGTGTACAGAACTTGGATTCCCCAGGGACAGCCACCAGTAGCTCCCTGTCCCCAGAGGAGCAACATGCTGAAGGTAGGGAAGAGCCTGCAGGCTCTCTGGACACTGAACTCTAAAACACTGAGAGAAAACAGATTATTAAAGTCAGTGTTCTTTATGGAAAATGTTTGCACAGAATTAAATCAGAGAACATCCAGTGTGTACACTGAGAGTGCTTTATTATGACTGTAACAACATCAGACAAAAGCTGTCACATTGGTAATTGGACTCTTTAACTCCTATTCCAACTGAGGAAAGGGTGTAATAAAGAAGAGATATTACTAGCAGAAGGAAAATAATAATTTAAAAAGCATTCTTTTGCTCATTTAAAAAATAATATCCCAGAGCTCTGCATGAATTCAGCCATGGCTGGGTTTCACCAGTTTGGATGAGTTCAGAGGGCAGCTGCTCTTCTGTGTTACACCTGGATTTACAACCTGGCTACTGCCAGGAGCAATGCAGATAATCCCATGGCTTCATCCTGGGTGTTTGACTTCTCAGCATTGAGATAGAATCCAGCTCTCTGAGCTGAAGGGTAGAAAACATCTGAAATTCAAGTTGTTCATCTGGCTTAACAGGAAGTGACATGAAGAAAGGATGTTTCTGAATGGAGACTTTTTTAAAGAAGCTTGTAGCTTTAGATAATGTATCACTGGAGTTTTATTCAGAATAATTCCTAAGTGGATGCAGGAATTTCCCTTCCAATCCAAGCATTATTGCTGCAATAATCTGTAAACTCCCTGCCTGCTGTGGCTGTGTCATGCTAAAGGCATTTCAGGATGGCACTTTTTAGTGAAACTTCTGTGTGAGAAGAGTGAGTGAAATGAAGCTTGGGAAGCAGATCTTAGGCTAGAAGTGAGTGCACAAAGTGATTATTTTTACACAGTGACCATTGGTCCAGTTTCAGCTTAGAGAGAGCTCTCCAGTTCCCAAAATCTCTGCTAGTTCACCATTATTCCCACATTCACACTAAACCATTCCTCTCCTTTTGGTACAAAATTATGTGCTTGAAGATTCCAGAGTTCTCTTTCTTTTTTTAAATTTTTTTTTAATTTTTAAATTTTTTTTAATCTATCTGTCTTGAGCAATCTGAGCAATCCCAATTTATTCAGTCCTTGGGGAAAAAAAAAGTCTGTAAAAGGGCTAATGAGATAGGACAAATTGGCTCAGGTGGCTCCTCCAGCTCCTCTCTGATCTAAACTTTACTGTGACCCCACAGATGCTCCTCATGTCAACACAGGATAGAATTCCTAAGGAAGAAAAACCCAAAGCCTTGTTTGGAGTGATGTAAGTGGGAATTTATTACATTTTAATTCACTTTGTCTTTCATTTCACATCACATTGGCTTTAAGATTTTGTTTTTCATTTCCACACCACTTGCTTTTAAGTAAATTGAGAAGTTTGGTTGATCCTTAAACGAGGATTTTACCCCAATTTATGTTTTCAGCTCTTGAGTTGTTTAATTCTCACCATCAGTATTTTTAAAAACACCCCAAAAAGAGCCATGCTGGGATGAGAAGACAAACCAGTGATCTCTAAAACGTTTTTTTTTGCTTTTTTCATACACAGCTAACAGTGAAATAGGGTTAGACTCATAAAAAGCTGTGTTTTCCCTTATTTTAAAAATGAAAATTTGCCATTTGCTGTAACAGCTTAAATAGAACATTATTGGAGTCTGGGAAGAATTGAAATAACATATTTTGCCTGCTAGAATCAATTTTCTAAAATAAGGGCAGGCTTTAAAATCATTAGAACAGACAGGGAAAGTGCCAAGTGAAGCAGAACTTCTTTTGGGAAGCAGCCAGCAAATATCAGAAGGTGGCTCCTTATGTTTTGAAGAAACATTTGCAGGCTACAGAGACAGTAACCAAGAAAAGATTTAAATTGATTTAAATATGGTAATGATGAGGATGTGGGAAGCTCTGGATATTTACATTGCTCCCAAATCTCCTGTCCCAGTGTCCCCAGGTGGCAAAGAGCTTCTCACACTCGTACCACGTGGAATTTATTGGGAATTTTCACCTTCCCTCTAAATTCCAGGAGATTATACTGTTAAATTAGGAATTAGGGGAAGGTTTCATTTGAGTGAAAGGCTCATTCCCATGATCCCATTCCCATAATCCACTGAGTTCTCTGTGCTGCAGCCTTACCCTTGCTATGGACTTGCAGAGATGTTTGTGGCTAAGTGAGGGTTTTGCTTTTAAGGAAAGGAAAAGAAAATAACATAAAACTGAATACTAAACATCTAAAAGTCCCTTAGTTTGGTTTATTTGGGGTTTTTTAATCAGGAAATGCTCATATAAATAATTTATTGCAAGAAATAAGACTGAAAGTATGACCAGCAGAGAAATGACCATCTCCCCTAATTCTGGAGGGCTTTCCAGTTTAGTCAGAAAGAAACTTGAGCTCAAGTACTTTTTCCAAGTCCACTGAAGAGTTGTCATCTCTGCCACTGGTTAATGTCAGCATTTTTAAGGATTCAGGGCATATTTTGGTTCACCAATCTCATTTCCATAATCCACGGGTCCATCATTTCCTCTGCCCAATATGATGTGACTAAATGGAGACTAATTTGGAAAATACAACAATTTGAGTGCCGCAAATAGGGTTTAAACTAAAAAGAATAATTTGCAATCTCCTACTTTTATTTATTCGTGGTAGGACAGAGTCATTAAGGCTGGAAAAGAGCTCCAAGACAATCAAGCCCAAACTTTGCCAGAATCCCCCTGTGGACACTCAGCTATGTCACAAAATATTTTTTAAGGTTTTCTAGGGACCAGAACAAAGATTGGGGCTTTTCCATACCCTGGAACTGTTTACATGTTCATATTTGTTTGGGGGTTTTTTGGTGCAGATTATAAAGAAAATGTCCCTTAAATGCTTTGGAAATAACAATTTTCTATTTCCTATAAAATAAATACAAAAGAATCCCTCAATTTTGAAACCATCTAAGATGAAGCTGGGACAGATTTTTTTCATGAGCTCCATTTTAGTTTTTGCACAAAGAAAATAATTGATGTGCTGAGCATGAAAAGTTCATTTGGACTTGATTATTTTCTCTTTTAATCCTTTGTCCTCTGTAATTAATTTTTAAGCTTCCTGTAATATTTGAAAATAAAATTAATTTGGCGGTTTTCTTTAAAAATAGAAATGTGAGAATTTGAAATGCACTGTTAATTTTAAAACTGATGGGAACCCCTCTGATTTTCATTTACCAGCAGTGCAAAACCTGCCCTATATTATAAATGCTAATGATGCCACAGACATTTCAAAGAATTTTATGCCCAAATTTAAAGAAAATACGTGACTTAATCCAGTGCTGATCTTCACTTTCTATAGTGCTAAGCCTCATTTATGCTTTTAAACCTCATTAAAAGTAACTGTAGGCCATATTATTTTAAATGGCCTCTCTGATCAAAGGAAGGAGTTTTTTCCCCCCAAGTACCATTTTCCTTTCCTTATATTTAGGACTTTCTATTGATTTTTGACTTTCGCTTTGCACCTAATGTTATTTTTTTCTTAAACAATATTTTTTTTTTCTCTCCCTGAGGGATCTTTTGTAAGCTGAAAATCTGACTATGTGGAAGAGGATAAGCATGGGGAAACTGCCCATGTCATACTTGGAGCTGCAGAAATTGCTGTGAAAACTTTCTGCTGTGCAGGAGGAAAATTCATGCCCAGCTCCTACATGGAGCACGTTCTCAGAGCTTCCTGCACCAAGATGTGTCCTTTGGCCACTCTGAGAGAAGGAATTTGGCTTTTTAAGAGACCTTATTGTGAGATTCCTACCAAAAGAAGGTTCTTGTACATCTCTGTAAGTTTGGCAGAGTGTCAACATAATCATGGAGCATTATGGGACCTTTGGAAAAATATTCTGGTGTCTTATTAGGAGTTGGAATTGAGTTATTTCTTTAAGTGCTCAAAACCCCTGTAGATGTGGCACTTGAGGACATGGCTTAGAGGGGAACACAGTGCTGGGTTGATGCTTGGACTTGGTCATCTTAAAAATCTTTTCCAACCTTTATTATTCTTTGACTCTATCCTTATTTCCTTATATTTGTGACAGGATCAGCTGGTTCATTAAAAATTCCACATAACTATCCTGGAAATCTAGGAAACAGAGGCTAAGAATTTCTATTATCAAAATTCCCAGGAAATTCAAGTTAAAACACTGTAACTATTGGTCAAATTATCCCTTTTAATTCCTCAGACTTTTTAAACTGGTACCTCTCAGTTTGAGTTCCTCAATAAGTCTAATTCTCAATTTATTTCTATTTTTTTCAGTACATGTTGGTTTTTTGTTTCAGTAATAGTTGAATGTGTTTTTCCAGACCTATTTGAAATGCAAAATGGAAAGCAAAGGTATATGGTACCTCCTTGTCCTGTTGCTAAATTTGCTGCTTCCATAATTCAGGAAATTTCTGAGGGCATCTCCTGGTAAATACTTGACAGCAATAAATGCTCCTAAATCCTGCAGAGCCATAACCCCTGATCTGAGTCTGATTGGCACAAGATTGATCTGAATAGATGCCTGACCTGAGCCAAGGTGGTTCTCCAGATTGGGTATCGTAAATGTGGAATTGGATAAAGTAAAAATCCACATTATCCCTTCTGCCAATAATGGAATTAGGTTATTGCTCTGGCAGTCAATTGTTGTTTGACAGCAATGTGCTCCTCTGGGAGACTCTAAATCCGTGTAATTTCCTGCCACTCCACTGGAAAGATGTGGTGATTATGACACACAAGCCTGTTGATAATTGGTCTCTTATGTTTAATTGAGAAGGAATAAAAATCAGTCTGGAAAATCTTAATGCAACAGAACCTTATTAGATAAATTTAAGGAGAATCCAGATGCACATTGAAAATTAGATGATCTAAAGCACTTCCTTTTAATGTTTTCTCATATACAGAACTGGTCTTTATGCACAAAAAAATCTTCCTCAATTTCCTAAAGTTTCAAAAATCAGCTCAGGGGTATGAAGCAATAATCTGTCCATTTGACCTTTCCTTCCTAGAGAATTTTTTCTTTAATTATTCTGAAGTAACAGGAGATGCTGATCCTGGAGCCAGTGCATTTCTGAAGTCTCAAAATGTATTTAAAATATTTGATGTTTAAAAAAAAATAGCCCCAAATTCAAAATACTCTATTGCAACACCTTTCTTTGGGGGATAGGTAATGGATTAATGATTTTAAAGCCACAGCAGCAAAGTAAACAGATAAATTTCAATCACTGAGGTCTTTCAAAGTTTATATGGATGATTTTAGCTAAGTTTTATGGCTGTGGGAAATTGCCCTCTTAATAGAACTGGTTTATGAAAAATAATAACATTTCTTCTCTAAAGTTCTTAGGCTGAGATGTGCAGAAATCAGTTCCAAACCAAATGGCAAACCAGGGAAAACCTGGACTTGTTGCCTGGTTTGTAGACTGTGCTTCCAGAAAATTAGAAAAAAATGGACAAATGGTAATTTTCATTGCATTCCTGCTCATGAACTCAACTCAAGGTAGGGAGACGTTCAAAAACCATGGAAAAGCTGATCTCTGCTGAATTACTTTTTGCTTTTGTTTCCAATTTAATAATTCTGGGGAAGTCTCATTTCGGAAACATTATCAGCACTGTGCTTTCAAGTTTCATTACAGAAGATAACTCAGGGTTATTGTGGAATAGAAAATGAAAATATTGCAAAGTTTTATATGCTTTCAGCATTTCATTTTTTCTTAAGGTGGTCAAGAAGAATTGAAGCTGGGTTTTTTGACTATGCATTATCTTATTTATCTCAATTAAACACATCCAGAACAATGAAAGAGTAATTTTCAAGCAGTCTTGACTCTAGAAAACTCCTATTTCTTCTAATCAATGCAGGTTGGCTTTTAGACTGAAAGTTAGAATTATTTAATAAAATCACCTTAATAAAATTAAGGGGAAGAAATATCCTGATGTTCATTATATTTTTAAATAAATTTATGCTTAGTGTCCAGAAGGAATATCCATTTTTATATTAGGAATAAAACTAAAAGGAACCACAAAGTAAATTCACAAAATAAATTCACAGAGTAAATCAGCTTTTGCCTAAAATTTGATGCTGTTCTGGGTTATTCTCTCAGGATATTGGTCTGTAGATACCAGCAGTAAAAATACCTGCTCTGCAATCTCCTGGGCCATTTCAAGAGACAATTTGTGACAAACATTTAAATGACAGCTCAAAAGAACATTATAGCATATTGATTAAATTTGCCACTACAGAATGGTTTTAGTTGCTGACAGAAAATTAACAGAGTCTGGGACCTGAAGTTGAAAATTTCTTTTAATATCTTTTGTGTCTAAGAGAACTTATTATAATGTAACATTTTAAAACATATGAATATTTGGACTGAAGCTGATTAAGGACAACAAATGAGATGTTTTCTTGAAAAGATTTTCTGAATAGTTCCTATAGGCAAGGAAAGAAATGGAAGACCCCAAAATCATCAGGGAAATCAATCCCATTGCAGATATTATTCCTAAAATTGCCCTGGGTCTGTTACTTTAACATGGAGACTGGAAAAATGCTGATAAAATTTCTCAAGGCCAGATGAGGTTTCTCCCCTATGAACCTTGGGGGGTAGTTTTATTTCAGATTGGTGCAGAAATATTTCTGCTCTACATGAATCCTCAGTTTGGATGTACAGCTGTGTCTGTTTTACCAAACACTGCATCAGGAACGGATCTGAACAGAGAGCAGGGAGGGACACTCAGAATTTGGAGGATTTGGCATTAGACAGGCTCTAATCTGATCCTGTGGATTGAATTCCAGTTATTGCCTAAACCCCCACTGGTGAGCATCTTCTGGTTAGGAATTTTTCTAAAAAGGAACTGGATTCTTGTGTGTTCCCAGACTTAAAGAAAATGGACTGAGTGGTTAAGTGGGGATGATGAAGAGTTTTTTCAAAAGCCAGTGTACCCTTACCCCATAAAACCCACACTACTGAAGAGTGATGATTGCTTTAAGAGCTCTTCCACCACAGGGTTTATAGGGTTGCCAGGACCCAGAAAGAATATCCATTTTTGTATCAGGAAATTTTTATACCAGGGCCTCAAGTGTGGTGGTGTTCACAGGGGTCCCTGGACAAGAGAAGAGATGAGAATCTTGACTCCATGTTTCAGAAGGCTGATTTATTATTTTATTATATCTATTATATTAAAAGAAAATGATATATTAAAACTATACTAAAATGATAGAAGAAAGGATTTCATCAGAAGGCTAGCAAGGAATAGAAAGGAATGGAATGATAATAAAATCTTGTGACTGACCAGAGTGCCGACACAGCCAGACTGTGATTGGCCATGAATTAGAAACAACCAACATGGACCAATCCCAGATGCACCTGTTGCATTCCACAGCAGCAGATAACCGTTGGTTAAATTTTGGTCCTGAGGCCTCTCAGCTTCTCAGGAGGAAAAATCCTAGCAAAAGGATTTTTCATGAAATGTGTCCGTGACACTTAGGGACTTTGGAGCTGGGTTGGGCTTTGCTCCCAGGGAACCAGCGATGGGACAAGAGGAAATGGCCCCAGGCTGTGCCAGGGGAGGCTCAGCTTGGACACCAGGAGGAATTTCTCCATGGAAAGGGTTGTTAAACATTGCCAGGGAGGTGTTGGGGTCCCCAGCCCTGGAGGTGTCCCAGGAACACCTGGGTGTGACACTCAGTGCTCTGGGCTGGGGACAAGGTGGGGATTGGGCACAGCTTGGACTCGATGATCTCAAGCCTAAATGATTCCGTGACATAAATAAAATTATAAGTAAATCTGTATTAACAGTGAACATCCATTACTACTCTTGTAAAACCTGCTCTGAAGGAGTTCTCAATATCAGCTGCAGCAACTGCATCAACTTTGCATGGATTAGGATCCCAAATTGCAGCTGAACTTTTTCCTCTCTGGGAGAGTTAATATCTGCTGTCAGAGCACACGGCACAGGAGGACAAGAGATGTCTGTGCAAAGCAGCCTGCAGGCCCAGACTGAGCAGCACAGACAAAGTAATTACAGGCACTTCAGGAAGAACTAATAAACGTTTCCCAAATCCATTTTAAAGGAAATTGGAAAAGGACTTTGTCAGCATTCAGACAGGCCTCCAGGAGAACACAGCCTCTGACATTTTCATTGAGCAGTCCTTTCCCCACTCCTGGCTCCCCTCAGCAAAAAGGGAGTTTGTAGAACTCGGAGTCCAAATGTCGAAGATTACTCATCACTGCTTCAAATGTGCGGTTCCTGAGAACTCCTTTGCCACAAATGTTTCTCCTAAATTGAAGGAACTTTTTGAAGATTGAAACAGTCTATAGAGCAGAAAGTGCAGTTTCTGTCAAGTTAGAAATATGACAATTTTGTGACTATTTCAGGAACGAGCTACATTGATGCTTTATTTCATTTCCCAGATCTCTGTTGGTTGAAGTGAAAATATTACCTACTGCAGCAACAGCTTGCAGCAGCTCTTACAGAGGGCTTTAAGAAAAGTGGATCAAATATGTTTGCAGGGCTGGCATTCTTTCTTATCAGGGTGGTGAGGCCCTGGCAAGGGGTGCCCAGAGGAGCTGTGGCTGCCCCTGTATCACTGTGATATTTTATGAAAAATCCCTTTGCCAGCATTTCCTCTCCTGGCAAGATGAGAAGCCCCAGCTTCTCCATGGTTTGCTCCCCTGGAATGTGACTGGGAGAATTGTTTACCCAGCATGTGAATTGTTTTAACTTAATGACCAATCCCAGTCCAGCTGTGTCAGGACTCAGGTCAGTCACGGGATTTTATTATCATTCTTGTCTGGCCTTCTGATTTCTCCTTTCTCTTTCTGTAGTATAGTTTTATAATATGATATAATATGATATAATAATATGATATAATAATATGATATAATATGATATAATATAATCAGCCTTCTGAGAACTTGGAGTCAATTCTCATCTCTCACCCCATCCTAGGGACCCTCACACCAGACCACAACACCCCTGGATCCCTGGAAGTGTCCAAGGTCAGGTTAAACAGGGTTTGGAGCAAGCTGGGCTATTGGAAGGTGTCTCTGCCCATGGTAGGCGGTAAAAATAGATCATTTTTAAGTTTCCTTCCAGCCCAAAGCAGTCCCTGATTTTCTATTATACATTGAGTATACCTGCAGCCTCTCTCCTGTCTGCAACAATTTGTGTATTTCCATGTACTTCAAACCCACATATTTTATATTTGTTCCCTGTCAGACTCAAAGCTGCACCTAATTTAAACATTCCCTTTTCAAACCATCTGCATCAGCTAAATATCCTTCAGCTTCTGCTAAACACACGGGGATGAGACAATCACACAATTTCATTTGTTCTCTCAGAAAGTTGTTATTTTAAGAAGCTACCCAGGAAACATTTTATGACTTTATCAAGATCTCTTACTTATCCATGGATTCAAGGAATTGTGGCCCTCATGAATTTGTTTGCTTAGTTTTCCATTTGATGAAAATAGGTTTGTGAGGTTGTGCTTTGTGAGCTCCTGGTGGGAATTCAGTTCCTGGGGGTGCAAAAAGGGAACAAATCAGGAGAACAGAGCAGATGGGGAGCAGGGAATTTTTGTTTCACTATAGAGTGTACTAAATGATCTTAAATGAGCTTACAAAAAGGGTAAATGAGAGAAAAATCTGGAAAATAATAGCTGGTAGAGGGTTCTTCTTTTATTATTTAGGGTTTGATATTTCAGTATATTAAAAATCTTTCTCTGCCTCATATCCCAGTTATCTCCCCTGTAACTGTCGAGGAAAAACGTTTAATTCAGTCTGATAGTTTTGTTTGTTCATCTTCAGCTATAATAGACTAAATTAAGGTTTATTCATGTTAGACAAACACATATTATTATCATCCCCCTCTGAAATTCCTTCATAATTTTCAATGCACCTACGTTGGTTTTTTATTGGTGTTCTGGGTCACAGAGAGCTGTAGGTCCTGCTTAGTCTCTAGGCCATTCAGGCCAAGATAAAAATAGGTTATATATTTAATTATAACAGAGAATAATGCAGTATTGCAAGGGAGGAAAGCTGAAGAGGGGATTTCATGGCTGTGACCACATAATACATCCAATAACTTATTAGGCCTGCCATTCATTTTTGTCTTACCTCTGATGCAAGTTTTGGGAGTGGTTCTCAGGCAAAAATATACATAAGAGAGGGAAAAAAGAAAGGATTTAAAACTTAGGCCACACTTATAAACTAAATAGATTGTACAGTGGACATTGCCAGACATCTCTTTCTGGGACTATACCCTGTGACCATGCTCACAGGGATACAAGGATGAGGGAAGAGATGAGGATCTGACTCCATGTTTCAGAAGGCTTGATTTGTTATTTTATGATATATATTATATTAAAACTATACTAAAAGAATAGAAGAAAGGATTTCATCAGAAGGCTGGCTGAGAATAGAAAAAGAAGGAATGATAACAGAAGTTTGTGTCTTGGACAGAGAGTCTGAGCCAGTTGACTGTGATTGGCCATTAATCAGAAACAACCACATGAGACCAATCCCAGATGCACCTGTTGCATTCCACAGCAGCAGATAACCATTGGTTACATTTTGTTCCTGAGGCCTCTCAGCTTCTCAGGAGGAAAAACCCTAAGGAAAGGATTTTCCATAAAAGATGTCTGTGACAATGCCCCGTGACAGGGATCTTCACAAACTACTTAGGATGGGCTGTGGTGTGCTCCTTTTAGCAAGGAAAACATGAGCACAAGTCATTACAAACAGACTGAATCCTCCTGAACCCCTAAAAAGATAAAC
This sequence comes from Agelaius phoeniceus, assembly GCF_051311805.1. NCBI lineage: Eukaryota > Metazoa > Chordata > Aves > Passeriformes > Icteridae > Agelaius > Agelaius phoeniceus. Next base: position 12,850,765 of record NC_135272.1, on the reverse strand, counting down.
AGCAAGGGGAAAACAAAGAGAAAAAAAGTCAGGATTATTTAGGGGAGATGGGATCCTTCTGTGATCCTCCTGTTTTCAGTCAGTAGGAACTCAAACGGGGAAGATGGGAGAAGGAAGAAGATGAATTTGGAGGAAGAAATTGGGAATTCCAGTATGACCTTCTCAACCCCTAGGACTATGAGCAGGTCCTGTTCTTAGCTGGGGTGGAATCCACTTTCTCCAAGGCAGCCTGCATGGGGCTGTGTTCTGAAATCGTGTGAATAATGCTGAAAATGGTGCTGGCACCACACTGGTGTTCCAGTGGTTGCTGCTCTGTGCTTACACAGCACTTACTCCTCCTCAGCCTCCCAGAGAGGTGCTGGGGTGCTCCAGGATTTGGGAGGGGACACGGCCAGGACAGCTGATCCCACCCAACCCTGACATCCTGCTCATAAATAAAACTGGGTAGGTGGAAGGTGCTGGGTGTTGCCATCACTCAGGGGCATTTGGGAGGTGAGCAATTATTTGCTTTTCCATCATTTGCTTTTCTTGGGTTTTATTTCCCTCTCATGTCACCAACAATTCAGCATCACCTCCACAATGCTGTGCAGTCAGAGCTGGGTTAGAATTAGTGGGGCTTGAAAGCCACTGGTTTTACACTTGCAGTCCCAATCTTAATTAACATTTAACAGTTAGCAGGAAGTGCCTTCTGAGTGAATGCACCCAGTGAAGTTTGGAGCTGGAAATTGGCCTGATCAGAGATTCTTTTATATCCTTCCATCACAGCCATCTCTAATTTCCCTGGTGATACAAGTCCAGGAGCAGCACCTCCCACTAGTGAAGCACAAAGTCTGTTAGGAGAGGAAATCTCTGATTGAAGTCATGAGGCTGCTTGACATCTGAGAGGCCTGCAAATGAGACAGCTGTTTCCCACTGTTTCTCATAGATGTGCTGGAAATGATCCCCTCTCTGAGCTCATCCAAGGAGTGCAAGTCCTGATATTCCTTTATTTTCTGTGGGCTGGTGTAAAGCAACTTTCTCATTTTACCCACAGAAATTTCATTATTTTAGTAATAATTGATGGGTTTTTTTGATGCTCTTCCCTTGATTTTGTGGAGCATTAATTAGGCACCCTGAGTCTTATTTCATGAGCAGACCTTCATTTTATATCTATATCACCTTTTCTGTGGCTTAGACTAGATGGGTTTGACTTTCTGAGTGTCAGGGCTCAAGAAGGCTGGTTATATATTATTAATTCTACATTTAATTTTTATTTTCTTCCCTTTTTTTTTTTTCCAAAGAAGCCTGTAAAAATATATATTTGTGGAGAATGTGATGGAGGAGGCATTTGCCACAGGGAACAGAATTCAGCTGCCAGTGTTAAGTTTCACCTGATCTTCCCAGCTCACTTTCCAGTGTTTTCTGTTGTTATTGGAGATTTTTTTTCAGAACATTGGTGTGAAACATTTACACCTGTAAGTAGCTCAGTTCAAAAATGAATATGGGAGTCCTCACCATGAGCAAGCCTTTGGAATCCCTCACACAATTTGTTTTTTGTGGAATTTAGGATACGAGCTTTCACAATGAAGTAATCCAGATAGATGCAGCTCTGGAGTGATTTGGCAGAAAAATTGACAAGGGAAGATCATTCAAACTTTCTGTTCTCTCTCCAGGAAGAAGAGAAGAGGGAGACTCCTGACACCTGTGAATTCTTCCATTGGTTGGGAATTCTGCAGCAGTCACAGCAGAGGATGTGTCTGGTGAGGACAAGGGGCCAAGGAGCTGTTGATAAAATATCAGTGTTGATCATTTTGGAAAACCTTTTGCTTCCCAGTGTGAATTCACTGGGAGTGTGAATTCACCTGATATCACCAAAACCAGAAGAGATTAAATCCACCTTCCTGCCCCCCTGGTCACCAAGCAGAACAGGAGAGTCCCTAAGGCTGCTGTAGGGTTGGACCAGCTCCATTCACCTGGATTGTAAAATCCATTTACCTGGATTTTTCCCTTTCTGGAGCAGCTGTATTGGAGAGTCTGGTCCAGGCTCATCTCCCACTGATTTAATGGGAGAATAAAAGTTTTACTCTTATTTAAAATTCTAATGGTTGGGTAAGCGTGGCAGTTTTCTTAATGCCTTCCCAGGGCTGCAGCATTACAGTGCAAGAGCCACAGCTGGAGGAAGGACAGGAGCAGAGATGTTCTGTAAGTGAATCAACACATTTTGGACAAGTTTGTAGCATTTTATTCCTATGTACACAGGCTTTCTTCTTGTTCTGTGCAAAGGTTTCCCACCACTCATCAATCCTGGGCTTTCATCAGACTGTATTTTCATTTAAAGATATTATAGACTTCCCTGCAATTCCTCTCATTCTTGCTTTTTGCGAGCTTTAAGCCCAACATAATGACACTTACACAAAACAAAATTATTTTCCTACTCATTTATACAATCTGTTCCAAGCTTATTTTGTCATTTTCAAAATGAGTCTATCATTAGAAAACTACTCCAGGTGAGGTTTCTGTTCCTTATTCCCTCTCATTTTGGGGAAAATAAATCATGACGTTCTCAGAATCAGATTATTCCCAGTTACTATATAATTCTGTGATTTAGTTTCATTATGCAATATTGGCAGCAAGAAGATTCTTAATTAGTTGCACTTGCTCTTTAGAAAAGTTTTTAGAAAAGTCAGTAAAATCAAAAGTTTGACCTAAGCATGTTCTCCACAATTAAATTAACCAGATTAAACACTAGAGTAGCTTGGGGTTATAACATGAGGGAAGATGTGATTCTTAGCAAAAACTGCACGTGGAATATTATGGGAGCCAAAGGCATTTCCAAGGAGAAGAATTTCCCAAGGAAATGAGGCTTTGATTTGGGGAAGAACACTGGAATTCAATGCTTCCTCCACTTCAGCACTATGGGCTGTTCCAGACAAGCTCTGGATAACAAACAAAAATGAAATATGGCCTCCAGGCTGAGCAATTTAAAAGAGATTCAGACAAGACATATCAAGCAAAAATCAAATTTTCCCTCATGAATCACTGCTTTTGCAGAAATCTCCTCTTCTTTCCCCCCCCCGCTCTGGTTATTTACAGTGATAAATTTGATTCAAAACTCCTGCATTTAAGTAAGACAGAGCATAAGAAGGAGATGGAATTGTATGAATGATTAATGTATAGCCCGTCTATGAAGCACTGGAAGGAATCTACAGTTTTTTGAGTCTGTACTTTTTGCTTGTCCCTAAGTTTTAACAAACTTTGTATTTCAGGCTTCTGCCAACTGCTGACAGCAAAGACAATCTGTCTTTTTTCTGCCTGTATGGAGAAAGTGACAATAATTTGATTAGGCTGATTTATAACATTAGAAAGCAAGAAGAAGATGAGGAGGGAATTAATCAAATTATGACAAACTGATCCCAGAGAAACTGTGAATTATTAGAGTTTTCTTTTTTAGTCGATAGGATACATCTGGAAGTAAACTAGACCATAGCTGATTAGATTAAAAGAATAATAGCTTTGATTTCTGCTTGATAATTGTCACCTAGAGCAGATAAATTAAAGCTCCCACAAAGCAGAAACCACCTCATCATACAGGAGGGTGTATTTGTAATATTTGTTCTAACAGTGTGTTTTCCTTCTGTTAGAAGGGTTTTAAATGTTATTTCCTTAGTATATATTGCCAGCTGGAGACTTGGGGTAAGCTTTAAAGGAAGTCATTAATGGTAAAGGAGGGCTCTTGTTGGCAAATACCCTAAAATTGTGAATATCTGCTTCCTCTTCCCACGTTGGCTGAAGTACATCTCTTATTGTGCTGAAATGTGGTGTTAGATAAAGGCCACCCTGATTATACCAAATATTTGTGGGAACTGGACCTTCTGGGGGAAGTCTCTCCTGTATTTTCCCACCTGAATCTACCAATAGTAGGAGTTCCAGTGCAGACCCCAGACTTGCATTAGCTCTAGTGGGGGAACTTTTAGTTTTGGTTACTTTTTGCTTACGTGAAGACTCGGACCAAAATTTTGGAGGGGAAATGATTACCATCAAAAAAAAAAAAATCAACACCAAGAGCAGGCAAAGAACCTCTCTCTCAAAATGTCACCTTTGCAAGCAGTGCCAGGACTTGACAGGGAATGGCTTCCCACTGCCAGAGGGCAGGAATGGATGGGATTTTGGGAAGGAATTGTTCCCTCTGAGCATGGTATGGCCCTGGCACAAGAATCTGTGGCTGCCCCTGGGTCCCTGGCAGTGCCCAAGGCCAGGCTGGATGGGGCTTGGAGCAACCTGGGACAGTGGAAGGTGTCCCTGCCCATGGCAGGGGTGGCACTGGATGGGCTTTGAGGTCCCTTCCAACTCAAATCCTTCTGGGATTCTATAGACAACAGAAAGCAGGGATTTTTTGGGTTTTTTTTCTGATCTTATAAATTTGCTGACATTGAGAAATAGGAGAAAAAAATAATGAGGGATACCTGTCTGAAGAACACTCCTGTGGGGAGCTAGAAAACATTGTTATAAAAAGTATGGTCAGATTTTGTTGATCAACCTGGAGCATTCCACAGCCACAGCTGTGTTCCATAATGTCCTGAGAAAACCAGGAGCTCCTGTGAGAACATTGCATTAATAGCACTCAAATCTCAGCATTATTGTCTTCCATCCCAGTGAGACTGGAAAGAAATATTATGCAGCTTTGCAGGATTCACTAAACAGTTTAATTCTCCATCTGGACACGTGCTGACCTCATCCACTGAAGCTGGGTGTTCTGAGGTGCACAAAAAGCAGCAGCAGGAGGAGGAAAAGGGGCAAGAAGGACAAAGAACTCTTGTGAGAATCGTGTAGAAGAGAAAACCAATAATTTCTCTAATATCTGCCCTGAGCTCTTTCTTTGGGAGGGGATTGAAAGCAAGAGTCAGTTTGAACAAGCATTAGCCAATTAGCCCAGAGCAAATGTTCCAAGCCTTGAAATGCCAACAAGAAAAGTGGAGGCAAACAGTCAGTAAACAGTTGCAGTTCTCTGTGTCTCGTAAGGCCAACAAATAAAGTGATTATCAAATAATTCAGAAGTGAGTGTCCAAAATATATATATATATATATATAATCTACAAGACCTGCCTCCTCGGGGCAATAAATTTGCTATTATTGCATTTGCTGCTAAATGCATTTTTGAGCCTGGTTCTGCTCTGAAGGCTTTTCTGGGAGTGCTAATAACAGCATTTCAGGGGTGGCTGCTGAATTGAAAATTGCAGTAAGGTCCAGGGAGTGCTTCTGCATCTTCACAGATCTGAGCCAAACTCCCAAAGTTAACACTGGACCATAGGGAACAAATTTACAAAAAAAATCCTTAAGTTAATTTCTATTCTCTTCTTTTGTTCCAATGAATCTAAAAGTGTTTGCAATATTCTTCATAACCATCTCAATTCATAAATCTCCAAAGTGTAGCATCAATATAGCACAGGATCTTGGGGTCACCTGGGAATGTCTCTGCAGACAAATTAATCTTACTGATAACAGCCTGAGATTATCAGTGTAAATAGCTCATTTCTCACTGTCCTAATTACATGGGCCAAACAAACATGATTTGTCTTATGCTGTCAGGACTATTTATTTAATCCAAATGCAATATTTTTACATTTCTAGAATAAAGTGTGATTTCCTGTGATGACTGCACAGGTAAACCAAGGGACTCCTGGTTGCCTGAGGCCAGTTCACTTTCTGTCTTTTCTGGCTTGGGCACTTGGGAGCAATTGGGTGAAAATTTGTCTTTAAGTGCTCTGTTTGAACACAGGTATCACTCTACTTGCTTGAGAGAGAGGTTGTAGGAAATGGATGTATAGAAAATTTTTAAACTTTGATAGAAGGTTTACATAGAATGCATTTGTATGTAAACTTTGAGATGAGAAATGTTGACTCAGCAATGTTATGGAGTAGGATAGATACTGTTGAGAGAGAAATTGAATTAGAAACAAGCTTTAAAGGATGGTTTTGTAAAAAATGAAAAAAAAAACATTTCTGGATGTTTTGGAGAAATAGAACTATGAAAAATGTATTGTAGTAAGATATATGAAGAGTCATTTTAGATGATTTGTTTTAAGGTATTTAAAGTATGGTGTGGTTAAACTTGATAGGTTAAGAAACATTTATAATGTATTGTAATTTAGAAATAGTTGGCTTCTGATTGTGATGGTGTGAATTACAATATCTGTATTGTCTCACCCTTTTCATGAGACTGAAAATGGAATAAAAGTTCTTAAAGCACCTCTCAGTTGCCCCATCTCTGAGTCAGAAAAGGGCATAATCTGACAAGAGGTGTCTTTCTGGGGTTTGATAAATTGTTGGAGCATCCTGCCATATCCCACACTTGCTGGGTTTTCCAAAGGAGCAATCTGGGCTGCACACCCTCTCTGAAGGAGAAGCCAAGAGCAAATGCCTTTGCAGTTATTCCTCAGTTATTCCTCCTCTGCCATGGGGAGCAGGAGGAGCTGTGGGGATGCCTCACTCCTGGTGGGGAGTGTGGCACCATCTCCCCTATGGCTGTGCTGGGAGTTCCAGGGCTGGCAGAAGGATAAACTCCCCATGGGATGAGCTATGGTGTGAGTTCCAGTGCTGGTAGAAGGATAAATTCCCCATGGGATGAGCTATGGTGTGAGTTCCAGTGCTGGTAGAAGGATAAATTCCCCATGGGATGAGCTATGGTGTGAGTTCCAGTGCTGGTAGAAGGATAAATTCCCCATGGGAGTAGCTATGGTGTGAGTTCCAGTGCTGGTAGAAGGATAAATTCCCCATGGGAGTAGCTATGGTGTGAGTTCCAGGGCTGGTAGAAGGATAAATTCCCCATGGGATGAGCTATGGTGTGAGTTCCAGTGCTGGTAGAAGGATAAATTCCCCATGGGAGTAGCTATGGTGTGAGTTCCAGTGCTGGTAGAAGGATGAATTCCCCATGGGATGAGCTATGGTGTGAGTTCCAGTGCTGGTAGAAGGATAAATTCCCCATGGGATGAGCTATGGTGTGAGTTCCAGTGCTGGTAGAAGGATAAATTCCCCATGGGATGAGCTATGGTGTGAGTTCCAGTGCTGGTAGAAGGACAAATTCCCCATGGGATGAGCTATGGTGTGAGTTCCAGTGCTGGTAGAAGGATAAATTCCCCATGGGATGAGCTATGGTGTGAGTTCCAGTGCTGGTAGAAGGATAAATTCCCCATGGGATGAGCTATGGTGTGAGTTCCAGTGCTGGTAGAAGGACAAATTCCCCATGGGATGAGCTATGGTGTGAGTTCCAGTGCTGGTAGAAGGACAAATTCCCCATGGGAGTAGCTATGGTGTGAGTTCCAGTGCTGGTAGAAGGATAAATTCCCCATGGGATGAGCTATGGTGTGAGTTCCAGTGCTGGCAGAAGGATAAATTCCCCATGGGAGTAGCTATGGTGTGAGTTCCAGTGCTGGTAGAAGGATAAATTCCCCATGGGAGTAGCTATGGTGTGAGTTCCAGTGCTGGTAGAAGGATAAATTCCCCATGGGAGTAGCTATGGTGTGAGTTCCAGTGCTGGTAGAAGGATAAATTCCCCATGGGAGTAGCTATGGTGTGAGTTCCAGTGCTGGTAGAAGGATAAATTCCCCATGGGAGTAGCTATGGTGTGAGTTCCAGGGCTGGTAGAAGGATAAATTCCCCATGGGATGAGCTATGGTGTGAGTTCCAGTGCTGGTAGAAGGATAAATTCCCCATGGGATGGGCTATGGTGTGAGTTCCAGTGCTGGTAGAAGGATAAATTCCCCATGGGAGTAGCTATGGTGTGAGTTCCAGTGCTGGTAGAAGGATAAATTCCCCATGGGAGTAGCTATGGTATGAGTTCCAGTGCTGGTAGAAGGATAAATTCCCCATGGGATGAGCTATGGTGTGAGTTCCAGGGCTTGCAGAAGGATGAATTCCCCATGGGATGAGCCTTTTGCAGCTGTTTCAGGTATGTTTTGGGTCCAGACTGCACCAGTGCCAGGATCTCAATCTCACACTGGTTTGGGTTAGAAGGGTTCCCAAAGCCCATCCAGTCCCACCCTTTTCCATGAGCAGGCTCACTTTCCACCTTCCCAGTTTGCTCCAAGCCCTGTCCAACCTGGCCTTGAGCAACACCAGCTAATAAAACATGTGAAACACAGGCCCATGAACAGGACAAATGACAGGAAAACAGCAGATTTTGACATCAGTTTGGAGATTTCTGTCCCAGCAGAAGACATTGCCAGAATGCCTGAATGTGGCAGAGTCAGCTGGAGAGCAGGAGCTGGAATCAAAGTCCTCTTTCCTCCTCAGATTTCCTTTCCCATTGCTGGTGTTTTTTACCCTTCTCCCAGAAGAAAAGGGGATAATCTCATCTGCCCTTGACAGAGTTGAAATTATTTTTGAGACCTGGGCTTTTTCTGGTTTCACCAGGCTCCTTTCTTGCTTAGTCTGTAGAATTATCTGGTCCCAGCACACGCCTCTCCTGTTTCTCAATTCCCTATTTTTATCTTGCTGATTCTTCTGTTTCCAAGTGTTTTCCCCTGCTCTTTCTGTGCAACTGTAGCACAGATCTCTGCTGACCCCTTTGTGGCTGCAGATATTAATGTAAATGTATAGAGTTATGCTCAGAGTGTCTTCCTCTCACAAAAAGTGTTGCCAAAGGCATTTTGTATCACTGCCAGCTGCACTATTTCAGTGTGCCTTGGTGCAAGGAAGGCAAACATTCACTGCCTTTTGCTTAGGCTGATGCTGCTTTTGGCAGGAAAGAGTTTCCTGCTTCAGCACTGCTCCACTGCTCTGAGCCACTCGGGAACAGCTCAGTCCCCTAAAAGAGGTGAAGCTGCTCCATCTCTTGTTCAGGTTTAGATTTCAAAACACCCCCAAAAATGAAGACAAGTAGTGATGATGGATTTTAAAGCAGATTTTATATGGTCTGCTTTGGACACCCTCTTGAAGCCCCACTTAGTGACAACACTTCCATGTGGGACCACTGCTGGCTCAGGGTTTCTCTGAAAAAAAACCCAAAACTACCCTCTCAACATTTCAAAAGTGAAACTTTTTCTCTATGATGCTGTGGAAATGTGTGAGTCAGGGGTTTTCTGCAGGATGTATTGGTGCTCACTTTGCTTTTCCTTTGCTATTTTTTTAAATTTTTTGCTATTTTTAAACTTATTTTCTTGCTTTTCCTTTGATATTTTCCCAGCAGGATGTACGTTTGGAGGTGCATCAGGACTTTGGATTGTGTTTGTTTTCAATGGGTTTGTTCCAGTGAAACAGTTGGTTGTGTTCTGCAGGCCTAGAAGGTTCTTCCAGCTCTGGAGTGCCTCAGGGTTTAAAACAGGGCTTTAGATACCTCTGTAAATAAATTTATTGTTCAAACTTATACCCCATTAATGCCCACTGAGTTGTGTGCTGAATATCCCAAGTTCCCATGTTCCTTGCCCCAAGTTAACCCAGAAAATGTCAGGGAGACTGTGGGGAAGGGCTCATCACTCCCAGGGCTTTGAATCTGTTAGCAGCATTTTAGCTGGGATGTTTTGTTTTTTCAGACAAGGAACTTCATTCAAATTCCTAATTTCCAATGTATTTCCTCAGCTGAAACTTCCTTTTCTGTTGTTCTTAAAAGCAACAGAGCTACTTTGTCTGTTTATTGATATTCTTCTGAATTAGGAATGGGGCTCTTATTACTGTTTTTGATTTTCTTCTTGCAGTTTTCTTTTTGAGGTTGAACTTGTTCAGTGACAGCCAGGCAAACAGTAGAACATTAAAAGTTTTTAGGAACCTCTGTCCAGTGTGTAAAGTCTCATTTTGGCTATTCTGTTTTCTGGTTTGATGGGTTTAGTGGGTGTTCAAAGCTGGGACTGGATGATCTTGGAGGTCTTTTCCAACCTATACTGTCCTATGGTTCTATGGGAACAGGACAATATCTCTTAAATCAGTTCATTCAAATGTACTTTCAAATGCATCTTTAATAAGCCAACATTTCACTCACAATTATCTGTTTCTAACGTCTGAGCAGATCTGGATTAATGTTAAAAGGCTGCATCAAGAGTAACACAGTTTCCCTGTATTCCCAGTGTCTTGTGTTCATCACTTCTGAAAAAAAAAGGCTGCTCAGGATCTTCATATTTCACTGAGTTTAATTGGGAAATTCTAGTTTTCGTCAACGGGAACCAGCTGAAAAAGTTTTACAAGATAGTAAATGGAAGCCAGTAGGGATCTACAATCATTTCAATGGGAAAAAAAAATTAAAATTATTAAGGAAGGATGGGATAATGAAGTTCATTGCCTGTTTTTTCATGTTTTTACTCTTTCTTTGACCCTTGACACCATAATAAGCTTCAGTCAGGAGTACAGTTCTTTCCAGGCAAAGTATTCTATGCAGCGATGAATATCCAAGGATGAAAATTTATTACGGAAAAAAATCTTCACTTAAATCCAGTGTTAACAAAGTCCTTCTTTTCAAAAAGCAGATTTGAAAATACCTAGGAATACAGACGCAGAAGCAAAATGAAAGGTGAGTTCTCAAAATTCTTGGAACAGAATGCATACATATCTTTTATTTGGAAAATCTAGCTGAGGTCCATGCCCTTGACTTCAGTAGTGCATTCGAATTTTCCCTGCAAAACAAACTCTTATCTAAAGAATTTAGTAGCAATTTAAACTAGTTACTTAAAGAGCTTTCTAAAATTATTGGGGCTTTACAGCCTATGTTCTCATGATAAAAGCGCTTGGAAATCAACCTTGTTCCCAGGAAATCAGTGGCAAGAGTTTTACAAATGTCAAGTGGGTGTTTTACTACAAATGAACCTGGCTTTGTAACACAGTAAAGCACTTAGGTTATAAAAGACAGGAGGAAAAAAGGAAAAAGAAAGAAAAAGCCCTGCTTTTATGGGCCTGAAAGAAACAGTTGGTTGGGTTCTGCAGGCCTAGAAGGTTCTTCCAGCTCTGGAGTGCCTCAGGGTTTAAAACAGGGCTTGAGATACCTCTGTAAATAAATTTATTGCTCAAACTTAGATCCCATTAATGCCCACTGAGTTGTGTGCTGAATATCCCAAGTTCCCATGTTCCTTGCCCCAAGTTAACACAGAAAATCTGGAAATTTTTAATGATTTATTATTGTCAAGAGTGTTGGAGAGGAAGAGCTTTGCTATAAGCAAACAATACTCAACAGAGTATAATTAAATATTTACATCTTTCCCCTTTATATACATACATATATACATACATATATATATATATATATAAAATATTATTTTGCATTCAGGGACTAGAGGATTTAGTAAATACAACTTTTATGCTCTCTCAACCAAGCCACTCATTCTTGAATCCTCAAAAGCATCACACATGAGTTGTTGTAGCCTAATCACCAAGAACATATTGAATAATATTTCTAAGTGGAGAGAGGCTTTATGGGAAATAGCATTTATTAACTCAAAGGCAGTTCTTCAGAACCTGAATTAGAGGGCCAAAATTCAGCCTTTAATTCTGTCAAAGTGCACAAAGCTTTGAAGAAGGCTCCAAAACTGCACCCCCCTGCAAATAATTTTCAGCAAGTTGAAATTACATCTTGGTATGTAATTCATCCCAATTTAGAATTGCAGGTTTTATAAATTCAAATGTTTGAAGTTTTGGAATGTTACCCAGTAAGTTAGGGAAAAAGCCAATTCTCACACATTTGATGGATCTGTTTATTTGTTCACTCTAACTTAACAAATAAAAAGTCATATTTACTTTCTAAATGCTTTTTCAGTGTTTTTCTCTACCAGAAAAGTCAAGGAAATTTATGGGCTCAAGGAAAGTTATGGCCTTACTGTACACATTTTCCAGTGGTGATTTTGGGGCCAAAATTCTGTATTTCCTCTCTAGGCTTTTGTTTTCCCTTTGATCATGAACCACTGCAATGTTGTCAAGCATTTTTAAACAACTGGTGTCCTGGACACTGTCATTTCTTCATCAATTTTTCTTTATTTCATTAATTAGAACACCTGTAGCTGATGACTTTAATACTCACATTTTAAGCAACAGAAAAACTTGTTTGTTTTTCTCTGTTTTTGTTGATTCCCTTTGTTCCAGACAAACAAAAGAAACTATTGCAAAGGTATTGATATTACTGCTGCTGAAAACTTCATTATTCCAAGGCCAGGAGCCACAAAACAGCCACAAAACAGTTCAATATGTTTAAAGCTGACTAAGAAAATGGTTTCCTGGCCTGTTTAAATAACACTAAGAGGAGAGTAATAAGCCTGTAGGTCTTATTATAGGCAGCAGAAAAAAGCAGAAAAAGAGTCTCTTTATAAAAACTGTGAAGCTCAACTTTTTTTATTATGAAGACAAAGCACCACCTGTGACCTTTGAGAGATTTATTTTGTTCCCTCGCCCATTCTCCTGTGCAAAGGATTAAAACATTATTCATTCCATAGCTATAAAAAAAAATCTGTCATCTACACTACTTTTGATTTTCTTCTCCCCACATCCATTATGTTTCAAATAAACTTTTTTTTTTTCCAACTCCTGGAGTTCTTAAATAACTTCTTCAAACACTTGGGAGAAGTGTTGACAAAGCTGTGAATAATGTTCAGCTGAATCATATTTGTCACACAGAAACACCTCAGCTCCAGCACGCATTTCCCCTGGGACAACATGTTAAACAATGGAAACTCAATTGTACAGCCTCCAAGGAGGCTTTTTCTTGCCCAGGTGTGGTCACAGAACAACACACCTCCAGGAGGAAAAGTTCACAGCTTGACAGTTACCTGGATATTTCCATAAGTAATTTACTTGGATCACACTGGGATTCATGTAGCAAACACCATCATATTTTAGAGGTAATTTGATCAGTTGGACTCAGCTAATGTTTATATCACCTTGAGTATGTAGTAGTCATAATGAACAGGTTATATAGGTGTATAATTCATTATTTCATAGCATCCTTGTTGTTCTTAATAGTTTAGTTATCATTGCAGGATTGCTTCCCTGTGATTGAATCTTTTAATATACATTGACTTGCTTATAGACAGAATCGTGGAATATCCTGTCCAGGATCATCCTGGCCCTGCCCAGACACCCCAACAATCCCACCCTGGGCATCCCTGGGAGCTTTGTCCAAACCCTCCTGGGGCTCTGGCAGCCTTGGGGCTGTGCCCATGCCCTGGGGAGCCTGGGCAGTGCCAGCACCCTCTGGGGAAGAACCTTTCCCAAATAACCAACCTAAACTTCCTCTGACACAACTTCAGCCATTCCCTCGTGTCCTGTCCCTTGTCATCTTCAAACTGTCACCCCATAAATGATTATTTTGGATAACAGTGGTTTCCTTCCTCTCTAACTTATTCTTCTTCTCTAACTTATTCTTCCTCTCTAACTTATTCTCAGTGGTTCTTTTCGTCGCATTCAAGCCGTGAAGGGCCTAAACAATGATTGTAACCAACCACAGCCAAATTAAGGTGGGAATTTAGAGACACATTTCCAGAGGAGACAGGCAGCTCTCCTGTGTTTTCCAGCAGAAGGTGTGGAGTGCTGTTGGGCTGCAGAAGGATCCAGAGGAAGCTCCACTCAGCCTGTTCCCTTTTCCAGCCTTACAGCATCTCCGGCCTGCAGCACTCCTGCTCCTTTGACATAAATTTATTACATGTCTTTGTCAGATCACCACCAAACTACTTCAAACATGCTCTGTGCTGCTAAAATACTCTGCAATTACCTCCAGCTCATGCAGGACAAAGCAGGGCAATTCCTACAAAGTTTGGGCAGGGCCTTTTTGATCCTTCCCGCTGTTCTAGTGTGCACAAACTGCTTGTTGGTGTTTTGATGGGGTTCAGGGTCTTGGGCTTAATGTTTAAAGCCCTTAATAGAGCGGGTCACACTCTCTTGCAGGAGTTCTGATCTTTAGGGATCTTTCATCTCGCCTTGGGAGATCTGAGGGAAAAGGTTAATCGTTGCCAGGGGTGGGAAGAAAGCCTGGCTTCAGCTCCGGGCTTTGCGGCTCAGATCTGTGAAATGCCTTCCTTGAAGAGGAAGAGCCACTACGGCCTTGGGCTCTTGAAAGAGGCACAAAGGCCTCACTTATCTTTGCAGATGTTGGGGAGGCGCCTCTGATTCCTCTTGGCTCTTTCTTTGCTCGAGGCTAAAGGTTGAAGTAGAAAGAGCTCAGCACAGTTATCGCTGCACATCCGCGCTGCCGAGCGTGGACGCCGGGGCAGCTCCTCCTTGCACACCTGAGACCTTGGCTGCTTTCTGAACCAGAAGATCCATCTCACTGGAAGAAAATGGCTCCTTCAGTGGTCCTACTTCCACACTAATTCTGGTCCTTTCATGCCTTCGCAGTAGGAGGTAAGCATTTTTTGATCAGTATTTTATGGAATTACAGAAGGGTTTCAGTTGGAAGAGACCTTAAAGATCATCTGGTTTCTGCCTCCTGTCATGGGCAGGGACACTTTCCTGGAATAATTGAGCTTCTCCACTTCTATTTGCCTCCTGGAACATGTTTTGATCCAGGCACAGCTTGCTTTAGGTTAACAGCCCAAGAGAGTACCAAATTTAGTTTTCCTTTAGTGGACCTGTGTTTAGAATAATCCTGTCTTGACCCCCAGACGTTTGTGATCAGAGCAGCACACTGGGAGGGTGATTCTGAAATAGTTAAAACTGTGGTTATGCCATTCTAAGAGCTGTCATTTTGATATCACTCTGAAGGACAAGAAGACAACAGCCTTGCTATCTCAAAATTCAGTTTCTGGAGGACTTTAGAAATTTATTCTGTAGGATTTCAATTGACACCATTTTTCAACCAGATTTGGGGTGGACTTGCAGTTTTTGTCTTCTGTGCTGGTTTTATCTTCTGTTAAATTTCTGGAGAGGAGACTTCTGTGTGGCTTCACTCAGAGGGCTGAAAACCCACATACACTAAAAAACTGAAAGCCAGCTGACATTTGGCAAAGTTGCAGTGGTTTTGGTCAAATAACTAAAATTTAGACTTAAGCATCACTGATCAGAGTTTTTACTGTCCTGTTCCCCTGATCTGCTGCAGTTTCAAGCACGGGGACAAGATATTCTCATTGTAAAAGGGTTGAAATTGTGATGACCACTCACTCAGGGCATGTTGTCTTCCAGCCTTGGCATTGATGTGCGGTTCAGAAAAGCAAAATCTGCCATTTAGGAAAATCAGAACTCTCCTAATCCCACTGGTATGAAACCAACCCCATCACTCAGGAGCTGTATTCTGTGAGGACCCACTTTTGGGGAAGCAGCTGTTTAAGATAACCATGAAGTTTTTTCTTCTTTATGAGCAGAATAAAGAGAGAATGAAAGTTTTGAATTCAAGATTACACCCACCTTGGTTCCTTGAATATTAATTCCATTAATTGGCAGATAATGCCAGTTGATGTGGAAGTGAGACAGAAATTCTGAGGTTGTGCAATGGTTGTAATCTGAGTCCTCAGTATTCTCTCAGCATTGACTCTTTGGATGCTGTTCAGATAAAATTCTGTGTCAATCCTTTTATAAATCAGCAGTCCCCACTAACAGTTTGTTTACAGTCATTGCACAATGTTAAAAATTAATATAATTTATAAAAAAAAGAATTAATCTTACTTTTTTCCTTTCTAATAAAAGCTTTTTTTGACAAATTATAATTAAATTACAGTTTAAATCTCTGTAGTATGTGTGACAATTCACTTCAGCCGTGAGCAGCATGAGAGTATAACAGAGGAGAACACTGAATAATAAAGCAGCATCTAGGAATTAGTTTTATTTCTGTAAATGAGTATTTCATTGCCATGAGAACAGTGTGCTTATGTTCTGGGTGACTTTGAAATCAAGTGTATTTCTGTGGGTCTGAGGACAGAAATGAAAGCCTACAAAGAGAAGATTGGTATTCTTTTGCCTGTAGTAACACGATTCTCCAAGTTATGAACAAATGGAAAATGAGTGAGATCAATTTGAATCTCCTCTCCACTGAGCACAGTGTGGAGAAAGACAAATACCAGACAAATACCTTAATGTTTAGAGTAGAGTCTAACACCAATGTTATTTACCCATGGAATTCAATACCTGGGTACACATGATGAGAGCACTCATCCTAGGAATTATGTTGGTCTATCTTGTTTAAATAATATTGCAAACCCTCTGCTAATTATTCTTAATATACTTATGATCTGGGATATTTTATTTGGTGAAGTATTATTCAACTAACTCTTAACTAGTCTATTAATTAATAACCTAATTATTCACTCTGTTACAGGGCCAACATTTTTTCCATTTTCCTAAGAAAATAAAAAATTGGAAGCTGAAAAAGGAACAGACCATATAGACTTATTTTCTATATCTAAGGTATCATTAGGAATTATTTGATCAGTTCCTGGCTCAGAGAGTGAATTTTTGATGGGAAATGATATGAAATGTAATGCCCATAAACTAGAATTACTCAGCTTAGCTGGAGGAATTGGATGAAAATTTCTAAAGGTGAATAAACAGCAAGAACTTGAAATTTGAAAGATGGACTTAAGGTTGTAGTAGCCTCAGTGATTGAGAATGATTGTCTGTTTGAGAGGTTTGAGATTTGGTGCAAGAATCCATGGGGGCACATAATGTGATAGATGATCCTAATGTTCATTTCCAGCATTAAAACCTGTGACAGAAATTTTCTGAAGGCCTAGGAACTGTCTAGGTCCTTCTGCCACAATACTTTTCTCTCTGTGAACATTTCCCCAGCAAGTTTAAGTCCCCACCACCATGTGAAATGTGTTTTTGGCAAGAACCAAGCCTGTTTCAGTGGAGGAAGCACAGAGAATCAATGCTGAACACAGAGATGATATTTATTTTGGATTTCTGTAAGCCTCCAAAAGCCCTCTTGATTAAATGGATTCAATATTTTGATGCTCCCACAGATGCTGCATTCAGATCAGAGCCAACCCTCCAGAGCACAATAACAGACTAAAAATCCAGCTAGAGCAGATCAAGTGCAGTGAGAGAAGGTGTATTTCAATTCAATCATCAGAGAGTAATTCCTGTGTTCTTGCTGCCTGTGCTATTGATCTTGGCATCTCCAAGATGTTGCAAACATCTCCTGTCACCCCGTGCCCTAAAGCTGCTTCTACCCAGCTGTAACATTGATGTGACTGCAAGCATTGGAAAATCCTGGTTTTTGTTCAAGCTCTTGAGGATTCAGTACATCCCTGTCTGTGGACCTGAAAGGCTTCTCCCAACACATTTTTCTTGATGGCCTCTATTTTTTAAAACCAGCCTTCAAGTTGTCTCTTTGTAATCACAAAGCTAATTTTTAGTTACCACAATGTAGTGAGAGATATATCTTGAAATGTTCACTACAAAATAATAGCCAGCTCACTACAAAATAATAAAAAATGTATATTTTATATATAAATAATATATATTATCTACAATATAATTATTATATATTATATATTATATAACTATATATATTATATTACATTACATTACATTACATTATATTATATATTTTATATGCTAATATCTCAAATATATTTTTTTACAAACATCATACTTTGGTAACTATTTGCTATTTGCTATTTAATATTTGCATCAGTATCATTGGTTTATTATAAAATTTGCTTAGCATGCACATAATCACAACATATAGTACCATGAATGAATTAAATAGTTGAGAAACCATTTCAAAGCTACAAACTTTTATTTTCTGGTATTAATTTGTTCAGTGTCAGTTTTTTGTTCTAATTATTGCTCTGTTTATCACAACTTTGTCTTTTTTCTTTGTTTCCTGACTCAGTGTGAATGTTCCATCTAATTAAAAATTATAATGCTCTAAAAAGGCTTGAGTTTAAATGACAAAAAATGTTTAGCTTCTGGGACTGAAGTAAAGAACACATAATATCACCTCACACTCTTGGCTGAGCATAAAGAACAATATTAATTAAGAGTTTTGAGATATTTCTTATGCATGACATTATTTGACTGTTTATGGTTAATGGTGGAAAATTTTATTTTCATAAAAATTTCATTAGTGGTTTTGTACAGCAAAGAGGTTAAAGGTGGAATGTAGCACAGCAATTACTTAAACTCAGATCAATTTAAAGGCTCAGAATAATAAGCTTGTTTACAAAAAAAAGTAAAATTAAAATTGCATAAGTTAAGCATGCAACAAAACCTGATGGATATTTATAGGAAAATTATATACAATTACATGGAGAATTTGACATTGATCCAGTGTTAGGATCAACAATATCCACACTTCTGATAGCCTTGAGCCTAATGATTGAGAAAAGTCCATGGAAAATTTGCAGCTTCATTGAGACTGGCAAGTTGAGACTTTTTAAGGTAGCAAAAAAACTCAAAATGAGGGTGGTATTTCTTTTGGAACATTGAAATAGTGTTTTTAAGGAGAAGAGAACATATAACTAGGATCCAGTTGGGATTTTGCAAGTAAAAGTGCATAATGTGTCCTTCTAATATTTTATTTTTCAGACAATCCTATTATTTTGAAAGCTACATTACAAACATATCCATCTAGACTTAAATGCCATCTGGGTTTATATGAGCATTTGAAAATTATGATAAACAGCATTGTGAGGAAAATTTGCTAGAACAATTAGTTGCAATGATATAGGAAAGAAAATAATTAGTTATGAAAATAATCTGTTTTACAAGGAACCTGGTGTGATAGTTAAAGAGCCTGCCCCTTAAAATTTAAATAAAACATTTAAAATTTGAGATCTGGCCTTTTGTGAATACAGTTTAAAGATTCATGTTAAAGACAACTGGATTTAGGAACAGGTGAATTCTTTTCCCCATCTCAACAACTTTCCCTGGAGAAAGGATACAGAAGAACTGAGCTGGTCACAGTAAATTATTCATAATATACATGTGAATATGTAATATTAACATAGTATTTATGCTTTGATTTCATGATTTATTCATCTTAAACAGTGTGTGAAGGTTTTTCTCAATGGGAAATTTCTCTTCTCCTCACCCCTGTTGCCATGAATGGTTCCCATCCATCCTGCCAGCTGTGGGAGGAAACTATTGGACAGCTAGTGGAGCAGAATAAAAGTGTGAGGAAAACCCAAACATTTGGCCATAATTACATTTATTTTAAGCTCTTTGGGGCATTATAGGTATAGGTGCAATGGGTGCTGGGCAATGGTTTAGGGGATTGTCTCTGGAATTTTGCAATAAAGAGTATGCTCATACTTGGAAATCACAAATGTGCAAAATTCCACAGTCAACCTATTTTCAGCTGGGTTTATTTTTAATGCTAAACTTCCTTGCTTGTACAGAAATTGCCTGAACTAGCAGTACTTCTGTGAGAAGGTCAATAATTCAATATTAACCGAAACAGATTTTCTACGATTAAGCTCTAGAGGTTTTTATTTTGGGTACCAGAGATTCTTTGCATTAGAAGCAGACTTCATTTTGCAAAGAGAGCAATAATTTCTGATAGTTTTTACTTCTAGCACTTCATTTAGCAGCCACCAGCACATTTATTTGCAAAACTAAAGCAAAAGCCAGCAACACTTAGAAGGTAATTGTTTTTCAAAGGCAACACAAGGCAATGAAAATTCAAGAGGAGCGGGATCAGCTACTAAAGCTGAACAGACATACAGGGATGAAGGAAGGGGATGCCAGATATCCAACTTCAATCCCTAAAAATGTCTGTATAGGTCACTTGCAGATGGATAAATGGCTCCTTTTCCTTTTACTTCAGTGGCAAGGCTTCTACAACTCCTTTGGTTTGTAAAGCATTGGAAAAAGATGTCCTGGGAAGTGTCAGGGTTGCCATCCTTGGAAGTGTTAAAAAACCATGTGGATCTGGCCCTTGAGGATGTGGCTTAGTGGTGAACATGGTGGTGGTGCTGGTTTTATGGCTGGACTTGATGATTTTAAAGGTCTTTTCCAACCCTTACAATTCTGTGATTCCTCCATGGTTTGCAGCCGAACGTGCATGTGTGGGACAAAAATGGGTACGACTTAAGATCTATCTCTATAATTTAACCTCTGAAGTTTCTGACTTACCTAATAAATGAGGCTTCTCTCCCCTCAATTGTTAACTGAATGTATTGAGCTTTTTTCCAACTATTAACTCCCCAAATACCCAGGGCTTGGGTTGCTTTTGAATGATTTCTTCGGTTAATAAGAAACTTGAAGTGAACTTTGGATTTCCATCCTTTAAAACCATTGACTTGCAGTTAGCCTATGAAAAGTGTAATTGATTTCCATTTAGCTGTAATGGAATTTCTGCCTGGGCTGCATGGAGTGGGGTGAGGGATGTGGAGTGCAGTGAATCACTGTCCCCGGGCTCGCTCCGTCCTCCGCGAGGCTCCGAGGGATGGGAGCCCCCTGGAAATAACAAAACCCCCACGTTCCTCTCCAGTCGATTCACCTCTGCAGCCAGAAAGGGATGTTTTTAAGCAGAAGCAAAAGGCTGGATGATCGACCATAAAGCTTCTCTAATGAATTAAATTACACCAGTGATGCTTTCTTATTGTTGCAGGCAGGAGTGCCTGATACCAGCAGCCCGTGGGCAGTAATACTGAGGAGGTAACAGGATCTCAGCTGATGTCAGTTATTGCTTTCCCATTTCCCCTATCAGCAAAGGATTTTAGAGCCATAAATTGGGACTACTAGTCTGAAATACATTTGAAGAGGTCAGGAGGTGTTACTGGAAGTCCTCTGGGAAAGATTTTCTACTCCTCTTAAAGACAATTCACATCAAACTATGTCTTGTTTCAAAGTATTTCACTTCAAAAAGGTGCTCTGAAAAGGTCTGAGAGAAACCTTTAGTAATATCTGCCATGTTAGTGTCACAGTTTCTGTTGCTGGGTTGTTTCACAGGATGTTTCATATAGGATGTGGAACTAAATTCTGAATTAGTTACTGCTGTGTTTGTGTGTGCATTCTTCCAAGGATGTGTGCAATCCTTTAATCCTTCTGGGCAGCTTCCTCATGCTTTCCAGGAAGGAACTTAGTGTTGTATTCAATGGTTTCCTGAAGGAGGGGCAGACACTGATCTCTCCTCTCTGATGACAGTGACAGCACCCAGGGAATGGCTGGAGCTGTTCCAGGGCAGGGTCAGGCTGGATCTCAGGGAAAGGCTCTTCCCCAGAGGGTGCTGGCACTGCCCAGGCTCCCCAGGGCATGGGCACAGCCCCAAGGCTGCCAGAGCCCCAGGAGGGTTTGGACAAAGCTCCCAGGGATGCACAGGGTGGGATTGGGGTGTTTGTGCAGGGACAGGGGCTGGAGTCGATGATCCTGGTGGGTTCCTTCCCACTCAGGGTATTCTGTGATTCCATGATTCTTCCTCACAAGTTTCTTGGACAGTCTGCATTAAAAAAAAAATCAGTTATTCTGTCTTCTTAACCCCCTGAGAGGAACCTTTGTTTACCAAGCAGTTCTGTTTGCTGGAAACTTTTGGGGTTTTTCTCTTTTATGTTTGAAACTAAGCAGGGTGAGCTCCACCCCTCTCTCCCAACGCTGGCCATGAGGGAGAGTCAGGGCTCAGGATGCTTTGTACTGCCTACACTGAGAGACACCCTTGCCTCGGGTAACAGATGATGTGCTCAGTCTGTGCAGGGATTTTGCATTTCAAAGGAAAGCCCTTAATAGTAATCAACCCTTGTGTTTGCTGCTGCTCACTTCAAGAGGGGAGTGCTATGAGTATTGGACACGTGGAACAAATATTACAGAAGAGAAAATATTTTTGGCCACTTCTCAACACTTACTCTTTCATTTGACCTTCTAATGAGGTTTTCTGGAGCCCTAATGGGGTCTGACTCATGCTGATGCCAGCAGAGCTTCGTGGGGTGACTTTGGTCCTCCATGTGGAGCTCAATCCCAGCTAGAGGTCTGCGGTGGGGAGGCATCTCCATCACTGTCACAAGTCAGAGGGCTTATTCCAACCATCACCTCACAGTAATTACACAGAGGATGGGGTTAATTTTTGATCCCTCTCTCATTCACTCCAAGACACATCGTTTTAATGTACACACTGACACATGGAGATGGGCCATTTATGAGGGGTGATGGACTCCACTGCCATTAAGTTTTAATGCATCGTTAATTTTCTAGGCAGATGTAAAACAAGGCTCCGATATTCTGTTCTTCATTCCCAAGGTTGACTTAAAAGTCAGTGACCTCTCTTGATTGAGTGGTCATTAAACTAGTCTGAACTATAGTCATTTTAATCTTCAGAGCATATAAAAATTAGCAGTTAAAAAAAAACATGCAGATTTTTGCCTAAGACTCCAGCTTATTAATTTCTACATTAAAATAACGCATAGATCTCTCTTCAAACGCACCTGAGAGAACATTTTAGATTCCTCAGTTTCCTTTGTCCAAGGTGGAATTCTATGAATTCTATTCATAATATATTCATATTATGAATATAATGAAATTCATTTAGTTGAGGAGTTATGCTCCTCAACTAAAATTCACGTGAAGGAAAAAAGAAAACAGGTGGAACAATAAAGCATCCCTGTCCTAGAGGGACAGGGGCAGGACCCAGGTGGTCTTTGAGGTCCCCTCCAACCCAAGCTGTTCCATGATTCCATGCTGGTGTCTCCAGAGGTTTCAGATCCAAGGAGGTGAGTGGCTTGGTCATCCAGTGAGTGAAAATTGAAGTAATTTTCAGTGCTAAGCTAGATTATTATTTTATCTCTCAGCATATAAAAATTATGAAATGCCTTTTTGGAGCTGGACAGGGATATAAGTGGGCAAATTGGAAGTGAGGGTGGTACTTAAGTACATATTATTTATCCAAATATCTGCATAAAGAGCAAGAAGTAGTTCAGTTTTCACAACTGAAGGAACATCCAAGCTCTTGCAGTGAGAAGAAACAGATGCAAAGTGCTTTTATTAATCTCCCCCGATATTTCAGGATTGTTATTTTACATAGACTAATGCAACAGAAAAATTAAAACAAAAATAACAGCAAAACAAACAGCGCCACTCACAACAGTGTTCTCAGAAACTTAATAAGAACTCTCTGTTTCTTATCCTAATCACGTCCACCAGTTTAATGTTTCTTCTTGTCTTAATTCCTGAAAAGCATCAGAATAATTTTCTTCCCACAAGTCCTATTGATTGCTGTCCTGCAGAAGTTGAACCTATCTGCACTATTTGTTTGGGTTTTGTTGTCAGTAATCCATTTTTGTTTGTATTTCTTTCCAGTTCTATTATAAAATTCAAGTCAGTCTTGTTCTGAAGTACAGGGAACCTGGGAGCAGCTTGCCCTGAGGACTGCACTGTATTTTAATAAGTGTTACATCACTCTTAGAAGCATCAGATCATTGCCCTTGGACTTGTGTGAGGGAGTGCTTCCCATGCAATTTCTAGGTGGACTTATAGGGAATTCTTTCTAAAATTACTGAAGTGTGAGGAGGCAGGAGCAGCAGAGAGGGGCTTTTAAGGCTTGACCATGACCCCCCATTGCCCATCTTGAGAGTGTGGGTGGTGGAAGCTGTTTTAATCTGAATTCGCTTTCTCTATCCAAACATATTTTAGTTGGTGATCAATTCAATTAATTTTCCCCAAGCTGAGCCTGTGACTATAATTAGTAAGTGACCTCCTTGTTTGTTTTCTTCTTTTTTTTTTTTTTTTAGCCATCCATGAGGTTTTTCATCTCATCATCTCATTTTCTCCCCTGACCTGTTGAGGAGGGAGATCAGGGGAGCAGCTGGGTGGGCTCTGGCAGCCAGCCCAGGTCAACCCCTCCATATGAATATATTTACATATTATACCAATATTGGTATGGGAAAAAGTGCTCCTTTGGGATCAGCTTCCACAGAACACCAAGTTTTATGGCAATGTCAGGACAGATGAAGGTGGGAGTATCTCCAGGGAACAATTAGGGGATGTCACAGAATTAATTTTGTTTATTGCCATTCTTTGCAATACTTTTGCCTTTTAGGAGCACAAAATTATTCCAAGTTGCATCAGTTTTAAGACTGCATGAAGATTATCATTCTAGGCAGGGAGATTTCACCACAGCCTCCCATGATTCTGCCCAAAACTTCACTGGTTTAGGAAGTGCTGTGTGTTTTCATGGATTGCAGCTGGGAGGAGCAACACCAGTTCCCAAGGACTGCTGCCAGATCTTCACCCCAGCACATTATTTTGTGATCATGGATTGGACAGGAGTAGCTACCTACTCATAAATATTTATTTACATGCTAGATTGCTAATTTGAAAGCTTAAAAATTGAATTAATCTGGGTTGTTTATCTATGAGTAGAATAGAGTGGTTTGGCATAAGGGCTTCAGTTGTGGTCAGACCTTCAGCTCTACATGATGAATTGCTCTGGTTATGATGCTCTCATTTAAATAATTTTTAAGTTAGAAAAATAAAATATTATCTTAATGTATAACACTCATTCTAATTAAAAAAACCACAAAGCAAAAAAACAGAACACAAGCCCAAGATTTGTAGCAGCTGTTAAATTTAGAATTTCAATGGTTATTTAGGAATTCATTTACTCAGCTGAGGCATTGGCACAGTTTGCCCAGAGAAGACCTGATCTTAATGGAGAGTTCCCTGCCCATGGCAGGGGTTGGAATGAGATGAGAATAATTTTAACATATAAAGAAATACAAAAGAAAAATGCTTATATACTGTTTAATTCTGAAGCTCAGCAATGAGTATTTCCTAATGGTTTACCAGTGAAATAAACCAGAATTTGCTCCCTTAAATATAAAAAAAAAAAAAAAAAAATTGAAAATGTAATACTTCTTTTCCATGAAGGTCTGTTTCAGTCAATAAATACCTTGTGAAATGACAAACACTATTGCAAACAAGAAAACTGCTTTAAAAAGCTGTTTATAACATGCAGCTATTAAAGCACGTTTTATGATTCATGTAGCCTAAATATGAATATAAATTGATGATTTTCTTCTTTCTTGTGCTTGACTGAAAATGTAAGGTTGTTTTTTTTTTGCTTTAACAACCTACCAAAGATTTTTCAGAGCAAAGAGTCTTTCTATGTCATTAGACTTTGCCTACTTGTAAATATGTAAATACCACTATAAATATTAGCATTTGTCTTGGTTGAAGAATGTAAATATGCCTTTGGGGAATTTGGAGGTGGGAGATGAGGAAAGGGAGGAAATAGTAATGAGGAAAGTATGGTGCAAAGTTTCAAGCTCAAAAGCTGGAACTCAGTTTTTAGAATTAAAATTTGTGGATGTTTCACTGTACTTTCAGCTCATGCCCATTTTTAGGCTTACACTTGGTCTGGATTTGGGATTTCCAAATCACTGAGTTTGGGTTGGTTTGTTTCATGTGGAAAATTCTAACAGTTCTATAAATATGTAAATCCTCTGATAAGGTGTGTGTGTGTGTGTAAGGAAATTCTAAGCAGAATAAAAGCACAAAAATGCCAGGGGAGAGTGGGAAGAGCCTTGGCCGTGCTTCACCTGAGTGCAAAGAGTGGCTCCCAAACCCCTCTTTCTTCGTGAAATGTGACATTTCTGTCTCAGCAGATGAGACTCCAGACTCAGTGTTTACATAAGGTCACTAAAATTTCCTGAATATCGACAAATATTGGTGTGTTCTTTTTTATATTATAGAATCCCAGAATGGTTTGGGTTGGAGGGACCTTAAAGCCTACCCAGTGCCATCCCCTGCCATGGGCAGGGACACCTCCCACTAGATCACATCGCTCCCAACCTCATCCAGCCTGGCCTGGAGCAATTCCAGGGCCCTGAACAAGGTATGTGCCCGTTATAGGGAGCAGCAGAAAGTGGGAAAATTACACTCATTCCAACAAAGAATGCAACAGTGCTCCACAGATAAATTAATTTGCCTTAAAAATACATACATACCTTTCTGTGGATATGAAAGTGTTACAAAGATGAGTGATTGTAGCATCCCATTGTCTAATTTACTTTAATGGATATAGTGAGGTTAATGTTATTTATACCGCTAGCAAGACAGAAATAAGCCTGACTTAACATTGTGGGCAATGATGTCCCTGCCCATGGCAGGGGGTGGAAGGAGATCATCTTTAAGGTCCCTTCCATCCCAAACTAGTCTGGGATTCTAGGAATACCCTGCTTTGGCACTGCCTGTTGTGTAAAGCATCATGTTCAGGCCAGTCTGGAGACAAATTCCAGGTGATTTATTTTAGTGTGGAACACTTTCTTAGGAAGACTTGCAAGAGCATTTGGGAAACTGTAACAAAGAACTTGTGCAGAGCTGATGTGGGCTTGCAATGGGAAATTGCAGTAAAGGACCACTAACAATCTCTAAAAGCTTTGTTTCCTGTGATTATAATTCTTTGTGAAGGTCTTGGAAAACAGAACAGAGCAGTCCTGCCTGGCTTGGGAGACCCTGGATTGGCCCAGTGTCAGGTGGCACAGAAATTACTGCTCCAGAGAGTCCTTTGTGGGCTTGTGTACCACACAGAAAATATGGTTTAACCTCTGCAGTAATCACAGAGTGAAAGGCCTGAAAAGGCTTCAAACACCAGCAGAAATTGCCAGGGGGCTGTTGAATTTCCTGACTTGGAGATGCTCCAAACTGGAGTCGGCAAAGCCCCGAGCCAGCTGAGATGCCCTGGCCCTGTGCAGAGCAGGGGCTGGATGGAGATTTCCAGAGGCTCTTTCCAACCTTTATCATCTCCTGATGCTGGGATCTGAAAGGGCAGAGGAAATTAGTCCCCACTTTGCTCTGGATTCTGATGTCTGAGGATGCACAATCTCCTGTGCTGCCAGGGACAGGGACAATATTGCAACAATTATGGATTTCCTCTCAAAATCTGGAGCAAGAGTTCATGGGAACCTTGCCTCAAGGAGCATCATGTCTTAGGGAAGCATCCTGACCTTTAAATATTTCAGACAGACTTTCCTGCTGTGTTATTAGGTATTAACTTAGTCAAATAGGATTTTCTTTAAAACTCTTTCTGCTGAGCAATGAATTCTTGCTTGGTTGGTTTAGATGTGCTAAAATAAATACTTTTTAATGAGACCAGGACCAAGTAGAATAACTACTAATGACTGAGGTTTTTAAAATCATTTTTATACAGCATGAAGATAAAAACCAAACATGCTCTGTGCTCATATACACAGACATATAGAATCTCTCTTATTGATACATTGAAAATATTCTTACATGAGCAGGAGCAAAAGTGCAGGATCACTTGCAAAGTCATGGAATCACAATCATAGAATCATAACTAACATGTGTAGATGGCTTTGTATGAAAAGCAATGTGAGCCTTCTGTGAGTCTGATTTTGAATGGTTTGACAAGAAAAAGAGTTTTATCCATGTGTCCCTACAGGAGAGTGAGAAAAGATAGCACTTAATGGGTAATTTTCAGCTGCAATGTAGGATTGGCTCACTTGATGTTGAAATATCATCTACAAATACAATCTTTGCAATGCAAAGAAAAGACTGTTGGAAAAAATGACCTGTAACATAAGAGATTTAAAGAATATGACCTATTCAGCTTTTCTAAAATAAGACTGAAGTGCAACTTAATCGGGAAGTCAAACCCTTTCCATTAGCAGATATTTTAGAGAAAATAATTTAGCAGAGAAAATCGCAGTGAAAACCAGGGCTGGAAGCTCAGGGAAGATGGATTCAAACTGCAACTGTGCTGGGGATTTGGAAAGGTCCAGACATTCATAAGAGCAAAAGTGATTTATAAAGGAAACAGGGAAAAAGAGAAGCATAATAGGAATTTCTCATTTCAGTGTCTTCAGAATAAGTGTTTCAAGAACATATGGTTCAGTTGGACACAGAATATTGGACTCAAAGAAATATGAAGTCAAAGTTAATGGTCTGCACTATTGGTAGAAAATTATTTCTTCCACCCTACAAATGCACAGATGGAACAATAAGCATTGCATCCATCCCATGAAAGGAGTTGAAAGTTTTTCATAAATTCTGAAATGGAAGCAATTCCTGTTCCAGGAGCTCTAAAGAGATTGAAATAGTGAATAAATGTCAGGGGAAAGCAATGCCATTTTCTCCTAAAATACACAGGAAGAAATAATTTTGCTGGAAAACATGTGGAAATATTTCACACTTGTATTTTTCCCTTTCTCTAAAACAATTTACCTGTCTAAAAGATAGATTCTTTCTTTCTGTTGTACTGATCAGGAAGAAATGTTTCGGGTGGGTTTTGATTTGGGATTTCTTTGTTCTTGGTTCTTGGGTTTTTTTTTTTTTGTTGTTGTTGTTGTTGTGGATTCTGGAAACTAAATCAGACCTGAATTAACTTAGGGAGATCATTGCCTTCATCAGTCAGCAGCTTTGAGATATGCCATTTATTGTGCTCACCACATTCTCCTTGCAGACAACATCTGGATGATAATTTAGAAAGCAACTGCATTTTCTAACAAAATATTTTTTGATTGAGACCAAAAAACACCCCAAAAAAATCAAACCATCCTTTCAACCCTTAAAATATGGTTACTTGCAACTGTATTTCTTCTTTCCCTTGGCATCCTCTTTGAAATACAATGACAAAGGAGCACTTCTGATGGAGCAGTTCTTTTAACAGGATCCTGCTTTAAGGATTAATGAAATAGCCCACTTATAAAGCATGGATTTCCTTCCCAAGGATGTCATAAACCCCTCTGAAAAAAACCCTTCAAGTTATGGGGTTTTTGCGCAAATCCTCACATGAGAGGTTTGACATTCAGATTCTGTTTTCTGCTTCTCCTCATGGTGTTGTTTTATGAGATGGGATAAGTGCAAGATCCCAACAACATCCACTCATAATCAACAGAAGGATTTCCACATCCATCCAGGAGTCCCTGTGTCTGACACTGGGTCCCTGGGGGCTGGCTGAGGTGAGGATTCAGAATCCCAGAGTGGTTTGGGGTGGAAAGAACCTCACAGCCCATCCAGTGCCACCCCTGCCATGGGCAGGGACACCTTCCACTGTCCCAGGCTGCTCCAAGCCCCGTCCAGCCTGGCCTTGGGCACTGCCAGGGATCCAGGGGCAGCCACAGCTGCTCTGGGCACCCTGTGCCAGGGCCTGCCCACCCTAACAGGGAAGGATTTCTCCCCAAAATCCCATCCAGCCCTGCCCTCTGTCAGTTTGAATCCATTCCCCCTTGCCCTGTCCCTCCAGTTCCTGATGAGTTTTCCCTCCCCAGTTCCCTGCAGCCCCTGCAGACCCTGGAAGGTTCTGTGAGGTCTCCACACAACCTCCTCTGCTCCAGGCTGAACATTCCCAGCTCTGCCAGCCTGGCTCCATGGGGGAGGTGCTCCAGAGCCCTTCAGGGCTCCTCTGGACTCATTCCAACATTTCCTTGTCTTTATTATGTTTGGGATACCAGAACTGAGACTGCACTGCAGTTGGGGTCTCACCAGAGCAGAGTGGAGAGGGAGAATCCCCTCCCTCAAAAGAAGGAAGGTGTGTTCCCCTTTTTCTTAAGGGGAAAAAGGAATTTTTTTTTATCTTTGGGGGTGTGATTTTCTTTTCTTAAGTAGGAACAGACTGGCAGTGTTACAGAGAAATTACAAAGTGAATTGGCTTTGCCAAAGGAGTGAAATGTCCTGTCTGGAAATCTGGACTAGTAAATAAACCAGCATTTTTCTCCCTGTTATGCCACAAGGGTGGGAAATGCTTTTTTACCTGTCCATGTTGTTCATTACCTTTTTCTGGTAGAAATGGGATGGAATTTCCATCCTTTAGAGCAGCTGTTGCAGTGAAGATCCAGATGGTGGCTGCACTCATTGCATTGCAATAAGATAGACTAAACCTAATATTTTAATAATAGAGAGTGTAATAGAAACATCTCCTTTTATTGGCTTGATGACTAAAAGGAATGATTCTCTCAACAATCTTAGATAATAATCTGTCAACACTATCATATCTATCACTTCACAAAAGATTTTTGCCTTTAGTAATGAAAAACCTGAGGCTTTGTACATACCACAGGTTTTTGGGACTTTTCTGGTTTTGTCTTAGACTGAGAGTACTTTACATTTGTCAGGTTTGATAAGAGTTGTTTAGCAATCAACATTTTGGTGCAGTTTTGCTTTAGTTTATGGAGCTAAAAAGTAATTTTTCTATGTGAATTGAATTGTCTTTGCCATCCAGAATAAATAGTTGTGGGGAAGGTTTTGTAGACATGTAGAGATCCCAGGAGTCTCACTCCAATCACAACAGTCAATCTGTGGTTGCTACAGGGATAAAACCTCACATCCTTCAGGTAAAACCACTTTCAAAAGGAACAGGAGAGAACAGCTGGATAACAGGGATCAAAGGAAGAGCAGGAGCATGCTGGCAGGCTCTGCAGGGAAAATGTGTCTAAAAAAACAAGGAGATCCCAAGAATATCAACATCCTTCACCTGGCAAAGAGGAGGAAGGTGCCATGAACGTCCCACTCCCCCTGCCAGGGCCTCAGAGTGCTGGAAGTTCCCCACAGCAGAGCAAAACCCCATCCCTGAGGGCTTCTGAGTGATCTCAGAAATATATTCCTAGGAGATTGATGTACCTTAAATATATAATACTGCACCTCAAATGGAACCTACCAAGACAAGGTTCATGATTCTCTGATGTATCAATGAGGTGCTTCGTGTGTTAATAGCAGTTTTTCATCAAATCCAGCTTCTCTGGCTCCTGTTTCTTGACAGGATTTTATGCTACAACCATTGACTACATTTCCTTTTTTGTTTGACTGGGTTTTAAAAATCCCTTTGCTGGAGGAAGCTCCAAGATTGTTTTTAAATGGGTGCCACCAGTAAGCTGCTGCTCGGTGGTGAAACCTGAATTACTCAACCCCAGGATTTCAACAATAATCCATTTGCAATTCTTCAATTACCCTGCAAGAAGCCAAGTATTTAATTGCCTTCTCCCTCTAACCTTGCTGCCAATGGAAATCCACATTTAAGGCAGAATAAGAATATTGACCTTTCTTTTTTCAGGTAATACCAACTAATTATGACACATTCAGACTACTTAATCAATGTATTGTAAGATAATTGCTCCCTGCAAGGACCAGGATGTGTTTTGCTGAAGGCAAAAAATATTCAGTAACTATTTAATTACTTAAATTGTGGCATTTTCAGTTCTTGATGTGTCTGAGCTGAAATGCAGCCCCTTGACCACAGACAGGGAGTAGAGCTGGAGCCAGGAGAGGCTGGACAAGTCAATTACAAACCATTGGAGCACACAGGGCCATGACATGTATTTAAACCCTCTGCCAGAAAATGTGCCAGGCAAGGCAAGTGGAAACTTTAATTAGCTGATCTTTAAAGTTCTATCTTATTTTCTGCAGAATAAGTTCTAATCCTTGCACTGTTTTGACAGTTTTTCTGACCTGAACTGAATTTCTTTTGCTGACACGCTAATCCGGATTTCATTTAAAATTATCATTTATATTTGCTCATTGTTCCTTTTGCTGAATTTAATTAGAGTTTTTCCAGGATTGGCTGAAGGCTGTTTTGGGGAGGGAATTTGTACAGCAAGCTGTAGCATGTTGGAGAAATTATAACCCTGGGCTTTTTTAAATTAAATGAAAGTGAAGGGTAAAAAATTAAAAGTATGCTGCAAAAGTATTAATCTTACTTCACACACAGAAATTCATAAACTCGAACATTATGCAAGCCTTGTTGAAAGTTGGAGCTAAACAGCAGAGTCTTATTACTGCTCCTGCATTGTTCTGTCCTTCAGCTATTTCAGATTTAACTGAGCTTTTTGTGTCTGCAAAGAGGCTTGAATTAGAAAAACTGCCAAACATAAAAAATGTGTGGTGGTGAAATGTCTTTCTGTGGAAAAAGCAGTGCTAAAAATCCCCTGGAATTCACACTTGACTGAGCTGTTGACCTCTGTGTTAGAGGACAGCACAACACATGGCGAGTGAAACACTGATTTTTACAAGCACTTTTAACTGCGGAAGAGATTTTTATTTGGGGTTTTATTTTTTCTCTGTTACTACAGCACAGAATCCAGATGTAGCACAGGAACACAGAATCATCTGAATCAGTAAGTTTGCCATGCTCCTGAGGTGCCTGACTAATGGATCAGGTGAATTTGGAGATTTAAAGTAGACTGTCCTCAATTCAGCAGCCAAAATTTTGGTCTTCCCAGCACACACAGAAGGCAAAATCCCCCATTTTCCTCAACACCATTGAAAGTCATGGCCATGTAGGTCCTTTTCCAGAACTGGTTAACCAGACCATGTGTCTTCTAATAATGACATTATTAATGCATGATAAAGGGTGAGAAACTCTTCTACTTGAATTTGAATTGATCAGAACACTGTGGAAGCTGAGAAGGAAGCACAAAATTAATGTAATGTTTAGATTAGTTTTGTCCTCTCTCCTTCAGTAAACCCTATACAACATTATTTTATTAACATATATTCTTTTCACTGTTGAATTTTATGTATTTTCCACTGGCAAGCATGAAAATGAGTCATCTTGGGTGTCAGATGTGTTTCTGCAGGTTAATACCAAGCATAAAAGGTCATTACTGTGTTTTGCTGTTGTGAATTCATAAGCATTGCTTGCATTCTTGGGACTTGCTTGTGTTACCCCAGATTTTCAAACCTCAGACCTTTCAAACCTCATTTGTATCTTCATCCAAAGATCACTGAAACCTTGGATGAGTTTGGGACTGCCCCACATCCCTGGAAGTGTTCAAGAGGAAGGTGTCCCTGCCCTTGGCAGGGGGTGGGATGAGGTTCAGGTCCCTTCCCACCCAAACCATTCTATGATTCTATGGAAAAGGGAATAAATTTCCAAGGTGTCTCTCAACACAGAATTCCTTTCTAAATCTGGAGCTGGGGCTCAGCAGAGAGAAAGAAGGAAATCTATTTAACCCTCTGTAAAAGAGCTAAACCCATTTCTCTAAAGCCCTTAATCCCACAGGCCATTTCAAATTTTAAATTTCCCTAAATATTCTAGGGCATTAACCATAATTTCACAACATTTACCCAGAAAGAAAATTTCCAGCTCTGCATTACTATGAGTCAGTTTTATTTCCTAAAAATGGCCCAATTGGTGGTCATATGAATTTATAATTAATATTTTTTGTAAAACATATGCAAATGGTATGAAGATTGTATTAGCAATCAGATGTTCCTGAGCTCTGTATGATGATCCAAGGTGATCCCTCAGGTTTGAGCTTTTATTTTTTTCAGATTCTGTGCTGCTTTAGTGTGTGGGTCTGAGCTTCATATTAGGGGATGGTGAGCTCTGTGCACAGAGCAGGGAGACAAAACAATTCCAGCTCCAGCTGGGCACCAAGGACAAATGATCCAAATCTCAGCCCAAGAGCACAAACAACGTGGGCTGGAGAGAGAAAAACAAGGAGGGTGGGACTGCAGGGGCTAAAGCTGGAATGGGACAATGAACTGCAAGATGCAAATGGAGCAGAACTGATCAAAGTGAGAGACCCTGTGAGCTCTCGTGTATTTTGGGGCCATTTTGGTTCATCTTGGGTGCAGCCCTGGCTGGGCTCTTGTGCTGCCCAAGGTGCATCCATTGAGGCCTTTTGATAAATCCCTACTTTATTCTTTAACTCTGTCCAGCCTCTGTTCTAGGCCAGCCTTCTCAAGGCATCAAGGAAGGGTAAGAATGGTCTGAGAGAAGGATGTTGGGATGAAATGTGTCCCTGTCAAGACCAATCCTGATTTCATCCTTAGCATGTAATGGAATTAAACTGTAATGCTCAGTCAGCCCATCTGAATGGCTTTAAGCTGAAAGAGGATTGGTTTTTGTTAGACATTGGGAAGGAATTGTTCCCTGTGAGGGTGGGCAGGCCCTGGCACAGGGTGCCCAGAGAAGCTGTGGCTGCCCCTGGATCCCTGGCAGTGTCCAAGGCCAGGCTGGATGGGGCTTGGAGCATCCTGGGACAGTGGAAGGTGTTCCTGCCATGGCAGGGGTGGAATCAGATGAGCTTCCAGGTCACTTCCCACCCAAACCATTCCAGGATTCTATGACTCCCTAATCTTCAGTGTTGCTAAATTCTGCTATAATTTTTATTACATTGTAATGTGCTGGAGCATAAGAAATGAGGAAAAAAAATAAAAATAGGTGCATGCTCTGAGATTTTTTTTTTTCTAATAGTATGTCTGAGTTGAAAAACCAAAATCCAGACTGCATTATTTTCTCCAGTGGCACATTTATATTTTTTTACCTACCTCATCTATACTTGATGCAGTTGTCCATATTATTTATTTAGTTTCCTCATTCTCTTATTGCTGTGGAGTTGCCTTTGCCTCACAGCCACCCCAGGATGCTTTATTTCAGCATTCACACTGTCTCAGCTCATCTGAGACATGTTAGGTCAGACAGGCACAAGGGTTATGGAAAAGCCTGCTCAGTTTTTGATGGTTTTTAAAACAGATGTCTGGAATATTTTTGTGTGTGGGTTTTCTTTGCAAATTTTCCATCAATTAATTGATTAATTTTCCTGATTCCTGTCATTTCCTAGTCTGAATAGTGAGACAGACTTTTCAGCAAAAAATGTTTTTATTCCTGTATTCCAGCATGACCATTTGCTGAAATTTTTTTCCTCTCTTAGAAGACAATAATTAAAGTAAATTTTAGATTGTCTTGAAAGGTATTTTAATGTAACAAATTCCTGACATACCACCTGTTGTCCTTATTGTTTGGTTCTTCCACCCAAAAGGGAAAAAAGAAATCCAGTTTGATGTAGTTACAGAAGAAATGCCTGTCAAAGGCAAGGCTCTGCAATGAAGCACTGGGAAGATTTGTCACACATTAAAGAGTTCTTGGAAATGTCAAACTTGCCAGAGCTAAATCCAGGATTTGAACGTGAGTTCCTGAGTAAGCTCCTGCATTGAAAGAAAGAACTGGTATAACACCAGCTTCAGAACAACATTTTTTGGAAGCATTTTCTCTGAATTCTCTCTCTTTAAGTATCTGTCACAAAATGAATCCTTTCCAATTAAGTTCGGGAGGTTTTCCTTTCATCCCCTTTTCTTTTCCAGCAGGAATCTAACAAGAATTATTCTGCTGTTGGTTTCTATAAGAAACTCCTAAAATGCTCCTGGGCATTTATATCTGCTGAGTGTATTAATTTCAGGCAGACTCTCAAAGTTGAAATATTTGAGTAATTTAAAATTGAGATCCCAGTTCCACATGTGCTGTGCCCTTCACCTGTGGAGGTTTGTGCCCATCACTGCTGCCTGACAGAAACACCATTGTTACACGTGAGCAAGTCTCTGCTGTGCTCCCTCTGACACAAAATCAATGGGCAGAATAAAACCAGCATAAAGAAAATGTTGAGATTGCTCATTCTGTTAACAGCTCTCCTCGAAACCACCTCAGGAACCAGACTGATTGATGACAGGTCCTCCTGAATCAGATCTTCACATTATCTCACTTCTCCTCTGATTTGTGTCAGTCGAGCTGCATTAAATAGACAAAGCTTCATGAGGTCAGGCAAAAAATGTCTACTAAAGACATTAAACATTTCTGGGAATTTGTGGTCGCATTTATGCGTTGCCACTGTGATGTTTATTCTGGAATGAAAATATTTCTGGATGTTGAAGGTGTACTGGAAGTTAGAAATGGCAAGGAAAAAGAAACTTCTTCAAAATTGCAGTAATTCTGTTTTTTCTATGAATTTTTAAAGTGTTAATAGCTCTGATTTCAGGACACCACATGTGCATATAGGTAAGGTCACAGGTAACACCAGGTTGGGTGGGCTGTGGATCTGCTGGAGGGTAGGAGGGCTCTGCAGAGGGATCATAGGTTGAACTCAATGGTCTTGGAGGCCTTTCCCAATCTTAATTATTCTGTGATTCTATATAAAGTTACCCATTTTCTTCAATATTGCTGCATTAGAACTTGTGACTTAATCACAACGTTCTTTTTCTTCATAACTGGGATAATCCTGAAAATACAATCTGAAGATTTTGTTATTCAATATCAACTTTCCATTTGCCTGTTAGATATAGAAACTTGTCAAAACCCCCCTTATTTGCACTGGTTAATTCCCCATTGACACAAATATACACATTTATTTATTTATTGCAGCACAGAGTAGGCACATTTTAAAGTCCCAGTCTAGGAAGGGATTTGTACACAACAAAGCAGAATTCTGATGTATTAATGCCACATTTCTGGGGTTTTCTTCATTCTCTCTGTTCCTGTCAAGATGCCTTGTCAGAGCCTGGCTGGAAAACAGAGTTCTGAAATCTATTGTCGTGTTCAGGCTTGAAATGCCTGAAGACTTCTGATGTCCTGTAAATCAAAAATTATTTTGAAGCATTCAGCCGGTTGAGCATGCAGGGAGGGTGAGGAATCTTTGTCTGGCTCAAAGCTGGGGAACAAACAACAAAGAACTTTGATGAGACATGCACAAAAGCCTGATCTGTTAATTCAAATTTGTGTATTTGAACCAAATCATTTAGAAAAGTGGGAAAGCAGAAGATTGTGCATAAGAAGCTTTAAACAGGAGTATATCTTTATCCAATATAAATTCACAGGTTCAAGTTTAATGGAAAATCCTGCTTGCTCAAGATGGACAGGCAAAGGAAAATAAAGAACCCCATCACTTCCTTGGCACTGTGGGTGCTTCCTTTCTAAGTGAGAACTTGCCTATTAAATGACAAGTCAAAGAAGCAGTTTGAGCTTTGTCTTCCAGTGCATTTGAGATACAGATTCCCCTAGTTTGTAAACCATACTCCTGAAGTTATTTTTTGTTTTATTTTATTTTGTTTTATTTTATTTTATTTTATTTTATTTTATTTTATTTTATTTTATTTTATTTTATTTTAATCTTCACTTTCTTTGGAATATCCTGGGCAGGGTTCCTTAGCCCTTGTTGTTATATATGCCTTATCATTGTGCCAATCTCTTTGTACCGTACTTCTTATCTCTTCTCTCCCTCTGAGCATTTTTAATTGAGCATTTTTAGCTGAACATGGCTATTGCAGAATCCCAGAATGATTTGGGTTGAAAGGGACCTTAATCCCTTTAATTCCACCCTCTGCCATGGGCAGGGACACCTTCCACTGTCCCAGGTTGCTCCAAGCCCCATCCAACCTGGCCTTGGACACTGCCAGGGATCCAGGGACACATAAAAAAATAATCTTCTGATTAAGAATAGGAAGATGAAAAAGGGTGCATTTCTATGGACAATATCTCTGTGAAATTGCCTTTTTGCAAGATGATGATTGGATGTATTTTTATCAGGTAGTTATATGGTATTTTAATCCTTATTCTTGATAAAATAATATCACAGTTGAATAAAATTATGAAGGCTCTGACAATACTTTCAGGCAGAGATCCTTATAATTAATAGCAGGAAAATAATTCTGATGAGATAACCTCAAAACTCTTCCAAAGCTGAAAGAGCATTCAGGTGCCTGAGTTTTTGATTGTTGTTTTTCCTCAGCTTTTTCACTGTTTAATTTCAGGCTTCTGTGAACTTCATAAAACCAAGTAGTTTGTCACAGAAGTGCTTTGTTTTAGAAAAATCATCATTGTATTGCCTATCTCATCATCTGTGTGAAGTAAACATTTTATTCCAAGGCTCTCTCGATACAATTCTTTGGTTCAAAAATTTGTGAGGATGATAATTGAATTTCCAGCTGCCAGACCGTGCCTGGCTGGTGTCAGCTCACCATGAGGGGAGCTGAGACAGAGGCAGCAAGGAGCAATCACTGCAAATTAAGCTTGAAATGGGGTTTCTGGAGGTTTTTGGCCTTTCTGAGGGAGACACAAGGGTGTCACAGTGCTGAGGGAAGT
This sequence comes from Agelaius phoeniceus, assembly GCF_051311805.1. NCBI lineage: Eukaryota > Metazoa > Chordata > Aves > Passeriformes > Icteridae > Agelaius > Agelaius phoeniceus. Next base: position 12,813,144 of record NC_135272.1, on the reverse strand, counting down.
GCTGGGACAGCATCAGCTCTTCAGAGATGAGTCTGGTGTCACACCAATGGAAGTGACAGTGGTAAAACATCAAATTGCTTCATAAAAATTCAGTGTTGGAGCTGTCCAGTCCAGCCCAAAGACCATGTCTCTAATTTTTCTTTCCTAACTTGTCTTGAGTGTGAAAATCAGGTTTTTTCATTCTCTGCCTGTTGCTGAACATATGTCTAAATTCAGTTTAATCTTGACAAGATGTTCAAATCACCAGAGCTTCCTGCAGTTTCTCACCACTGCCCATTGTCTCTCCTACACTCAACACTGAAACACCTTACAGAGACCTTGGTACTTTCCTCATTCTTCTCTCTAGTAAAAACCAGCAAGGCACAACAGGATTTTGTTGAGATATTTATGCCAGATTTAACATAGTGATGGCCTCTGTAACTCACAAATATTTTTGGCAATATTTTTTAGGGGAGTTGCATTTCTCTCTGAGCTGGCTCTATCAGAAATAAAATCTGATATAAAATCTACCAGAAATAAAATCTGATACTTCTGCTTCTGGCTTGGAATCAGAAGTGCCACACTGAAATATCACAGGTTTTCTACCTACTAGGAATGGAATTCAGCATTCTCTCTCTGTTGCCCAGAGTGTTTTTTGCAAACAGCAGAGATGGTTCTGATCTGGGCTTTGTCCCAGCTCTCCGTGTAACATCACTAGGGAGAGCAGCAGCACTGAAAGGAGACATCACTGAGGGTTTGGACCTGATGCTCCCCTGGAGCTCTGCTGTGGCTTTGGTCTCCAGCAGCTGACTGGACCTTCAGAGACCCACAGGGTTCCTAATCCTTGGGGAAGACTGGTTTGTGCCTTATATAGACAGAAACTTTGGTAGCAGCAGCTTTGTTGTTTCCTCCCAAGCTCGTGGTGAAATGAAACCTTACACTGGAAGCTGGTCAGAGGCAGAAGGAACAAAGCACACACGCACCTCAAAATGAAAAATTTATGGTTATTCTGATTAATGTTTTAACAGTCTAATAATGCTTTAATAGTCTAAATGTTTTAATAGTTCAAATGATCCTATCAGTACAGAAAATCTCATTACTAACACAATGAAAATCATTATCGAAAAAGCCTTCCTATATAATAGAAGATAAAAATTTTGTTGTTGTTGCTGTCTCTGTCCCTGTGTCTACCCTTCAGTCTTCCTCCAGGAAGATGGGATGGGCTGTTTTATCAGGTTTTATCATTGATTGGAGAGAGACAGGGACTCAGTGAGATGGTCAAAGAATCCAAATTTATTATGAAGTACAACTGCTTATGTACTTATTCTAGGAAGACTAGTAATGTTTTACTACAGTGATTGGGTTAATCATCACATAAACAAACTCACACATTTTAAACATCTCTTGCTTGCAGAGTTTGCAATTTTCTTTTTCAGGTAAGTCAGTCTGATTTAATCTTCAAAGCTGTTTGTTCTTGCCAAGACATCCTGTTATTAGATCTCTTATGCTAGCCAGGTCCAAGGTCCCCCATCTGTGTTGTGTATCCCAATAAGGATGTTGTCCATGCCTTCTTTACCTCTCCATGTCACATTTACACCTCAGTGTCCTTTGTGGGAAGAATGGAGGTTCATTGCTTCTCAAGCACACTGGAAATCATTTCCAGAAATTGTCTCACTGGACAACTTCACTCTCCAGCTTTGGCTGACACCAAGGGCTCATGTTCTGCAGGGATTTATTGCTCCCAGAATTCAAGGCAGGAGAGTTTATACGAGTCTGTGGGAAGCTCTCCCAGCAGTGCAGACCAAGGCCACCTCCCACAAACCTCAGGGCCTCGCACTCTCATGGCAAGGACACCAAGAACTTCTCACCCTGGGAAGTTTTGTTTCCTGAGTGCTGCCTCAGCTGAAGGCACAGCTGGATCCCAGCTGGAAACAGCAGCATTGCCCAAAAGTGGTCAAGGAGCCTCTCAATGGAAAAGTCCAGATATTTTAGGACATTGTCCTGGGATAATCCCATTGCTTCTCCATGGGTTTCAACTTTGTACTGGTGGACCCAGGGACCTGTGATAGGAAGAGCTGCTCAGGGCCATCCCAGAGACACTCTGAAAATCTGGGCCTCAGCAGGGAGGATCTTCATTTTTTACAAATTTATATTATGTTGAAGGTGAATTTGTGTTTTATTGGGATTGGCCTCTGTGTGTCTGATTCCAAAGTCAGCTGTCTGCAATCCTTCCTGAAGGGATTAAAAAAAGAAGGAAAAATTGGAGGTCAGGCCTCTGCAGATAGTATTTTCAAACAGCTTTCAAAGGAAATAAAGCAGAAAATATACTTTTTATTATTATTATTATAGTATATTTTTACACTTTTGGGGGTGGAGTAATTTTGTCTGTAAGGATAATCTCTACTGGCAAAGAAACATGTTATTTTATTTCATTTTATTTTGTTTTATTTTATTTTTTATTTTTTGAAATTTTATTTTACTTGTTCTTTTGCTTAAGTTTTGTGAAAGATATGTGCTTAAGTTTAAGTTCTAATGTTTAAGTTTTGTGAAAGATATCTTTTACCACCCATAGACAGTATGTGTTTTGCTTAATGAGTTTGCTCCTCAGACAGTAGAATAGATACATATATCTATATATATATATCTATATATATATAGATATATATATATAGATATATATTATCAAGGAAAAGAGTTGAACTGAAGACACAGATTCCTTATCCCCTTGTACATAAATATAAATATAAATATAAATATAAATATAAATATAAATATAAATATACAAATATATATTTAAATATAAATATAAATATATATTTAAATAAATATAAATATAAATATAAATATATATTTAAATATATATATAGGATATAAGTAATTTTTTGCAGATATTGGCATTTTCTACGCCAGCATCTTAAAATGGATGTTTGCTGAACTTCTCCTAATTTCATAGCAATGAAATTAACATTTGAATAGTTCATAGCTATGTGTTCAATCAATAGATAATGACAAAAATATTCATCTTCTGCACCTAGAAATCATTAAATGTCTTCCCTTTGCTTCCCCAAGATTCCTGCAGCTGAGGTGAGCACAGGAAAGAGACTCATCCAATGAAGATGTGGTGGAGCTATTGACAAAAAGGGCTGGTGTTGTTTGATCTGAAGGAGGTCCCTGGGGAGGAATGTGACGCTCAAAACCCCATTTTTATCCTGTTTATCAGGTGGCAGCACTCACAGACGAGCATCTTTATCTCATTGCATATGCTGATAAGCCACAGACTGGCATAGCTCATTAATAGTTTAGTAATTAGGATATTTATGTGCATTTGTAGCACCGGAGGCAGGGATTTGAAATCCAGCAGGTTGCCATGAGCACCTGACCCTGTGGGATGTGGTTATGGGGTGTGGATGGTGACAATTTGTGGGTGATGGGTCCAGACAGGAAAATTTCCAGAGATCCCTGTGCTGAGCATTCCCTGTTACCTGCTACAAAGCACAGGGCACTCCATTTTCAGGAGAACAACAACGAATTCCTGTGGGTGATTCTGTAGCATTTAATATCCCGGGGTTCCAGTACAACAGCCAAGGCAAGAATTTAATTTAAGAAACCAACACACACCTAAAAAAATTAAGATCCAAAATTTCATTATTCCAATTGAAGAGCTGACTTGGAAAGTTATTTGTGGGATTTCAGATTCCTGTCTCTTTACACCCACCTGTAATTTCTAATACAAGGTGACACCTTATTTTTGTCACCTTTGGGAAAATTAGCACTTTCCTGCAAACAGTTTTTTTTTTTAGTGAATTAAAACTGGTGAATTTGTGCTTTATTTATCTTGTCAGTGCATGCCTTCTTTTGGGAGCCAATGTTCCAGAAGCTGCTATCAAATAATGGATGTTATCTGCATGCTTGAATGGATTACTACACAGGGATTCATCTTGCTTGACTGGTTGGAAATGGATTTATTTTGGTAGATCAGACAGATTTAAACACAGAGCAGTGGCAGTTCTTGTATTTGTAGAGAAATGAGCTTGTTTCAGTAAGACTCCAAATATAGATTTAATATGAGATCATTTATTAACTGTCCATTGTCTTGTTTAATACTCAGTGCAAAATCTGATTATTTTAACTGATAAAATCCTTATGTAACTTCTTTTGTTTTCTCTATTTTCCATGGAGAAAAACCAGGCAGTGCCTTTATATGAATTTCAACCTCTTTACATCACTTACTGGAACATCCTATTAAAAATATATATATATATTCTGTGTAATAAATGAGAGCCTGTAATTAGTATCTTAAAAAGTGGCAAGGGAATATGACATGACAATAAGCTGACAATATCTGGGAAAGTTTTTCAGTGAATAATGACCTCTAAAGACCTTGAGGATTCCAGAAAAGTCACTGGTGTTTCACTGTATTTTTTTTCCATAGGGCCCATAAGTGTAATCCATGAGGTGTCCAAGTGTTTGGCAAAGTTCCTCTTTGTCAGGTGGCTCCTGCCCTATAAAAATGGGATTTTTTTAGGACAGATGACCTTGTTTTCAGAGCCCATTGGACTCATGCAGCAAAGCAAAAAGAGCAAAGGCTCCTGGCAGCTGTCCCCTGGTGTCTGTGCAGTGGCAGAAGTGTCACCTGCAGAGCCTTTCTGAGAGGATCATCCCTGCAGAGACCTGGTTTCACGTTTTTTCCATGGTTTTACTGCTCTCAGAGCATAAACTGGTTTGGGAATGATGAAGGACTTGGATGTCACTGAAAACAGATATCAGGAATAGAGGAACTGGTCTTTAGAAATATTAGAAGTTCCTAAATAACAACATAGTTGGTGCTTGCTCTCTCCCATTTCTCCTGTGGGTAAATACTCCCTCTGTGCTTAAATTTTTAACAGAAATGCTTTGATTGACTTAGTCAAACAATTACAAAATTAACATTTATAAAGAGGACTAAGACCTAGGGAATCCTCATCTCCCTCACCATCATTTTTACTCATTTACCTGAGATAAAATTCACAAAGGAGCCCATTCTTTCTTGCTTTTGGAGCTATATGTTAAAGTGTGACACTAATATGGATTTAAGTATAAAATGTATGGAATAAATGCTGGTTTCAAACCCTTTAGTTTGCACTTTAGTTGCTGGTGTCACATGCATTATGCCAGAGTGCTTTTCATTCCCTGTCTCTGCATTAATCTGTGGAGAATGGGGCAAGTTCAAAGTTGCCTTTCCCTGGAGTAAGTTAAACACATCCATACACAATTTATTTTTTAAAAATTATATATTAAAAATAATTTTTAAATATTTAAAAAAATAATTTACTGATTTATATAGGGCAAAATAAAGCAGCCCTTAAACCACTTAAACCTTCTGACATTTTATAAAATGATTAATAAGGAGGGCTTAATCTTGAATCCCATGAAATCAAATCTCAGCTCCTATCAGAAACAGATGAAGCAACTCAAGCTGAATTTCAGCATTTCTAGGCCAAAAATGGTCCTTTTTTTTCTGTGGCTGCTGTTGGAGAGACAAGATTTTGCTTGTTGCAGTTTTTTATGGGGAGAAAGAAGATTGATTTATTTTAAAGACGAAGCTCTGATTGGTCATTTCTGGAAACAGGAGGCAGAAATTTCTGCACATAAACAGGTATAACCAAGGCATCTGAGAAAGAAATCCTGTGTGTTTGAGTCTGATGTGTCCCAGTGAGTTACTGACTGGGCTGTGCAGCTGACACAGTTAAAAATAAAGCTCCTTCCCCTCTTACAAGATGTGATACAAAAGGTGAACACAAGCCTTGCCACCTGCTGTGTCATGCAGAAGGCAGAAAACAGCAGATTGCGCTGGAAGAGCTCCAAAAAGTCAATTTAACCCTTGTCCCATTCACAAACCTGACCTTAAGGAGCACAACATTGCAAGCCATGTCCTTGGTTCTGTTTTAGAAAGCTGGGAGAGTTTCAAGCACACCATAAAACTTCACTGGAAAATGTCTTTTGAGTGGTGCTTGGGGCAGACAGAACAATGCACAGCAGGCCCTGGAAATAAATAATAAATTATAAATCCCCATGGACAGAGAGGTCACAATGCAAGCCAATATTTGCATTATTCCTGACTGATTCCTGACTGCTCAACACCCACAGGATGTTGGATGAGGGAGCAGAGGAAAAGCCCAAAATCCTCCCACCAGAAGTCAAGTTTTTCCAGCAGTAATGACAATAAGTGGAATGATAGGGAAATGATTTTATTTTATCAATTCAATGAGCCTTTTGCATCAACAGATGCATTTAATGAACATCAAATTAAATTTTCATGCCCCTATCCTTAAAATCGGGGCATGAAATTGATTGATTGAAATTGATTAGAGACATTTTAATTTCTGGTGGAGACATTTTCCACTCATCTGTCAGGGCTGTTTTCCCTGCTCAGCTGGGAATAAAACCCACCAGAGTGGGCAGAGAACCACAGAATGTTTTGGGTTGGAAAGGACCTCAAAGCTCATCTCATTCCATGGGCAGGGACAATTTGAAGGAAGCTCTTTGAGACCTCAAGACTTTGAGAGAGCCTTTAGACAGACTCTTTGAAGACTTGTTTTCACCAAGGTTTGAAATGCCATGGCCAAGCTGGCCTCTTCAGTTTATTCCAGCAAAAATTGCTCCTATTTCTAACAAATAAACACAATGTCCTTGTGCAAATATATAAGGGAGACAAGAAATTCCAAAATTTCAATTCCAAAAAACTTCTCAAAGCACCAGCACTGGGACCTGCCCATTCTCACAGGCTCTGAGGTGTCTCTTGCAGGTTGGATGGGATTTTGGGAAGGAATTGTTCCCTGTGAGGGTGGGCAGGCCCTGGCACAGGGTGTCCAGAGCAGCTGTGGCTGCCCCTGGATCCCTGGCAGTGCCCAAGGCCAGGCTGGATGGGGCTTGGAGCAACCTGGGACAGTGGAAGGTGTCCCTGCCCATGGCAGGGGTGGGATGAGGTTATTTTGAGGGCTCTTCCAGCCCTGTCCATTCCATGATTCCATGTTAATCCTGGCAGAGCTGCTAGAGCAGGATTCTTATTTATGACAGCTCTAAATCCTGTTCTTCCACAAGAACTGTGAGCTATTGCCAGGTTCAGTTATCAGCAGTGCTCACAGGATTATTTTTGGCTGGTTATCAGTCTTGCCCACCTTAATACTCTAATGAATGCAATAAAGCACCTGTATTTCTTCTTGTGGCAGTAACAAATTCGATTTGATGCATAAAAGATTAAAAACCCCACAAACAAAACCTTAGTTGTCTGTTATTTTTTTTCTTAAGTAATAAAGTTTGAATATTTTAAAATAATTTAATTGCATTCTACTTCAGATGCAAGATGGACTCATCATAATCACTCAGGAGAGAGTAGTTCCTTAAATAAATATTTTGACTTTCATGGATGGGGCTTGGAGCAGCCTGGGACAGTGGGAGGTGTCCCTCCCCATGGCAGGGGGTGGCACTGGATGGGCTTTAAGGTCCTTTCCAACCCAAACCATTCCATGATTTTTTGATTCTATGCTGTGTTTTCTGTATGACTGCACACACCTGACATGACATTACTGCTTTAAAATAGAACTGAGCCAGTTTTTTATTTTTCACAGGTGAAGGGGAGGAAATTCTCCTAAGTTACAGCATAACTTAGAATGTATTTATTCTGCTTTCCATGACAATCACTGAATGCCAGAGGAGTAGAGCACTATAAATCTTCTGGCAAAATCAGCTTGCAAATGTTTTTGAACAAAGCCTAATGTATTATATATATGAAATGCTTTATAAAATCAAAGTAAATTAAATAAATAAGCAAATTCTTTTCTAGTTACAGTTTTCAGTATATTATACAATTTCTCATGATAATTTCATGCACATCTTCACATTGAGATTTTATTTCAATCTTTAAAAAAATCAATTAAAAAGTTTAAAATGACATTTTAAGTACTTCTAGGCATGAGAAAAACTTTAAAGCACACTGTCTGTTAACCACACCATCAAAACCTAAATTTTGGAATCCATTTCCAAATATCTCAACCTGAAATACGATTTTGCTGTTATTTGCTTACAGATGTGTGGAGATGGGCAGTGCAATAGAATTCCTGATGGTCCCAAGGCTGGGGAGTTGACCTGCAGCTAACAGGGAAGTGCTAATTCCTCCTCAAACCAGATCTCCTACATCTGTTACATCTCTTTGCTCAATACAACATGATTTTCCTCCTTTAAGGAATAATAAATTAATTATTTATTTAAAATTTAATTCTCATCTTTTCCCTTAGATACCAGGAATTTAGCAAAGCATCCACATGAAGTTATCACCTCCCCTTCCTGCACCTCTTGTTTATGTGGTAGCAACCCTTGACAGCTTTACTAATCCAACTTTTTAATGGAGATCATGCAATAACTGATTAAAATAGGCTTTGTACTGGATTTACAGATCATCTAACCCCTGCTTTTCTGAGCTCTGTCTGGATTACATCCTCACATTTCTTCACAGCTTCATGGGAACATTTCCTGCTCCTGTTATTGGTACTTATTCAGCACAACCTCAAGAGCCAGATGTCAAATTATTTCTGTCCCAGGATGTAAGGACAAGAATGTTATTGAGAATAGCTTTGTAGGAGGACATAGAGTAAAGGAAGATAATCTACATTTTAGCCTGGTTAATTGGGAAGGTTAATTAGGTTTTGTGCTCTGTTAACAGGCCAGCCTTGTGGAAGAGGTGACAGGTCAGACACACAACCAGTGTTTGAAAATAACCAGTACATTTAACCAGTTTTAGCAAATTTAAGGGCTTGACCCTTGTAGCTTCTTTATCCTAGGATAAAATCTTGTAATCTGGATCAAAGATAGTATTTAAAAACTGTTGTCTAATTTATTCTTTTGTCTCCCCAGAGGATTTGATATTTCTGATCTCCAGCAGTTTCTTAAAAACTAGACCAAAAAAAAAAAAAAACCCAGTCCCTCTGTTTTATAAGAGACAGGAAAAAGAAATGAGTTGAGTCCAGAAGAGATGATGTCAGGAAAATTCCTCAGAAGAGCTGGGAAAAAGATCAGTCCTGAAATGCTCCGAAGAACAGGGTTTGACACAGATTTAAAGATTTCAAATCTGTTTGTGGCTGCTCAGCCATTTCATATGGATAATCTCCAGGCTTTACAAGCATCATCTAGAGAGGGGATTTTGTGCCTGAGGTATTAAAGGACATTGTCTTTCTCAGCAAGTGCAGACCAGAGAAGAATTATTTCTTGCACCCCCAAAATTCTCCTTGGGAAATAATTTTTCATCTCCAAAGTATTTAAAGTAATCATGTGGTTTCCTCCATTATAAATAAATATTTAGCTCCAGAATGATACATTCAATACTCAAATGAACTTTTAAAGTTGAGTCTTCAGTGCACTTTCTGTTTTTCACCTGAGATTTTGCTTTTATTAAGCATTTTAGGCATTAGAAGAACTATTTTAGCAAAACAACATACTGAAAAACTCTGTAGATTTTTTCACAAGAAATAGCTGCCATCTATTAAGTGGTAACCAAGGTTAAATTAAGATTTTAACATGCAAACAGGACTTTTTACAAAGTCTGGCAAGAAAAGCACAATTAAACCAAAAAATTCCTAATTTTACAAAGACAACTAAAATTGTTATGTGGCTTTAATGGCCACTCTCTCTCTGCTTCTGGATTTAATGAATGTCCTGTAGCAAATTATTATTTTATTATTATTTATTAAAGCATGTGATGCAGAGTAATTCAAAATTATACTCAATATGAGTGTTTTTAGAGGTAATTACAAGTTAACTGAAATTTTTGGGATTTCATGGGAGAGTGGTTTATCTTCCATTATTTATTATTTTTTCTCTGTCTTAAAAATATTTCATTGCTGCCGATGCTGCATAAATTTCCACTAATAAATAGAAATATGTTGCAATTATATTAATTTTTATATTTAATTCAATCATCAAAGCCTTCGTGAAACTGAAACTCGAGTGTATATTACCTCATTTCATAGATGGTTATTAGAATAACATTTTCCCATTAAAGCCTAATTTTGTATTACTACAGAAAAGGCTGCCTTTTGCTCATTTCCTTTTTCCTTTAGGCAAAAAAAAACTTTGTTAGTGGAGAGGAGGTTTAATAGATTTTGAAAATGCCTCTGTCATGTAGAAGGTGATCCACAGTTATTAAGAGAACATCTTTTACAGAGGTCTGAATGGGCTGAATGGAAACTCAACCAGAGCCTACAAAATTTGCCCCAAATCTTTAACTCAGCACCTTTTCTTTTGTTCTTAATTTATGGACTTTATTTTCCCTTTGTCATGATTTCAATTTGCTGTATAAGATTGATGCTGGTGATGTTTCCCTGCTATCACAAAACTCATTTAAGACAAGAAAATGTGTATTATGTCCCTGTGGGACGTGGAAGTAACCAACATCCATCCCTCCTGGAAATTTAGAAATGAAAATTAGTTCTCCTTATCCTCAACATTCTTTGTCGTGTTAATGAAGGAATAATTCAGCATGTGAGAAGAATTGGAGGTGATAAATACAAACCTGAAGTCAGATTCATTTTGTATTTCAGGATTTTGGTATGAGATAGATGAGATAGATGAGATAGATGAGATGGATGAAGGTGTGGGGCTCTTGCAGTCCCCTACTGCTTTAGAGGCATTTATTTTATCCCTTCCCACCCCAGTTCTGCCTATCCTGCATGGCTGATGGAGGCAGGGGAGCTCATTCTGCCCCCTCAGGATGTCATTTACCTCACTGTCAGTCCTCCCTGCAATCCACCACTTTCCAGTTCTTCCTCTTCCTCTCCCCAGACTCTGTGGCTCTGGGTTACTCCCAGTGTTTATTTACCCATCAGAGAAAGTTCACTGCAAACCTAACAGGAAATGATAAATCCAGACAGATCCTCTACTCAGCTCTGACTGGTCCAGTATCAAAGGCAGGGGGATGAAAGGATAAATGGGCAGCCTTTGGAGAGGAGAGCTCTGCTAATATGAAGAAAGGAGGACATTGAAGTTCTTTAAAAGTTTAATTTGCTTGAGAACGGCAAACTGATCCTGGGGGCTGACCTGTTCTGAGGGAAGAGGATGTTCTGAGTGTCTCTGCACACATCAATAAAAGCATGAGGCTTTCCTCAGAGACTTTGTGCTAATTGGCTTCTGATGGTGCTTTCTTAGATAAATTAATTATTGTCAGTGGATCTCTTTTTTAATAATGGATGATAAATGCTGTGCATCCTTGTGCTTTTGCTTATTTCATAATAACAGCACCGTGAGTTGTTTCCTGCAGTTTTCATCTGGTTGGGTTGGCACCATCCGGCATTTTAAAGCAAGGATGGAATAATGGAATTCCAGCATGGTTTGGGTTGGAAAGAACCTCACAGCCCATCCAGGCCACCCCTGCCATGGCAGGGACACCTTCCACTGTCCCAGGGTGCTCCAAGCCCCATCCAACCTGGGCTTGGGCACTGCCAGGGATCCAGGGGCAGCCACAGCTTCTCTGGATACCCCGGAATCCCCCCTAATTCTTTTCCCTGCTAATTTTGTATCTGTGATTGGGAATGCCATGTTCCTCCTGGATCTGCTGAAGACAGTAACAGAAGTGTTAAACCACCCAACTTCAGCTTTCAAGCTCTTAATTCACAAGACTTTCATTAAATTTGGTTTGATGTCTTAGACTGAGAAATTTTTGTAAAATCACAATTACTTTAGTCACTTTTTGTCATCATTTTGATCTTAAAGAATTTAAGACAGACTTTTACTCCACACTTGTTTACTGCTGCAGATTTTCTCAAGAAATTGTCCCTTAAGCTATCCTGAGGATGTTTCTTTGGGACAGACTTGAGTTATGAATCTATTTAATTTTCTGTGTGAAGTCTGAAATTAGGCATGAAGTGTAATCCACATTCTTTATGAAAATCTGATTCACAGGATATGGAAAACCTGACACTGAAGAACTCTGAAGACCTAAAGAAAAATTATTAAGTCAGTAAATCATTTGATGCCCAAGGATCAGCAGCTTGTCCACACTGTACCTGAATTATGCAAATCAATTTATTTACATTGAATAAGGTTTAAAAAAAAAGAAAAAAAAAAAAAGGAAAAGATAAAGATATATTTGTCAGGGATTGCTGCAAGCATCTATACTCCAATTACCTTTGCTTCAATCATTTGGAATGGAATTTTTAGGAGAAACCTCCCCAGCACATCAGTGGCCTTGCCTGGGGCAGAGCCCTGGGTGGGGATATGGCCAGAGGCAGGTAGAAGGAAATACTTCTAAATAACACTTCTTTATTCCCTTCTAACTTACAGGGAAAAAAGGGCAAAAGGCAGCATCCTGCAGGACCAGGCTGGATCTCCTTTTTTCCTTTTTCACATGACTACTAACTTCTTCTTTTACATGTATTTTGCCCAGAAAAATGTATGAAATTCTTATCATTTAATAAAAATCAAGATTTTTTGTTTTTTAAATTCAAGAAAGAAGCTAACGCGGTGGAAATTGATATTTTGGGGAAAACTACTTTCTTCTCACCATCATTAATTGTATTCTGGTAAGACTAAAACAAAAACCAGAAACAAACAAAGAATCTGGGTTCAGAACTGCTTCATTTCATGGTGCTCCTGACTCCAGGTGCCAGAGACACCAAGGAAACAGAAGCTCTGCCTCCCACTGTCTTCAGGGCAGCTAAAATGAAATTAGAAAGGCAGAGTCATGGCTTCTACATTCTCCATGTATTTTCATAACTTCCTTGTCCAAAATAACTTCTTAAAAAGAAGTAAGGAAATTATTCTTTGGGCTGTTTACAGAATTATTTTGTGCTGCTCTTGATACAAATGTCTCAGTCTTCATCATGGCAAAAATCTGAAAAATTTCCCTTTTAATTCTATTAATCCATGCTTAGGGGTTTCTTAATTTCCCTCTACTAATAGATGTCTGAAAATTTTATTAATTTCCATCCTGTGTCAGCTGAGAAAAAAGCCCCATCGGTGGCTACATGGAGTACAATATTTTTATATAACATTAGAGAAAAATAATGCTGTATTTTTGATGTGAAAATGATCAGAAAATGTGTCTTAATTTCAAAAGCTTGAGTCGTGCTTTGTCTTCCAGAAAGAGCTGAGTTACCAGTGAGGGTGAATGTGAGAGACTGGGAGTTACCTGCAGTGTTGGGTGAAATAACATTTAATAAACCTTCCATTCACCCCAAATTCTTTAAGCACCCTATTTCTTGCACTGTGAATCTGTCACAGGATTTACCAGGTGTGATGTTTCTGCTTTGAGCAATTTCAGTCAATGCAATGACTTAACAGAAGAGATGCTGACTGGGTTTTTCAGCTAAGTGTGTGGACTGCTCCACTTCAAATTCCAAAAAAATAACTCGCTTGGGATCTGAAACCTGGACTCTGTTTGTTCAAAGTCTGAAAAAGCTTGTTCTTGTTGAGAAATTGAAGGAAATTCAACTCAATTTCAGAGAAACTGAAGGAAATCCAGATAATGAAGCCATCTCAGCTATTTCCTGCAGCCTCCCTGGAAATTCTTCACCTGCCTGAGGAACTGGAGCTGCATTATTCCCAAGAGGAATAATGCACAGGCTGTGGGTTATTGTCACCCAGCAGCACCCTGGGTCAGTCCTGGCAGCTCGTGGAACAAACCTCCCTCAGCCTGCTGATCACACAGAAACCACTGCCACAGCCACGGGGTCACAGTGGGAGTCTGGAGCTCACTAAAGAGGGAATGCAGCAGCTCCCATTTCAGGAACTCCATGCAGTTCTGGGATTCAGGTGATGGTGTGTGAATGACTGGGGAGAATCATCCAAACTGTGAACGAACATCTCCACCAAAGTCTTTGTACCCAAATTTAATTTGGATTTTTGCCATTTAACCAGTGCTTTCCCTCCCACTTTTCCATTAGTACCATCTCCATGCAGCTGCTACAATGCCAATATAAAGGAAAGACCCAAATCCTCTAAAGCTGCTGTCTAGAAGAGGCATAATTATTGTTTTTTTCATGCCTTCATAGCCTCCTACTCCTCCAGCCATACCCACATGCTGCCACACACATGGATTTTACCCCTGCTTCTCCCCTAATCCTGATTTGTTTGGCTCTTTGAGTTTTCCTGGATTCAAGAGGACTGGCATGCCTTCCATCCAACCCATTTCAAATCCAGCCCCTCCTGCACACATTTTCCTATGAGTTCAGAGAGCGGAGAACATCAGTATAAGAATTCCCAGTCAGAGATTTTCTGACTTGGAGAAATTGCTGTGCTGACTACTTTTCCCCCTCTTTTTAATTTGAGGAGAGTATTTTATGAGAGGATAAAGCCCATTAGTCAAGGTCAGGATGGTTTTCACTGTGCTTAAGCACAAGATGTTCTTGTAAGTGCAGCTCTCTTTAACTTGGCTCCTGTTTATCCAGGTAGGAGCTGATGAGGATTTAACTCAGGGAAAAGCACATTCCATCTTCCATCATTTAGGCTGGCAGTTTTTAAGTTCTCATTCTGTACTTGAGTGGTCACTCTGCATTTTAAAGCCATATTTCAGAACAGCAACACCAGAACTGCCTTTGGGAGCTTATACAGACATATTTCAGGAAATATTAATGTTTTAAACAAAGAGAAGGATGAGAAATATTATATATATTCAATATGATTGAATATATATTAAATATTCTTCTCAAAACCATGACTCAGCTATAAAATTATAAGAAGCAAAGCTTGATTCCAATGAGAACTTAAGTTCAAAATGACCAGGGATACAAAATCTTGTGCTTTGGTGAGGTTTAATGTATCCACAGTGCAGTAGCTATTCCATTCAGAAATGGACATTTTTTCCCTCATCCCCTGCCAGCAGACTCCACATCCTGGGATTTCAAATGGATTCCTTTATATGGAAATGAATTATTCTATGCAAAATTGAGATCATTCTTCTGCACGGGGTGGGATTGTTGGAGTGTCCCGTTGTAATGCGTTTTTATATTTTGTAATACTTTGAAGTAGTTTTGTTTTGTATCCCTGTATTTTTCCCAAATGGTTTATCCCAGACTGTACCCCCCTCCCTTTACCTGTGTAATTCCTCTCCCTGGATGAGATCATCCCCAAACCCCCACCCTGGCTGTCAATCACTCAGATCCCATCCCCTCCATGCAGAAGTTTCGGTCCAGGTTGTTGAGTGATTAGCCAGAGGCCAGGGGTCAGCCCCCCAAGCCTTGCCCCACACGCTGTCCTAAATGTCCATCCCCCAGTACCCATCCCTTAGAGTCACTCATTGGTTGTAAAATGTTCTCTACTTTTGGTTTCCACCTCCCTTTAAATGTAACCTTGGCACATCTCCCGGGGCTCTCGGCAGGAGCCCCCTGAGGTGCAGGAGCTCCTTTGGGATCCTAATAAAACCTTGGATTAACCCCTGCTAAGAGTCGGCCCTTTCTCTTCTACCGATGTCTCTGGTGTCTCTTGTGCTGCACAGGCGCCCAGCCCAGGTGCCCTCAGCACCCTCGGGGCACACACAGAGAGTGTCTCCCCCCAGCCCAGGTGCCCTCAGCACCCTCGGGGCACACACAGACAGTGTCTCCCTGCCAGCCCAGGTGCCCTCAGCACCCTCGGGGCACACACAGGGAGTGTCTCCCTGCCAGCCCAGGTGCCCTCAGTACCCTCGGGGCACACACAGAGAGTGTCTCCCTGCTGTCAGCCCAGGTGCCCTCAGTACCCTCAGGGCACAGACAGTGTCTCCCTGCCAGCCCAGGTGCCCTCAGTACCCTCAGGGCACACACAGACAGTGTCTCCCTGCTGTCGGCCATGTCGGGCCTGCCCCGGGTCTCTGCCGACTCGGGACTGCCCAGGGTTCCTGAGAGGCTCGCAGAGAGACCCAGACTGTCCTGTGCAGGACCAGGAGTTTCACTCCATGATCCCTGTGGGTTCCTTCCAGCTCAGGATATTCTGTGATTCCATGATTTCTTCATATTCCCAGAAGCATAATCAAAAACTGGGAAGCACAGACCTGAAAAATTATTCATAGAGTAAGCATTTAAACTGTATTTTAAAATGAATAGGTAAAATCATCAAGATTAAATATTCTGAATAAACATTATAGGTTACAAAAAAAAGGAAATGTATCCAAATGTTTTGGAGGAGAGGACAAGTATTTTTTAATGTGATGTATTTGTATAATTGATGTAATACAAAAAAGAATCCCTACTATCTAGTTAATGGTACCAAGCTCAGCTTGTGATAATTAAAAGCATTATTTTCTGACTATTTTAACCCTCAAATTATTTTCTGACTATTTTAGCTCTCAAATTATAAGCAAGGATAATTGCTTAAACCAAAACCAATTTTTTCAATAGAATTTTGGTACTTTATTTATCCTCTTTACGTTGATTCTAAACTGGGCAAAACCCGACCCATGCATTTAAACTCCAACAGAACTGCACCACAAAGCAGGACTGGAAAAATGCTTCAGGAGATTTCATATTGCTGGCACTGAAAATGCATATGGAACTTCAGTTTCCACTGCAAAACTGAGATGAAAATAAAGTTATTTGCTCTAAAAGCCATTACAAGGGAAGACTGTGAGTGTAATAAATTTCTCCCTTTCAAGAATAAACAATGCATGACATGACTTTTATTTTCTTTCAGGGAAGGAATGTAATGGGTTGAGTTACGTGGCAGCAGTTGTTAATACTTGTTTTAATTATGAATCAACTTTGATTTAGTAATACCAAACTGCCAGACAAAGTTTCCAATCCACATCGTGGAGCAAATGATACAATTCACAGCTGGAAGTGAAACAAGAAACTACCAAAGTGGGATTTTTTTTTTTCTCCTAGGACAAAAATAATTTGTGGAAAACTCTATTAATCAGGAACTTCATGATATATAACCAGCAAAACATATAGTAAAGAACTTCACTGTTTATATTAATCTTATTGTAATTTTAACCAAATAACAGTTTCAAATATATTTTTACCCAGAAACTCTTAGCATATTTTAGACTTTTTTTTGCTTTTAAAATTTAATGATTAAATTTGATGTACTTTAATTTTCATGACTTTAACCCCTGTTATTTCATTTGAGACAGATGCACTAAAAGGTTGTGTGCCTCCATCTGCAAGCAAATGCAAGGTGGCTCTAACTTTATAAATAAATTATTTGTTTGGAGGCAAATGGGCATAAAATATGAATTTGTATTTTGGAGAACAAGAAACTGCCTGCCACTGATCGAACCAACTATTCATCTTAAGCCCTTTTAAATTTTTTACATTTCCTGTATTATTCTATCAGCTATGCCACTGTATCCTCATATTTTCAGCACTTTTGGGCACATTCTCTTCCCATTTAGGATGGGGCAGGCTTATATTTTTCCATGCAATTACTGTGGGCATCCAAATAAATTCATTCCTGAAAACCTTTTCTATTTTTCCTTCCCTGATATTTTATTATTATTTTTGAACAGTTCACACTTTGACATAGATGGTTTAATTTGTTTTTAGGAAGATTCCTACCAGATGAATCCTTTGCAATATTTTGTATCTCTGCATTCTGGATTAGGTTTGGGATTTTTTCTCCTTTTTATTTTGACTTGTTTTGGTTTTGGTGTATGTGTTTTGGTTTTTTTTGTTTTTGTTTTTCCTGTTTGTCTCTTTGGGTAGGTTTGGGAGGTGTGAGTGTGTGATTGGCATGGCAAGAAACATCTTGGCACTTTATCAATTGTGTTACTGGAAGGATTTCATGATTGCAGCACTCAGCATCTTTGATCTTGCTCTTTAAAGAAGTGCCTGCCCAATTAATTTCTCATTGGAGAAAGGACTAAAGGAGTCAGTTCAACATCTCTTTTGATTAATTTTTTCTGACTTTCATTGCTGGCTGCAGGCACAAGTAAGGAGCTGAGGAGAAGAATAACCACAGTGTTTAATAACTTGAAAATTTAACAGACAGAGGAAGACAATGGCCCCAAGGGAGCCTCGTCCCAGGCCTGATATTGGCCATGGCTGTGCCCCAGGTGCTCCCAAAACTCCCTGGCACTGACCCCTTCCAGAGCTCAGAAGGACTTCAAGGACCTCCCAGAACATCTCTTTCCCTATACATTTATATTTAAAGGTAACAAATACTCACAAATATAAGATATTTTTAACGTATACATATGGATGAGGGAGTCTATTACTGTTTTACACATAAGCACATATGTACACAAGTGAATAAATAAAAATGACTTAGTGATTGTTGATGAAATTAATGATCAAGGTTTGAATGGGAAGGGGAAGGGGAAGGGGAAATAGAAAACTTAAAAAGAAAAAAAGAAAAGAGAAAGAGGAAAAGGAAAAGGAAAAGGAAAAGGAAAAGGAAAAGGAAAAGGAAAAGGAAAAGGAAAAGGAAAAGGAGAAAGAGAAGAAAAAAAAGAAAGAAAAAAAGAAAAAGGAAAAAAAAGGAAAAAGAAGAAAAAGAAGAAAATCTGTCTTTTCCTCCAAAGCAAATATTGTATTTTTATATTCAAAATTTAATATTTAAAATTTCAACTCAGCATGGAGAATTTAATCCTTCTCACACTCAAAGTTTCTGTATTTTTGGGCATGGTGGATTCCCATCTGGGTTAGGCCCTTTCAGCTCCCAGTGTTGAATATAAGCTGGTTTGGCACTGCAGATATCAGCAGCCTCAGCAGCTGATGACATTTTTAACTGATACTGTCAATGTGCTTCCCAAATGGACTTGTTTCACTTCATCCAAACAGTTACCTGGAGTGCTGCTTTATAAGGGTGATTAATAACCCAGAGGTGACAGCAATTCCCAGAAAAATCTGTTAGGACCTTTCACTTCTTTTTCGTGTAAAAATGCATGAGATATTATTTTATAACAGCTAGGTAAGACAGATCTCCTTCATGCCACAAGACCATTAAATATCTACTTAATTAACCTCTTCCTCTTAAATCCAGAGTTTGTCCAGACTTCCTGACAGTCCAGAAATAAAAGAATAAAATGCCAATTTGTAATGAGCTGGTTTAACAGAAACCACACTTCTTTAGTGACTTTGGTATCATTGCATCTTGCTCTGCTGCCCTGTGAAAATGGGAGAACTGCCACGTGTTAATATTTGCCCTAATTTTTCCTTTAACAGGTTTACACTAGGATAAAGGAAAAGATTCCTATTGAAAGTCTTTCAAGAAAGAAATTAACAATGGTGGCATTATCATGGAATCCCAGAATGGTTTGGTTTGGAAGGGTCCTCAAAGCCCATCCAGTGTCACCCCCTGCCATAGGCAGGAACACCTTCCACTGTCCCAGGCTGCTCCAAGCCCTGTCCAACCTGGCCTGGGACACTGCCAGGGATGGGGAGGTGATGCTCAAGGGATGGGGATTAGGAACAGAAGGTCCTCTAAATTTACATTCTTCAGCAAAGGGCAGCTTGAACGGGAAATATGCACATTACATTTTAGGGCAACTTAATATCCACCCCATGCCTAGACTTGTCTAATGATAATCCTTGAGATTAGATCCTGGAAAATTCACCTCCAGGTGTATTTGTGATCCCCAAAAACTTCACTCCCAGGTGTGTGACGACATTTAAGTCTCCTCCTTGGTGGCTGAGCACAGCCCAGGGCCTGGGATAACAATTCCTGAGCTGTGTTTGAGCCCTCCAGTGGCCACTGGCGCAGTCTGTACTTGAGAACTGCCAATTAGAGCCTCAGAGTTTATTAAACGAGACCCCATGGCTCTGTGTGCACTCACCAATATGTTCCTGTGAACCTGATCTGACAAAATATTTTGTTATTTTGCCTGAAAGAGCAAGGCAATCATCTGTCGCAGCGGCAAAGTCCGTGCTCCCAATCCTCCCAGAGTATCACTGCCAGCACCACTGCTGAATATTTAATGGGTTTTTTTCTCCCAACACCCACAGGATGGGGCTTTTCTGGATGCTGTGGCTGGAGCAACCCTTCCCCAGTGCTGCAGAGGCTCCCTCTGCCCTCCCTGCTGCGCTGGGATGCAGAACACAGCTCACCTGGCCAGGTGTTTACACGGGATCTTTGTGCAGCTTCCATCCAGAGCACAGCTCCTCCCAAGCTGCTTTCTAAGCACAGAGGGCTCCTAAGGCTCTCCCAGTCACACTTCCCCCTGTTTTTAGGAGAAGCAGGGCAGGGAAGTGCTGTTCCAGCAGTGCTGGGTTTGTTGATGTCTTTCCTGTTAGTGGAAAAATCACTTTTCTACATCTCCAAAATCTGGGTGCTTGGGCACAGGAGGAATTGCCAAATTTGACTGAGTGTGCATCCCCCTGGGGCCTGGGCATCTCCAATTTCCTGCTGCTTTAGGGCTCCTTCATCACCCTGAGCCCTCTCTGACCTTTGGGGGCACAGACACATTTTTCTACAACTATGGAAACAGGACTGGAACAGCTCTGCAAAATCTTCATCCTCTTTATAACTGGAGGCTCTCCTGTTTATCTTATCCTGGTATTTTAAAACAGACTCTCTTTTTCTTGTTCCCCCCCCTCCTTTTTTTTTTTTTTTCTTTTTTCATTCTTCTGATTGCCTGTTATTCCACAATTCAGAAGGCAATAATGTGTTCCAGAAGTTATAATAAAATGGATATACATTTAGTAATCTTTCACCTCTTCACTTATTTCTCATGAATGCTTTTAAAATGAGTACCAAAAAGCCATGAAAGGAAGAAGAGACATTTTCTTCTCCTCTGAAGATGGGAAAAATTTTTTATCTCATCCCTTTGTCTGCATTATAAGGAGAAAATGAAAGCTTTCTCTGTCTGCAGATCTAGCCTGGAAATCTCCATTTTTTAACTATATATATATAGATATAAAAGTACAGAATCAGAGAATCCCAGAATGATTTGGGTTGGAAGGGACCTTAAAACTCCTCTTATTCCACCCCTGCCATGGGCAGGGAAACCTTCTACCAGAGCAGGTTGCTCCAAGCCCCCTCCAGAGGGAGAAATTGTTCATAACCTGAAGTTAATGAGGAAAGAAGAGGGGAAATATTTATGTGTTGTTCAAATGATGCTGTTTTAGAATAATATTTGTGGTTGTTTTTATTCAGCCTGGGAGAAAGATTGAGAGAAACTTTTTTCAAGGGCCTGGGGTGACAGGATTAATGATGGACTAGTCTGTGAGAGGTAAAATTCTCATTTTGGGATTCCAAGACCAACTGCCAGGATGAAGAATGTCCCATGGGTACCCACTACACCTTCATGGCCACTTCCAGGAACCAAAAAAGATTTAGGGAGGTATGGAGGCCCTTTTATCTCCTTCTAGTTTGGTTTTTATAACAGTGAATGGTTGGACATTCTTATTTTTAATTTTAAAAGAGAGGAAGCTTCCACATAGACATCTAATACACTATTTGGGGTCTTAAGGGTAAAACTACAGATGTGAATATTGGTGATAAAATAATGAGACTTGGCAACATTTCAGCCAATAAAGGCAGAAGCAGGACTGTAGCATTCTATTACCCAAAATCTAATACCATTCAATGCCTGTAACATTATGTTATTTTATCCAGTTATCTATATCAATGCCACTTGAGTTTCCAAATAAAATCATGGAATGATTGGTTTGGGTTGGAAAGGAACTGAAAGATTTTCTAGTGCCAGAGCCCCACCATGGGCAGAGACCCCTCCACATCATGGGCAGGTATTATAATGAAATTATCAAAATTATAGCTGAAATTATAACTGAATTCTGACTGTATCTGTATGCTCCTGTGGTCCAGAGCCAAAGTTTCCAGATCCATCATCTGTAGTTCAAGGGATTACCCAAAACATAGGGATCTGAACACACCCTATTTGGTATTTGTCTCAGAATATTTTGGGAATAATCATCTCTATTTTTAGAATAAGGTTGTTCTGCACCCATGGGCTTCTACACAATAATTTTCAAACACTGCATTGCACAGAGCCAGAGCAGCAGCCACATATAAATTAGAAGTTCATCAATTAGGACATAATTAATACTACTTTGCCTTGGAGCCAAATATTAGCATCCTAATTTATTACGGCGTAGCAGCACTTTGTAAATGTTATGGCAAAGCCAGACAAAATGTGGGAATATTTCAAATACTTGTGTGAGTAGTGGAACAAGCAGAGGAGCAGAGGTGTGTGCAGGTGCACCCAAGGGGCAGCAGGAAAACAAGCAGCTACGAGATAAAGAACAAGATAAGCAAAGAGGCAGAACATCCCACCCAAGAGACCCGGCTGCCAAAAGCAAACAGAAAATCAGCAGTGAAAGGAGCAGTCAATGCATCACTTCAAGGGGAGATAAAAGCATGAATGACATAAAAAGATGAGGGAGTGGGGGAGAAGGACTCCAGCAGCCTGTTGCAATTCTGACTTCTCCATCCAAGAGCTCTCAAACCTCATCAAAGTCAAGGTCAAACCTTGACCTCCAGCACTGACTCCAGCCAGGGCTGTTGGTGTAAGAGCCTGAATGAGGGACTCAGGCAGCTCTGCAAAATGCAGTTTGTCAGCTCCAGCTGCAGGCAGCCCTGGAGACCCTTTGGTTTTGGTTACAATGCATTATAGACTTTTCTTTGCTGAGCATCTTAATACAGTAGAACCAATCTATACCTTAACTTGTATCTCTAGCCTATCATAACTACTGTAATTACCATATTCATGTTACTGTAAAGTCAGTACATTACAGTTTAAGCTGGAAGTTGTTTTTCAGTTTTCTTGCAGTGGAAAATTCTGAGACCTTTTTTCTACTTGCAGCATTGGCAGGCTTGTTTGCCTGTGCTATCTTCCTGCTTGGTAAAAACATCTTCTGTTTGGGGTGGGTTTATCCTTTGCTCTAAGCCATAAAAACCCCTTCTAACTAACACACCCTTTGCCTCCTTGGTTATCCAGTAAGACTGGCTCAGCAATTCTTTTCTTCTATATCAAAACTTGCTTTCATTTCTATTCCTTCTCCAGATTCTACATTCAAAAATCTTTCTGCCAAGCATGCATATCTGTGAGAGTTTCTTGTCAAACTTTCATCCTTCCCAACAGTTGGGATCCATGCTGCCCAGCCCAGCTCAGCTCAGTGGTGTTGGGGTTGTTAAAAGGTGAAGGAGTAACAGCTTTGTCTGCACTGATTTTGATTAATAACTCTTAAGTACTGGTAATTAATAAGCATAAGGAATAACCAGTCAAACTAAATGTCCTGTAAATCATCAAGTTGTAAATTCTTTAGTCTTAAAGTTTAAAGTTGTTTGAAACTTCAAGTTTAAAGTAGTTTAAAGTTTAAAGTTTAAAGTTTAAAGAAGTTTAAAGTTTAAAGTTTAAAGTTTAAAGTTTAAAGCTGGCCTGAGCTCTTGGTTCTCTCAGCACACCACAGCGCTCCAATTCCCCCCTGATCTTCCTTCCTCCTCAGACCAAATCCTTTTATCCTACCAAGCAATCAGGTTGATCAGGCCTGATTTATCTTTGGCACACTTGTTAGGTCCATGTTGGCTTCCCCCAATCCCCTTCTTCCCTGCCTTGTGTCCAGAAACATTTCCATGAGGGTTTGCTCCTGGATTTCCCAGGGACCAAGGTGGCACTGAGCCTCTCACAGCTCAGGAACGTCCTTTGGACCTGTTTTAAAGGTGACTCTGACTCCTCTTTCTCTTTGCTGGTGAAGGACCTCCCCTGATATCCCCAGCCTATCAAAGGTGACAAGGAAGGGTATTGAAAGGAGAATTTCCAGGTCTCCCACTGACCCCAGATGCAGCCCAGGGGATCCCACTGACTTCCAAGGGTTGAGATGTCTCAAGTAAATCCCAAATCCTCCTCCATCCATTGCTGTTAGATCTTCCCCCTGAATCCTTCACCAAATTTAGGGATCTGGGACCTTTCTGGCCGTGGCTGAAGGCTGAAGCACCATGTCTGTGTCCCCTGTCATTAAATCCTCTCACATCACATTTCATTCTCCTTGGAAATGGTAACATTGCACTCTGGAATTCCTGCTGTGTTTCAAGAACAGAATTAAAGCAGAAAAATAACTGTATGATCCAAACTTTCAAGGATTATTACAAAACTTATGCAAATCTCAAAATACTGGGATTTTTTGGTCACTTGAGTCTCCCAGAAAGTTTGCAGAAACAGTGGGGAATGCAGGAACTTCAGGAGTTCATGTATAATCAGAGTCTGGAGTCTCCTGCTCTTACATAAAAAAGCCATTCCAGTGAAAATGCCCTTGTGCTAACCTAGCACATTCCCCCTCCAGAATGGACACTCCTTTCACCTTCATCTCTTGGCTGCCACTTCCCTCTCTGACCTTTCTCTTGGAGCTGATTCAGTTTGATAACCCAATGATGTAATTTTTGCCAGGTCAGGTTTTATTTTTAACCAGTCCAGCAAGTCGTACTGATTGTGCGGATTGTTGCTGACATAGAGGGGAAAGGATGAGGAAAGAAACTCCCACTTAGGTAGCAATAAACTGTGGGATGGACCAAGCTGGTCTGTAGTGTCCCAGATTTCATCTCTGCATTCAACAGAGAAACTCCAGCACCTAGCAAAAAATTGCAAGGAATTTTTTGTCGCTACAGGACAACGAAATAAATAATGATATAAAACAACGTGGGCATGCAACTCTCTAAGGTAGAAAAAGAGAAAAGTTTAATTTCTGATTCTAACATTTTTAGATTTCTAAAAGTGACAGTGGATTGGAGGATGACAATGTCACCTCCCTAATGACACTGAACAAACTAACAGTTTATCAAATTTCTCTTCCTCCATAATAGAATGCAAAACAATAAGTTATTTACATAAAGTGCGTGAGAAAGTCCATTACAAAAATATAAACATCAGAAGCTTAAAAATACTTAAAAAACAAACCAACAATTTTAATTACCCATAATTGTTGGAAATCCCATTATTTCAGCCATGTTCTCCAATAAATTGTCAATCAGCTGCCTTGAAAGGCCACTAGTAGATGAGATGCAAAAGCCACGTGAGGCTTCTCAGTGACGTTTCATGGCACCCTCATAAATATTGCAGCTGCCAGCCCAAAACACTCATTGTGTTGCAAACACTGCTGAATCATTTATTAAAAATGAATAAATGTAGTCAATAGACTTTCTGCTGCATTAGGCAGCCCTCGGTGCCACTGAGGATCCTGCAGCAATCACATTGGGCTTCTTCTCTCATTGCTTTTTCTGCCCTCCTCTCTCTCTGTGCTTCTCAAAGTTATTATTCCTTGGTGTCACCACTCTCCCCCCTGGCTCATCCTCTGGTTTTGCTTTTAACTGGATTCCTACCACAGTAGGGTCCTTTGACTGCAAATGTATAATACAACCTACACAATTTGTAACTTGACTTTTTTTTCCATGGCCACATTGGAAGGAGCAGGATAAACACCCACTCGACCAATTGAGTGTCTGCTCTGCCACTGGGAAAATTTGGGGTTTAATTTCTGCCCCTCTGGAGTTGGACTGTGTGACTTTGGCACATCCCTTAGGGCACAGAAGACTTTACAGCCTAGAGTAGCATTATTTACCCAGTGAAGGGCTTCAAAATGACAGCAGCAGGGTTAGATGGGATTTTGGGAAGGAATTGTTCCCTGTGAGGGTGGGCAGGCCCTGGCACAGGGTGCCCAGAGCAGCTGTGGCTGCCCCTGGATCCCTGGCAGTGCCCAAGGCCAGGCTGGACGGAGCTTGGAGCACCCTGGGACAGTGGAAGGTGTCCCTGCCCATGGCAGGGGTGGCACTGGATGGGCTAAAAACCAAACACAACATCTCCCAACCCATTCTGGATTTTGTGAAACTCAGCTGATACCACTACATGTAGAGCTGAGGAAAGCTCTGCCTACTTCTTACCCACGTGGACAGATGGATTTGTTTTCACTGTCACATAACCTCAGAAATGCAAATCCATTACAAACAAACATGTTTTCCTTAGGGATTTTGGGTTTTTGGTAAATTCCATTGCTGGCCACCTCAGAAATTTTTGAGCACTGGCAGCTACTGGAAGAAACACCACCAAATGTTAGTGTGTATTGGAGAACAATTCTCATAAAAACTTAAAATTCAGCTTCTGAAACCCCTCTGAGTCATTTGAAAATGGGAACCAGTTACTAATGTAGCTCCATGTGCTTGCTTAAAAGTCATTTACACCAAATATTTTGAAGGAATACCTGGGAAAAAACTACAAAATGCTGAAAACTCGGGAGTGGATTGAGTAGCAAAGATTTGTGGCTTGCTGCATATTTTGCTGCACTGCTCTCTAGCTGAGAACTAGGTTTGCTTCCAGAGGTGATTAAATAACAAATGACACTGAACTAATTAGAAGATTCTGCCATCTAGTGCCTCGAGAAGCTACGTGGAGCTTTTGCACGACCCTCCAGCTGAGGTTTGAGGACATCCTTGTGGGCTCAGAGCAGCAGCTGACTCTGATGATCAAAACCCAAGTTTTCCTCTCAGTACACAGCATTAATTTTCCAATCTGGCACTCATTTGGTGTCTCTCCAGCATTTATCTGCTGCAACTGCTGGCAGGATCGTTATTTATTTATTTTCCTCTCCATAATAAGTCTCTGGAAAACAAACAACATCTCTTTGCTGCACCTTTATCTTTAACCTGTCTGGCTCTTTGTTTTAAAATGTCACTTTTCTAGGACAGCTGCTGACAGACAGGTACCAATGTGATACTAATAACATAACTATATGGCTGGAACATGTTATTTTTTCCCTCATGTTGAGTTCCAATAAGACATTAGATGACAGGTGCTTTTGGATGATCACTCACTCTCCATTTACAGCATTTTTTTGTCCATGCTGTTTCTCATGGCTATGTTGTCTGAAACCTGAAAATTTCTCTGAAATTGTTTTCCAACTCTGATCTTAATATTTCCTCCCTTCAAAGCCCTCCTTACTGCACCACCAGTTTCTGGGTTTAAAAATCAGCCATCCCAGCACCAAAATTGTTTGTTCAATGAGAAGTTGGAGGAATTTCCTCCTTAGAGATATTTCTTACTTTGTTCTCCCACGTCTTAAGAATGGAAGCTTGATCAATGTTTTCTTTCAAATGGAATCTTCAGAGACACCAAATCCACATTTTATAAATTGTCAAATAAAACCGGTAGCAAAATGTGCTTCTATTTCAGCAGTATTTTTAAATATCCAAATTTATCATTAGTATAATAAAAAAGTATTTTGACAAACCTTGACTACTTCATTTCTTAAGTGCATTGGTTGCTAAAATGAAGTTGTGGAAATTATGTCTCACAGCTCTTGCAGAATCCTGCTAATTGGATTATCTTCCTGATATTTCAGGACAAATAGAGCTCAGCTTTTGGAACATATGGAGAGATAAGATGTCTTTGAAACTGACCTCAATACTGGCTTTGTAGGGGTGACTGGAATTATCATGGAATCAGAGGATCCCAGGGAGGTTTGGGTTGGAAGGGATCTTAAAAGTCCATCCCATCCCACCCCTGCCATGGGCAGGGACACCTTGCACCAGCCCAGGTTGCTCCAAGCCCCGTCCAACCTGGCCTTGAAGATTCTTGTGCAGGCTTCATATTGAACAGGGACACTGAAATCTTGTGAGTTTGCAACTTTTCTGCAGAAAGAAGCCCAGGTCAGCCTCAGAGTCCATTTTCACAGCAAAAGAGGAACAGACCTGGGCATGGCTGCAGGGGAAACATCACCCTAAAAGTACTTCTGTGAGATGGATTTCCAGAAAAAATTGTAGCTTATTGTGTGTACTGTATCATTTCATGCTGGACACCAGGAGGAATTTCTGCATGGAAAGGGTGGCCAGGCCTTGGCAGGGGCTGCCCAGGGAGGTGTTGGAGTCCCCATCCCTGCAGGTGTCCCTGGAGGGCCTGGATGTGGCACTCAGAGCTCTGGGCTGGGGACAAGGTGGGCATCAGGCACAGCTTGGACTCAATGGTCCTGGAGGGCTTTTCTAGCCTCAGGGATTGTGGATTCTGGGGTTTGGGTGCACCTCTGGCACAGTGGCACTGTTGGGCAGCTGGTTCTAATCTATCAAGCTTGAGCTGAAGCAGTTGGCTGTGATGAAAATGTGCTTTGGTACTGCTGGAGATCTATCAAAATAATAAAGCACCCTCAAAAAGAATCCAAATCAGATTTGTATTTAGCCTGACACTCTGAAAAAAAATAAGAAAAAAAAAAGAGTATTGAAACAAAACAAGCATTTTAACCTGGGTCTTTTGCTGAAAGGCAAGTGAAAGAACATCCTCAGAATTAGAAGTGGATGCTAATTTCTGGAGGACTGTGCATATATTGTTATTGCATGTTTGCCAGGAGCTAACACTGCTCCTGGAAAGCTTTCATTGTGAAGAGTTTAAAACTGCAAGCAGCAGTGGTGCTGCAGCAGATTCTCTAATGGGATTATTCAGATGCTTATTCTGGAAACTGAGTACTGAGGAGCAACACAAATATCTCTTGTCTGGGTCCCAGGAGTGACGAAGTGGCAACTTGCATGGGGAAAATAACAGGAGGCAATGACAACATCCTGCAGCTGCTGAGCCTTGGAATGAGACTTTCTGGTCCACACAGGAGCTGTTTGTCACTGGCACTGCTGAGATTTTCAGAGAGTAAAGTGCAGCACCTGAGGAAAAAAAATCCCATTATTGAATGGCCAGGTGCTGTGCTGGGTTTGGCTGGACTCGGGATTCCTGTCCTGAGCCCCAGAACAGATGGAGCTCAGAGGCAGGGAGTGAATTAATTCAGCAGTGTGGGCACTTTATGGACACTTTCAGGAGTGGGCTGTAAACTGGGGGAAGGATAGGTGGGCAGAAATTGTGAGGAAGGGAAGGGCAGGGGGAGAAATGGGGTATTGAATATATCTATAATATAGTGGGACCTGAATGGGGCATAAAGGGGAGGAATAAGGCATGGAGTGTGCTGGGTTTGGGCTGGGGTTAATTTTCTTCCCAGGGGCTGTTTTAGGGTTTGTAAACACAGAGATGTTTTTGTTATTGCTGAACAGTCAATTTTTCTACACGATTTCTACATTTTTCTACATGATTTGCAAGCGGACTCTAAGATTTCTCACACTGTATTTGTTTTTAGAGGTTGCCTTTCTATATATTTGTAAAAGTAGAGAAGAATAAGAATATAAAAATATACATATATAATGTATATAAGATACATAAATAATGTGTATGTATACATAAACATATACATATACATAATTTATATACATATACATAAATAATGTATATAATATACATAAATAATGTATATGTATGTATACATATACATACAGATATATGTATAACAATATAATAATGTGTCATTTTATTATACAATGTAATATATTCTATACAATAGTATAGAATATATAATATATATAATATACATATTATTATTTATAATATATATTATTATATATTATAATATATAATATAAATATTATATATAACTTCTATATTTTATTATACAATAATATATAATATTAATATATTGTATACTAGAAAATATATTATCATTATCTAATACAATATGCAAATATAACATAAATAATAGTAATATTATACATAATACTATTAATATAGTGCTAATAATTATTTATAGAATATTATTATATGATATAGTATATTATTACTATTATAATATTTATTATTTATATATAATATTATAGACTATATATTAGTGTAATATTATTTATGTATATTAATATAGTATATTATAGGATATGTATCATATTATATAATATCCTATTATATAATATTATATCATTTTAAATGAAATTCTAATATTGTAATATACAAGTACAATAATAATAATATACTCAACCTGCTGATTAATAAATAAATAATTAAAACAGAATAATAGAGGAATGCTTTGACATTTTAAGGTTTCTCCTCCGATATTGGAATTTCTTTTGCTCTCATGTGGTGGCTGCCTCCTGAGTGTTCAAAATGCACAGGGGTGTGTGTGATGTCCCCCTCAAAAGTCAATTCCTCCCCCAGCCCTCAAGTATGAGATGGCAAACACGTTGTGAATTACTCAGGCAGGGGTGTTTCAGCTCGTTGGTGTACAGAGCTATTTGCTCTCTCTGTTCCAGCTTGTCTTGCTAATGGTCTTTCCTAATTTTTCTTAGCACTTACAAGCATCAGTTGTGGAAAATAAAGTGTTGGAAATGGCTCTGTACAATCATTCTTAAATGATCGTGGTTATTTTTCAAATCAACAGAGAAATGTTTAATAAGTGCAGGTCACCTGTTCAGTGAAATGGAATTTTTTTGGGAACAATTCTAATTAGCAAGCTGTCATCTGTTACCAAGTGCAGATCAACCAATATTCCTCAGTTAGACTGTGAAAAAAATGTTCTTTTAATACTGGAAATGGATGGAGACCTAAATGCTTAATAGTGTGATCATCCAACCTTCTAAAAACAGGTCATTACACCCATGAAACCAGAGGTGTTGCAAATATCAGCCCATTCTTGCAGCACTAATAGGAAAAGTTTGTATTAAAAGAAATACCTTCCAGCTAAATAGAAACCTGAAAATAGTAAAAATTTATATGTTACATGCATGCATTCACTTACTTTTTCTAATTCCTTTTTTGGGGTTTTTTGGGGGGGGCTTTTGAATATCTGTTGACTGGAACTGCCCATTTCCTGTAGGATTTCCTGTGTAATCACCAAAAATGATCTGCCATTCCCACTGAGGAACTGTAACATCAACTCTTTGTGCATCTGCTCCTACATTTGGCCTATTCCCACTTGTCCCAGGATTATGTCTCCTTAACCCCCTCATCCCTGCTTGTTTCCTGGCCATATTTGTACTCTATAGAAAAGTCATTAGTGTTGTCATTGGCAGTCAATTTTAAGAGACTCTGTAGCTCCTACCTTCCTTGTTTTGCTCATGGTTCTTTGGCTAAACCACATTTTTCAATTTACATAGAAGTGAAAAGAAATTAGTAATTAATTGAACAGAGTGTTTATGGCAAGGAGTGTGCTGTAGGGTTAGGAATATAATCACAGTGGGACTGAGGGAGGGTTGGAAATGGGAACACAGGATGGGCTGGAGACAAGCACAGGGATGGGGTGATTAAAAACGGGGCTCAGACTGGCTCTGGAGGTCTACAAAAGGTCAGAGGAAGAAATACTGACCCAAGAGCTGAGCAAAACCAGTTTTAGAGGTAAAAAAGTGGGCAGAGATCCTGCAATCAGCATGCTCAGGGCACTCTGCACATCCCAAATTCAGCTGTAATGCAGGATTGCAGGCAAATGAAGAAAGGTCAAGGAGTTGGACATTTTAGCTTCAAAATTACCCCTGAAGGTGCTTAGAGTGAGGAAGAGCATCATGCTGCTCCTCCTGAAGGACCTGGGGGTGCTGGCAGCTTCCAGCACTTGTCCTTGTCCTGGTGTGAGGTCAGCACCTGGGGAGGCAGAGGGGCAGTGGAAGAGTGAATGTGGGAAGGAAGGAAGGAAGGAAGGAAGGAAGGAAGGAAGGAAGGAAGGAAGGAAGGAAGGAAGGAAGGAAGGAAGGAAGGAAGGAAGGAAGGAAGGAAGGAAGGAAGGAAGGAAGGAAGGAAGGAAGGAAGGAAGGAAGGAAGGAAGGAAGGAAGGAAGGAAGGAAGGAAGGAAGGAAGTGGCGGAAGGAAGGAAGGAAGGAAGTGGCGGAAGGAAGTGGCGGAAGGAAGTGGCGGAAGGAAGGAAGGAAGGAAGGAAGGAAGGGCACAGCCATGCAAAAGAAGTGCAAATAATCATTTTACAGTTGAAATTGCTTCCCAGGAATTCCTCTTTTTTTTCCTGTTTATGTTCCTTAGCCTACAGCATTGTTAGCCAGAAATATTTGGTTCAACATAGACTTCCTTCCTTCCTTCCTTCCTTCCTTCCTTCCTTCCTTCCTTCCTTCCTTCCTTCCTTCCTTCCTTCCTTCCTTCCTTCCTTCCTTCCTTCCTTCCTTCCTTCCTTCCTTCCTTCCTTCCTTCCTTCCTTCCTTCCTTCCTTCCTTCCTTCCTTCCTTCCTTCCTTCCTTCCTTCCTTCCTTCCGCCACTTCCTTCCGCCACTTCCTTCCTTCCTTCCTTCCGCCACTTCCTTCCTTCCTTCCTTCCTTCCGCCACTTCCTTCCTTCCTTCCTTCCGCCACTTCCTTCCTTCCTTCCGCCACTTCCTTCCTTCCTTCCGCCACTTCCTTCCTTCCTTCCTTCCTTCCTTCCTTCCTTCCTTCCTTCCTTCCTTCCTTCCTTCCTTCCTTCCTTCCTTCCTTCCTTCCTTCCTTCCTTCCTTCCTTCCTTCCTTCCTTCCTTCCTTCCGCCACTTCCTTCCTTCCGCCACTTCCTTCCTTCCGCCACTTCCTTCCTTCCTTCCGCCACTTCCTTCCTTCCGCCACTTCCTTCCTTCCTTCCGCCACTTCCTTCCTTCCTTCCGCCACTTCCTTCCTTCCGCCACTTCCTTCCTTCCTTCCTTCCTTCCTTCCTTCCTTCCTTCCTTCCTTCCTTCCTTCCTTCCTTCCTTCCTTCCTTCCTTCCTTCCTTCCGCCACTTCCTTCCTTCCTTCCTTCCGCCACTTCCTTCCTTCCTTCCGCCACTTCCTTCCGCCACTTCCTTCCTTCCGCCACTTCCTTCCTTCCGCCACTTCCTTCCTTCCTTCCGCCACTTCCTTCCTTCCGCCACTTCCTTCCTTCCTTCCTCCCTCCCACCCTCCCTCCCTCCCTCCCTTCCTCCCTTCCTTCCCTCCCTTCCCTCTCCCTCTAATAAAATTGGCCAAATACAAAATCCTGCAAGGTTTCAGGTATACACCAATAATAAATTCCTGACCAGTAGGAGGTTTATTTGCTTTCCGATAATAGCAAAGTTTTTAAATTAAAAAAACAGAAAAAAAAAAAAAAATTGCAGGACCTCTACTCTTTGAGGAGTATGGTGAGAAAGCTGCAGCAAGCAGTACCAGAGAGGCAGATCCCTCCTCAGCTTGGCTATATTGTCTTTATGATATAGAGTTATATATTCTTTATTACATTTCAGAGACTTTTTTTGCATTCTTTCCCAGCAGCTAAGTCTTACTCTTCAACTTAGAATTTGTATAAAGGGAAAATGCAGCAGTGAAGGAGTAGTTTGTGCTGCAAGTACTGAAATTTTCATCATTTGTTGCTAACACAACTGAAATGTTCTTCCCACAGGTGTATAATGAAGACAATTTCCATGTTCCAGACATCCTATAGATTAAATGGCACCGGTGAGGGTGGAATGAGAGAGGGGAGAGCTGAGAAAAGTTGTTAATATGCAATGCAGAAGGAAATAAAGCTATGCATAAAACATTCCTACTCAACTGTTGCTGTGAACATATACTACAAGCATATAGAAGTGCAAACTTATAGATATATATCTGTATAAATAAATGAATAATTTAGATGCATGAATTAATATTACAGAAGCAAATGAAGAGAATCACTCAGTCTCAGCCAGCTGCATCCCAAGGTGTTTAATTAACCCTGCTTGGTTTCAGGGGACACTTACAAATAAACCTGGTCAGGTACTGTGCAAGGTGTTTTTCTATGCAGATGTATGGTGTAAGGAAGGTACATTTTTCTGTATATTTAAGGTGCACTGAAAAATGTCAAATAGCTGTGACCAAAAAAAAAATAGTTTAGAAATTATTAAACTGAAGTGTTTCTTATTATTCAATAGAAAACAGTGACTGCAGTCAGAAATTAGTGAGAGATGCCACTGACATCAAGACTCAGGGGCCACAGCAAAATTCCTAGAGACAGAAACTTCTACTAATCAGGAGAGTGGGACTGGAATCATAAAAATTACCCAGAAAGGAAACAATTTAAGGATGGCTTTGCTAAATGAGAATTTTATATTACGACTCTGACAGGTACTCCATTAAAATAGCATGGCTAATTATATCACCCCTATTTTTATTCCATAGCCTCCACTTTGTGAGCTACTCTGTTAAAAGTCCTGGGGAATATTCCTCATCCATTTGGTGATGGGAGTAATCAAAGAAATTTTAAATAGGCTACAAAGCACTCTAAAATGAGACGAGCTGGATACTGCAGAAGATAAATTAAATTTTGGGGTAAAGAGCTGAAGCAACACCTCATATGTCCCTCAAGATATTTTGCTGATACTTTTTGGGAAAAATTATTTGATATTCAGTATATAGGTTGAAGGATAATGGTTTAGAAACTATCTGTCTGTCCATCTGTCTTCTATCATCTTTTCAGCTTCTGGTTTCTTTTTCATGCTGATTCTTTGGGTTGAGATGTGTTTCCTCATCTCAAACACAATTTAAGCTCAAAAATAACAGCAGAGGATAATTTATTTCACAGAATCAGAGTTGGAAAGGCCCTGAAGGTCATCTAGTTCCAATCCCCTGCCATAAGCATGGGCAGATATTTAGGAGATGTGACAGCAGCAATATTTATGACCCCTAGAATTACAAATGTTTTAGGTCAGGTTGCTTTACTAGGAAAATTTAGAATATTTTACCTAAACTACATCACTGCTAAGCAATCACCAGCAGTGTAATTATGTAAACAGAAAATCTGCATTCTTTACCTGCAATAATCAAGTGTTATTCTTATTAATTATGGTTCATTCAAGCTACATATTTTGCCAAGGAAAGCCTGGGACAATTGATAGGTGGCTCATTACAGGTTATTTTATGAAACCTAGGAAAAATGATCATTTTGTCATGAGGACTCCACCTTTATTGCAAATTTGGCTGACTGGTGAACCAAAATGCTAAGAAATAGCTGGAGTTTCAAATACCTAATCACCCTGTGTTTCCTGTGCAAAGTGCCCCAAAATCAATGGGAAATTCACTCTGAGGATATCCCTTAGAAGAAGTAACATGGAATTTCTATCAACCCAGTCCTTGGGTGAAGTTTACCAGTTGTCTCTGCAACACAGGAATCCAATGACAAGGAAAAAGAAAATATGGATTATGTCCTGCTTCTTCCTTTACTTTCTCAATCACTGACTTGGGTATGAATTTAGTATTCAGTAAATATTCAGGGAGAAAATTGACTGGGATGAGGAGATAATATTATGCTCATGAGTGCTCAGAGGGTTTGGAATTGGCAATCACAAGAGGAGTTCTCAGATGTTTTTAACACATCTACCTCCATTACCTCTTTACATTAGAGGCTGTTAAAGGACTAGGCGGCTCCAAACAGGATAATTCAAAATTCTGATGGCAGCAATGTGTGCAAAATGCAGAATTATTGGTGCTCAGGAGAACGGGGATGGGGATCTCTCTGTAAAGCAGGAGCTCCAGGGACCTTCCTGGCTGCCAGAGGTAGCAGAATATTGCACATCTGAGAGGGGGAAAGTGTGGGAATAGAGCACAGGGAGAAAGGGAGAGTGCCTTGGAATGCAGAGGGAATGACATGTAAATGTAAAATGTGATGGATAGCTGGCTGAGCAGAAGCTCTAAGCACAAGACTTCACTCAGTTTGGTTCTTGGAGTCCACACAGGACTGAGATGATCATTTTGGGCACGCAAACTGCATCCTTAGCTCTTTACAATTCAGAAACAGAGCTGAAAAGTCACCCAAAACCAGCATTTCTGGAAAATGTGCCACAGTAAAAACACCTGGGGAAGTCTGACTAATTCAAGAGAAAACAAAGAGCTTCAATTGTCTTAGGGTTATTGTTGAGGTAAGCTGGGGTAAAAACATAGATGCTGGAAATTTTTTTCTGAAATTTTAAGGTTTAAAATTATTTTTATAGTTTGATTTATAGGATGGATATTATTATATGATGGATATGATGGATTTATAGTGATGGATAAACTCGGAGGTTTGCAGTTCCCTCCAAGAGAAACTGATGATAGAGAGAAAAATCTCTTGTCATGAGCAAAGTCTAGGGGATGAAGGCAGGCAAAATGAAGCAGGCAGAGCTGTGGGGCTCAGAAATTCATCCCTGAGCAGTGAGGGTTGGGTGGGAAGGAGCAGAGAAATGAAAATGTGCTCTGGAAAGAGCTTGCAGCTCACAGGAGAGGTTGCATGGCAGAATCTCAGCATGTGCAACGATTCAAGGGTCACACCCCAGGATTGCTTTGGTGCCTGCATTTATTGATGTGAACTTATGTAGCCAAAACCTCCCTTGATATTTTGAAAATAAAGGTGAGTGAAGCACCCATTGTGTTTCCTGGTTTAATACTGATGAGCTTCCCAGATCTGCACACCCAACAGCAGCACACAGCAGACACTGAGAACATTCACATCTTTATTCCAGCACTGGGCAGATTAGATTCAATAAATTACTCCTTTTTTTTTTCCCCAAATATATTTCAATTCTACAGACTCAGATAATAATGGATGTTTTGTTAATGCTTTGGTTAAATAAAACTTTTAAAGATAGTACCAGTCAAAGTCAAATTAAAGAGTTGAGACACCCTGAATAAACCAGCTTTAATATTTTAGAGTTTCCTGCCTTGAGGCACATTTGATTAGCAGTCCCTTCATGCTCTTCTTGAAAGATCAGCCAATCCACCACAGTTTCTGTAACCCAGAATACAGATTTATGGGGTTTTTTCTCCTAAGGTTTTTAAGTATTCTGAGGATGTTTAATAAGAAGTAGGCAAGTATGCTCAGAAAGTTTGAAAGAATAAATTCAAAATTCCTATTTTTTTACCAAACACTGTAGGTGAGGATGGAGCAAATTTTAATAAAAATTGCCCCAAATTTGAGGAATCTGTTGTTATTCTGTAATAAACCCCTGAATTACTAAATTGTTTCAGAGCCCAGATGTTGCTTGGGTAATTCTCATAAAATT
This sequence comes from Agelaius phoeniceus, assembly GCF_051311805.1. Taxonomy (NCBI): domain Eukaryota; kingdom Metazoa; phylum Chordata; class Aves; order Passeriformes; family Icteridae; genus Agelaius; species Agelaius phoeniceus. Next base: position 12,776,504 of record NC_135272.1, on the reverse strand, counting down.
AAGAAATTAAAGTTATAACCATGTGCCCTGTTTAATTTAATGGAGAGAGGAATTAGAAATAAATTCAGAGTGTAGTACTTAATAAAATATGACATTCACATAACCTGAAACCCTTTCCTGCAGTAAAACTGGTATATAAATAGAAATTTCATAAATAAGAATGTTCCAATATGATTTTCAAATAACTTCATAATGATCAGCCTGGGACATAGCTGCTCTGGTCTCCTGTCTCTCTTTTCCTCTCATTATGTTAAAATACAGCAGTAGGTGAAAAGAAAGAAAACCTAATCAGAGGGATCCTTTCATGTGAAGGACCAGCTCAGCTCAGGGTGGGATTGTAGGGGTGTCCTGGCCAGGGCCAGGGGTTGGATGGGAGATCCCTGTGGGTCCCTTCAGCTCAGGATATTCCAGATTCTGTGAATCTGACACCTTATTCCTAAGCTGCTATTTTCATTCTGCTGATTTTTATGGTTCTGAGATTTTAAAAAGTGATGATTTTAGAAATGCAAATTATTTTTTTTTTAGTTTAAACTCCAGTATTTTTAATTAAACAGTTGCTTCTAAATTGCCTCTGTTGTTTTTTTTCCTTTAAGTTTATGTGGTAAAAGTGTTTTTAAAAATTTTCCAGCCTCTCTGATTTTGCTGTGAGTGAAGGTGATGTTCATGTTAGTGTTTTCTATTTAAACAGCAGATGCTGTGCTTCCTAAAAAAAAACTCTGAGCCCATTTCTTCATCCCTGGAGTGAAACACAACTGCCCTTAAACATTTCTCAGTTAAACCAGAAACAGAGTTTATGGCAGGAACTTATTAATCACGAGCTGCATCAAATCTGCAGAGAGAACTTCAGAGGGCGAATTTTTAATTGCTGGAATTGGGACTTAGCCAGGACACAAGGTTAATAAGCTAATTCCTCCAAGGGGTGTTTAACTGCTGTGCCCCATCAATACTCACTCCATCTGAAGGGTGACCCCCAGGAAAAAGAGGAATCCCTGAGTGCCTGGCACCTGTGTGGGAGCTGCCCTGCAGCAGGGCTCGGCAGTGACATTGGCAGAGGGCATTGTCCCACCCCTGCATGGTGACCTGGTGACATGTGCAGGTAGGACACACACCACTCAACTATCAGAGCTTCTCAGTACGTTATTTATTGCTTGAAATGTCATTTCAAATCAGAGGACAAGCCTTTGCAACCTGCTTTCTTTGTTCCACTGATACTGCACATTTGTTTGTGCAACCAAGCTGCAGCAATCACAACTGGGGAGGTTTTGCTCCTTCCCTTTTATTTCTGGTTATCTTCTGCAGCAGAAAATTCTATATAATGATAGTAGGGTTCTCCTAAAACCCTCTCCTGATTTCTACTTCCTGAATAATTTCTTTCATCACTTTCATTATTTTGCTAATTTCAAAGGATGCAGATGAGAATTCAATCTTACTGCAAAGCAGGTGGAAGAATGACACAGAGAGACTCCACCACTTCCCATTCCCCAGGGTGGTGGTGGAGTCACCAGCCCTGGAAGTGGTCAGAAAACACTTTGTTTTTACAAATCCTTAGGGAAAAAAAGTGTTCTGGATGTTCACAGATTACTGGCCTGTACATCTACTGATGTGAAGCAGGAAATTAATTCCTTATTTTGCTTGGCTTGCATGTGCTGGTTTTTAATTTACCTATGAAACTTTCTTTGTCTCAACCCAGGAGCTTGTCCCCACTCTGCTGGGGAAAGTGAGTGAGGTTTTGGAGGGCTGAGCTGTAAAACCTGAGAGAATTTCTTGTGGCAGCTCAGTCATCAAGGCTACAGACAGCAGAGCTGCTCCCTGAGTTCCTCTGCTTCCTCAAGGAAAACAGTGCAGAACAAAGTCATGGATCCATCTGTCCTGGATATTTCAGCAGTGTAAACAGGTTTATTCAAAGCTGGGAAGAATTCCAGCATGTAAAATGGTGCAATGCTTCCTTTCTGAGATTTACCTAAAGTTGCAAATCGCTGATTTGGGTAAAACTCACTGAAATGAGGCAGCAGCAGCAGCTCCCATCTCATGGCAGACTGGGAGGTGATCACTGAGCTGCTCCTTTGACTTCAGGTTAATTTGAGACAGATATTAACAATTCAGTAACTGAATTGTTCCTCAGAATGCCCAATTCTGCCAGTGGGAATGGCAAAGAACAATCTACCTTCTTCCTCATCTCCTTCACTGGACTGGTTCCACCTGCTGTCCAAAGGCTCCTGTGTATCCTGTGCTCTGGAGTCTGCCCATGAACACCATTCCAGCCTGCTGGTGGACACCCCATCTAAGAAGCTAAAATACCTTCTTCCTTCAAATCTTCTGCCCTAGCAGTTAGAAAAGTTACAGATTTGTTTTGGGGACTAATCTAGCCCAAGTTGTGAGGACAAATGTTAGCATTAGGAAAGGGCAATTAAGAAGTTTATGTTACTTTTATTCCAAGTTCGGACTATGGAAACATCTGGGGATTGGATTAACTGAAGGAATTGAGCACAGTCATAGAACTTTTTTTTTTAAGTCAATGATTTGTGTCCACCTAGATCATAATTACTTGGTTCTTTCTTTCTCTACTGGGGCATATAAAATTATACAGATTTTCCAAAATCCTATTTTTGCATTTCTTCTTCCAATTTGTCAGTGACTACTGGAAAACATAGAAAATTGTGAAATGAAATATGGGTCTTGATAAAAAATGTATCTAGACAATATGTTAAATAGTCATGGAAAAATATTTATTAATTCTGCTTCAGATAATAGTAATGAAAATAAACTCTTCCTAAGTATGTGTTTACATGTATTTTTCATTACAGTGTTAGCAGTTTTTCTAAAAATCCTAAAACATAAAAACACATTAAAAAATTTAAATCTACGTATATCTTTCTGGATAGAAGAGGATCCTATTCATAGTGAGAAACAGTAAAAGCACTGTGCCTATAATCTAAAGCACAACAACAGAGAAACAAGTTCTCCCAACTCTCTTTTGTGTGATCTTATGGCTGTGCCCCAAAAAATGCCAATAAATGAATTATTTCCCTCCCTTTCCATCTGTGTGAGACTCACATGTGCTGTGGGAAGTCCAAGTTAAGACTTCTTGTGGAGATAAAAGTGTTAAGGGACAGTGAAAATCAGTCCATAATTCCCAATAACCAGTGCCAGCACAGGAAGCTGAATGGCAGCAGCCACCAACACTTCATAATTGACTAATCTGGCTAATATTTGCTCTGACAGGAGGAGAAATTTCATTATCATTCCTGTTAAGCCTTCTGGTGTATCCTTTCTCCATAGTTTAGTATAGTTTTAGTAGAGCATTTCAATAATATAATATAATATAATATAATATAAATATAATATAATATAATATAATATAATATAATATAATATAATATAATATAATATAATATAATATAATATATAATAAATATAATATAATATAGTATAATAATATATAATAATATATTATAATGTAATATAATATAATTAATATAATATAATTAATGTAATATAATATAATATAATATAATATAATATAATATAATATAATATAATATAATATAATATAATATAATATAATATAATATAATATAATATAATATAATATAATATAATATAATATAATATAATATAATATAATATAGTAATAACCCCTCTCTCACTTCATCCTGGGGACCTCACAACACCACACCAAGGAATCCAAGTGCTGCTGAATTTGGGGTATTTGCACCTCAGAGGGCACCTGAAATGTAAGTGGTGTTTGGAAGATGAAAGGCATTTACAGCTTAGAGTGCAGAGGAAATGGGCACTGGGAACAACAACAGGAAAAGGAGATTGCTCTTTTCAAGTTTTTGAGGTGAATTGAGTGGTATTGATAGCAAAAGTTCACATAAAAAAACTCCTAGAACTAAATTTTTCTATAACAGAAGTTGAGAATTCACAGGCATCACTTTATATCATTTTCTAATACAACATTTATAGTCCTCACCCTTTGGTTTAGCTTTATAGACCTTTCAGCAAGTAATGCAAAAATCTGCACAGGTGACAAAAACTAGATAAGGTTTCTTTTAAAGCCACTGTTCTGTAGGGTTTTATGCATTTTTAACCTTCTGAAAAATGATTAATGGCATCTCAGTGGTCTCAAATAACATGTTATGGATAACAGAACAATAATATTTTATTCTTTCTTTATATATTCTTTGCTTCTATAATCCTTATATATTCTTTCTCTATATTTTAAGACATTTTAGCCTTTTTTCTTGATTTTTTACAAATTTTAAGAATAATTATTTTTATAACATACTAAGTAAAATACAATTAAATTTAAAATAATCCTAGAAATTTGCATTACCCGGTGAATGGAAACAAAGAATGAAGTGTTTTTCAGGTAGAGAAATGGGATTAATTCTTGTGAACCACCAAATAAAACCAACCTTTCCAGTGTCACAAATGGAAGTGTCAATGTTAGAAATAATTAGAAATAATTACTGGGATTCATCAAACAGGTATTCAGCTCTCTTGCCAAATTTTATGAGAAGGGGAATAGGGAGTGGTGGTAACTCAAAGGGAGGTAATGGACTTTGTTTGGATTTATGGTAATGAAATGGGCAGAAATGATAAATAATTTTTGGGTTTTCAATCAGATTTTTGGGTTTAATGTTGGGTTCTTTGCACTTCACTTCTGTGATCATGCTGTGAAATCTCTGTGCAGGGCACTGTGGTGCAGGTTGATGCCAGAACTCTTCTTTTCCTTTTCCAATCCAACACCAGTTGAGCAACCCTTCACTATTATTATTATTTCTTTTTTCATACAGAAAGCTGTAAGAACATGTAATAAGAGAACAGGAATGGTTGCTTGAGCTTCCATCTGACAAGCTCTTTCCTTTGAATAAATTGTTGCCTCTGTGAAGAAAAATTATTCAAATATTCATAATATACAAAAGTTTTCTGATCAATGTATTTTTTATTAATAACCTACCACAGTCAATGTAAATTGCATTAACTCCCTGGAATGATAAGAAATTCTGAACTTCAAAGATATTACTTCTTTTTTTTTTCCCAGCCATTCATTTCCATTTCTTTTGTACTCAGTCTAATATTCTTCATGCCAGTGTGACAGTTCCATGTACAGTAGGAACAAATTAGACTTTAAGAGTTTGCCCTGTCATATTTTCATTTGAGAGGATCTGTATTGGATCCATTCATTGCTAATGACATTTTTTTCATTAAAAACACTTCTGTAGTTGTACAATAACAATGGTGAACAAATGCTTTTTTCTTCCTTCCCTCGGGCTTTTGCTCTGGGGGAAAGTATTTGGTTATTTATGCCTCCAAAAAGAGGCAGATTTCAGGTAAATTCTGGGGCTTCTCCACGCCTGGACGTGTCCAAGGGCAGGTTGGAGGTAGATATATATAGATAAATATATAGATATATAGATATATAGATATATAGATTCTCCCTGAAAATGGAAGTTCATAAGACACGGACAAAGAAATCAGAAAAAAGACAGTAAACTTGAAGTACATTCCCTGAAGGAAGACTCTTTGTGAAAATGCAATTTCCTTTATTGTTTTTAAGGTGCTGAAATTTAAGATGTAATAAAACATGAATACCAATTTGGAAGCATTAGTTGCTCCTGGCAACCTTGAGAATGCATTATGCTTCATTTTTCCTCTCCATCATCTCTGCAGAGGCTGAGCGAGGGAATGAGTAACAGCACGTGCTTGCTGAACCAATATACACATCTGACCTCCTTTTCCCCTTCTCAGGAGCAATAAATTATCATTAAAATTATGGCTGTAGGTATGATACTCTGGAGCAGTGCATCTCAGCTGAGGAAGAAATTCACCCTCGTGCCACCGTTTGACATTATAAAGCAGTGCATTTCAGCCCCAAGGCAGCTGAGTGGATTTCCCAGAGGACAGCTCTGTTTGCATTTTGAAAGGCTGGCATAAAGATTACTAAATTAATAAAATATTTTTTTACATAAATCAGCATCAGTTTAAAGGAAACCCAGATTCCCTTGTGCAGAAGGGAGTGGAGCAAACTGCACACGATGGGAAGAGAAGGTGAGAAATTATTATTGAGCTGAGAGGGTGTCAAAATTACTTTTTAAACTAGACTTGAAAAGTTTACTTGTTTTTTTTTTTAATACAGCTAATTTTTCTCCTTGTCTTCCTCTAACACCACTCAGAGCTGCTGCAGATGAGGAGCCAAGATATGTGGATGCCTGTAAACTTCAAGAAACACTTGTCAAGCCCCACTGCAACATCCAGTCATCAATTTAATTTACATTGCATTATTCATTAGATATTCAGAGAGAGCAACAGAGTGGAAAGAACTGGAAATCTGTATTAGACCTAAATAAACCCATCTGAAAATTCACACCTGAGAGATTTCTCGACTGAGAAAGAAAAGAAAAAAAAGAGGGGGAGTTGTATTGCCATTGATTGCTACAGGGTTCCAATATCATCCCATGTATTTTGGGGGATTTGGGGAAGTTACTCCCCACTCAATGCCCCAGAACACCTCACCTTGGTGTTTGACAGCTCCTCCTGCCCTGGGAGTTCTGTCCAGGCTGTCACACCTGGGAGTGCCTGACCTGGGGGAGGCTGAGGCACTGACTGTGCCAGGAGAGGTTTGGGTTTCAGGGATATTCCTTTAATGACTGCCAGCATGGAGGGAGAAGCAGAACAGTGGGAAAGCAGAAGATGAAACCCAGAGATGCATAAATACCCCGACAAGGAGCACTTCAGGGAGACTCCTTCCAGTGCCTGCCAGGAAACATGGAGAGAGCATTCTTATAAAGGATGGAGTGCCAGGACACAGGGAATGGCTTCCTGCTGCCAGAGGGCAGAGTTGGATGGGATTTTGGGAAGGAATTGTTCCCTGTGAGGGTGGGCAGGCCCTGGCACAGGGTGCCCAGAGAAGCTGTGGCTGCCCCTGGATCCCTGGCAGTGTCCAAGGCCAGGCTGGACAGGGCTTGGAGGAACCTGGAATAGTGGAAATGTCCATGGTTGACCTTAGAATGACCTTAAAATGACCTTAAGATCCCTTCCAACCAAACCAGTCTGGGGTTTTCTGATCCTACAGCAATGAAGACCCAGGACAGGACACGTGGATGGGCCAGGGAAGGAGCTGCTCCTGCAGGATCTTGGAGGGCTTCACTCAGGCTTCCCTCCTTGACTAAAAGAAAGCAAAGAAGATCATAAGTTCATGGGAAAAAGCACACTTGAGGGCTGTTTTGAGGGCACTGTGGGAACTGGTAAAACCAAAGCCACGTTTTTCTTCACAGAGAAAAGTAAAGCACAACTTCCCAAGGATGTTTTCTGAGATTCACATTTTCTGAACCTCAAAGAAAGAAAAAACCATTCTTATCGCAATTACTGCTCCTCTTGTCGTTCACAAGTGGAATACATTGTAAAAAATTGTTTACCTAAAAAAATTTAATAATTAAATTCTAGAATGAATGTTATATTTCATTAACCAATTAAATCCAAATGTGTGTATCGAGACTGTCAACAAGCAGTCACAAAATACTAAACATTGAACATTGAACATACATACATTGAACAGAGTTCAATAAAATTAAATACTGAACAAATTCAATATAATATAGTGTAATATAATAATTAATTAACCTTCTAATATCTATGAAATCTTCCTCAACATTTCCTGCCTTCATTGGCGTTGCCCTGCTTTTACTATAGTAAAACCTCTTTTGGGAAAGGGCCAAACATGGAAGGAAGGAGGCACCAAGGTGTGAAGAACTTAGAGGAGGAGTTGGTGAAGGTTTGCTCTTGCAAACAAAGAACTTGTGCTCATAAAAATGGCCAGATTAGTGCAAGAAGCCCCTGGCTGCTGTTTGGCCGTGCTTGGTGCAGGGGAAGGATCCTGCAGGGAGCATGGAACACACATCTGGGGAGATGGTGGGTGCACACTGAGCCCCGTGGTGTGGGGTGTGCTGGGTGCTTTGTGGTGCTGTTCACAGGGCTCCCAGGACGAGGGAAGAGATGAGAATCCATGTTTCAGAAGGCTGATTTATTATTTTATGATATATATTATATTAAAAGAAAATGATATATTAAAACTACACTATAGAAAAAGAAAGGAGACCTCAGAAGGCCAGCAAGGAAAGGAATGGAATGATAATAAAATCTTGTGACTGACCAGAGTCCCAACACAGCTGGAGCTGTGGTTGATCATCAAGCAGAAACAACCCACATGGACCAATCACAGATGCACCAGCTGCATTCCACAGCAGCAGATAATCATTGTTTTTCTTTTCCTCTGAGGCTTCTCAGCTTTTTTTCATAAAATATATCCATGATACTGCTTTAGGCCTGACCAGATGACCAGTTAGGCCAGGCTCAGGCCACTGGGACTGCCCACACCCAGGTGAGTGGCACTGCCACACATGTGGAGCCTGGAAAGCTGCAGCTCATCCCTGTGTGCTCCCAAAGCAGGGGAGGAATAAACACACAGGGCGCTCTCACCAGCAAGCACTGGGGGAAACAAAATGATTCCTAATGATTGATTAAACCTGAAATAACTTCAGTGGGAAACTTTTACACATATTTGATCAAGACAGACAGAAATAGACACATCAATGCAGTGCAGAGATTCTGCTCTGCTCACGAGCTGATGAGACAGGAATCCCAGGGGAGGCAGCATCCCCACAACACTTCCAGTTCAATTCCTCAGGCCTGAAAGGCCTGAAATCTTGAAATTGTAACTTATGGGTTGCTGCTGCAGACGAATTTCTAAATCTATTAAAGGCTTGTGAAATACTCATCTACATAAAAGGAAAAAAAAAAAGGATAGGAAAACTCTGTAACAGCCAAAGTGATGTTGATCTTTGTTGTTCCTCCCAACTGTGGCACTCATTTCTCTCATCCATCTCTTTTAACTGCTGACACTTGGGAAAGGAAAAAAACAAACCACCACCACCTAAAGAAACAAAAAAGTGTTAAATTCCATGCTTATTCAGTTTACAGCAGCTTAAACAAAACCTGAGTGTTTGGAAGACAGTAGGAAATGATCCTAGGACAGTTATCTGGATTTTATGTCTTTGGGGTTTTGTTTTTTTGAGAATCACTGAATGATTCCTTGCACCACTGACCACTGGACCCACTTTCTTCCTAATTTTCCTTTGCTGCTGCTCACATCCCTTTAGAAGCCCTTTTTGTTGCCCTTCACACATCCCTTTCCAATTCCAGCTCTGGGCTTTAGCTTTCCTAACCCCATCCCTGCATCCTCAAACTGGAGTCCCCTTTGGGCTACCAGGAATGCAACTACTAAAATTATTTGCTGAAGCCTGAAAACCTTGGAAGTTTTCAGTTTTAGCTCTCTTGTAAAAAAGAAAAAATAAATAAAACAACCTTCTAAAATAAAGGGTATATTTTGTATGGTTCGAGCTCTCTGTAAGAGCTCTCCCAATATATCACTATATCTATAATCCCACCTTTTAATTTCTATTTAAAGCAAGTAAAAATAATTTTAAAAAAAATTACCTTGGAGAATGTCAGATGGTTTTCAGCCTTCTAGGGATCAACTTCTTATCTTTTCTTTCACCACAATTATCAAAAGAAATGATTTAAAATTTCAGTGATTGATCAAAGCCTGTCCTCATTCTTCCACCCAACACACAGTTTTTCCTCTAAATCAATTATTTGCCCAGATCTGCTCACAGTGTAATACTTTTTTCTGGTTTTAGCTAATTAGATTTTGCCAGGTCTTGTGCATTTTCAGTTGTTCAATCTCTATCAATCACTTTAATTGGAGCAAAGAAGCAGTGCTTTGCATGATCTTGCTATTCAGTGTAGTCAGCTAGGCTGTCAAATAAGTTAGATTGTGCTTGTTTTCCATTTTATTTATTTATTTCAAGCAATATTGGTGAAATTGTGAGGGCTGATATGATTTAGAGGTACTGTTTTGATTGAGGAGCTCCAGGCAAATTAATGATTATTTCGAGGTAATGTGGAACATAACTTTGCAAGTGTCAGCTACTTTTTAAATATCCAGAAATTGGTTATTTCCCCCTTTACCTCTCCTGCCTGTATCCAAAAGAACTGAAATTAGGCATACTCATGCATTACATCTGTTTTTACCCATTTTCATGAAGTTTGACTGCGATTGGACTTTGCTGAAGTGTAACCCTGTTCTGAAAAGCAATATTCAGTCACTTGAACTGCAAAACCCTGTTGGATTACCCCACAGCAGGAATTCTGCCTCTTTAACAGGGAAAAAATAAAACCAAAACATGAATTATTACTGCACCTCTCCATTCCCCAGGTCCTGGGAGTTAAAAGAGAATAATTGCTGCTATGCAGCTAAATTAAAAGTGTTGTGTAAGCTGGGTATTGGCACCTTGCAGCTCAGTTATTTTCAGGGCTGGTTGTTTAAGGGACTGGTTAAATTAATTCTCTACCAGTTCCTCTTCATGGATTTCCCTCTCAGTGGCAAATTTAAACTCATTAAGTGCTTTTCCATTGCCCGTCTCCATTGAAAGTGGACAATTTATAAAACCTCAGGTTGGCAGGGAGTTTATATGGGAAGCAGTCATGAACAATGTGCTCTTCAGCATCAGCTATAAACAATATATTCCAGTAAAAAAAAAAAAAAAAGCCTTCCCAAGGAAGAGATATCCAAACATCCTCCTAGAAAGTACCAAACTGCTGCTATATTGCACACTTCAGGCAAGAACTGCCTTGTGCTCAGGTAAATTAAACAGCACACATCTCTTGCTGGCCAGATCAGTTCTGCAGCTAAAGATAAACAAGTTAAAATATGCTAAAGTTTGGTTGGCTCCTGGAATACTTGGGGGAATTTAGGAGAAACATATGGTGAAACAATCTGGCTGTATTAATTTCAAGAAGTCTTTCTCACAGATTAAATGATGTAATTCCCAATATATAGCCCTCTTCAAAATTAAAATGTTTGCCTGATGCATGAAGTTCAAACAGTCTTCAAACTGCCAGAGCCAAGTCCTGGGAAGTATATGACTTAAAGTTTCTTTATAGCACTCACCACTTCTGAATTTTACCCTAAAAAAACCAAAAACTAAACAACTCTGCTACCAGATCTGTTCTCCAAGATTAAAATTACTCTAGAAATTAATTATCTAAAATTAGCCTGTTTCTGAACACAGTACCAAGTCCACCTACAGGAAAGTGCATTTATTTCTTGCTTCTAAAAGTTGGAGTAAAACTGAGTGTGAGGTTGATAACTATTTATTCATTAATTAATTCATGGGAGCCACATGGGCAGCTGAACATTTTTATGCATCCTTTGGTGGTGAAGTTATTTATAAAAAAGTGATATATAATAATAATAATAATAATAATAATAATAATAATAATAATAATAATAATAATAATAATAATAATAATAACAAACATTTGCAGAGCCAGGAGTTGCACCCCATGGTCCTTGTGGTTCCATTCCAGCTGGGGATATTCTGTGATTTCATCATTCTATGAAATGCATTTCTGGCACTGATTTCTAAATAGTGTTTATGGACAAATCTGCATTATTTATGTTCAGACAGGTGGAAAATACATGAAACAAACCCAAACTCACTCATTTCTAGTAAGTATTGTGCTTGTCTGCACAGAAATGAGTGCAGGTTACTTTGTACTAATTTGATTGGTTTCAGCAACTGTGAAGTGGATTCTGCTCCTGCTCAGTCTCTACAGATAATTCCCAGAATCTGAAATACTCATGTTCAACCTGAGAAAATCCTACCAGAATAAGTATAAGAAGTATAAGAATAAGAATTCATCCAAAGAAATTATGGTGTGCAACCGTTTATGTTTCAATCCATTTCAAGTCTATCCATGTCCTTAATCTTTTGAAATTGTTTCTGTAATCATCCAAACAAAGCAGTCTAATAATACACAGAGTTTTCCTGCTGGACAATGGTACCTTTGTCTTCCTGGCAAGTTTTATGGGCACTTCAATTAATTCAGCCCAAATTAATAAACCTGCTAAATGGCAAACCATCCTTAGATCCATGCAATCAAGCAATCATGGGGTTGTTAAGGTTAGAAAATGTCAGCAAGTGCCCCCTTTGCCCAAATTCCCCATTCCCACTAAACCATGACACATTTGGTGGCTGTCAGCATCCATCACTTTAATCCACCATCTGTAGCATGGGACAATTTGCTGAATTTATTCTACAAAACTGCCTCATCTAAAAGAGGAGACGGGGCTTGTAATGTTTCTGTAAGAGATCAGGAGGATGGCAGAGTTCAGGAATGGCTCCCAGGGATGAGGAATGTGCAGAAAAGAGACTGAGCTGGGCACTGATGTGGCAGGAGGGAAAGGAATCATCCCATGTTCCCCCCAGGAGGATCCCTGGGGATGGTGGCACAGGCAGCTCAAGGCTAACAAACCCCAGCTTTTGCAGGGGATTTGTGGGAACTGTGGGATTTGTTACCACAGAACAGTGTGGGGTCAAATGGAAGGGAAAACTGAGCAGGAATATTGCAGAGCAAAGCACTGGGGAGTTAGGAGAGGTGTTTAATGACATGTTTTCTCTCCTGAACATCTTTGGTAGGAGGCTGGGACAACAATATATTCAGGGGATTGCTTTTTTCTTGTGTTTTCCCCTCTGAACCTGTTTTTGCCAATGCTGAAAAAACAGATTCTGTCTAAATGACCACTGAGCTGCTGCACTGCAGCTACCCTGGTGTTTGCTAGGGAGCTTCAGTGTGGAACTCTTCAATTTATTCTGTAGAGCAGCATTTATTGCACAAAGGCTCCATCACCATTCAGCTTAGAGTAATTATTCCAGTCTTTACCCAAGAAAGCTCAGCAATCCATCTTGGCCAAGAGAAATCCACATATTTTGTAAAAAGTGGCCCTGTCAGAGCTCAAAGCCCTTACCTACAGCAAAATCCATGTTAATGTTGCAATCTATATGTGCTTGTGTGAATGCATTGCCCATTGATTGGGGAATTTGAAATAGTCATGATGGAGGTGTTTAGAAAACTGATAATCAAACTAGTTTTAATTTAAAAAAATAATAAAATGTCATTACATTCCTTCATGGACAATAAATTTTCTAACCAGTTGTTGTTACACATTATTTGCCATCAGCTCTACAAATACAGAGCTGCTGGTCTTCAAAAACTGCTTTTAAATTATCTCTGGGCTCTGCTGCCATGGAGCTGGTGCCATAGAAATAGTGGATCATCACCTATTGATTAGAGAATTTGAAATAGTCATGATGGAGGTGTTTAAAAAAGTGATAATAAAACTAGTTTTAAAATAAAAAAAAATAAACTTCATTAAATTCCTTAATGGACAATAAATTTCTTCACCAGTTGTTTGTTTTTACACATTATATCAGCTGTACAAATACAGAGCTGCTGGTCTTCAAAAACTGCTTTTAAATTATCTCTGGGCTCTGCTACCATGGAGCTGGTGCCATAGAAATAGTGGATCATCACCTATTGATTAGGGAATTTGAAATAGTCATGATGGAGGTGTTTAAAAAAGTGATAATAAAACTAGTTTTAAAATTTAAAAAAAAAATAAACTTCATTAAATTCCTTAATGGACAATAAATTTCTTCACCAGTTGTTTGTTTTTACACATCATATCAGCTGTACAAACACAGAGCTGCTGGTATTCAAAAACTGCTTTTAAATTACCTGTAGGCACTGTCATAGAAATGGTGGAGATGGACACAGTCCTCCAAGGTTCTTGGTCACTTAAGCCTGGAGAGCTCTTTGAGGAGAGAAGCTGAAACCAAAGTGAACCTTTTTATTTTCTTCAATGTTTTATTTTCTTTGTTACATTTGTGACATTTTCATGTTTCTGCCCAAATCCCCTCAGCTCTTCCTCATATTAATTTGGTTTTCTGGTTTCACCAAACATCCTTGTTGTCTCTTTAGGGGGAAATTCTGCCTTTTTGCAGTCCCTTATGCTTATTTTGTCCTTAGCCTGGCAGTTTTTATCAGGTGCCTGGCTCCTATTTGTTGCTGTCACATTGCTCATTTTGTGCCAGTGTGTCTGGATTTGCCAGTGTCTGGATTTTTTGTGTCTGGATTTGCCAGCCCTGTTTACAGTCCCTGGTTACACTGTGTTACTGCACTTATTAATTTGTTCTGAGCCCAAATATATGGATTAAATTCTGTCTAATAGCAATTTATTGGTGTCACATGTCTCTTCTTTGCCTGCACAGAGAGTGAATTTACAGCTGCTGCTGTTGGTCGTGGAGACCAACCTGAAATGTCCCCACAGTCACCAGAGCAGTTTCAGTTTTCATAATCAAATGAACTGTTTGAAACCCACATTTGTGCCAGAAACACCCCCAAGGCAGATTTCCAGATTTCCAGCCTAAAAACTGAGCTCCTGCCACTCAGAGCTTTACCTGTGGAAGTTGTGAGAAGAACCTGAGCCAGGTTTGGCCTCTCTCTACCTGAAACACTTTTGTGTGTGGACACAGGGCAAACTGCAAATTATTTGAGGGAGGTATCAGTTGGTCTTGTTAATTCAGACACACCCTAACAGATACAAAGTTTGCCATTCTCCTTCTATGAAAATAGTACAGGCTACCACTCTAATGGAATATTTCTTTATCATCCAGAAAAAAAAAAAAATTAATTCAGCATTTGCACTGTTCATAAGTTCCAGAAGTTTCTATTTTTATTCTTTATCTTTTTCTAAAACAATCACTTCAGTACCCAGAAAAAAGCAGGTGGAGAAACCTGTCCAGAATTATTTAAACTGATCTGTAAGAATTTTTTTGGTTTTTTTGCCATGCTGCCAGGTATGCCTGCTTTGCCAGGTACAAATAATCTGAATTTATTCCTCTAGCTGCTCTCTCAGGCCCCAGAACTTCATTATGGCTATAACCTCTAACTCTTACCATCTAAATTGCTAATTGTTTGGCTAATTCCTTTCTTAAGAAGATAAAGAAGCTCCTATCAGGATTGTAATGGGATAAAGAGCTGCTGTCAGTGATGTCAGTGGCCAGGATTTCTGCAGGACAGGGGCATGTACAGGGCTGCTCTGCTGTGAAAATATATTCAAGAGAGGGGAAAACACTTGCACAGGCAGTGAGGAGTGAAGGGGAAAAAGTGAGATACAAAATGCAGACATGAAGATCAGAGAAGGAGGAGAGGGAGAGGATTTTCCAGGTGCTGGAGCAGAGTTTACCCTGCCTGTTGTGGAAGAGACTCCAGGTCTGCCCCCAGAGCCTGGAGAGGACCAGGCAAGAGCTGAGTCCCAGCCTGGAGCAGGGGCATCCTGCAGGATTGCAGCTCAGGGGCACTCACAGGGGACAGGGCAGGGAGGAAGGAGGGACAGAGGTAAATATTCATGGACACCCAGAGCTCCCCTTTCTCCATCCCTTCTGTGCTGTCTGGGGAGGATGCAGAAGAGCTGGGAGTGAGGGTGGGCTTTTAATTTACTTCTCAGTGCCCAACTTTGTTTTAATTGGCAATTAGTTGTATTTGTTTCCCCTAGATGAGTCAGTTTTGCCCATGAAGGTAATTGGTAAGTGATCTCCCCGCCTTTATCTTGACCCAGAGGTTTTTCATCTTCTTTTTTTCATCTTATTTTCTTCCCTGAGCTGAGAGATGGAGCGAAAGAACAGCTGGGTGGGTGCCTGGCAGCACAGCTAAAACTGGACAGGTGCTCCAGCCAAAATAAAAGGTCCATTTTGAGAAGCTGGAGAAGGTAAAACTTGGTCCCTGCAAAAGGGAGAAAAGGGAAGGAAGGGAAGGGAAGGGAAGGGAAGGGAAGGGAAGGGAAGGGAAGGGAAGGGAAGGGAAGGGAAGGGAAGGGAAGGGAAGGGAAGGGAAGGGAAGGGAAGGGAAGGGAAGGGAAGGGAAGGGAAGGGAAGGGAAGGGAAGGGAAGGAAAGGAAAGGAAAGGAAAGGAAAGGAAAGGAAAGGAAAGGAAAGGAAAGGAAAGGAAAGGAAAGGAAAGGAAAGGAAAGGAAAGGAAAGGAAAGGAAAGGAAAGGAAAGGAAAGGAAAGGAAAGGAAAGGAAAGGAAAGGAAAGGAGTGGCGGAAGGAAGTGGCGGAAGTGGTGGAAGTGGCGGAAGTGGCGGAAGTGGCGGAAGGAAGGAAGGAAGGAAGGAAGGAAGGAAGGAAGGAAGGAAGGAAGGAAGGAAGGAAGGAAGGAAGGAAGGAAGGAAGGAAGGAAGGAAGGAAGGAAGGAAGGAAGGAAGGAAGGAAGGAAGTGGCGGAAGGAAGGAAGGAAGGAAGGAAGGAAGGAAGGAAGGAAGGAAGGAAGGAAGGAAGGAAGGAAGGAAGGAAGGAAGGAAGGAAGGAAGGAAGGAAGGAAGGAAGGAAGGAAGGAAGGAAGGAAGGAAGGAAGGAAGTGGCGGAAGGAAGTGGCGGAAGGAAGGAAGTGGCGGAAGGAAGGAAGTGGCGGAAGGAAGGAAGTGGCGGAAGGAAGTGGCGGAAGGAAGTGGCGGAAGGAAGGAAGGAAGGAAGGAAGGAAGGAAGGAAGGAAGGAAGGAAGGAAGGAAGGAAGGAAGGAAGGAAGGAAGGAAGGAAGGAAGGAAGGAAGGAAGGAAGGAAGGAAGGAAGGAAGGAAGTGGCAGAAGGAAGTGGCGGAAGGAAGTGGCGGAAGTGGCGGAAGTGGCGGAAGTGGCGGAAGGAAGGAAGGAAGGAAGGAAGGAAGGAAGGAAGGAAGGAAGGAAGGAAGGAAGGAAGGAAGGAAGGAAGGAAGGAAGGAAGGAAGGAAGGAAGTGGCGGAAGGAAGTGGCGGAAGGAAGGAAGTGGCGGAAGGAAGGAAGTGGCGGAAGGAAGGAAGTGGCGGAAGGAAGTGGCGGAAGGAAGGAAGTGGCGGAAGGAAGGAAGTGGCGGAAGGAAGGAAGTGGCGGAAGGAAGGAAGGAAGGAAGGAAGGAAGGAAGGAAGGAAGGAAGGAAGGAAGGAAGGAAGGAAGGAAGGAAGGAAGGAAGGAAGGAAGGAAGGAAGGAAGGAAGGAAGGAAGGAAGTGGCGGAAGGAAGGAAGGAAGGAAGTGGCGGAAGGAAGGAAGGAAGGAAGTGGCGGAAGGAAGTGGCGGAAGGAAGGAAGGAAGTGGCGGAAGGAAGGAAGTGGCGGAAGGAAGGAAGGAAGGAAGTGGCGGAAGGAAGTGGCGGAAGGAAGTGGCGGAAGGAAGTGGCGGAAGGAAGGAAGGAAGGAAGGAAGGAAGGAAGGAAGGAAGGAAGGAAGGAAGGAAGGAAGGAAGGAAGGAAGGAAGGAAGGAAGGAAGGAAGGAAGGAAGGAAGGAAGGAAGGAAGGAAGGAAGGAAGGAAGGAAGGGAAGGAAGGAAAGGAAGGAAAGGAAGGAAAGGAAGGCACAGCCCTCAGGGAACTAAACTATTTGCCTGATACAGCTGCTGAAGAAACAGTTGCCTGAAATATTAAGCCTTCACTTTATTGCTGCTATTTTGTTTTGATCAGCTTTATAGACCCACAATATCCTGGTGCCTTCGAGGGTTTCTGCAGGAATTGCTGTGTGTGTTACCCCTCAGCCTGACCCTGGCTCCCAGAGCTCTGCCAAATCACGTGGCAATTCTGGATTTAACATTTACTGCTTCCAGTCACTGAGAGGTTTTATGGTGCTGTGGCCTGTAGGTGACACTCCATTCAATTCTGTCACTGTCCCTTCCTTTCTAACACTTTTTCTTATTCAAACTGAAGAGTATGAGCACAAATTGGAAATGAAAATTTCATACAACCACTCAAGTGTTTTGCACCCTGGATTTTCTTGTTAGAGTGGTACAAGGGCAGAGAACTACTCATGTTTTCTTACAGAAAACTACAGAGGCTGCAATATTTTAACCTGTTTATGAACCTGGCAACCTTTAGCTCTTCTTTTCTTGTTTCTTTTTACTTAGTTAATCTTTTTGTTTTTAAATGGGAATCACATCAGTGTAGCCGGTTAATGTGAAGTGTTCATTTAAACAGTGCCAGAAATGATTTCACAATCAATAAGTCAGAACCACACAGATCTTAAAATCTGAGCACGTAGGAATTGTTCTTCTCTACCTTCCCAGGCTTAGGAGTAAATGTAAACTGCACTTTTAGATGTTAAAACATGATTGGTACATAATGTAGTCTTTTCATTCAATTCAATAGCTGCAAGACAAGAAATGGGTTCTTCAAAAGAATGTAAAGGGGAAAAAAATCACAGGGCATTTCAGCTGTACTTTAATAGACTTAAGATAATACGAGTACTTGAAACAACCCCAGGGGAAGCTTGGTAAGAGCAAAATAAGAAAAATAAATAAATAAAGCATGTAGGAACAAATCCTACACGTTTTGAGCTAGATATTTAAGAAGATTTCAGGGTTTTTTAAAGGTTTTTTTTCAATTATATCCCTCTAATTATCTCTTCAGTTTTTAAATATACCTATTAAAAGAATATATTGAGCTATTTCTCTGGTTGTGTTTGCTGTTCATTCTAATCTATTAGTAGCCAACAGGCAAAAGCACCAGTGCTTAATTATCTTGCTGGTAGGATGGATGGAGCCAGCTGAACTTAAAAGACAGGAATTGTTGATTTAAACATTGCTGTGTTATTTTAATACAGCCACTTAAGCTATTTTAAGAATAGTATAATAGGTGTTTAAATGTTAATGCTTCATTCTTTCTTTACAATTAATTTGGCATAGTGGCCCTGATGAATGAATTATGAGGTAAAGCTAACACATTCACCCAGTAATTGAATGTACTTTCTCAATTGAAAGGGGCATCTACTTGTTTTCTCCTTAAAAAGTGAGAAAAATCCCGTTGGTAAGGATGAACCTATTTCCTTCAACTTAATTTTTAATAAATCAATTTACATTTACAATACATCAATTTACAGCTAAGAATGTTCTCCAATCAACTTTATTTTTTTAAATACCAAGGTTATTCTGGGTTAAAAGAACAGTACAATTATATATTCATTCTTCTGGATGGAAATTAGGAGAAAATGTGAGGGACAATAACAACAGATCCAGTAATGTGTGTTTGTGGTTGACACTGTGGAATCTTCTCTGCTGAGAATCCAAGAGCAAGGCACTTCATAAAATCAATAATTTCTACTGGATTAAGGCCTGCAGAAGGAAGGGAGGGAAATAGGGAATGGAAAGGTAGGTTTATTTACTTTATTCCCAGATGGACCTTAAAGCCCATCCAGTGCCACCCCTGCCATGGCAGGGACACCTTCCACTGTCCCAGGTTGCTCCAAGCCCCATCCAGCCTGGCCTTGGGCACTGCCAGGGATCCAGGAGCAGCCACAGCTGCTCTGGGCACCCCGTGCCAGGGCCTGCCCACCCTCACAGGGAACAATTCCTTCCCAATATCCCATCCGACCCTGCCCTCTAGCAGTGGGAAGCCATTCCCCCTTCTCCTGTCCCTCCATCCCATGTAAATTGTCTCTCTCCACATTTCCTGTCAGCTCCTTCAGGCACTGGAATGTCACAAGGAGGTCACCCCAAAGCTTCTCCAGGCTGAACATTCCCAATTATCCCAGCCTTTCCTCTGCTCTATCTCTCTGATCATCCAACCCAGCCACTCTAGAGTAGTAACCCATTCTTCTTCCATGTTGCTCTTGACTGGTCAATCACAAACTTCCAGTTTTGATAGGAATATAAGGAAAAAACTCTTTCTTTCATGGCAGTTGCAGGATCAGGGTCTAAATATTTGTATTTGCCTCGTAAAGTTTGCAGTGTCACATAAATAAATGAGCACGCTACCGAAAATTAAATCTTATGTTGCAACTAATTCATTTGCAATCATTTAGCACTCACTAGATTTTACACTAATTGCTCTATGAGATTAATGAATTTACAGAGCTCTTTGAGTCTCACATTTCTTGGGGAAGCACGTTGCAAAGAGCCAATAAAAGTGGCCCACAAGCTACATCTGATGTGAGACATCTTCCAAACCTCTGCCTAGAGACACTGAATGCCCTGCACTGGAGTTTTCCAGGAGTAGGCTGCCTCCAATGTAAAAAAAGTAAGCTCAGAATTGTTTATTTTTTTTAATTTCCTCAGTTTTATTATTTTTTGATCGTATGACTTGAGTCAGCATACAGATCTTTAGGTATGTGCTGTCTCTTTCCCATTACCAGGGTAGAGTGCTGGCTTTTTGGAGAATATATTTTAACAGATCTGTTCCCACTGAACTTTAAAAATTAGAGGTTAAAGTCATTCTGGTAGAAAAATGAATGATTATATATTCAAAAGGAAAGGCTGCTGGTCTAAGTTGGAATTCTCTGCCTCTTGTTTTCACAGAGAGCTCATTGATATTTATAGAAGTAACACATACAACCACACACATCCTTGAAATTTAAGGCTAAATTGAGATCACTGCTTTTATTTCCATTGGAGCTTTTCTGTTGAAGTCACTGGGGATTCATGCTAAGAAAAAGAGCTGTGGGAAGGCATAAGTTGTATTTAATGTCTGTGTGTGCATGGTGCACCAGGAGTTTTGTAATCAGAACAGCAGCATGTGGGCAAAAGCTTTGTCTACTGGGTAGTCAGAATTTCCAAAAGGAAAAGAATATTTGTTTAGGGAGGCCTTGTAATAATGGGGTTGGTGGAGTTGTTTATTCCTTGCCTATTTGGATGTAATCTTTCATGACAAATATGACTTTTCCAAATATGAATTTCCCTGGTTTCTTTTTCAGTACTTAGATATGCTGGCTCCAAAGTCATAGAAGCTTTTTTTCTCCCAGATTAAATGAAATTAATTTCTTCCATGTAGTTTTACAGTTTTGACATAATTTACATGTTGTGAACCTTTTATAAATAGGCAGAAGGTGCCATCATCTTGGGGGCTTGGAGCAATCAAGGAAAATGTCCCTGCACAGAGCAGGAGGTGGAACAAGATGATCTGCAAGGTCCCTTCCAACCCAAACCACTCTGGGATTTTGTCATTCATGATCAAGAACAATATATTTTTGTGCAAGTCCCCATGGTTTCCATTGCAATTGCCCTTTCATTTTTTCTTGCAGGTTGTTGGCTTTTTTTGTGAATAGAGTCTGTAAGTGTGGCTTTGTCTCCAGGAGATTACAATGTGTGTAGGGGATTTAATCACCTTTAATCATCAGGTCCTTTAGGTAAAGATGAGTTAAGCAATGTCTGATTAAAAGCTGGGAGTGAAGACCTTAAGAGGAGACTATAGTTTATCCTTCCTGCACTTTAAAAGACTGGTTCTGCACTGAAATGCTCCTAAAAGCTGTTTTACACTGAGTTTCTATTAAAAACCAGTAGTTTTCTCTCTGTATTGGTCTGTGTCCTAGCAGAAGCAGCTGAGAGCTGAATGGATTAATTCTTCCTGCCCCTCACACTGTTCACATCCTGGCTGCTGCTTTCAGAGGTATTTTCATTTATTATTGACTTCCAATTTGATATTAATTTGCAACAGAAAGAGCTGATCAAACTCATATCAAGGAAGACTACTCCTATCTCAGTGCGGTGTCCTGTTGCTATGGGAACTGAAAAGAGCTGAGGTTTACACAATTACCAAAATCTAGAATAATTCTGGATGCCATCTGATGCTAGATAAGTCTACATGCATGCACACACAGCCACAGATGTACAGACAGAAAATATCCACATTTAAGAGTTGTTTGCCATGATGTGAGAAGAAAATGCTCCTGGTTGTCACACCTTGCCTGGGTCTCAATCTCTTGCTGCACAAACAATGGGCATTTCTCATGTCTGATCAAGTGCTTCTCATTTCAGAGCCCTAAAATCAGGAGAAAATCTGCAGTGATTTCCAGGTACACCAGGCAGGACCAGGATTCATCTTGAGAGTCCTGTGGCTCATCCTTTATCCCACTTCCAGCTTTCCACACCAGACAGCTTTGAGGGGTGTAAAAAATGGCCTAAAACAACAGAACGCCCCAGAATTCCTGGGATGATCAAAAAGAGAAGAATCTCTGTGCTCTGGAACTTGTCAGATCAGGGCAAGTTGTTTGAAATTCATTCATGTTCCATCTGCTAGGGAATCGTGGAATCACAGAACAATTAAGAGTGGGAAACACCTCTGGGATCACCCAGTCCAACCATCAGCCATCACCACCACTATCCCATGTCCTCAAGTGCCACATCCACACGTTTGTTGAACACCTCCAGGGGTGGTATGAGTTGGATCAAAATGTTTTCTGAGTTCTAGCTGGTCAAGCAATCAATTCTAAAGACCTTGGGGTTGGAAGGACCGTTGGAGTCACTGACCTCAGGGTCAGAAGGGAAGATTTGTCTCCCTCCTGTGGATCAAGCTTCTATATACATGTAACTACCCAGCTCTTGAATGATTTGTCTGGAATTCCTTCACCCCACTCCATCTTCCCATTCTTCATCCTCTTTGTGTAGCAGAGGCTGTGGGCTGGGTATGGGGACAGTGACAATGTCTGTGTTTGAGACAGATGCTCCATTAAGGTTTGGTTAGAAAGGCTTGTCTACAGCAGCTCTGATAACCACAGTGACTGTGAAATGCAAGGAAACACAGAATGGGTTGGGTTGGAAGGAACCTTAAGGATCCTCCTTTTCCACCATCCCACCATGGGCAGGGACCCCTTCCACTAGCCCAGGTTGCTCAGAAACCATATAAATAAATGTGATGTACATCAGTGAGTAACTTATTCAGTTTAGGTCATATTTTTCTCATCCCCACTTCTCATGGCTGCTGGTGTCACTGGTGTCATTGTTTGCTTTTTTTTTTTTTTTCCTGTTAGGTTTCAAAATTTAACTGAATATTATATTTTCCTCTTAATTATGAACATTATTTAGTGTCATTAGTACAGCAGCACTGATAGTGACATGAGGTCAGTGCCAAGCTGTCCTATCTGCTGTTTCCTAAAAATAGTAATAATCAATTCACTGAAAACTCCAAGAAGAAAAGCCACTGATATTACTGTGTAGAGGAATAAAATGACATTGATTTGAAGATTTAACTGAATTTTTCCTTTCATGAATCCTCTCACACAGTGGGCTAGCATTTATTTGGTTGTTTGGCTGTTTATTTTGCTGTGATATAAGCAAACAAAACACACCTCAGACAGTCAGTGAGGCGATGAAATTTAATTGATGAGGGCTTGAACCTCACTGCATTGCCAAAGGATTAACTTTTCATAGCCTGACAGGCAGAAAGACATTAATGTTATCAAAGCCTGATTCTCAAACCTGAATGAGTGTAAAATGTTGGTATTTTCTTCTTCCAATGTGCCAAAGATTGAATTGGTCATAATCCTGTCCTGTTCTCTGGGTGGGAGATGGTTTGGATTTGTACCAATGAGGAGAGATAGTAAAGAGCAATTGCCTCAGCACTTTGAGATGCATCTCATCAGGTCCCAGAGATTTATGGGGGTTCAGGTTCCTCGGGTGCTCATGAACCTGATCTTTACTTGCAGTGGGAGGGACTTTGCTCCCCAAGCCCCCATCCTGCTGCCCAGCCATTCCAGAGCTGTGGAAACTTGTTGCCATTGTTGACCAAAACTCAAAAATTTGTTGAAGACCAAAACTCAAAATTTGTTGACCTCCTCAGCCTTCTCCTCACCCATTTTTTACCAGTTTCCCAGCCTTGTTTCTCAAGGGGTGACGCCTACTTTGACCTTCCTTTCCTGGTTACCAGACCTGAAGAAGATCTTCCTGTTACTTCTTTGTGTCCCTTGCCAGGATCAATTCCAGCTTTGCCTTCCTCAGCCCTTCCCCACACATTCCAATTTCATCCCTGGACTCTTCCCAGGTCCCCTGTCCATGTTCTCACTGCCTGAGCATTTGTTCTTGTCCCTTTGGTGTCCCCAGCAGGTCCCTTCTCAGCCATCCTGTGCTCCTGCCCACCCTGCTCCTTTTTTTTTGCTCCCAGGGATCACTGGCTCTGGCCTTCCATGGAAAATTTCCCTAAAGATCTGCCAGCTCTCTTCTGCTGCCCTGTTGTGGCATTCACGTTCTCTGAAAAATCCCTTCACCCAGGATTTTTCTCCTGGGAAGCTGAGAAGCCTCAGAGAAAAAGGAAAACAATTCTTATCTCATTTGCTTCTCCTGTGTTTTGCTCTTGTGGAATGTGTTTGGAGATTGTTTACCCACAGGTGATTGTTCCATTGCATTCTGCTGTGAGTTGTTTTCACTCTTTGGCCAATCAGGGCCAATCAGGACTCTGGAAAGAGTCAGGAATTTTCATTATTATCTTTTTAGCCTTGAGTAAGTATTTTTTCTATATTCTTTAGTAGATTATAGTATTCTTTAATATAATATAGCATAATAAAGTAATAAATTAGCCTTCTGAGAACATGGAGTCAGGTGCATCATTCCTGCCCACTGGGGCAGGCATTACCTTTACCATCTCCTTGAAGAGCTGGAGTTTGTTTTCCCAAAGTTCAGGGGCCTGACTTTAGTCCTTCCCTGACCCCCAGGAGTGTGAACTCCCCCAGCACTGGCTGGAGCTCAGGCTGGCTGCAGGCTCCATGGATTGATAATACTGAATTATTGACAATTACAGTCCCTAGAGACCTGTGCAACCCTGTGTGCAGAGCTTTACAAGCACACATGGAGTGAGTTAATTTAAAATATTGAAAAAACAGGCCTGAAGTAGCACAGTGCTTTTAAACAAGAAGGAACTCTAAAATTTCTAAAGCTTTAGAAACTTCCTGGGAGTTCTTAAATTGCACTGAGATAACTATATCTTTCTAAATTTTTGTTATTAGCTTTTTGCTGGACCTTTTGTTGAAAAAAAAACACAGTTAATTTAATTTTTTTTAGGTATGCACTCAAAATGTTCTAAGACAAAACTGAAGTTAGAATCCTCCAACCATCAAGAAGAGACTTTTCACTTTACCCACTCCAGCCAACAATCCAGCACTGCCACGGTGACCCCTGAATCACTGAGCACATCACCCAGTGCCAGGTGCCTCTGAAGCACTGCAGGCATGGTGAATCTTGTGGGCCCCCAGCTGTCCCAGGGCTGCTTGCAAACTTACAGAAAATGGATTTTATTTAGAGTAAATACAGATGTTTTAAGAAAAGCTCTCTGTGCTTTTTAACAATACTGTTTAGAGCATTACTTCAGTCTAAATTGCATGAATAATAGAAACCCTGAAAGGAGAAGAGGGTCAGCCTGGATATCTCATGTTAATTTGCTGTTTAGTGATTACAGGTCTGTGCTAATTGCTTTCATCCATTTTCACGAGGAAGGAAAGACAAGATGTAACAGAAAACGAGTAATAAAAGCACGTTACAAGTTAGAAACTTTCTGGATTTGCACTTAAAATGTGTTCAGTCTCATAATCCACTCCTTTCTCCCTAAAAACACATCAAGGTCTGTGATTAAGAGTGGGAAAGACCTCTGAGATCACCCAGTCCAACCATCTGAGCAGCCCTGCGTGCACTGAGGGCTCCGAGTCTGTCGAGGTGGGTAAATGGAGGCTGGGAGTGCATCATCTTTCACTGATTGACGTGCTAAATTCCTCAGAGCACAACAAGTTAAGGACTAAGTAAATAATCGATTAGCTGTCAGCCTTCCTGGTCATCCTCATGAAAGGGATTAGTGACAGCCAGGGGCCACAGAAGTGACTCATGCTTCTACAAATACCTTTTGAACCAGGACAAAAAACTCCCAAGGAACACTCCTTCCATTTCAAAGCAGGGTTTAAGGCAATGGTGGTGCAGAAAAGGCTGGCTCCCTTCTCTCCTGTGCCTTTCCGAATTAATCTTTCATCAATAAAGAAAACAGACTCAAAAAAAAAAAAAAAAGGAAAAAAAAATAGTATCAATATGTTCTGTAACACTGATTGAAAGAGGCAAGGGCGATTAGGAAAGCAATTCCATAGATTTGGACAGCAGGATTCCATCTGGCCATGGAACCAATTATATTTGCATTTAAACAAATGTGCCAGACAGAAGGAATGGAAATTCTCCACATCTTCCTGGCAGCAAGCAGAACTTGCTGAGAAGCCTCTTATTGTTTGGTTTGTCTGATGACTTTTATTAAATATTAACTGTATCCAGGAAAAAACCCAACCAAACAACTTTGCACTTCAGGGCCTCACACATTGATCACTTCATCCAAATTCACTTTTATACACTGTGCTTGTTGCCACATCCAAAGCCAGACACCATTTCTGTGTCTGATGACATTCTGCATTTTGCTCTTCCTTCACAACTCATTCCAGCTTCAGAACCCTTCCAGGTCCCTCATCTTATTAGACTATAAGTGAAATATCTGTGTTTCACAGGAAAAGGCTTTGGTGTGGGTCATTTCCTGAGGTTTCACTTTCTGTGTGGCAGCCCTTACAGTCTGAGGCTTCACAAAGGAACAGTTCTTGTGGACATTTTGAGGAAAATCTTTTTCCACTAGCTGTCTGTAATTCCAATAATTGTGATTTAATTATGAACTCCCAAACAGCTTTCTGGTAAGTATCAATTCAAGAGGCACTTCTCAGGAAGAAGTGTTTTTTCCAGCATCTTCAGGCACTGTTTGCTTGATAAACTATACGTTATTTTATAAAGTTAAAATATAAAATATTTTCTACAATAACTGCATTTGTGTGTTTCCTAAATCACTGCAATTTAAAAAGTTCACACACCTGGTGTGGAAAGCATTCTTTTCTGTGTCTCTAAGTAAAATTGCAAA
Source organism: Agelaius phoeniceus (assembly GCF_051311805.1). NCBI lineage: Eukaryota > Metazoa > Chordata > Aves > Passeriformes > Icteridae > Agelaius > Agelaius phoeniceus. The sequence goes on along the minus strand of NC_135272.1, from coordinate 12,749,948 downwards.
AATTTCCAGTTTCAGGTGTCTGTATATTTCCCATGCTGTATATTTAAAAAATTTCTCAAACAAAACAAACAGGACTTGCATTGAATGAATGCTGAGAAAAAGGACTTCAATTCTTGGAGTTTTTTAAGTTTCCTTGTTAAACTTACAACTATACAACTGATTTTTAGTCCTGTTGTGAGCTGCAAACAGGGAAGCCAGAGGAAGATTTTAAATGATTATAAGACAGAGCCTTAACATGACCAGTAGAGCTTCTGGAATATTTATTGTACAACCTGGTTGATGCTTATTTCCTAAAAAATTCCTGTCCTCCTGCTCTTCAGGAATAACAGACTGGAGGTTGAGGCTTATTTTTCAAATCAGTACCTGTGTTCTACAAATCAGTGGCATAAAAGTTGAGTTTGCTTTCTGTTTAAAAGCAGTTTTAACTGCTCACATTGGCAGTCAGGGAGGTGCTCAGTCCTTCACAATGATTGCTCACCTAAGTTCCTGTACAAAACCACAAATCATTACCTTCTGCATTTGCATTAATTGGAAAAGGCAGAAGGCAGCAAGTTTTCTTCCCTTTTTTCTTTATTTCTATTTTTTTTTCCCCTTTGGGCAAAGTCTATTCACTAAGATTTGTAGAAAACAGATGTGATTCTACTTTAATGCATTCAGACTTCATTGCTTATTGAAATATTTGCATTACTTTGAATTTAGAAAATAAGCTTAAGCTGTTAATGGACTTTGAATAGAAAGATATAAAGAATCTCAGTCTTCACTGTTTCCTACTAATTACTAATTCTGTTTCCATAAGAAGGTTTAATGTTTCTGCCTAAAATTAACCATGAATGGCTTTTAGAATGTGTATTTAACAGACCTCCTGCTGCTGCAGGAGAATTTTATTTTGTAGAATTCTTGTAAACATGGAACATTTAACTTGTGCATCTGCTTTGGATAATAGAAAATCCCTGGTATATACAGACACAAGTGTGTACACACAGGCATATATATATAAAAATATATATGTGTGTGTAAAATATATTGTCCATCTGCCCAGAGAAGGGGTTCAAAATTGAAATATTAAATTAATTTTGGATCACTTTATGAACAGCATTTTGTTTCTCCTTTTCTTAGCTTGCGAATGAAGAAGATATCTACGTTACAGCCGAGTCACCCAAGTGTCATTTAGGAAACAGATCTGATGACTCATTTTCCAAGAAATATCAGATATCCACACTTGTGTCAGTAACCCTTTTCTCTTTGGACCAAACTGATTCTTCTTATCTAGAAATCAATGGAATGTAGATTATGTGTCCTGGTTGTGCAGTGCAAGGACCCCAGACTCCATATTAGATGTGTGCAATATGCATTTACTCATGCAGTGCAGTTTTGGATGTTGCATTTAATCCAGTGTGTGAAACTACTGAAGACAATGGTCCTAAGTATCTCCAACACTTATGAATATGTTGCCAGAGAGACTCCCCAAAATACTCTTGGCTGCTCCTTCTGTCATCTGCATCTCCCATTTGCCTTTGTCTCACTGGTCATTGGCATTTGGGAAATCTGTTCATCGGTACTGATGTCATTAAATAAAGGACTTCTGTATTGTCACAGTGGAAAAGGAAAAAAAAACAGGAAAGTAGCAATGAAAGATCATTAATCAGTCTTCTTTTTCAATTAAAATAAAAATTCTCTTCCTGATCTGTTATGTCCAATTAAAATTATTTAACTATATAAGTACTGATGAACAATTTTGTCCATGAATATGTAGGAAAACCCATGAAATTCTTCACACTGTGTAATATTCAACAGAGCTCTGATATCTTCTTTTCTTTTACTGAAGATGCCAGTGTCTATCAAATGAGAAGAGACAAAAACTTTCCCTCTAAGAGAAAGGCTGGTTAGCAAAGACAAAATCCTGCCAGGAAAAGCCTCTCAGTGAAGCACAGTTGTATAATGATCTAGCTGCTCATTTCTCATTATTTATGCAGCCTCCTTGTTTTCTAAAAGCCACATATGGATAATTTTCTTCTTTTTAAATATCATATCTTTCTCCATTGTTCCTAGGAGGCATTTTAATGCAGATAATTGAATTTCAATTAATTCTGCATATGCTGTTCCAGATTATAGTTGCTTACTACTGCTGACGTGGGCCTGTCATTACTCAAACCCTGCCTCATTTTCAGCTCTGTGTCACCACTTTTTAAGCCTTGTGTGAACACATTCCATTTATTATTCATAGGAAGTTGTCCAGGAAGTTGCCATAGCAAGTTCTCTAAAGCCTGGTTCTCTTTGGGAAGTACTCTTGTGCTCTTTTATCAGCTTGTGCTGTTGTATGGCAAATAATAAAAATTATTTCAAAGAAAATTAAAAACCCTCTGGTGATGGTAGAGGGTTGTTATAGTAAATTTTGGTGGTTTTTTTTTTTTTTTTTTTTTAAATTCTCAAATAATGAGGTATGGATGCCTAAATAAAATGGAGACTCTGCTGCCAGCTTTGCCTTGGTTAAGTTACTGCAAAGGACTGAGTAATGTTAAGCTGAGGTCTAAAACCAAGAACTGTCCAGTGCTCAGAGGATAAAACTGATAGAAACGTTGTGGACTGCCCACTGATGATGTAAAGCATCCTGGAAGAGAAGCTGGGGCAAGAATTTGGATGTTAATGGTAGAATCCACATCACTCTAAATTACACCTGGATACTGTTGCTCTGGGATTCAGAACTCCTTTTCCCACCAGGGGAAAACCTTTCAGTAATTAAATGTTTTCCTCACCTTAGCAGAGAGACCTTAAAGCACAATGAAGAGGCAGTGAAGAAGAATCCACTTTCTCTGTCAGCTTAGATCTTGAAAATACTTTCCTTCCACACCTGCTTGAAAGGGAATTGTGCCTGCAAAAAGGAGCAGAGGTGGAATCTATTGAAATTCTTTACAGTCAGAATTGAAATTCCAAAAGTAGGCTTGTAACAAAGGGCACTTCTTGTGAGAGGATTAAAAACTGAAAAAGCACATTTGATACTGCATTTCTGTTCAAAAATACCTATAGGCATTATAAAGAAGACAAAATACATTAAGTTATTATTAGGATTACAATGGCCACCTTGAAAATATGTCACTCATTTATCTTAGGGAAAGATAGATGGGAATGGACTGGGGTTCTCTCATTTTCCTCAGGGATGCTGTGACTCTGTGCTTGCCTCTGTTCATTATGGCAGCTAATTAGCACAACCTATCTTGATTGGAAGAAATGAAAGCTTTTGTTGAAATACATTTATTCCGTTCAGAACTGAAATCATGCTGCATCAGAAAAAGGTGATTGCAACATTTAAGTTTATACATCACTCCTGCCTTGCACAGAATAAACAAAATAATTCTCAAATCATCCCAGGAAGCTTTAATATTTCAGCAGGAGTGTGCTAGAATGGATTGCCACATTTAGTCTGTTCAGCTGGCAAAACTGAGACACTGAACTTGCTCAGTCATGATCAATCATAAATTGGTAGCAATCATTGAAAAAAAAAATCTAACTTGATTTCCTCTAAATCACAAACTAATAAATTTCACTAAGCTGTCCCCAGGAATGTAAAATATAAATAGAGGTAAAATATAATTTATCCTTTGTTCTTTGCTTATAAAACCTCTTTATTTTTTTTCCCCTTTAAGGAGAGAATCAGTGTTTATTTAGGGAAATTCCTGTGTAGGTACAAAATTCTATTTTCTCACTTTTAAACTGACTCAACCTCTGACTTTCTCATCTGACTTCCTGCATAATAAGCAGCTCTAAGAACTCTACCCAATGACTTTTAGAGTAAAGGGATTTGTATATTTTCCAGCTATGCAAGGGAGCAATACTAAGAATGATAAACTGTGGTGAAGCAAGAGCAAACCTGTAAGGAAAAAATTCCATTCTTCATTTAAAAGCTCCACTACACTTAAATTTCATTAGGTGAGATATTCCAGTGGTAAAAAAAAACAACACTTGCCACAAAACCAAAATCCAATCAAAAGAAACCACACTCTCCTTCCAACCAAAATCTGGTTTAGCCTTAATTTTAATTATTAAAGTTATTTTTTCCCTCCCATTTCATATAATTACCAGCAGCCTGCATTTACATCGAGCTGTTCTAAGGAGAGAAAGGGAGCAACCTGCACAGCTCCTGCATCAGATGAGAAAGGAATTAAGTTTGATGAATGCTGTTTATGTCTCACTAACAGCCCTAAAGGCATCTCATAATTTTGTGGTAAGAAAATATTTCCCTGTCAAGAGCCATTAACATCTGTTTTTTTGAAAAGTTTAGTCATTACATGCTTTGCCTGACAGCTCGATGTAGTACAGCTTGATGGATAACTGAGTGAAAGGCTTGAAAGGTCTCCAGATGAAGTCAATGTTCCAAATTTAATGAAAAATGCTGAAGTGCAGTGCTGTTATAAACATAAACCATCTAATTGTGAACCAAAACAAGGCACCTTCTTGGTTTGGGTCATTTGAGTGATGTTTGAGGAATAAGGGGATTGTAAGAACTCGACCCCTTCTCTGCATCTCTTTGTTAGAGTTGTTCCTTCCAACTCATGGATTGCCAAGGTTTCAGCTGTTAACCACAGTGACCTTTGGAAATAGCCATGGCAAAATTAGCAGGATTCAAAAGTATTCATTAGTGTAAAAGAGTTCCACTGTGGACTGAAATTTAATTTGTGGGTTTTGGCCCTTAATGAAGTTTGGAAGTGAATTATTTTTGCATGGCAAGAAAGAGGTTGAAGAATATTTTCCTCCAATGAAAAATGGCTTTGGTTTTAGACACTTCAGACAATTGTTTAGCAAATGGACTCAAAACCCAGGATTTTTGCTGCATCACAGGTCTGTGTCCCAGGTCTGGCTTAGGGGAATACTTTCTTCCAATTAAAAACAGCTTGCGATTTTAAACACTTTTGATGATTTTTAGCAAATGGACTCAAAACCTGGGATTTTTGCTGCATTCCAATCAAGTGTCTGTGTCTGGCTTGGGGGAGCAGGGAGTACAGGTTGAGCTCTGATGGAAGGCAGGTGTACAGGAGATGGATGTGAGGACAGACAGCAGAGGAGGGCAAGAAATCCATGGATATAAAGAGAAAATGTTAGAAAAGCCAGAGATCAGCTGGAGCTGGAATTTGTAAGGGTTTCAAGGGCAAGAAGAGCTGGTGCTGCTCCATCATCATTTGAAGAATGAACAAGGGAAGTATTGGCTTGCAGGGAGCAGGGAGAGTGACTTAGTGCCAGAAGCCAGAGATAATAAATGCCTTCTAAGCCCTGGGGCTTGCTTCCAGGGCCTCCCAGCCTTTTGTGCCTGGAGACAAGAGTTCAGGAGGAGAGGAGCTTCCAGCAGTGAGAGAGGAGATACTCGAGCAGGGATCTTTTCAGCAGCTCAAGATGGGTTGCACTGAAACACCAAGAGAAGGATGGCTGCTGTCATGGCAACTGCCACCACTCTTTGTCATCCCTCACAGGCCTTGCTTTATTCAACTGTCTTTATCTTGACCCAGGAGAGCTTTTTCCAAGTCTTATTCCCACTCCCCCAGTCCTGGTGAGGAAGGAAGTGACAAGGCATCAGTTGGTGTCCAGCAAGGGTCAAAGCCAGCACAGCCATGGAGCAGCTCCTGGGGTGGGCTGTGTGCCTCAGGAGGGCCTGGGATATTCCAGCAGGAGCAGGGAAAGCTCTGGAGATGGGGGATGCTGAAACTGTACCTGTGGGATGCTAATGAGGAAAGAGAGGCAAATCCTTTTTTGGCTGAATGATTGATAATCAATTGTTGGAACCCTGGTTACTAAAACTTTATACTTTCTGTGCTGACAGGCACTGACCCCCAAGGAGGAGACCCCTGAGGCCATGGAGAAGGCTTCCAAAATGGAATGACAGAACTGGGATTGTGGGTGTGGAGTTTGAATAGAAGTGTGTAATATCCCATAGTGGAAAACTTAAGAGTTTAAGGTTTTAGAATATGGTAATAAATATAAAGCAAGATGGAGGTCTTAGGGTAGAGGCTGGTCCTTCTTCTTCACCTTCTTCTCCATAGTTTGGGTGGTTTTGTGTAATTGGATAAAAAAGTCCACATTGTGGGCCATGGGTGGTTGGTTATTGGGTTAAAAGTAAAAATAATTTAGGTGTCATTTCTTAATTGGACAGTTTATCTTTAAAAGGCCTTGTACAGAGATAGGTCTCTATTTTTAGTTTATTAGAGTGAAGTGCTGTAGAATTCATGGTTTGTGAGACTGTAATACAGATAAGAACTAATAAACAACTGAGTCCAAACAAGAAATACCATCTTGAGCATTTAATCCTGATCCTGGCAAAAAAGAAGATAAGACACCACAACCAATCATAAATTGATAGCAATGATTTAAAAAAAAAAACCCAAAACACTTGGTATTAGCCCAGGTTGCTTCAACCCTGCCCCTTTATGTGTTTGTTTGTTTTTCTTTACTTAAACACTTCATACTTGTGTTGGCTCATTTATTCAGGAAAGTTTATCACTGTTTCAGCGATTTTCAAAAGTCCTTTCACAGGACTTCACTGATACCCAAGAGCAGAAGATTATTGATGAGTCAGAGCTGTCTGCACATCTCCAGAAATACCCCTGCTTTTATTTTATCTGTGGCAGAACTGGATCAAAGCAATTGTTATTGAATAGAACAATAAATTCATCTCAGTTGGTATCACATAGCAGGGTTAGTGCTGCAGGATTCAATTCCAAGAGGAAAACCCTGGTATCAAGTGTGCCCAGTCCTGGGGGGATTTCTGCCCTTTCTTACATTTCCAGGGGTTTCAGTGCAAAACCTTGGGTTGCTTCTTGTTTGCTCAGCACTTCTGGTGGAGCTCAACACAATGAGATTTCCCAGAGTGAGACTGGGGAGCACAATTGTTTTTACTTGCAGTGATTTGTAAGCTCAAAGACTCTATTTTATCAATGGCACAAGGTATTAATGGGATTTTAAGGAGCACCTCCTTCATATATCAAGGGGATAATAGAGTCACAAGCAGACTTACATGATAAATCATTACAGCTTTAGAGGAAAAGTTAATGCTTTTGTTCACAGAAATGTTAAAAGCTTTAGGAGGCAATATTTTAAACTGCTTAAAATGATAAATCAAAGCAGATTAGCTTTCCAGATAAATATGGATGTAGGTAAAGCCCTGTGACACTGACTAGAGTCACATATAGTGGCAATAATAGGTTGAAAAACATCCCTGTACATCCATTAATTTGAATATTTCTGACAGAAATTCTACAAAAACTCTTCCATGAGTCTTGTATATCATGTGTTCCATATGTAGAGGCACACAAGATTTGAGACACTGCTTTTGGTTTGGTTTAGCTTAGTAATAAACCCTAATTAATATACATTGGTTAACAATTTATTCCTTTACTCCTCAAGGTATATTCCTTTTGGACAGGGTTTGCATGACAGGAAAATATCACAAATGTAGGGTGTAGTATTTCACTAATAAGTTATAAAATGGTTTCTTATTTATTTCTAAAAGGTCTTTAAAGGAAAAACTATTTCATTAATAAATGATAATTAAATTATTTTTATTTTTAACTTAATAACTAATTAATTGTGTTTCGTAATGTGGACTTTTCTGTTTAATTATAAAATACTGCTTAAACTCATGAAGAAAAAGGTGAAGAAGGATTAGTCTCTGTCTTAAAACTTCTATTTTGTTGCATATATATTATTATATTCTAAAACTCTAAATTATGATTTTTTTTGTTATGTGATATTGCACATTTTTACTTAAATTATGCACTTGTAATTTTAGTGTTATCATTTAATTTTGGAAGCTTTCTCTAGGGCTTCAGGTTAAATGCAGTGGTTTTTTGAGGGTTTGTGTTTTTTAACACAGAAAGTTTAAAATTCTTTGCATCTAGGGTTCCAACAGTAGGAAATTTATTAATTTTCACAAGCTTCCTATCTGGCATTTTGAAGGATCTCTGTGCCATGCTCTTTTCATGGGGTGTTTAGCAATTAAGAAGATCAGGACAAACAAAAAATAATTGACTGCAAGTTGGTCAAAGGAGATTTTCAAGGAGATGAAAAGTAAAAAAGAGAAAGAAACGTAATTTCTTTTTTTAAAAAAAGCAATTGTGAAGTGTAGGAGGAAGAGACAATAGTCCTCATCACAAGATCTCACAGAATACAAGAATTCAACAATGTGACTATATAAATATATATATATATGTAAAATGAAAATGTGCAATGGTTAATATAATAAAAGGACCCTCTTAAAAAGTCATCAGTTAAATTAAAAGTTGAGGAAGAGGAACTCTTTCTCCACAGAGCAGACTGAAGTCCTAATTGCCTACCAGAATGGGTTTCATCTCTCTCTCTAAAGAGGAATGATTGCTAATTGGGAAAACAAATCACCAAACCATCATCATGATCATTGAATAAGTAACCAAATAAATGGCAAGCAGATTTCTTTGAGAAGATTATTGTTGCAGAAGAAGCTGCAGTTCAATTTTTCTCAGTGTGAGAAGGGCATCATGATTATATTAATATTGAAAGCTGTGGATGTGCAGACCAGTGGGGCCAATGTGCAGAGCAATTTTCTTGAGGTATCCCATGGATTGAAGCCTCAGCACCCAAGTTTTGCTTCCCTTCTTTGGTTCTATGAAAATTTTCAATGCAATTTTGAATATGCAATTTCAAAATTTTCATTTTCAATTTTCCCATTTTTTCTATGTTACATTTCCAATTGATCTCAGCCTGAGAGATCACACAGTAATTGAGGAAGATGAAATATCTACATTAAAAGAATACAGGTCTTTGGAGAAAAGAAAAATAGGACAGCAACCCTCACAAGGAACAAGTAGAAGAAGGAAGTGACACCCAGTGGGTGCTGAGAAGAGTTTGACTTTGAGAATCTCCCCCAAAAACATCTTGTTCAGAAGATTTAGCAAATTGATTAGGAGTTTTAAGACTTGCAAAGCCTTACAATATCAACTATCCAAAATATTCTCTGTTCAATGCCACACATGCTCTGTTCCTGAAGTTGCACATGCTCAGCTCCACAGGCTCAGTTTGGGGTTCCTGGAGTTTAATGAGTTTCCCTATTTTTGTTTTAAAATAATCAAAATAAAACACTTCAATCATGAACTGCACTACAGGAGGGTAATTGGATAAATCTGAATCACTGAAAAGAACTCTGACTCAACACCTACTTATTTACTTCACTTCTTTATCACTCAAGGCTAAACCAGATGACAACTTCATTTATTTATTTGTTTGTTCATTTATTTATTGTGTAGAAAAATAAGTGTGACCCACCCAACTTGTTGACTGGAACAATCTGACAGTGATATTTGCTACTTAAATGAATATACAGGCATCAACAGGATTCATTTAGAATAACTTGTCCATGGTGGTAAATGTATAGTCTGATAACACAAACATAGCTGAAAAAACCCCAAAATATTTAGTTTGAAAATGGAATTTCATGAAAACCAAAAGTTTTTAAGAACTAGGACTGCTTTCATAAATATAAAAGGAATATTCAAAAATGTGGTTTCTTTTGTTTCTTTTCACAAATTTGGCAATAAAAAAGGTCTGTTTGGCTCATCTTTCATTTAGATTGTTCATCAGTATAAAAAGCTATATTTTATTAGAATGATGGCAGGTGATGTATGGCACTATTAAATTTTTGACATTTTATATGCAGAAGATTAATTTCTAAAAAAAGACTTTATATGTCTAAAAAACTTTATATGTACAAAAAAATTTGACATGTAAATGTGTACATGAAAAATCTGAAATATTTATAAAGCCCTATTTGTTACTTTATGTAATGAGATTTTCAATGCTACTGGATCAATTCAGACTATCCATTGAATTTTGAAAAATTCAGATTTTGCTTTTCAGAAATCTCAAATTGCATTGTTTCACATGGAATGAAATTTGTTTCCTAAATAGCTTTTTATGTATTATTTTTGGAGTCCCGAACATCTCTTCAACTTTCATCAGATTTTGTTGCTTTACAAGTTTTGTTAACTCGATTCCTCAGGATTGATTAAATTTGTATCTTTGATTTCCTTTGTTTCAGCAGAGTAAGATCAAGATCATCCTTGCAATTTGCTGTCGTGCTCCCTGAACAAACACTCATTTTTCCAAGATAAAATGCTACTATTGAAATAAAAAGGCCTATTCCACATATTTATCTCTTCTAAAACTGCAATTATTTTAATCATGGAAGAAAGTCAACGCTGAATATATTGGCTCTGACACATTTCCTGTGGTTTCCAACGACATCAGGTTTTTAATGTGAATTTTGGGCACCTCCATTGCACCAGATTTGCAGCTCCTGGCTCTGCTTTGAATTCTGGGTTCAGCTCACTGGAGCATCCCTTCCATGTAAAAGGGAAATGAAATATCCTTCTCTGGAAAGCCTGGGAGCAAATCAGCAAATCCCCACTGCCTTTTCTCCAGTTTGGGTTTCCAGGATATGAGGAACTTCCTGTGAATTCCCTTTAAAGGCAGGACTGACACGTTGGGCAGAATCAGACAGTGTGAAGCTGCTTTGTTTTCCCTGGGCTGAAACTGCCACTCAGCATAAATGTAGGGTGAATTTCAAACCTTCTGCTTGGGTACCACGTTCCTGACTGTTACACATCAGGAAAAGATGATAGCTCATGGGAAAGAGGCTGAAAAGAAAAGAACTCCTTTACAGCTTTCAGGAGGAGGGCAAAGAATTCACCCCCCCTCATTTTAAATAATTTTATTTTAAATGTTTAATTCATTTTCATTTATTTCATTTAAAATATTTATTTTACTTTAAATTATTTTATTTAAAATATTTTTTATTTCATTTATTTAAATTAGTTTATTTTATTAACTAGTTATAGTGGGAGAAATCAAGAAGTTCATAGATGCTGTTGATCATGACAAACAAAGCTTTGTTTCTTCCCACAAGGTGAAATGATTTAGATGTGGAGGAAAAGTCTGTGCAATTCCAGTTTCATGGGGAGAAGGTGGGAGAAGTTTTGTCTGCATTCTAGACACACAGTGAGACTTTGAGGTGTTTGTCAGGACATCTCTCTGTAACTGTAGTTATTTTGGAAATCAAATCAATTCTACACACACACATATCCGTAAATTGAGTTATCTCTATCTTTAAAATTGGCTTTATGTCCAATAACTTTGCACAGAAATCAGAGCAGCAATGCAGAAAAAGATAATTAAAATGATTGTTTCATCAGAAGTTTTAGTGTGGAGAACACAGAACATCCTGAACCTACTGCAATCAACTATGACATCTAATTAAGAAATTGAAACAGCTGAATAAACTCATAATGTTCCTCATTATTGTTTTAACTATTCCTCTCTGCCCCCTCAAAACATGGTTCCATGGATTCACATCTAAGCCAAGTTGTGTTTAATCTGCTTTGATAATAAAATCTCATCAGGTATTTTTGTGAGAAGTTTGACTCGTTTTTTATAAAGAGGTTCCTAATTCTGAGCCCAAACCAATTTCTTTCCGTGAAGTTGAAATTGCCCAGCGACAAGGGACAACAGGCACAAACAGAAACAGAAGTTTTTCATTCTGGTTACAGGAGGTAGAACTTAAATGCCATCATTTTGTGTCTCTTGGGAAAAAAAAGCAACCTGCCACTGTCCTGTCTGCCAAAACAGTGTTAAAACCAGGCCAGAGGCTTAAAGTTAAGCTTGAGCTAAATCCATGTGGGTCCAGGAAGTTGTGCTGATACAGCAGAAGCTGGGCTGTATTATTTGGAAGAGAAGGGAAAGAAAACAAATGATCTGAGGATCCCAGAATGGTTTGGGTTGGGAGGGACCTCAAAGCCCATCCAGTGCCACCCCTGCCATGGGCAGGGACACCTTCCACTGTCCCAGGTGGCTCCAAGCCAATGTTATTTCCAGGTTCTTAAAAACTTCCATTCCACTGGGGCTGCAAGACTTTTATTTAGGAAATTGAAGCTTTTTCTAACATGGAACAATATTTGTCTTAATTAAGGACTGCATCAATCACAGTCAAGTTTTCAACTTCTTGGTCCTGTAAGTCATAATGCTTAATGTGTGAACTTGGTTTTCCTAATCAGCTGCAGAACGTGACTGCTATTTCATACTTGCATTCTTTCTTTTCCATCTTTACATGGTTTTGAGCCTTATTTTAATTTGTTTAAGCATTGGATAACATTGTCACCCCCATCTCCCTTCCTTTATAATAAATATAAAGATTTTCATATGCATTCACTTGCTTCCATCTGAACTAATCTCTACAAAATACCCAGCACTAATTAATTATTTTGTACATATATTTCCATAATTTTTTTTCCTCTTTTCAATGATTCACCACACTTCAAAGCCAGTCACTGAAAAATTTCACTGTTTCTCACAAGACCTTTTTTCAGATAAATTTATCATTAAAAATGTCTGATCAAAAGCTTAGGTTTTGCATTTTAGCTCCTCATTTCCTTTTTTTCTCCTACATTAGAGCAGCATCTTTTGGAAACTTAAATGAACCCTTATTCTGAGAGATCTGTCTGCCACTTTTTGTCTTGCGTGTTCGAGTCTTTGTCTTGAGTGATAGATTTTGGAGAAAAGGTTTCTATTCCAGCCAAACCATTTTGCTTATTTTACAGCACTTTGTTTTTTAAAACATGTGCTTGAATCCTGTTTTCTAATATGAAAGTAAAGACAGGAGATTTAATCTCAGGAGTTTTTAGAAGGAGACTTTTGAGGCTCATGGCAAGAAGCCCTAAATTCACAAAAACCTTTCCCTGTATAACATTTTTCATTGAGTGAATGGTCCAATCCAAAGCTCCTTGAAATTATTTAGTCATTAAATCCTGACTTTTTCATTGATATAAATTCAGATTAGGGATTCCAAGCCTTTTCTTTCTACAAATACGAACATTTTTTGGGTTGGAAGGAGGAGTTCATGATATCAGGCAGGGCAAAGGATATCACAGGTATTCCCAGGAGTTTGAGAGCTGTGGGGTGGGAGGGGATGGGCAGCTAAAGGCTGTCCTCAACGAGCAGGGGAAGAAGGCAGGGAAATCTTCATGGGACAGACCAAGTATTTCTCCTCACAGGGTTTCTGGGAAGGGGCAAGGAGGAACAAAGCCTCTCAAAGAATTCCCAGAGCCAGCCGGCCCTGGCAGCGCCGCTGCCTTCCCAATGGCTTTGGGTGCTGAGGTCAGACACGAGGCTCAAGGCCTTGCTGAGGAAGGAATCCAAAACTGAAGGGAACATCTTGCCTCTCCCTCCTTTCCCAATTTGAGATTGTCTCCTTTAAAAGACAATTCAATTTGAGATGGTTCTCAAGGTTTGGCTGCTCTTTCCCAGATCTGTAGTGCCCAACCCTGCTGGGAATGAGTTTCCCAGTCCAGGGCAGCTGCACTAAGGGGCTGCTTGGCTCTTGGGCTGCTGCTTCTCTCTCCTTCTTGGCATGCTTAAAAAGCAGCATTTTGGCAGTTCTCAGGGTTGCTTTTACAATGAGAGGGTGGAACCACAAAATCATTAAGGTTGGAAAGGAACTTTAATCATCAAGTCCAGCCATCAAACAGCACCAACACCATATTCATCACCAACCCATGGCCTCAGGTGTCACATCCATATGTTCTTTAACACTTCCAGGGATGGTGACTCCACAACCACCCTGGACAGCCTGTGTCAATGCTTGGCAACCCTTCTTGTGAAGAACTTTTTTCCTGCTATTAAATCTAAACCTTCCCTGGTGCAGCTTGAGGGCACTTCCTCTTGTTCTACATCATTTTTTTCAATGCAATCCCATAACTGACCTGATTGTCATTCTGGGCTTCTGTTTTGACTCCATGCCTGTGTTTTTAAGGTGTCTGCTGTTGTCCCCAGTGAAGTGCAGGTTGTACCAAGAGATATGACAAGAAGATCTCACACAAAAAGACAATAACAAACCCAAGAGGTCAGGACTGCAGTGCTGTGCACAGGTAATTGAGGTAAGCCCCAAGGCCATTTTCTGGACAGGGCAATAGTACATTTACTGAACCATTAAGTAAAAATAAACCCTAGATTTCATCCCCTAGTCATGCTGTACTTGTGTCCTGATGTTACTTTAGTAATCATTACTATGAGCTCATCTTTTATATGCTTTTATGTTTATGAGGGCACCGGTTCCCTGCTTTGGTGGATCACAGACAGTTCCAGGCATCAGCTCCTCCTTCAGCTCTGAGGGGTGCCCTTATCTGCCCAACCACTGTGGCTTCCCCTGCTGTGATTCTCAATTATTTTCTTTAAAGTTGCAACTGAAAAGGGCAACATCTACCAATTCACTTAACTGTGTATGTCCTGGAGTTAGCCAGAAGCAGCAGCCTCAAAAAACCCACAAAACCTCCCTCCTTCTGTTATTCATTCTTTTTTACCACCTAGAGATGTATAGAGCTCAGAATAAAAGGCAGAATTATTATGCAAAAGAATGGAGATTTACAATAGCAAAAGCTTTCAGTATACTGCAATTTATTTTATTTTCCTTTTCTAGTGGATTCCAGCAGTAGTGATTATGACAGAATGTGCAATAAACAGAAAAAGCAACCAACCCAAAATCCAAACTACCTATTTAACCATCTAAAGTAGAGCTGAACAAAAGTATGTGTGAAGTGCACTGATTAAAGGACTTCACACGTACTTATCAAGAGTGCAGAAATGTGCTGCTGTGCACAGATGATGTGTTATTCCCCAAACAAATAATTTCAAATATGTGGTTGTTTTGTAATATGCTTTGCTTTTTCCTCAAGAAGCAAATTGCCACCTATGTTAAAGCACAGGAGTAGTTTTCTGACCAAAAAAAAAAAAATAACCACAGTGAATTTGAGATTCATTTATTCCTGAAAAATCTACACTGAGGCTCTTCTTGATGTAAAAGGTCAAAGATTAGGCTATTGAACTGCTGAGGGCCTGGGAGGAGCCTTCTTTCAATTTGCTTCAAGAAAACCTTTCAGCATAGTTCTTTATTGAGTTTAAGGAAAATAATAACAGAGTTTCTGACTTTAAAGGAACTTCTACCTTTCCTTTCTTTAGGAAGCTGAGGCATTACCTACTGTGAGTTTGAGGAGAGCCTTGGATAATTCCCCAATTACAGGTTTTCACAGAGAGAATAACCAGCTTGGACTTGGGAAGAGAGGCTTCAGTTCCCAAACACCCTTGTAAAGGTCAGTTTAGGAATGTAAAAAATAAGGGTTTTCTACTTTTTGAACTGAACCCTGACTCCCTGTTCTCTCACCAATCTCTCCTGGCATTGTGCAGTGTGGGAAAGTCTCACTGCACCCCAAAATCTCTTCCTGCTGGGGCTCAGCCCTACAGCCCTGACCAAGGAGCACCCAAAGCCCATTTCACCCCTCAGCCCTTGGGGGTTTACATCTCCTAAACCCCTCAGTGATCACATTAACCCAGAGCCTCACAGGTTTGAGCTCTTCGCTGGAGATTTCAGGAGCCCTGAATTTTCTGTTGCACGCCGCACCTGGAGAGAGCTCTGCAAGCAAAGGGAGTTGAACAGATGCAGTGGCAAAGAATTATGTGCTTAATCCTGCCTCTTCTGGCACCTCTTAGTGCAAAACACAACTTTTTCTGGGAATGCTTCAAGATTTTTGGGCAATACATCCTTTCCACAAGGAAAAAAAAAATACTTCTCAACTCTAGCAGTACGACAGGTCTTAATTTTGTATTAATTACTCTAATTTTCTCTAGTAGTCAGGCAAATATTTTAACTTGCTGCTATTTCTGAGTTTTATGTTCCATATTGATTTACAAGGTTGTGTAGGGAAAAAAAAAAAGGATTATGGTGATGTAGAAGCCACACCTTTGGCAATGAGATTATCACAGGAATTAAGGTAAAACATGTTGAACTGTCCCATTTTCCCTGTAACTTTACACAAATAATGGCCAGTTTGGAATAAAACTCCAAGCAATATTCAAATGTGTTTTATATTGAGCTGACATCAGCTATACCAGGAACTTTTTCTTTTCTTTATTCCATACTGAATATAATAATTCTAAATATAATGAAACTGTATAAGGTAATACCGAATAAAAAGTTATTGAATAACTCCATACTGAAAATAACAATATCCTGAATATAATAGTATGTTGAATATAATCAACATAGTTTTTGGAAACTATAGTTTTAAATATTAATGTCCTATGATGCAAGATTTTAATAAACACTGTTTTTAAAGAAAACAAAAAGGCTATGAAACAACAGATTTTTCCTGTGCTTTAGGGATATCATTGTGATCCAACACCATGCTCTCAAGACCTCTAAAAGGCCACTTTCAACTCAAACTAATCTATGAGTCTATGAAGATCAAGGAAAAACCTTTTGCACAAGCTGTGATGGTTTCACAGAACTCTTGTCCCACTTCAGTGGGAGAACAGAGGTGAGAGGACCCTGTTAACGTGGCAAAACCTGCTGATGAGGGAAAGAATTGGCACATCTCAATTTGTCAATTATTTGGTGTGTTATTTTTTGAAAGCACGTGGGAGAAGATGGGGACATATTAAATTTTGTTACTTGAAGACTTGAGCAATGTAGAGGTCATTCATCTCCTGAGCTTTGAGAGTTATGCACGGTCAGAGTCATAGAAGGCAGGGATATTGGGCAGAGTTTCCAGGTAGAAAAATCTCTTCTGGATGATTTTTAAGTTAATTTTGCTTTGAATACTGAAATAAAATGCAGCGCTGCCATACTTCATAGAAGATGGATTAGTAGGACATGGCTGTTGGAGGAGGATTAGAAGGATTTCTCCTTCCTTGGTGAGGGGTTAGAGAGCAAATAAAAAGCTAATTAATGAGTATTAATTATCATGCTACGTTCTTGTCAGTGGCTGCATTTACAGAATATAATTTGTGCAGGTTTTTGAGATACTTTGTACCAAATACACAGGGAAAAATGTGAAAAGTGTAAGATTCCAAGTGCATTAGAAAATACATTCTCCTCAGTGCAGGAGACTTACAGGAAAGGTTTTAAAGGCAATTAATTATGTTATACTTCAGCTGATACAAAACTAAAACT
Source organism: Agelaius phoeniceus (assembly GCF_051311805.1). Lineage (NCBI taxonomy): Eukaryota > Metazoa > Chordata > Aves > Passeriformes > Icteridae > Agelaius > Agelaius phoeniceus. The sequence goes on along the minus strand of NC_135272.1, from coordinate 12,732,940 downwards.
GTTTTACATGCCTGTGTAATCCATCTCCATTTCTAAACATACACAAACCCCACATTTTTAAAGTTTTTTATAAGTTCACAAAACTCCTCTGTCATCTCACATAAATTCATTCTAAACCCTTCTTCAAGTTCTTTTTAAATACAAATACATGGATGAGCTTTCACTGTCAGTTTGGTAGAAACTCACCTTCCTCAGGGTAAGCCTGTATTAATTGAATAGCTCTTGACATTTAGATATTAAAAGAAGGTTCTCTTTACCCTGTAGTAAAAAAAGATAAATTTATGAAGTTGGAAAATATCTAGATTTTACTTCCTGCTTGCTTTGCAAACAGAAACTCAAGGAACATACACAAAAGACCAACGTAATTCCTTAGCTCATGGAAATAAAAGTAATCTCATTATGTGCTTATTGAGGTAAAGGAAATTAATGCTAATCTCTTACTTTTCACTTAATCCTTCTAAAATAGAAATGTTTTCATTGAGGCAATAAAACCAAAACCACAGCAATCAAACTTTTTTCATTATTTCCTTTCAAAAATAATGTTTAGTTTCTCATTCATCAGTGTGAGTCAGCACAGGTTTGGAATTCTGAATCTTGTGAGTCATAGATCTGTAATCAGAAAAGAACAGAGGTGAAGAGGTTTTTGGCCAAAGTGAGGACCACAATGTGGCCAAATGGAGGACTTAAATCTATTTTCCCAGGCCAAATGCACGTCTGGGACAGCAGAAACCATGGTCTTACTTGTGGTGCAGGTCCAAAGCACTCAGAAATCATTTCCTGAGGCTTGGAAACCAAACTGGATCCAACCCTGGGGAGTTTGGAGAACAGTAACAACTTTGTCATGGTGTGAGGGAACAAAGGAAAGGTTTGATGGCCAAGTTGGATGGGACTTGGAGGAACATGGAACAGTGGGAGAAGTCCCTGCCCATGTGAAAGGAATGGGTTTAAGGTCCCTTCCAACCCAAACCATGCTGGGATTCTGGGATTCTGTGGTTACTTCATTGGTGTTGACACCAGGTAAGTGGTTAAACTCTATTCTAACCCCCATAAATATCCAGGTTCTTCCTATCTTGAAAATAAAATAAAATAAAATAAAATAAAATAAAATAAAATAAAATAAAATAAAATACTCTAATGGAATATATACTCTAATGGTGCTATGCTGCAAGCTGGAAAACTCCAGGAAAAGATGTCCAGATGATTGAATAGATCAATCTTTTCATTTAAATATTGGAAGATGGCAAAGAAAGTTGTTAGTACTCTCACTGAAAGGGTCAGCACTTCCAATGAATTAAATACTGATGAGAGTACAACATGAAATAATTATGTGTTGAAACAGGTTAGATTTTGATATTAAAATGGGTCTTACATAAAAAATCATCAGATTTTACACTTCAAAACTTCCCTTGCCTCATTTTGCTTGCTTTTGTTCCTTTGAAGCTGAGGAAAACAGCTCTGAATACAAAGTGTTCCAATGACCTTTCCTCATCTCTGCCCATGTCAGGCTGTTTTGTTTTGCCAGGTTTAGGTGATTGTGGCTGAACTCAGACTTCCCCACTCTTTCACCTGTATTTGGGAAAAAATACTAAAAGATTTTCATTGCTTCAGTTTGGAAAAGGGCCACAAATACAATGGAAAAAGATGTTGCAGCAGTTAGAACATTTATCTGGGGAAAAAAAAAAAGAAAAAGAAAAAGAATTGAAGAAAAAACCCCAGAAGAAAAAAGACTGTTTTTTGCTTCAGAATATTATTCATTCTGTGCTACACCAGAAAATCCTCCAGCCTTGTAAACAACAATTCAGCTCCCTCTCCTCCCTCCCTTTTCCTGAGCATCCTCAAGATCATGAAGATTCCTAAAGCTTTTGAAGCCTCCTGAACAAGACAGCCAAGTAAATCCTATTGTCATGTATGGCTACAGGATCATTAGGGCTAATTTGTTCAAGTCCCAGTATCACCCTTGAAAATGAGTGTCATAATTGATAAAATTTCTCTCTAAGCCTTTTTTATCATTATCCTTCTTTTCAAATAGGGAGCAATATTGATTCTGAGGTGAAGAAATAGATTAATAACTCTAAAATGCTCAGATGGTGTATTATAGTATGTATTATAGAATTTTTAGATTCACTGAAAAGGCTTTTTTTTCCTTGCTGCCTTAGTGGTTGGCAGAGAGGATGAACAGCCAAGGAGCAGTTCTGGCCAGCTGTGCCAGCTGTCACACAGCTTAATAAAAAGCACTCAGGAAGGAGCAGAAATGATATTAAATTGTTGCTCCGATGTAATGTGACCACTAACTTGGATTGTGTCTCCAATTCACTCAATTTAATTTGCATTCTAATCCATTTCTGCTCTGAAAAACATTTAAGTACATTGATTGATGCTCTAAAGGACAAAGTGCTCCAGCATTCTGTGGATGTGCTGAGTTCCCACTGTGAAAATTGGACTGTGTTTTTACTGGAAAAGGTAAAAGTTGCAGAACCATGATGATATATTTCCTTTTCCATAAACTCTTAATGTTTGTTAGCATTGTTTTGTCATACACTGTTGACATGTGTCTCTGCTCCTGCAGAACATGACAGAACAAATTATACAGATACAAAACAGAGACCATATTTATGGGAAAAACAGCTTTGTTTTAGTAACTGAAAATTAAATACATTTTAGCCCAGTGTATGATATACTTAAAGAACTTTTCTATTCCTTTTTAGAAGGTGAGCTAAATCATTCTTGATTGTCACCAAACCTTCTCCTTTTTTACCTTTGGTGGCAGAAGTACAACAAAGAAAATTAACTAATATTTCAGTATTTATCATATTTCTGCTTTGCATTAGGTTTGGTTTGGTTCCTCAGTCAAGTAGTCCTCGTCTCTAATGTTTAACCTTTTTAAGGAGCTCTCATAGGCCTGATTTAGGGAAAAGTGTTGTAAGGGAAACCTTTGAGGAGCTTGGGATGTCAGAAGTTAAAAGTGAGCACTGTGGAGCTGTTATGTCACTCGACATAACAAGTACAGTGTGTTACAAATAAAGAATTTAATTACAGTGCCCACCTGGGCTCCTCTCTGTACTGAATTTGTGCTTTACTAGTGGTGAATGAGGGTGCAGCCAGGTGGGGGTCAGGCTCTACTTCCAAGGAACAAAGGATGGGACAAGAGGAAACGGCCTCAAGGTGTCCCAGGGGAGGCTCAGGTTGAAATTTCCAGGAGGAATTTCCTCACAGAAATGGTGGTCAGGGATTGGAAGGGGCTGCCCAGGGGGATGGTGGAATTCCTATCCCTGAAGGTGTCCTTTATTTTTTATGTTAGAAAAGATACTAAAAAGAAAGGAAAGCAATAGTATAAAAATTCCCTGTACCAAACAGCTTTTTCCTCTGCATGGAGAAGACGTTTTTTATTTTAAATTTTAATACAGCAACTTCATTTCTCACAGTGTGTAGAAACCAATTATATTAATGGTGTTTTCAGCTCAGGCTGAAATGGTTTGGTCTGTTAATGTTCATTGTCAGTGTCTTATCCAGAAGCAGTAGGATGAACTCTGCCTGCCACTAATGCTCCATTTCTGTCTCTTTGTGTGGTTGTCTCTGCAGGAGATTGCACTGGATGAGCCACTGAAAACAGATGTACAACACCAGATGAAAAAGTGCTGCCTTGTGCTGGATTTCTATGGGCAGCTGGTGTTATACCTTTTAAATGTCTCTTTATGTTTGCCAGAACAGCATAATAGTCAATTCTCTCCTCAGTCACAAGCTGCCTGCTCTGGGTAAATAGGAAGGTGTTGCATCCATTTGTCTCTCTGTAACAGAGCCTTTCAGGTTCATCCATTAGTTTCACACTAATACAGATTAAAATCTACAGAAGTGAAGGAAAATGCAGCCAAACCAAGTTGTGTGCAAGTACCCAAAACAGCAAAATCTGAAGAGACAATTCCTGCTGTTCATGAAGCAGATTGCAGTTGTTTGGTTGGCTTGTTTTTTGTTTTTGTGTTTTTTTTTTTTTTTAATTAATTTGTTTCTTTATCCTAGAGCATTCTTCAGAGTCATTTTTCATTGAATTTACCTTAATATTGTGCACATAGATATAATCATGGAATCACAGAATGCTTTATTCCAAGGCACCTTAAAGATCAACCTCCTGGTTGATTCCTGAACCTTTCCTCATATCAAGTAGCATTTCATTCCTAATGTTAATCTATCAGCTAACAGATCACAGGGAAAGGCACAATTCACCATGCCTGGGGAAATGAGAATTTGACCCTGCATAAAGGATTACTTGCTGGGATTGAACTGAGCAAAGCCTGAACCACTGAACTGCCCCAAGCACAGAGAAATTCATGGTTTACCCCTGCCCTGAAACTGGCTCTCTGAAAATGTTGTGAGCTTGCATTGCTGGGTGCTCCTTGCTGGAATCAGGGCCTTGTCCTGTGCAGAAATACAGAATCACAGGATGAGTAAAGTTGGAAAAGACCTTCAGGATCATCAGGTCCAACCTTTGAGTCCCACCATGTGCAGAAGAATGCCTTTTCCTCTGTGCTATTTTCTGCAGACCTTCTTTTGCTTCCCCACCCTCCTTGGGACAGCCACAGACCCACCTTCCCCTTCCTACTCCTCACAGGAAAGGGAAGAGAACTCTTGAAAAAGAAAGGAATGTTGGGTGATGGCTTTATCAATGCTGGGTGGGAAGAGGGCTGCACTGGTGATAAGAAAGTGCATCCCAAAGAAGGGAAATCCACTCTAAAAAGGGCTCCAGGAGGCAGGAGGGAGTCAAGGTGGGATTCAGAGGGAAATTTTGCTCCTGCAAAAGTCCTGGTGACAACTCCACTCCAGCATTGCCTCTGAACTCCCTTCTTACCCAGACTGGTGGCCGTGAGGCGATGATTCCAGTGCCAAACACACCATGACAAGGAAGTGCTGGAATTTGGAATTCATGCCAAAGGATGATCCTTTGAAATTCACACCAAAGGATGTCACAGGTGACACAATTCTACAAGATGCAACTAAGCCAAGCAACAGATGAAAAGTCACAGAATCACAGAAGGGTTGGGGTTGGAAGGGACCTTAAAAGTCATCTGGTCACGAGCCACGAGGTCACTTCATTGTGGTTTCCTGCTTTGTGAGTTAGAAAACAAAGTGAAAAGTAATTTTTTTTAAGCTTTTCAGGAACTTATAGGATTAATATACTCCCTGAACAAGAATAATGCATTTTTAAACAGCATTCAATTCAATTGGCTTTGGGTTAGAAATACAAATATGTTTTGTATAATTAAAATTTTCCCAAATATCTTTAATTGCTTTCTGTGATCTAAATAAATAAATGTTTGTTTAAGTTATTCTACAACTGGGGGAAACTATTAATTTTGCATTTCAGGTAATTAAAACTTGCTTACGTAAAACTGATGTGACACAAATTGGGCTAAGGTAAAACCTGTCAGTAAAGCAGAATGCATGGGAACCTTTTCATTCTTTGCTTAACTTAGATTTTAATGGGGAGCTTATTGCTAATACAAATTAAATAGAAAATGTACCTATTTCAGCAGAGAGGAAAAAGGTAAAACAGTAGACATGGATATATTTTCCATAAAAAGAGGAAAGTCAAGTCTTTTAGTAAAACTTTGGGGATACATTACCTTTCTAGCTAGTAACAATAAAATTATAAAACTGGATTAAAAAGTATAGTGTAATCTTTAATTTTCCTGAATCTGAAAAGTGCAGTTTTGCCTGATGTCTTTGTTATTTTTTAAATAGAAATTTTATGAACAAACAATGGCAAAAAACCCCCCATAAACTTTATAATTTGTCTTGCAGGCAAAGCTTAATGATCATTGAAGCATTCTAGCAAATGTTCTCTGCATATTTGGGGAAGTATGGGGAAATACGGGCAAATATGGGCAAATATTTCTGTGGCTGAGAGCAGAGGACACCTGGGCATCCCAGAGCCAGTCAAGGTCACCCCACCACCACAACCAGTGCAAAGCAAAAATCAATATACCAAAGTAGGGAACCTGTAGCAGGTATTTTGGTTTGCTGGCTGTTTAAAAAAAAAAAAAAATAAGAAACACGTGTAAAAGACCTTGCTCTGACATTGCATCATTTTCACATCAAATTAACAATATTTTACTTGAGGATAAAATGTAAAAGTGGCAAAGACAATCAAAGTGAAATAGCACTTGGAGCTCTTACATAAATTTTATTGCTGGCAGGAGAAAAACACCCAGTTTTGTAAATAATTGCAAGTCCTTTGACAGTCCCTGATTGTTCCTGAAAAGTTTATAGGGGTTAAGAAGTGATCTGTCTTGCTTCCACAGCAAGTGCTTTGCAGCCATGAATGGGTTTTATACTTTTTGTGATGGGTTTAGGCAGTTCCATGAATTTACTCTCTTTCTTTTGCTTTACTCACTGTTTTTAACTCCACTGACTTGAAAAAAAAAAAAAAAAAAAGAAAGAAATTGGATAAATAATAGGATTGTAAAATCCTGGATGCTTTGGTTGGAAGGAACATTAAAACCCATCCAATCCCATCCCCTGCCATGGGAAGGGACACCTTCCACTATCCCAGGCTGCTGCAAGCCCCATCCAACCTGACCTTGGACATTTCTAGGGATGGGGAGTCCACAGCCTGGACACATAAATATTCCTGCTTTCCATAGTTTTGAAACCTTATCATTTGAACAATGGATTCTCACTGGTGACTGTTGTTTACTGTACTGTTTACCCAGGTGTGACAAGAGCGTGCAATAGTCTTGTTTCTAAAATTCTGCAGCACAAGAACTGCACTCCAAATGCTTCACCCACCTTTGTTTGTTCAGGTAGATAATGTCTCTGCCTCGTAGGAGAAATGCAGCTGGAAAGGGTAGTGGTACAATAACTCAGAAAATGTTTATATTACTGTAATTGAAAATTAATTTTATGTTGGAGCCAGATGTTTATATGACTCTTTATACATTTTTCACTTTTGAGTTTTTTACTGACACTTTAACCTCTGGAGGAGAAGACTTTACTCATCTTTATGATTTACTGGTTCCTTATAGTCTTGGAGCAGACATTCACCTTGTTAATTGTGATGACTAAAAGCTTGTTTTTCAAAAAAACACTGAAATTTCCAACAGCTCCAGAGATGACCAAGTGCAAGGCTTTTAAAGTCTTTGGCACGAGAACATAAACTTTGCACCGCCATAAATTCAGATCCAGCCCCAATCTCACTGCCTCCAGAAAGAAGTGCAGGACTTGTCTGCACATCCTTGTTTTTACAATAGCAAAATGTGTGAATAATGGCTTGGCAACACATCCTTGAGAGAAGCAACATAAATTGTCTCTGAGAGAAATAAGATACAATTCAGTAATACAGGCTGGAGAATATAGAGAACTTTATGCAATTTGTTGGTGAGAAGATTCAGAAGTGATGGATGTCCTGTAATTACTGAGCTGAATGCAAAATATATTTTGCAGGTGTACCCACTACTTAACTGATATCATTCCAAAATTTTACTTTAAAGTTTCATTAATTTAATGGTTTGTGGACCTGCAGCTCTCACCCTTGAAAGAATATTTTGTTGTCAAAAATGCTCTTATTTTAAGACTCACTTTGATGCTTATTTCATTGTAATTCTTCACAGTTATTATGTTTGAGAGAATTGATATAATGGAAGCATTGGAGGTTCACAGATGGTTTCAACAAAATATTTAAAGCATTCACATGCTTTTATCCTGCAAGTGTTGTTACCAAACACTTTATAGCTTTTTATCAGAAAATGCTTGGTGCTCCACCTGCAAAATTTTGCATATTCAGGTTTTTTTCCCACATCAGGTGCTACTTTGGAAACTACTTTGATCTCAGAATCCCAAGGTGGTTTGGGTTGGAAGTGACCTTAACAACCAATTATTTCTAACCCCCCTGCATGCTCAGGGGCATGGTCAGGGACAGGACTCTGCAAAGAGAGTGCCATGGCAGAATATAATGGATCCTAGGAGAGTTGAGGTTGGAAAAGATATCTGGAGATTTTGCTGTGCTGTTTCCTCAAAGCAATATCAAATCAAGTCCTTTGCTGGACTAACCCTGCTTAGTCCTTGTCAGTCTTATCCAGCACTGGACACAACACTGCAGCTGTGTATCCCAGAGGTGTGTGATGTGGAAGGAACACTTCCCTTGGCTGTGCTCTGCCCAAAGGCTGCCTTTGGGCACATGTTCAGCTTTGGTGTTCACCAGGACCCCCAGGTCCTTCTCTGCAGCCAAGCTGCCTTCCACCCATGCGGTCCACAGCAGAGCATGGATTTGTTTCTCCCCCCTGGAATGACCTAGCACTTCCCACTGTTGAATTTCCTGAGATTCCCATTGGAAATCCTGTGAAAATGAGGGGCTCATCAACTTCTTCCTAATCAAGAAGTCTGTAGCATAGTCACCACAATCATGGGATCACAGATTCACCACAGCTTGGGTTGGAAAGACCTTTAAAGCTCATCCTGTTCTACCTCCTGCCATGGGGGGGTTCCACTAGATCAGGCTGCCCCAAGCCCCATCCAGCCTGGCCTGGAACACTTCATATTGCCCATGTTGGTCTGTCCTCTCCTGGCTCTGAGCTGGTTCATTTCCCAGTTCCTGGTTTCAAGATCTCCTTTCTGGATGGGCCAACCTGGCAAAGGTATCTTTGTCCCATTTGGTCAGGTGGTTCTTGTCTCTCATGCACTTGTCAGTCTTCAAAGATTCCTGTGTGACCATAGAAACCAAAATGCTGCTTTCAGCATCAATGACTTGGCCTCCAGAGTTGTCCACTCACCCTCAACACGACCCTCTCAGTATCAGGAGACCATCTGCTCCTGACCAACACTGGATATCCAAATCAAGACAATTTCAGTCCAGTTGCAAATGAAACCTTTTGTTTAACATTTCTGAGACCTCTTTACCCACTTCTTTTTGGTTTTCCCCACCTACACTGTGATTTAGGCTTCTGTGTAGCAGACGGTGGAGGTTATGAAGTTCCATTATGTTAAAGGTCACAGAATTCTTCTGGGCATGGTTCAACTGGCATCACCCAGCTGAGGGATAAAGCTGTGCCAGCCAAAACCTTGAAAGTACTAAACTTTTAACTAAGAAATGTTCTCATGTTTCACTGGATGAGCAGATGGATATGAATCAGGAGAAAATATATGTGTGTGTGGAAAGATTAAATAGATTTCCTTAAGGAATGTCAGGGCTGTATTAACAAACTTCAGAATACTTTGGAAGGATCTGTCAAGCTAAATGAATTTGAGTTCTTTTTGAAAACAAAGGGTGAATATTTATGGGTATGTGTGCCTTCAGGAAAAAAGAAAAAAAAGGGATAGATATATTAAGAACATGATAAATTTCAACCACTGTAGCTTCAATTTTTACTCCATAATTTTCTAAAGCTATTAGAAGCACTTTTCCCCACTGGAACTCAGCACAATGAACCAGGGCAGACTTGTGGATGTGTGTGCCACATTCCCACCAACTTCCAGCTGTTTTTCTGCTTATATGAAGTTTGCCCACATCTGCTATCAATTTTAATAGTTGATCTAATGCTTAGTTCTAGACTTAGGCTTTACACTGGCACACAGCAGTAACACATCTATCAAGTGAAATCAGGAATAAATTGTTCCACACAATTATGTTTTTATTATAATATTGTAATAACATAATAATAATGTTAAAATAAGAGTATTTTTGACAACAAATGTTCTTTCAAGGGTGAGAGCTGCAGATCCACAAACCATTAAATCAATGAAACTTTAAAGTAAAATTCTGGAATGATATCAGGTAAGTACTGGGTACACCTGCAGAATTTATATTATATTAAAGGAGACAATACTTAATCTGAAGAAGAAAGGAGATAGCCCATTAGAAAATTGCAATTTCCATGGGTAGTTATAATTTCCTGGGTTTGAGTCTAATGAGGTCAATAACACAACATAAAATAGATAATAACCTCCCAGTCTTGGAGGTGCTATTTTCTTCTGATCATTAGCAAAGTAGGAATTTGACTCAGTTCTTGCCCTGGACTGTGATCTCTGTGTCCATGGAATGACCATCACCTGATGCAATTCAAAAATGGGTTAAATTAGGCTCAAATACAATTCCTAATGCTGCAAAGTGTTCCTGAACATGGAAATGGCCTTGAGAGGTGAAAGCAAGTCTGTCTGTCTAATACCACAGTGACCATAGAGTTCAGGAGCACTCTCCTGTGCCCTTGTGCTCTGAGATGGCCCTGCTGGAGCAGGAAGGTGGCACCACAGGAGCCACTGAGGGCCCTTCCAGTCTGCACCAGTCTGTGATTCCACATTTGGCACTGGTGAGATCCCATCGGGAATGCTGTGTCTTGGGCTGAGGACAGGAAGATGCTCATAGAGCTGGGACCGCTCCACCGAGGGAAAGGAAAGACTGGGGAGTCTTACTCATCTCTTTTTGTGTATAAATACCCAATAAAAAGGTATAGAAAAGATAGACCAGGCTCTTTCAGCTGTCTCCAGTGACAGGATGTGAGGCAGCAGTGGGTCCAAAGTGAAATAACAGAAATAGGATTTAAGTAATTTAATTCATTATTATTATTTATATATTTGTTATCTTGAGAGGGATCAAACACTGACATAGGCTGCCCAGAGAGGCTGTGGATTCACCATCCACAGATCATAGAATGATAAAATCATGGGATAATTTAGGTTTAAAAAGACCTCCAAGATCAAGTCCAACCTTTGGCCAGGCACTAGGTTGTATCAAGAAGTGCCACACTCACTCATTTCCAGAACACTTCCAAGGATGGTGAATCCATCACTTCCCTGTGGCACTCTGGATATGTGATTGGTGCTGTTCAGAGACCTAGTGAACACAATCTGGGCAGTCTGCTCTGGTCCTTTCTGACCAGGCATTTGGTCTGGATCTCTTCCAGGGATGCCTTCCCATGTCAGCAGTGCTGGGATTTTGTGGGAAAGTGGAACATTTACATATACTTGGATCTCAGCAGCAGCATTAACACAGGTTGTTTTGTACTTTTGCCTTTTCCTACTAATTTCTACCATTTTGTCTGACTTCTCTCTCTGTTGAGATAACCTCTCATGGGCTGCCTATCCCAAGAGTGAGGTCATGCTCTCGAGTGATCACTGTAGAGCCAGTCACAGTTTTATCTTTGTTTTTCCATGTATTATCCTCTAAATGTACCTGTAATGAATTTATAAAGTGCTATCCTTGGGAATGCTCAAGTGTGCTCTATTTTCAGAAGTGTTTCAGGAGCATTATTTTTAAGAAGCATTAAGATTGAGACTGTAAAATATTGAGACTGTAACAATAAGACCTTTTTTCAGACAAATGTATGAAAATTAAGGTCCTTCTAACATCTGTCTGTTTGAATACACAGGAGTAGATACAGCTGCTCTTCTCCAAGCAAGGAAAGCACTTGTAGTGCAAGCACTTCATGGAGTGAATAAGTGTGATTAATAACCAACCACTGTTAATTAGCTGCCTTTCTCCTACTCTGTGCCAGAGGGGCTGGTAGTATAAATGACTGATTCCCTACAGTGCCAAATAAGCACAAGTTCATTATCCTTAATTTCAATTTCTTTTTACAATTTCCATTTTGACAAGAAATGGGTACATGGAATCCAAGACTTTCCAGGTTCACAGGTGTTTCCTCACTTGAGAGTGTGGGCCAGCACAAGAGTAGGATTCTTGATGATTTAGTAAGATTAATGATTCTTTAAATAATTTAATATAAATTTAAAAAATATATATACAATCTACTTCTGTTGGTTTGGGTTTATTTCCCAAATATTTCGTCACATCTGAATAACTTTAAAAACACTATTTTTTATATGCAATCCCAGGTAATGGTGACATAATTTGGCCAAAGACCATACTAACTTCTTGAGAAGACTTAGAGTGACCCTCAACAGAGGTGGGCACAACGTTTTGAAGATCAATAAATTCATTGAAATGTATATTTTGCATAAAAAAGATATCAATAAGCACAGATAAAACTGAGTCATTAATTTCATATGGGAAAAGAAGGAGTTTATGTGAAATGTTTCAGCATTTCTGAATGAAACATCCCCTTTCATTTTAAAGTAGTGTTTTCATTTTTAATTGATTTTTTAAAAAGTTAATTAGGTCTAAAATGAAATAAAGCATTTAATTATATGTCAAATTGAAAATATTTAGTTGATTAAAAATTTCCTTGGTCCAGAACTCTTCCAAGGATCTAATTTCTAAAACTAATTTTCTCCTTGTCATCTAATGTTGATCTGAGTGTTCTTGTTCTACTTTTGAAAAGCTCTGTAGGCATTTTGGAGGATAAACTTCCATGGTGAGGAGTGCAAGGTCTGGATACACCTTTAGGATTTTAATGCACACAGGTTTTCATTTACTTTTCCAGTGGAGGGCACGACAGAACTTCAAAACCCCTGAAGTGTAACCATCCATGTGAACTCAGTATCTGGGGTGTTAAACATAAATATCCAGCCTCTCACAGGGGGGAATTTCTCCTCTCCCTTTTGCTGCAGTCTTCTCTTCAACATTCCAATTTATTCACAAGTCTGTGGATACTGGTTCCCTCTGAGCTTGCACTTCATGGGATGCCCCATGGGCTTCCCTTGGACCTTCAGGATTGGTTTAAACATTGTTTTTATGCAGATGTCTGTCTGCCTCTTGCCAGACTCTGGTGGTGTCTCCCCATTTTACTCCCAACAGCCAGGAAATTTGTATATCTTACAGTCACACTGGGTTTTTTCCCCATGCAGTTCCTCTGACACAGGTTGTGTGTTTCTCCAAAGTCACTATTAACCCCACTGAAGGCTAATTGGAGTGTTTCTAATGAGGGCATGTTTCAAATGGCTGGAAATGCCTGGGGTGCTGGGGACAGAGGAGCCCAGGTGTGCCCAGGTGGAGCAGAGGCCCAATGGCCCCTGGGCTGTGCCAGGCCTGGTGTGGGCACAGGCCCAGGGCAGTGGCTGTGCCCTGTGCTGGCACTGCTGAGGGACCTCGAGTGCTGTGTCCAGTTCTGGCCCTCGTGGCCAGAGAGACCTTGAGGGGCTGGAGCGTGTCCAGGGAAGGGAACGGGGCTGGGGAAGGGTCTGGAGCACCAGGAGGGGCTGAGGGAGCTGGGAAAGGGGCTCAGCCTGGAGCAAAGGAGGCTCAGGGGGCCCTTGTGGCTCTGCACAGCTCCTGACAGGAGGGGACAGCCGGGGGGGTCGGGCTCTGCTCCCAGGAACAGGGACAGGAGCAGAGGGAATGGCCTCAGGCTGGGCCAGGGCAGGCTCAGGGTGGACACCAGGAGGAATTTCAGCATGGAAAGGGTGGCCAGGCCTTGGCAGGGGCTGCCCAGGGAGGTGTTGGAGTCCCCATCCCTGCAGGTGTCCCAGGAAGGCCTGGATGTGGCACTCAGAGCTCTGGGCTGGGGACAAAGTGGGGATCAGGCACAGCTTGGCCTCGATTGCCTTGGAGAGCTTTTCCAACCTCAGTGATTCTGGGATTTGTCTGTAAAATGTACATTATATAACCTCAGCTCATCTAGGGACTGCATCAAGAATGAACCCTGAAACAAACAGCAAATCTTCATTTTATTCGAGATCATTTACCCTAAAAATTTATTGGAAATGAACATAGAATTTCATCACTTCATTTTACAAAATGGGTCTCCATAGTAAAATAGCAGGAGAAAAATCTTTGAAAAAAATCATTGCAACAAGACTTTAAAAAATACTTAGTGAAATCAATTGGATAGTTATGGTGCTGTTGCCAAAGTTTAATATTTGGGGGTTTATTTTCCTTCTACACTTCACAAGTTCTTCTGGGTAATAATCTCTAGTGTTGCTGGACACATTACTGCATTTAAAAGGATCCAAGGAAAATACTGTTTAGGAAATACCTAGTTATTTAAATATGATTATTAGGCATGAAACAGGTCAGCATTACATCGGTGATGACACATTTTGCAGCTCTTTTAAAATACTCATGGAAAAAATTCATCTTGCCATGGGCTCCGAGCAGTTAAACTTGTTTCTGAGTAATGAATGTATAAACATATTTCTGTATGTATCTGTATTTATATCTTCACTTTTCAAGGTGCAGATAGGGCTGTTTGGATTTGCTGTTAGAAATCTTGGGACTGTTAGGGATGCAAATGTCAGGCTCCTTGAAGGCAGAAGCTGTTTGGTTCTAAGTTAAAGTATATTTCCATACTTCCAAGTTGGGAGTATAAATGTTACAGTTATTTTTTAGTCACTTTTATATGTTCATGATGCTAAATTCCCGCAGATTTGGCATTTTTCCCTGGACTTTACTGCATAATGTATCTTTCCAATCTAACATTTGTCAGGAAGAAAAAATACTTTCATGCTAAGTTGGGTAATGTGCAAATCTCAAAATGAAACCTCTTCATAAACTGAACCCTGCACTCCATATGGACATGTAAACTGACAAATGTGCTTTATGCAAAATTATGGGATGAATGGGAAAAACATGTAGAAAAATAATGGGATTAAGACATAGAGTGGCTGGAGATTAACCACAGTAGACAGTCATGTTTGGATAGCTCCCCTCAAGGCACAGCACAGAGGAATATCATGGAAAATAATATGTTATAACAGCCCTCTGAACATTATTTCAATTTTAAAAATGGAAAACCTCTAAGCAGAGTTCTCATATTCTCAGTCAACACCTCTCTGCTCAATTCAATGGCCCTGCATCCTTTTTTATTACCCAACAATGTGGCATTTTATTTGTAGAGAATACAAATTACATGTATATTTTTTTTTCTGGAAAGAACCTCACCAGCACACACAATGCATATGCTGGTAACCTGGACAGAAAGGTTTCAAAATAATTGCACATTTTAACCCCCTTATTAACTCCAGGATGGAGTTCCAGCTATAAGGGCACAGCAGCAAGGCTGTTTTTGCAGTTGCAGGTTGGGAGAGGTTTCCTCTGGGCTTTCTTCTTCCCAATGTTTACTACAGAGTAAAATATTCATGAATAGCAGGTGTAATACATTAAATACGATGAGCCTGCAGTGGGAGGATGCTCCTGCTGAAGGAATTGGAAGTTGTCAGCACAGAGATGTGCTTGTCTAAGGAGATCTGGATGCAAGGATATGTGGAGGGACAGCTGCTTTGGGAGAATTTCTGGTTAATGACATGGAATAACAGAATCTCCTGAGTGGGAAAGGACCCACAGGATCATCCAGTCCAGCTCCTGTCCCTGCCCAGACACCCCAACAATCCCACCCTGTGCATCCCTGGGAGCTTTGTCCAAACCCTCCTGGGGCTCTGGCAGCCTTGGGGCTGTGCCCATGCCCTGGGGAGCCTGGGCAGTGCCAGCACCCTCTGGGGAAGAACCTTTCCCTGATATCCAGGAAAACCTCCTCCAACACATGAAAAACGACTCCAAGTTTTAAATATTTCTTGAAAGTTCACACTCTGTTCATCTCAGTGTGTGATTCACCCGCAAACTCCCAACTGCACCAGCTGGCTGGACTAGCGGAGGAGGAAACCAGAATATGGAAATATTCAAATCTGGAGTTGAAGACTGGATGGAAAGGAGCCCAGTTTATAGATATTTGATGTTGGACAGGATCAAAGTCAACTCCAGGGGCGGAGGAACCTGTGGGTGTGAGCAGGGCTATGAATTCAGGCAGTGAGGGAGCACCAGGAGCAGCAGAGCCCCAGCCAGCTGTGTTCCTGTGTGTGCTGGGAAGGGCAGCTGCACTTCCACGATCCCTGGGGGCCCCTCCCAACTTGGGATATTCTCTAAAGAGAAGGTGCTTGTCCCTGGCATGGAAAACGGTCCTCTGAGTGTCACTGCACTGCTCATGGTGATGCTCCCCACACCCCAGCACTGGTCATGGTACTGAGTAATCCAGGAAGTGTCATCCAGCATGTCCCTTTTTTCCAAGGGTTCCATTCCTTGTCATTTATGAGAAGTTTTAGAAATGGAACCACAGAAAACAAGCTGCTCACTAACCAGATCTTGGCAGTGCAAGACTATGGGTGTTTTGCAGCTGACTCTGTTACATTTAGTGTTTAAACTCTTTTTCCTTTAGCTGTTCCTCCCCTCAGCCTCCCAGCCTCCCAATAATTGAAGCTTGGAGAAATCTGAAAAACAGCCCCAAGCTCCATTTAACACTTCTGTACTTCTTTCCTTATATCACAATAACATAGGGTTCATTAAACACCCCATGAATATCATTACTGAGTTGCATCAGACACCTTGCCCTTGCCAAGGGCTATCCTTTTTATTAATGTGCCAGTCCTTTTAGTTTGGGTGTTTTTTTTCAAAATATGCTTTTATTTTTATTAAGCTTGCTGATAATGCCATATGTCTCAAGAATATATTTGGATTGCTTCAGTATTTACCCCTGTCAATTCCCATTTGAATACACAGACAGTTCTAGTTTTATAAGCCACTGGCAACACCAGCTGGGTGCTGTGGAGAACTTGCTGAGAAAAAATATTAAAAAAAGATAGAAACAAGACAGAAAAAAAGACACTTAGATCTGAAACTTCTTGCATGTGGCTCCACATTCCTTGCTGGTGTTCGTGACACTGTGAAATTTGGTGTAAGTGAGGGAAGAAAGAACTCTGGGGTTCTGGGAGAGAAAATCGTGCTCAGTAAGGGCAGCATCACAGCAGTTTGGTAGAAAAGTGATGGCACAAAGTACCACAAGTAATGAAGGAGTTTAGGATCACAGAATCCCAGAATGGTTTGGGTTGAGAGGGAGCTTCAAAGTTCATCTAATCCATCCCTCCTGTCGTGGGCAGGGACATCTATCAGAGGATCAGGATGCTCAAAGCCTGTGGAGA
Organism: Agelaius phoeniceus; assembly: GCF_051311805.1. Classification (NCBI taxonomy): domain Eukaryota; kingdom Metazoa; phylum Chordata; class Aves; order Passeriformes; family Icteridae; genus Agelaius; species Agelaius phoeniceus. The sequence goes on along the minus strand of NC_135272.1, from coordinate 12,716,152 downwards.
GCTATTCCAGCCCTCTGATCATTTTAGTGGGCCTGCTCTGGACATGCTTTAGTAGCTCCACATCCTTCCTGTGCTGGGCTTGAGGGCTGCAGCAGGTGGGGTCTCACCTGAGCAGGGCACAGAGGCAGAATCCCCCCTTTCCTGCTGCCCACAGTGGGGGCTCAGCCCAGGGCAGGGGGGTTCTGAGGATATTGCTGGGGCATGGCCACTTTTTCACCCCTCAGCACCCCCAGTCCCTCTCAGCACAGCTGCTCCCAACCCTGGCATCCCCTGGCCTTCTCTGCCATTGCTCAGCTGCAGGACCTGGCTCCACACCTTTTGAATTTCATTAAGTTTGCATTTTCCAGGATTCTGGCAGAGTCCCTCTGGATGTTGTCCCTTCCATCTCCTGTATAAACTGCACCTCTCAGCTTGGTATCCTCTGCATTTGCCCAGACTCTTATGAATAATCACTGGTTTGTAGTGTTCTGATGTTGGAACCCTGCTTACTGAGAATTTTAGACTTCCTGTGCTCACAGGCACTGACCCCCAAGAGAACACTGCATCTGACCTGAGGCTGTGGAGAAGGCTTCCAAAATTGGATAGAACTGGAATTATGGGTGTGGAGCTTGAATACAAGTGTGTAAGGTCCCATAAAAACTTAAGAGTTTAAGGTTTTAGAATATAGTAATATATTAAAAGCAACATGGAGGTTTTAGGGTAGAGGCTGGTCCTTCTTCTTCTCCTGCTTCTTCATCTTCTTCTCCATGGGTTTGGGTGGTTTTGTGCAATTGGATAAAAAAGTCCTCAATGCAGGACACGGGTGGTTGGTTATTGGGTTAAAAGTAAAAATAATTTAGGTGTCATTTCTTAATTGGACAGTTTATCCTTAAAAGGCCTTGTACAGAGAGAAAGAGGGCTCCATTTTTAGTTTGTTTAAGTGCTGCAGAACTCTTGGTTTGTGAGACTGTAACATGGATAAGAACTAATAAACATCCAAGTCCAAACAAGAAATTCTGTCTTGAGCATTTAATCCTGACCCTGGCAAAAAGAAGATAAAACTCAACATTCTGACAGTACAGAAAACAATAAAAAAATGCACCAATCATGGTTTAGTTCAGCCAAAATGTATTAGTATATCTCAGGAAATAAATGCTGAATATTTTTCGTATTAATTCACACTGACACAGACATCTGAAAATTGTCTGCTTGCTTTAGTTTGAATGCAACCTGGATCATTTTCATCCAATTGCAGGTGCTGTGTCCTAGCCTGACCAATCCACTGGCCTTCATACAGAGAATGAATAAAAGCTGCTCAGGAGGTTTAATTCTTGGCAAGTGTCAAAAAGGTCCTGTTTTCACTACAGTGCATTTGTTCTGTGTTTCCCAGTGCTCAGCTGTCGGCCAGAGCTCGCAACACTGACCAAAATGTTCCCTATTTTAAATATCTGTGTACAGATTTAGGGCATTTCTGATGGATTTAAGAACACATCCTTGATGCTTTGAAATATCACAGAACCCCAGAACAGTTTGGGGTTGGAAGGGACCTTAAAACCCATCCAGTCCCACCCTTGCCATGGGCAGGGACACCTTCCACTGCCCCAGGTTGCTCCAAGCCCCATCCAACCTGGCCTGGAACAATTCCAGGGAAACCCAGACCATCCTGAGATCCCCTGACCCTGCAGTTTGGTACATCATCCCTTCCAGATTATGCTGAAATTTATCAGCTTTTTCCACTTCTGCAAACCATAGAAGGCTTGAGAACAAACCACAATGAATTAATTTAAAAATATACTCACAAAAAGCCTACTTATTACAGTTTTGAACTTTGCCACTGATTACAGAATCATTTTGTGGTTAATTAAGGATAAATTGTAAACATTCTGGCAGCAACAGAAAATTATACAAAGGAGATTCAGTCACCCTCTCCCAATTTAGAAGGAAGAATAAAAGAACAAGGAAGCCTCTGGCATCTTCAGCAGATAATGGCAGACTTGATTAGCTCCAATTTCTTATTGAAAAGAACCCAGCTGGTACAATTAAATACATTTCATATGTCTTAGGCAGATGTTCGTGAAAGTTTTTTAAAACAGATCCATAAGAGCACAAAAAATTATTCCAAACTGCAAAGTTCTTTTCTTTTTTTTCTGTCCCTGGTTTATGCACACACCTAAATCAGGTGTTCAGATCTCAGCTTTGAGAGGAAAGTCAAGGAGATTGTACAACACATTTTCCTTCACCCTGAGCCCTTAGAGTTTACGCTGGGTTACGGACATGCAAAGTAATAAATGATAAAATAAAAAAAAAGTCAGAATACCTATTTATTTAATTTAATTTAATTTTTTAACTTAATTTAATTTAATTTAATTTAATTTAATTTTATATTTTATTTTATTTCATTTTATTTTATATCTTCTTCTTAGGAAGAACTTTGTGTTCTCTTTTGTGTTGCTGTTCTATGCATATGTCCCTGTGAGGTTGGGATTTTGTCCCAGCTTCTTGCTTTAGTGAGCCTGTGTCAAGCAGCACAGCTAAAAGCCTATTTCTTATGTCTCACTGGGGCTCTATCATCTGTTAATGTTTAAAGGTTTCTGTAATCATGAAACACTGTAGAAAAAATTATGAACCTGGTCTAGAATTAATTCTAAGCCTAGGCTTAACATCATCTAAGAAAAGCTCAGTGTAAATGGTTTTTTTGTTTTCATCTCCAGCACTCTCTTCATGAACAATACAGTCCCATATGATTTTTTTTTCCTTTTTTCCCTCTTTCCTAAATTTCACCCAGGAATTAAGGGCAGTCTGGTGGAGAGAGATATTGCAGCAGCTTTTGTAGTTTCTGTGGTGGATATTAATGATTTTGTGACCATTTTGCTTGCTAGAATAATTTGAGGACATTCTTATATTTACCTTTTGTTTTTTTCTTTATAAAGAGAAAATATTTATTAAAAATTTATTAGGCAAGACCCTTATGAATATGTGTGTATTATATATATATACACCTATATAAATATATACATATATATGCATACATGTATAAATATGTAAATATATACATATATATGCATACATATAAAATATGTAAAATATAAGTTTCTATTTTACATTTATGTACCCATTCATAGATGTAAAGCATGAGTATAAATTTTACAGGTGGTTTTCTTACTCAGTGATAAGCTACTAAAGGCTTGCTCATTCTGATTTGGGAGGGGAAATCAGAGCAACAACAAAAAGAAGATTCCATGCAAGTCGAGCAAAAGATGTACAGAGAAAAAGATGACTTTTAAACAGAAGATCCCAAACATGAGTGCCCCACTCCTTAAAGAAATCTGTGATGTCTGAGCAGTCTCCCCCAATGAAGGAATTTCAGTTAGAGGAAAATTTAAGTATTTCTTTATTTGTTTGTAAATATAATGCATAAATAAACAAGAAATATCTATTTTCATGAAATTTTGATTAAGCAAAATTCTTCAGAGCCAGGTGTGAATGGATCTCCTTCATGTTGAAGCACACTCCAGCAAGGGAACCAGAACTTATTCATATTGTGCCGTGCAGCACAATTCCAGCAGGTTGTAACAGTGGGAGCCCAAACCTAAATGGAATCACTGCACAAAACTTTCCATTGTGGGTTTTAGGAGCCTCCCCGGGTCACACAAGAGAACCTGGATGGCTGTTGGACAGAACAAGTGGAATATGCTCATTTATTTTGCTGTTAAAGCAGAGAAACAGGGCTTTGCTTCCTGACAGCTCCTGCTCCCTCTTCCATCCAAGGGCTTTGATCAGCTCCATGAACAAAGAACAGCACTGGACAGTTGGAGATTTCTTTGTGAATTGACTTCTCTGATATTGACTCTGCTTTTTCTAAGTTTCAACATGAGAGGACAGAGAATTAGTTGCTGCAGGGATTCTTTTTTTGTTGTTTTTGTTCTGCCTGTGTGAACATGAAAGAGCCTTGTTTGTGTGCACATTTGGAATTCCTGTGTACTCCTTCATTCTTTGTTTTTAAAAACCAAAATAAAGTACCTGAGGAGCTCATGCCCTTCTTTCTTTTCAGAAGAATATGCAAAACTTCCAGTGCCAATCTCAAAAGGTGGTGAAAGCTGAAGGAGGGGTTAAAATGTATTGAAATTTTTTTTTATTATTTTTACTATATAATCCTAAATCATAATAAGGGATGATCCATAGTTGTCTCTGTTTATTAGGAAAATGCCAATTATTTAATTGGTTGTAGCTCTCTAAGCATTTTCTCCTTGGCCTTCTACACACCCCTAGTACCTGTGTGAGTTTGTAAGTAAAGATTGCCTGATAAGTTATGTGATCCCAATTTAGGCCATGGCCACTGAAACACATAATTACCCTCATTATCTTCTTTTAGTGCCTGTGTTTAATCAGGTACCACACACTTTATTACCCAGCCTTCTTGGGTTAAGAGTCAGCTACACACTTCAATGATCTGGAGGAACCCAAAAGAGAATAAATCAAAATAACCTCACCTCACATAATATATTTTTCTATGAACATTTGTTTTGAAAAAAAACCAATATTTGAATGCCGTATTCTTATTGGCAGCCAAGCCCATACCACTATAAAAGCCTCTGCATTTATGTCAGTTTTAAATTCCATTTCATATTGTTAAAGATTAGTGAATGGTGGATTCTTGCAGTCATTTAAAGCCAAGTGCTTTGCTTTGTTTACCTTTGCAAAAGTCATCAGCTGTGTTTTGCTGTAGTTTTAACTATGCAACAAAATATATTTTTAAAAGGATTTTTGCAATAACAATATCATTGTGTATGGGGTCTATATTATGTTGCAGTTGACTTATTTTTAACTTGAACCCTTTGAAATACAGAGCAATATGTGTCACAGAAAACTGAAGAGTGTTTGGGTAATCCACAGAATTTATTTATCCACTTCCAGCAAAGGAGACAGCATTTACTCAGATTAAACATGCGTTTCCTGAGACTATTCATAAACTGGTTTTCCCTTTTGTTTTTCTTGAAGCCTTTCACTTAGAGTTTTCAAGACTAGACAAGATATCTCCAATGGGATTAGACCCCTATAGCTCAGCTGAGCAAAGCTGGTCACCTGGAGTACCTTGCCAATCATAAACAACCTGCCAGATACAGGTTTGGGAATCAAATCAAATTGAATAGAAGAGAATCATTCCAAATGGAAGGGGCCAAAAAAGATCATCTGTCCAACTGCCTGAGCACTTCAGGGTTGACCAAAAATATGTGTTAATGCCTCAATCACCACCAGGCTTGGGGCATCCCCCAGCCCCTGAGGAAATCTGTTCATTGCTTGACAGAACCCTTTTGGTACTTCCTAATATCCAGTCTGGATCTCCCCTGACACAGCTTTCAGCTTTCCCACAGCTCCTGGCACTGGGTCCAGGAGAACAGAGTGCCATGTCCCTCTCCACGTCCCCCAAGGAAGCTCCACAGATCCATGATGTGACCCCTCAGCCTTTGTTTCTCCAAAGCAGACAAAATATGAGCTCTCAACCACTTCTCACAGGTTGTGCCTTCCACCCCTGCCTCCAGGATTCTTCAGTCAGATGTGCCCAAATCTCCTCAATCCTTTGAGAGCTTTCCTTCACCCAGTTCTTCACTCCTTGCATCACGACCCATCCCACAACTGGACAGCTTGGCCAGAGGGATGCAGTGAGGGACAGTATCAAAATCCTTACTAAGAACTGCAGGAAAACTGCATCCAGTGTCTCTTTCCTTCAGGCATGGAGCTGTGACCTTATCACAAGAGGAGACCAGAGCAGTTTGGTGGGACCCACCTTTGGGAGCCCATGTTGATTGTACAATGGATGGACTCTCAGTAGCAGCCATTGCCATTCTCCATATTTTTCCAGGTGCTGAGTTTGAGCTCCCAGGTCTGTAGCACCCTGGGGTCTTCTCTCACGGCCTTCTTGTAAACTGAAGAATTGGGCTTGTTCAGCTCAGCCTCCTGGAGAAGAGAAGCTTTTGGATGCCCTCATTGTGGCCTTCTAGTGCCTAAAGGAGATGAAAAAAAAGAGGGAGAGAGACAATTTACAAGGGCCTGGAGTGACAGGAGAAGGGGAATGGCTTCCCACTGCCAGAGGGGAGGGTTAGATGGGATATTGGGAAGGAATTGTTCCCTGTGAGGGTGGGCAGGCCCTGGCACAGGGTGCCCAGAGAAGCTGTGGCTGCCCCTGGATCCCTGGCAGTGTCCAAGGCCAGGCTGGAGGGGCTTGGAGCAACCTGGGATAGTGGAAAGTGTCCATTTCCACTCTTCCCTATCCCTGATATCCCTGCCTTCCTCCTGGCACAAAACAGATACGGGACCTACCTCAGTTATGCACATCAGGACTTTTGAAGTTCTGTTTGCCAGCTCAGGTTACTCCTCTACAAAAATTTAAAAGTGCATTCCATAATCCCAAAAAGGCTTCTCCCCAATATTTTCAGAACATAGCACCTTCAGAACATAGCACCTTCATCTATCCTTAAAAGCTGTTCCCTTATCTCAGTAAGAAAATTCAACTTCACCTTGTATCACTGGAAGAATGCATTTTTCAAATACAAAAAATGAATAAATCTGCTTCATCATGTTTAGCCAAAACAAAGTAATAGCATTCCTTGGACTCTCATGTGCACTGTTAGTTTCCCTCTCTTTCTTTTCTCTATTATATTGATATACCACAGTCTTTGTGTTCTTCTTTCACCATAATTACCTTTTTTTCAAGTATTATTTGTTCTTATATCTCCAGTCCATACCATGTATTTTTTTCTTAACACAGGCCACAGATTCTACTGGAATCCAGTAGGAGTTAGGTTTCCAGTTTCTCATGGCACTCTGGGGGATTTCTGAGCTGGACAATCTTATCTTTTAACATTTGTATTTTTTTTTGCCACTCTAAATATTATATTGTCACTGCCTTCCTGAGCAGCTCATAGCTGTTTATGACTGCTTGCTCTCTTATCTTCCAATCCAAAAAGCATTCCTTTTACTGGCAGAAGTATCTTCCTCATGACCAAATTAATGGTTTCAAAAAGCCCTGAATGATCCAGTCGTATCCATCCCTTTGGTCTTTGCACTTGGTCTGTTTATTCTCAGATTTTCTGTGCTATGCCAAGTGTTCCTTCTGTTTTTGTTTATTCTCTGCATTGATTCATATTATCCAATCCATATAATTCCACTAGATTTTATTGCATATTATAGCTAGTTTTTAGGAGGGGGGAGGGGAAAAACAAAGATGAAAATACACAACAGTAATAGAGGATTAAAGAAAAAACTACAACAAAACATAATGTGCAGTTTTTAAATAAAATACCTCCAAAATACCGTCTGAAGTCATAAGACCTCTTGAAAACACACAAAGATAAATCTATCTCACATTTACTGACAACTCAGCTAAAACTCAATTTCCATTTATCCAGAGCTCTCTATGTAGTAGAGGGGACTAAAGGATTTATTTGCCAGGTGAATTCAGTGGGTGAAGTAAGACTACATGAGAAGCTTTGTTACAAGAGAACAAATATCTCTGTAATGCAGTGCTTGCTGTGTTTTGGACAGGAGCACAGAGGAAGGGAAGGGACCAGTCTGCCCTTTGGGCTCTCCAGGCTGAGAGGCATCATCTGACTGAACAGCAAGGGCACTCTTACCAGCTCTGAGCTTTTCCAAACTCTCTAGAGCTTTAGATTCCATGGGGTGTTGCCATGGGTATTTCTTCATTTTCATTGTGCAGCCTGAGAAAATGTTTCCCCTTACTGTATTTAAACGTGCTGCAATGATATTGCTAAATTATTGCTCCCAGATTTTGTGTTTTGACCCTTTTTTTCTCCTCCTACCACTGAATGTTTCACCCCCAGCACTTCTTTCCTAGATGAGGAGCCTTCCATTACTATGTTAAAGAATTAATTTGATCTCCATCACCCTCACAGCACATCCCCATACCTCTTCTACTTATTTTACTTTCTTTTCTGAGGTTATAAAACAAAGCTACATGTAACAGGCAAGAATTCTGACACCTGCTTTTTCACACACTGTTTTGAGTGCTACAAACTGAGTTACTCTTGAGCTATATAAAGGCAAAAACTTCTGGCAATGAAAATATCTTTTGTTACCTTAAACAAAAGAGGAGGTTCTGATTTATGGCAACAGCACCAGTGCTGGGCATTCTGCAGCACAGATTTATTTATGAGTGCAGATGGAAAGATGTGTTTGTGCAGTTAAGTGCTCATTACACACCAAGCAGCTGCTTAGGAGTGCCTGGGGTGAAAATGCTGATTGGGGTGCTAATAAATTATTCCAAGTGAACTCTGCTCAGAGAGGTCTTTCACTGGTGCCGATGACATTGAGCATCTGTGTATCCTCCAGTAGCTGTCCCCGGCCCTCACTGGCCTGTGGGCAATGTTACACAAGAAAAACCCTGTGGGCAACATCCAGTTTTGCTCTCCTTGTTACCTTCAGCTTTAATTTTTCATTTTCTGTGGCTCCCAGCAATTCTGTTGTCTCTTGCAAGCAACATGTTCCTAGAGAGCTGAACGGGAAGGAGGAGCACACAGAGACAGACAGGGATTTTCTCACTCCATTTCCATATGCCATTTGCATGATTGTGCCTGGAAGGGATCAGATCACTTCTGCATTGATAAATCTGAGGTGGAGATCAGAACTGCTCCATCTGAGGACAGGCTGGCACTAAATGCTGATGCTTGTCAACACCACACAGTGTTGTGTGTGCCTGTCACATGCTCATTAATGTGTTTTACCTGCTGTGTCTGTACCAACTGACAGGGGAAAGCTGCTGCTCCTCTTCAGCAATAAAACTCAGGAAAAGCTGAGGAGAAAGCTCTTTTGCACAAGAGATACTTAAATGCTGTCTTTAAGGTATGACTTGTGGTTTCTTTTTGTGGATCAGTGTCTTGGTTTGAAAGACAGGTGTCTTCCAAGGAGGGCAGGAACCTCCTTTGGAATGGAAAAAGTATGACCCCCTTTCCTCTGAATTATTGTAACTTTGAAATGATGGGGCTTTCAGGAAAAGATATGGGGAAAGTAATGACAGTTCTTTACTGGATTATATATATATTTTAAAAAATTATATATATACATAACACAGCAAACAAGCAGCACATGAACCCAGTCCCTGCCTCTCTTGGCCAGGAGAGAGAGGGAGGGAGGGAAGGAAATGGCGGAAGGAAGGAAGGAAGTGGCGGAAGGAAGTGGCGGAAGGAAGTGGCGGAAGGAAGTGGCGGAAGGAAGTGGCGGAAGGAAGTGGCGGAAGGAAGTGGCGGAAGGAAGTGGCGGAAGGAAGGAAGGAAGGAAGGAAGGAAGGAAGGAAGGAAGGAAGGAAGGAAGGAAGGAAGGAAGGAAGGAAGGAAGGAAGGAAGGAAGGAAGGAAGGAAGGAAGGAAGGAAGGAAGGAAGGAAGGAAGGAAGGAAGGAAGGAAGGAAGGAAGGAAGGAAGGAAGGGGGGAGCCAGTGATCCCCCAGACACAGAGCAAAAGAAACCCAAAAAAGGTATAGGATAAATAACCATCCCCAAGCCAGTCAGCTGCTCCAAAGAGATGATCCCCCTTCCTGGTGTACCTTGCAGCTCACCTCTCCCCTACATGAAACATGACAGGGAAAGTATTTGATCCTGTCTTAATTTCCCTCAGACATGTTGCTGACTTAGAATTTTTCTTCTATGACTCTTCAAGATCTAATAAAACTTTGAATTTTGTCCTTTTAGTATTTTCCTTTTTTAAATTCTCTTTTCTCCCTTTTCATTTTTTCTCTGTCTTTGCTCATGTCTTCCCCAGATAAGAAAGCAAATTCTCCTTAATCTTTCTACTTTAGGAAGCATTCACCAGATGCCTTTTCTCTATAATGAGACTAAATAGATAGAAGATATATTTTTTAATTCACCAGCCAAAAAAAAAAAAATAAGCAGGAGAGGCTAAAATGTATTTTTTCCTGATCAAATCCACTACCTGACCCTCAGATCCTGGAAATCTCAATTAACCAGCTTTATCTTGACAGTATGAAGTCACTAAAAATCAGAGCAGTGTTGGGATGTTTTTTAGACATTGCCAACGTGCATATTCACACTTCAACTCTTTTTCTGCTCCTATTACTTGTTTTCTTTAAGGAACATAAAAAATGTAGCTTGAAAATCAATGTTTTCTGTTTGCGTACTCAGTAGACAAACTACAAAAGCAGATAAGAAAAAAACCTCTCCAAATCAAATGCAAGAAAAAATATAAATAGAAGTAATTAATCATAAGTATGTTCAAACTGGAAGGAATTTTTGACTTAAAATATCTCTGACACTAAATTTTGAAGGCTCTGATTGTAGGATTTGTCTCTTCCTGCTGAAATAAACCTGGAGCATTTGGTAGAAAGGTTTGAATTAGCAACGATGCCATTTTCAGTTAATAAGACATTCTCTCAGTTTCCAATAATTGGAAGTGCTCAGATTCCTTCAGTCCTGTCACTCTCCCTGACAAAGACATTTAATCAGCCACTCAGAAAAAAACTCCCCTTTTTTTTCCTAATAAGACATAAAGAAACTCTTTCAGTTAGTAAGTCAAGACTTCTCTGCTACATTTTCTATTTTTCACTCCATTTGTTCCACCTGGAACGTGGAACTGGCTGAGGTGGATGGCCTCACCTGCAGGGACAGAGTTGCAGTATTAAATTGTACATACTCATTGCTTTGGTTGGTTGGGTTGGGGTTTTTACGTGTGAAAGTAACTCTGCATGTTTCATTGAATATTTTATCACCTTTTCCTGCTTGAAATTGCCACTGTTCTGCTGAGAGCACAGAGAAACTGAGATGCCAAAATGGAGTTTTCTAAAAACTTCAACTTGAATGTTTCCACGGGGTCTTGCAACCATTAACAGAAACTGGTTGTGGTTTTTACAGGGTTACCAGCTCTCATGACACCAGGGGAGCTTTGGATGGAGCATCAGGGGGGATTTCTTCCTGTAAAGGATGGACAGGCAATTGAAGGGGGGCTGCTCAACAAAGTGGAGTCCCCATCCCTGGAGGTGTCCATGGAATGACTGGATGTGGCACTCAGTGCTGCAGGCTGGGGACAAGGTGGGAGTTGGGCACAAGCTGGGCTCGACGGCCTTGGAGGCCTTTGCCATTCCCAGTGATTCTCTGATTCCACTTGTCTGCTCACTTGGCATTTTTGATAAAGCATAAAAGTGAATTATAAAATTTAAGAGTTAAATGGAAAATATGTGGATTGGGACAAGGCGATGTCAGCTTTGCTATCCAAGAAGAGGAAAGAATCACCTGGATTTCCCCATAATTCTGTGATTTTAATTGGCAGCCAGCACTAAGGAGGGATTACACACATGAGACAAGAGCATGTTTGCACCATAAAATTATATAAAACTCACAAAAAGGAATAGCTAATAAAGAAAAAATCATGGAAGCAAAGAGAAGAAAATGCAGCCACAAAACTTCTTTTCAGTTTGAGTCATATCCAATGTTTTCCTGCATCTGTCCATGACTGTGAGACCTAATGGCACTGGGCTGAGAGCTGCTCACAGTACTTGTGATCCACAAGGTTTAAACCACAAGGTTTAATCCCACTGATTAAATTTTGGTTAAAGAATTGAGTGTGCTGGTTTCAATGACCCTTTCCCATTGTACTGGGAAAAGGTCAAAGCCCTCCTTCTGAAGAACACTCCAGGTTCTCCTTCTGTGTTGTTTGGGTCCCTTTCCATTGTGTATGGATATAATAACTCTATGTCTTGTTTTTATCATCTGATAAAGACTAGCAAAAATAGCTGAATGCAGTGAAATGCTTCATGATCCCTCCAATGTCCTTCCAAGTGGATGTCCATGTTTTATTGGGTTCTTCCATTAGCTACCACTAGTGTTTGCAAAAATATTATTGAGAGTACAGCTCGGAGGTAAATTGCTTATAATCCAAGTGACATATCTGTCCTTTTTGGGACAAAAAGGGAAAAGCATCATTAACAAAGACTGAGGAACAGGTGGTTTGTGAGCAAGGCTGAAGTGCACGCCCAGGGCCATGTGGATTTGCAGATCCTGCCAGGAGAGCATGAGGCATTTGCATTCTGTGGGAGCTGGAGCTCTGATTTCCACCCCTGTTCCTGCACACAGGCTGCAGGGATGCTGTGCCCCAAGCTGAGCTCTGCTGCTGCCACTGCCTTTGCAAAAAATCTTGGGGAATGGCAATCTGTTATTCCCAGGAATTTTTAGCAATTGTGTTGTAAATAGCAGTGCATAATTTTTTTGTCATAAAACTTTCAAAAATGAATTTAATTTCAGGTTATGCAATAAACACCAAGTGTGCTCTATACTGATTTCAAAGCTACAAGATTATCTATCAATTTTTCAGCAGGCATGAAATGAGTTTCAAAGTTTATGGGCTTTTGCTCACTTCCCTTCGACTTTACTAGGGACAAATATGTGATTTGGAGTGAAAATTACAACGGGATGTTTTTTCATCATCTCAGTCCTCAAATGAAAAGCAAATGTGGTTGTTGCAGGTAATGTTACTGACTCAGGGAATAGTCACTGTGGGAACTGAAGCCAAAATGGAGCCATAGCACCCCCCATAAACCTTCCTGGCTAATTTGCTCATTGCTCTGGTCGCAGCACAGCTGTGTGGGAATTCTTGGCACCCAGGAGCACTCCATTTTCATTCCATCTCAACATTCAAGAGCAGAAATCTTTTTAAGGCAGTCCTGCAGTGCTCATTTAGAGTTAATAACCAATCCTCCTGGGGCCTGGCGTTGTGGGGAGAGGGAGAAGGCAGTGCTTTAGTGGTGCAGCTGTAGTGCTGCAAAGAGCACATAAAAAGAATAAATCTATAACATCACTTTCCCTTCTGCTGGAAATAAATAGCAAAACAAAACTTCTTTGGGTTGAGTGGTGAACAGCATTAAAGAGTAGCACCACAGTATTTTTATATGCTTCTGGAGAGGGTGAGGGGTCTGAGAAGTCAGGATTCAGGAGAAGTGCTGAGTGCTGAAGGCAACAGGATAAATGGAAACCTTCACCTTTTTTTTTATTTGGCAGCTATAACTAAAGCTTGAACGTCCTCCTCTTGGAATTGGTTTGTGATTTCTTCAATAAAAAAAATTAAATGTATCTTTTTTAGACCCCTACAACAACAACAAAAAAAAAAGCTAGACTAAGAAACTTGTACCTCAGGTAAGAAGAGAAAACTTGATTTTTGCTGTAAACTTTGGAGCTGACTACCTAAAATCATGAAATCATGTCTACATATTTAGTTATTATTAACATTTTTTTCCTTGTCTAAACACTACAATTTTTTAGAGAATTATGCAAAATATATTTTTTTAGAACAAAGGGCATAAAAAAAATTCCTCCTGCTTTTCCTTTTGTGCTCTTCTCTTGTACAGAGAAGCATATTGTATGTTTGCATGTAGTACAAGACGTGTAAACCTGGAGCTGTTTGCAAACAGTTCTGACTTCCAACGAGTGTACAGAACTTCAGTTCATCTCCTCAAGTTTATTCTTGTTTTTTGAAAGTCTAAAGGTCCCATTTCCTTGATTTTCTTATAGTTTTCACTTTTATTTAATTATTGCTTTCTTTAGAAAGCAGAAAAAATACCACTCAGATTAGCAGCTACACTTTTTTCATCAGTGCAAGAATAGCTTGGCAATATCCCAAATTTTCTAATAAGGAGAGCAAAGTGGTTACATAGCAACAAAATTTAAATCCTTATCATTTGAGTTTGTTTTTTTTTTCAAATCTGTCTTGACAGAACTGCATTGACAGTGATAATTTAAGAAGTTGATGTGTTTATAAGAATAGTTTCTGAGGTTTTTAGGACTCAAAGTTTTGGCTCTGTATTGAGTTAAGGTTGATGTGTCCATTATGCTCTGGACACAGAAGAATTTAAAAGAAGATTGGAAAATGTTATGTCTTGTGTGTTTCCTGAGTGGGAAATGACTCCCAAGGATCTTCCAGTCCAACTCCCTGCCCAGACACCCCAACAATCCCAGCCTGTGCATCCCTGGGAGCTTTGTCCAAACCCTCCTGGGGCTCTGGCAGCCTTGGGGCTGTGCCCATGCCCTGGGGAGCCTGGGCAGTGCCAGCACCCTCTGGGGAAGAACCTTTCCCTGATCTCCAGCCTGACCCTGCCCTGACACAGCTCCAGCCATTCCCATTGACAAGTTAATTAAATCAAGATCCATTGCTCAATGAAGGACCTTTTGTAAGAGTTATCATTATTTGTTAATTAATTTAATGTTCAGCAACAGTCAAACTTTCCAAGAGAGAGCATTTTAAAATATGATTCACATTAAGTGCTCTCCAAGTTTCCTTAAAATACAATCCATTCTCAGGATGTTCAACCTCCTTATGTATTTTTTTAAAGTATATTTTTACTGAAGTAAAAATGTATTTTTAAAAATATATTTTAAAAAGACATTCAGCAATATCTTAATATATTAATATAGTAATATAATATTGTAATATCATAATATATATTTTATAATATATGTTATATAATATAATATGTATTATATTATATTATATACTAATATAATATGCTAATATAATATATAATTTAACTATATATTCTATTTTATATTTTATATTTCATATTTTTTATATTTTATATATATATTTATAATGTATATTACTATAGCAATATTAATATAAATTCAGTTCAAATTTATTTTATTGATTCCTTGGTAAGTCATTCCTTTGTCAGACATTCTGTCATTCATTCTGTACATGTTGGGGAGAACATGTACCCCCATGTTCTCTCCAGGTTGGTTTACCCCTGGGTGTTACCCTCCCTCAAAGCTGTCCCTCATGCCATTCCCCACCCATTGTTCCAGCTCTTTCCCTGCCTGTCAAGGCAACCTAGCCCTTGATTCCCAAACTTTCCCTGCCGCTTCAGCCTCGGGCCAATCCCTGTTTGCAACACCCCTTTGGAATTCTCCTATTCCTGGAGGCCCCATTGGCTCATGTGACCCATCATCTCCATCCTCCTACCCCAAAAGGCCCCGGAATCCCCTCACTCATCCCCTGAGGATTCCCTGTTAGTTTGCTGTTTGTATCTGACTTGTAGCTGCACAAACCCCCTTGGACAACACAGCCAGGGGTTTTTTTGTCCTGCTGCCTTCTGCTGGAATATACTTTTCCTTGTGGAATCTCAAGGTGGAGAGCCTCCTCCTTTCTTCTCTTCCTGGTTCTTGTCATGGCTTGTGTCTGGCACCTTAAAGCAAGCAGCTCTAAAGATTCTGCCTCTGGTAAATCCCCATCCCGGGGCAGTTCCCCAGTCCTGGTGTGGCACCAGAGTTCCAAGAGCTGGCCCAGGCTCTGGCAGTCACTCCACTGAAGAGCTTCAATCTATTTTCCTTAACCTCTTTGTGATATGCAGTAACCCAATTAAAGTCTATTGCCATGGTTTTAGAGATAATAGGTTTCACTTAAGAGAGATCATGCCCTCTGCCAAAGGGCTGAAAAGAGAAAAAGGGCTCTGAAGTACATAGGGATTAAAATCTTAAATGGAAAAAAAAATTTATGTTATTCCCTTAAACAAATCTTGGGCTATGAATCTAGCAGATATATTATAAACTTCTAAAAATGACAGAGCTTTGTGTTTGTTAGCTGGAGAGAGGGGAAAAACACAATCCTGTGTTGCTTAGGCACTCAAGCCAATGGAGAAAATAAACTGTTCTTGTACCCAGTGAACTTCTAAAACCTGTCCAGAGGCGTTGCTGCTCCTTTTTCCTCCTGCCAGATATCCCAGTGCAGTTTGTCTTTGTTCCAGTCCCACTTTCACAGGAGGATTCAGCCCCAGACACTCCACTCCACCCCTCAGTTCAGCCCACTTCAGGAGTTTCCACCTCTATCTGGAATTTAGCATCCCTTGTCCAATCAGGAGTTAGGTCATCCTGCCTCACTTAGAAATGAGCTCAGGATAAAATATTGATCATTCTGTAAACTTGATCCCATCATCCTCCATTGGGTTTGGAAGTTTCCATAGAGATGACATTTCCTGCTATGCCTTGTACCATTTTCCAGCTCCAGCTGGGCTGCAGAGCAGCAAAAGCAGCATCAGAAAGGAAGCACCTTCTGCAAATTCCCAGGAAAAAAAAAAAAAAGAGGTTTAATTTCTTTAATATTTGATTGGATTACAAATCATTCTCAAATGCCTTCATGATCACAGAACTCCATCTGGATGCATCAGATAAATAAAATATGATAAAAGATCTGTTCCCACAGCTGCTGGGAAACAAAGAACCCAAGTGTAAAGACCTTTTCCTGAGCCAGAGAAGGCAAAGAGGATTCATTTACAATTATATACACACTCACCAGAGAATTCCCCTAGAAAATCAAGATAGAAGGCCCACTGAAAAGTACAGAGGCTATTGCATACATGATGTATGCAACACCAAGTTTATAATCAAGAGTTATGAGGTGAAAATACTGGGCTCATTGGGGAAAAGTTTTCCTTCCAGCAAATTTAACAATTCCATGATTTTGCCCTTTAGGATGCAGAGTAAACCACAGAAGAACTCACATGGTTGAGGAGGCAAATAAAAAAGCTCCAGATATGAGCTGTTAGATGACAATTTCAAAAATGGCTTTTATGTGCCCATAGCTCCAGTTAAAACTGGGAAACTGCAAGAGGAAATAATGGTGAATATTCCAGTGGAGGAAGGCAGGGTTAGATGGGATATTGGGAAGGAATTGTTCCCTGTGAGGGTGGGCAGGCCCTGGCACAGGGTGCCCAGAGCAGCTGTGGCTGCCCCTGGATCCCTGGCAGTGCCCAAGGCCAGGCTGGATGGGGCTTGGAGCAACCTGGGACAGTGGAAGGTGTCCCTGCCCATGGCAGGGGGTGGCACTGGATGGGCTTTAAGGTACCTCCAACTCAAAGCAGTCTGGGATTTTGTGATTCCATGATCTGAAAAAGCAGGCAAATCTTTTGCTAATGGTGTGGAATTAACGTAGAGCAGTAAAATATCCTGGCTCATCCCAGTGAGCAAGGATTTGCCTTTGTCCTTTGCAGGGCTGTCCAGGACCAAGCATGAACAAGTTGGGTTGGAAGGGGCCTCAAAGCCCATCCAGTGCCACCCCTGCCATGGGCAGGGACACCTTCCACTGTCCCAGGTTGCTCCAAGCCCCATCCAACCTGGCCTTGGGCACTGCCAGGGATCCAGGGGCAGCCACAGCTGCTCTGGGCACCCTGGCCAGGGCCTGCCCACCCTCACAGGGAACAATTCCTTCTGTATCTATAGAATTATTGAATGGTTTGGGTTGGAAGGGACCTGAAAAATAATCTCATTCCAGTCCCTCCTTCCACATTATTCCAATATATTGATTGATGTCCACAGAGAGGAATCAATAATATTTGCTTCTTTAGCAAGGAAATGGGAAAAAAAAGGTAGAATATTAGAATATTACAAGATAAAAATAAAAAGCCACACGTAAACCCCCCCCAAACCAAACTAACAAACCAGCAGATGAAAAAAAAAGATAAAAATTTATTTCTTTTGATTCAGGAGTGGAGAGCAGCAAGCAAATTATTAGAGAGCAGATGGGGAAGAAGGCATAAAAATGTAACTTGTAACACAAAAAAAAATTGTTGGTGCTATTTTGGGAACTAGGGCTGTGTTAGGATTTGTACTGCAGAGGCTGCCTGGGATCTGGCCACAAGAAGGAGTGAACATCTGTGTTCTGTGGGTGGGCTGGAGTCCATGGATTTTTACAGATCTCCTGCTATGATGTGAGAAGGAAGATATTGTCATGCTGGGTGACATTTGAGATCCACTGGAATAAGATAAGGATAAATTGGTATTTGTTAGCTGTGAGACCAAGCACATAAAAACAAACTCCAAGTGCCACATGCTGTATTTGACCTGAGGGCCTGAGGTGTTGACTCCCAGGACTCCTCCATGAGCTCCCTCCCATCCCAAAATCTGCAGCCAAAACCTGCAAGATGGTTAATAATTATTTTTTTTTTCCCCCCAACAACAATGGACTGAAATGTTCTGCTTTAATCAGGAAAGGCTTTTCTGACTGCAGCTGGGGCTGTAGAGGGTTAGAGCTGCCTGCAGTTTCCTTCATCATTGTTAATCCGATATCAATCCAAGCTCGACCAGTCTCTTTATGGCTGTCTTTAAGGTGACAGGAAGAGTTAATTTGTCTATGTTTGAAATTTCTCATTCTTCAGTACAACATTGGGATAAAGATAGCACCAAGGGAATATATCCAACCCTTTTTATCCAGCTTTTGGCTCAGGAATCTTAGAAGGAAAAAAACCATTCATCAGCAAGATGAACCCTGACAATAAAATACAGAAATTAGTCTGAGCATTCTGTGAGAGGTAACTTATCTTACCAAGAGCAGGGAAAAAAAGGAAAAATGAAATTTGCTTATGCTGTTATCAGTAAAAGTGGGAGTCATTCCTGATTTTCAGTAATTTCAATGTTTCCACAATAATCTCTGCCATCTGAAATAATTCTTAGGGAAGGACTCTGCTCATGGGACAAAAATATTGACAGAAAATTATAGTTCTTGCTTCAAATTCCTGTATAAACTTGGATGAAATTCATTCCTGAAGAAATTTAACCAGGCCCCATTTTTACAGCGGCAAAAATTTTAGTAATGATGGCTCTCTCTTTGTTCAACGTGAACATCCCATGGAAATTCTTTGGAAAAGGGAATCTCAGGAGTTTTGCAGCTGCCAGGACTCCTCTGTTCAGAAAAGGAAGCCTCAGACTTGCTCACAGTTTTTTACTGTTTTCTTTGATAAAAACTGGTTTAAACGTGAAATCTTAATAATCTCACCCAGCACTAGGGATTTATAAGAAGCTTTTCCCAGGTTCACAGTGGAGGTGGGAATTGTTGTGTCTTCAGCTGGCTTTGGCTCAAGGTTTTAGTCCCTGAGCTTGACTTTCACGAGTTCACATTGAGCAAAACTTGAATGGGACCACTGGGTCATGAAATCCTTTTGGGTTGGTAGTCAGCTCCATAGAGGTAAATGATGGAATAACAAGGACTTTGACAAGGTCTTTGCATTTCCACAGAAGAACTATCCAGTATTATTTTATAATTCTGCTAAGGTAAATAGGAATTTTCTGAATCATTTTTAATTGAATGGACTCATGCCAAAAACCTGGCTGTCAGAAATCCCTTTTTCTAATGAAAAGAAGTAAGCCCCAAATGCTGCTGGCACCACCAGCTAAAAGAAAACCAATTAAGCTCAGATTAAAATAATTTTCCATTCCAGGAAAATCTGAGAATTCAAAGCTTTATTTGTTGGGGTTTTTTTTCTCATAGAAAGACTCCATAATTTAAAAATATATATGCAATTACCCAACAGAGGGAGAAAAGGCAAGCTCTGATAAATCCAATGTTCTGTCAATAATTTTGAAATATAAGGTATTTATATAGATATTGATGGATTGATTTTACTGCAGTAATATATTTTTATTGGATTATGATAGTCTAGTAATATCCAGGTCAATATTTAGAACATTTTAAAGGCCTAAATTCTTCTGCAATTTTAAGTCTGTACTATTTACACTGCCAGATTTTTTTACTTCCTTTCACCTTAGAGAAGCATCAATGTCTCCAAAGAGGATTTTTGAAATATTTTTAGGATGTAGGACTTACAGCTGTGTCTGTTTGTGTGAAGTCAAGGGAAAACCTTTGGCTTATATAAGTCTTTCTGAGTTTTAGTTTCTTGTTTATCATATGACTTTGGGATTTTTTTTCACTACTGATAACTTTTGGATTTTTTTTTTTAATGCTAAGTACATTATTCCCTTTAATCCTCATCATCAATAACCTGTAATTTTATTCACAGAATAAAATAGGCAGACAAGTGAAACTTGGGAACATTCAGCCACATGACATGAAATGAATTTTTCTTTCTTATTTTTTTCTTTTTATGCCTTTCCCAGGCTTGGTATAGAACTGTGTAGGTTATGTATTTATGCCTATACATTATATAACACTAGAAACTGCAATGTCAGAAAGACTCAGAAACTCTGTCTCAGTGTAATCAATGGAGTTTTGTTCAGAGGAGTTCAGGATCTGCCTTAGCTGCAGTGGTGGAAAAAACATTATTGAATTCTCCTTTATCTGAGGAGTTTAATTTCACATCTTTTGATTATTGATCTTGCTTTCCATTTGTGTATTTCTAGGAGAATAAATGCAGCACAATGTCTCAGCCTTGACCTTCACTGGAATTAGGCAGTTGCATTAAACAGGTGATAAATCAGTTTAATCATTAGTGGATGTGGGGTTTCCCACCTAGATTTTCCCATTCCTGTGCTAAATGCCAAGACTATGGATGATCCTGAGATATCTAACTTCAGTTAATTACCTCAGGTTTGTTCATCGGCAACTGAGGCAAACAAAATGAGGCCTTCCAAAAGTTCTGGGCTTATCAGAATGTTAAAATAGCTTTTAAATTAAGATAGCAGATGAGAATTTATCTTCTGATCTTTGAAACCACTCATCATTTAGGAAGAAAAGAAAGCTCTAAGTGAGGGAAAACAGTTTATTTCTTCATCAAGGAGTTTAGATCCTCCAAAGGGCACTGCTCACATCAAGTAGAGCTTTTTAATTAAGCTCACTAAACAAATGCTAAATCTTTCTGTGCAAGTATTTATATTCAGCAAGCAGCACTCCTGCCTTTGTTAAACATTGATTAATGTCACAGGCATCTCCCATGCAATATTTTAGGAAGATCATTAAGTCTGATTATTAAGTCTGGTAGCAGCACATAGAGCTGAAGGGTTTGGTGCAGAGTTTCCAGGCTTCTTTTACAGGGACTTTTGTAGGAAATGCTGACTGTGGGGGGATGATCAACAGGGTCTTTGCAGAACCACAACAGGGCCAAGAACCTCAACAGGTGTTCCTGCAGAGAGCAAAGAAAGGAGACAGTGGAAAAAATGGAAACTCCTGAGGTGTGGGATATAGTAGAAACAAGTGATCCCCCAGCCAGGGAATCACGTGCTCTGACTCTATGATTCAAGAGGCTGAACAAATGCTTTATTAAGCTATACTATATTGCACTAATGCTACACTAAATAACATACTAAAGAGATATTATACTAAAGAATACTAAAAAAAAACTGTGACTGTCTGGAGACAGTCAGGACACAGCTTTGGCCCAATTGATCAATCAAACCAAAAAACCCTCAGCAGAATCCAATTAACAAATCACTCTGGGTGAACAATCTCCATAACACATTCCACACGTGCCAAACAGCAGGAGCAGCAAGTGGAGATAAGAATTGTTTTCTCTTCTTCTCTGAGCTTCTCACTGCCTTTCCCTAGGAGAAATCCTTGGGTAGCTTGTGCCTACTGCTCTCTGTGAAGAGAGAGGCTGGAGATTCCCTACTTTTGGTGCCATCTGCAAATCTCCTTCCCTAGCCCAGGTTCTCTAGAGGATGCTACCAGTGGAGGGACCGCAGAGCTCCAGGGCTGAGGGTCCAGGCTCTGGTGACAGCTCCTTGATCCTGCTGAGGGAGGACCAGGTTGGTCCTGGTGGTTTTGGCTCCCTCCCTGTATTTTTTAAGGAAATGCTGCCCCTGATAGATGAATGAAACTTGTTGTTTCACCTCTCTCTCCTTAACAGCCATTGCACAAGAATCTTGCTCTGGATATACAATTATATTATTGATCTTCAAAGTCCTGCCAGCCACAGTTGTTAAGGAAAAGATGGCACATTTTCCTGGGATTTTTCTTTTCCCCTCCAAAAATATAACACATAAAAAGCTTCACCAGTTTTTCACAGCTGTATATTTCCTATTATATTCCTAATATTTCCTATTAACACACATTGCTCGATTTTTTAATTGCCTTTTCTTAATCACATCTCTTTGGCTGAGATTAACATTTGGCAGCAAAGTGACTTGGCAATAATTCTTTAGGAATTGTTTGCCCACACTCCCATAACATTCAAAAAGATCTGTTTGTTCATGTTTGCCTGGCAAAGTATTGAGTTCAGACAAGGGAATTCTCTTATGTGTAAAGTAGGTGCAGGCTGGAATATAATCTTTCATGGACTGTGCTAAAAACAATATAAATAAAATAAACAAAATAAAAGAAATGTCTTCATTTCGATTAAAGTCTTGCCTGTTATTTTTCTCTCTTCTTGGTGTTCTATTATTGGAATTTGTTCTTGCACACTCTAGACATTTAAAATCTTTTGTGCATTCCAGCTATGTCAAAACAAAATTAAATACAATCAAAACCTGTCAATCCTTGTTGTTTACTGCCTCCTATTCCTTTTCTTTCATAAATAATTTTTTGGTCATCAATATGCAGATCTGAATTTTAAAAGCAACAATCCTAAATCCCATCTTGTTTCACCTCCTGTCTTGGGCAGGGACACCTTCCACTGCCCCAGGTTGCTCCAAGCCCTGTCCAGCCTGGCCTTGGGCACTGCCAGGGATCCAGGGGCAGCCACAGCTTCTCTGGGCACCCTGTGCCAGGGCCTGCCCACCCTCACAGGGAACAATTCCTTCCCAAAATCCCATCCAACCCTGCCCTCTGGCAGTGGGAAGCCATTCCCCCTAACCCTGTTATTCCATCCCTTACAAAGAGTCTCTCTCCATGTTTCCTGTTGTCTCCTTCAGGCACTGGAAGACCACAGTGAGGTCAACCCAAAGCTCCTCCAGGCTGAACAATCCCAGTTCCACCAGTCTTTCCTCCCAGCAGAGCCGCTCCATCCCTTGAACATCTTGGTGCCTCCTCTGGACTCTCTCCAGCAGTTGTCACAATATTTCAGTTAGGAAAGAACCTGCTTATTGAACATAAACTGAATTTATTTCACTGGTTTATTTTTACCCTTGGAGTTTGTTTCCACAGTTACCACCTCAAACCAATTCACTGGTTTGTTGGAGCATATGCTTCATCCTTAATCTTGTTTTCCTTCAAGGTAAACAAATTCAAATGAAGTGTTTTGTGCAGATAAACTTTTAGATCCTTGCTATCCAGGAGGGATTGCAGGTCCTGGATATGTTTCCCTCCAAACTAAAAGTGCCATTTGTATCTGATTAGTAGTGGCAGATGGTCAAGATAAAGTTTACCATAAACACATTGACTCTGATTCTACTTCCCAGCAGTGCCTCCTGGAGCCTGCTAGAAGAGATTTACATACTGATCAGAACTTTCAGCTTCTGTACACACCTATTTAGTCCTTTTAACTTTCACACATGGTTTTAATTCCCCTTCTCCTTAACTATCAGGCTCACCACTGCTCAAACAAAGGCTCATAGTTTTGTCGTGGTGCTAAGAGCTGCAAGAACAGCCCATGTAAAGTTTGTGAGGCAGGATGGGGTTACTGCAGGTGCACAACAATTTCTATTCAAGGGTTTCCATTCACCAATGTTCACACAGCTCATGCACCAGCACAGGCTCTGCTCCCCCAGCCCAGTTAGGACCAGCATTGTGGACCCAGGGCATACCCAGCTGCTTTGGTATTAAATAACAAGACAAGAAGAAATGGCCTCAAGGTGCACAAGAGGAAGTTTGGATTGGTTATCAGGAAAAATATATTTATGGGAAGGGTTGTAATGTACTGGAACAGCCTGTTTAGGGAAGTAGTGGAGTCACCATTCCTGGAAGTGTTCACAAACCTGTGGATATGGCACTTGAGGACATGGATTAGTGGTGAACACGCTGCTGGTTCTGGGTGGATGGTTGGGCTTGGTGATCTTACAAGCCTTTTCCACCCCTAGTGATTATGTGATTCTGTTGTCCAACCCTTGCTGGTGTCCTGGCCCTGAATTTGATGAGGCCCAGACACTGAAAAGGTCTCAGAAAACCCTGTATGGATATACCCCAAGACAGTGGAATGGGAATGGGGGGCTGTTTGCAGTATTTCACCAGTTTTCTACCTGGATCACTGGCATTGGCCAGTGTCCTTTCCAAAACATGTCACAAGAGCCTAAAATTATTGATAGCTCTGTATGTTTCTCTCCAGCACATCTTTAAACTTTGAAAAACCTCACACCATGCCCTGCCATGGGCAAGAACACCTTCCACTATTCCAGGTTGCTCCAAGCCTCATCCAGCCTGTCTGTGAAGCCTTCCAGGGATGGGGCAGCCCCAACCTCTCTGGACATCAGAGTCCAACACCCTCTGAAGGTTTAAACATTTTAAACATTTCTCACATGGAGCTTTATTGTTACACACCAAATTTTTCCTTGTTCAGAGCCATTTAACACAAACCAAACCACACTTGGGAGGTTCCTGGGCCCCTCCATTGAGCTCAGGAGCAGCTCCCAGCCCTGCTGTGGAGCAGCCTGAGGGATCAGTCAGGGCAGAGCTGGTGCTCCAAGGAATCCCACCATGATTCCTCTGCAGAGCCACTAAAGCTGCTCCAGTGGGCAAAAGAGGCTTCCAAACTTTACCATGTTCATACTTCAGCTTTGCATTACCCAGCATTTGAAGAGGGGTTCACCAATCCAGGCTCTGGGGTCATAAACATGGCAGTTTTCTCTTTCTTAACAGGCTGGTGAAAAGGACTTCATAAAATTTAAGTGGCACAAAACCAGACAAAGGAGAAAAGGGAACCCAAGGCACTGTAAGAAGCTCAGCTGTGATATCAGTTTGGTTCTGACAGCTTGGGGACATCACTAAATCCATAGGTTCCTGATTGTCTGTGGGAAAATATAAAGTAGGAGCTTCTAGAAGGAAAAATCCAAGAAATTCATTAGGGTAGATGTTTTCTACATGGTATAAAATGTTAAGAGAAGCTTGAAGAGTTTCTAAAATGGAAACTTGTAAATGATGAAGCTGTTTGCAACAATGTTCTATCTTCCTAACTCACCACTGATGGCAATTTAGTAATTATTGTTGGATATATTGAGGTATGAGAAGAGTTTACAATGCATTGCCATTAAAACTGAAGATTTTCCTATGAAACAGACTGAAGTGTGATAAAAAACCCCAGCATTTGGACCAAAATTTCTCACTAGTACAGCATAAACGCCATCAAATATGCAAACACTAATCTTGTTGTTGAACTTCAGGGTGATTAAATCACCAGAGGTGGAGAGAGGGATAATTCCCTGGTTGGAGGAGATTAAAACAGGAAGAGGAGAGGGCTGCAGGTGAACAAGATTATTCAAATGAAAGCAGCAGGAAGGAAGAAGCAACACTGTGGAAGAAATAACTCTGGTTTTCAGTGAGAAGGGGGGACATGAATTCCTAGTCTGGGTTAAAAATCAGTGGTATTTGTCATTTTACAGTCATGGAATTTGAGATATATTAGTGTTATCTTTCCCATTTTCCCTGCCTCTTCTCCATAAGTGCCCAGTGTATTCAACCTTTTATTTAAATAGTTTTTTCTTCCAGTTCACTCTGGTTTCTGTAGCTTTCATGTATGCTTGGGACTATGTGTCCTAGATATCAGAGGTTCACCTATTTGTGAAAAATAAATCAAAATTTCAGTCTTCAATGGAATTCTGTCAGATTTAACTCCACAAAAAGCTAATACAGAAGATTGCAGTTGAACCACAAATGAAAGGTGATGAAATTTTGTTTAGGCAGTCTAAATATTAATGGGACGAAAATGAAGTTTTAAGTTCTATACATTAAAATTGTACCATTTGGCTTGTACCTAAATTTTGAGTTGCAATGAGATTTTGATTGCAATTACAGGCACACAGATGGAAAATGCTGGGATTGTAACAAGGAAATAAACCAATTTATTGCTCCACTCAAGGCTCTTCTAAGGGATTCTTGAAGAGGTTGCAATGCCCAGTTATTCATAGTTTGATAGATAATGAATCTTATATCAGAAATATTTCACCCTTGAAGCCATGTTTGGGTCCATCTGGGTACCTGAACTCCTCTAACCAAATATTTTCACTAACCTCTTATTTTGTCTCTTGGTTGTTTAAATAAGAGTTCCACGTGGTGAGAGATTTGCATTTTATCCTTAATCAAAGCTACAAGAAGCAGTCAGCTTCACCTAATGATAGGAAGGGAATGGGGATTTGAACAAGATTTAAAGTAGTGAAAAGCATGAAGAGATTAATGATTAGAAAAAACCAAAGTAGGAATGATTCCTGGAAGAGGTGGGTTTAATGAATTATTGGAAAGAGGAGGGAGAGGGCATTTGGCAAAAAGACACAGAGTTGAATGTTCATTGTGCATTAACATTAACAGAATAATAGCACAGAAGGGCTTTAGAGATGTAATGAGGAAATACATAATCCCAGAGAGGAGATAAGACCTGAAATGTTCTTACCTGCAATGGATCTGTGGGAAGTCTATTAAGTAATAAGGGGAGAAATGCAATGGCTCCAAAGTCCTCCCCACTTTCATTAGCTCAGGAGCACAAAGTGGATTCCCTTTTTCTGGACCAGAAGTGACAGCAAGTGTGTAATGTGTATTCCTCAGATTGTTTTATGTGGGTTAGACGTTGTTTCTTCTTGAATTCTAATAATACTTTTTACAAGGTGAGAATTCATTCCCACCAATTTAACTTAAATCTGTCTGTTCAGGGACAGGGCAAGAATCAACGAACATTTAATGAAATTGCAATCTAATTAAATTTTGAAATTCTTTAATTTGCAATATTTTAATTATTTTATAGATCATGTGGGTGAGAGGTGCCAGGAAAAGAAGATGTTAAAGTATCACACATGCCATGTATGATCTCCAAACAGCACATGGCTGGGCTCATGCAGGTGGAATAACAATTTTTATTTTATTAGCCAGCAAATACGGGGTTTTGAGTGCTTTTTTTAATCTTCTCCCCCCAGAAAAACCCCATGTTCTTTTTTTGTGTGTAACCTCAAGCATTCAGTAGTATTCAGTAAGGAGAGGAAGAACAGGTAGATGAGAACTATTTTGACTTCAGTAAATTTATTTTTCCTGTCAAAAACCTATTAGAAGTAGATGGCAAACCAATACATCTTATGTCTTTTATGATCTTTTGGGATTCCT
This sequence comes from Agelaius phoeniceus, assembly GCF_051311805.1. Classification (NCBI taxonomy): domain Eukaryota; kingdom Metazoa; phylum Chordata; class Aves; order Passeriformes; family Icteridae; genus Agelaius; species Agelaius phoeniceus. Next base: position 12,689,271 of record NC_135272.1, on the reverse strand, counting down.
TGTGTCCTTATTTTTCTGTAAAACTTCATCCTATCCTTGTGCTTTCAATTTTATATTTATGCCCTTGACTGTACTTAACTAAATGTCATAAATTGTTGTGTAATAGTGAGTTTATTGCAGCTAAACTCAATGCTATAGATTCACTAAATCAGGCTTTTATATGTAGATGTGTTGTAATTTTCCAACCATGTGTGTGTTTCTAAATTGCAGGTTCAGCATTATGCACAAGGTAATAGTTTTTATTTCATTCTCCTGTGCAAATGAGAGTTGTCAGTCAATCCAGGTTTAGATCCATGTCACTGTTTTGCATTAATCAGTCACAAAGTTGTTAAATGGTGCCACAACAGAGTTAAATTACCTCAAACTAGCACTAACAATGGCTTTCCATTAACATTCCATTTCCAGCTCCATTATTCCATTAATATTTAAGTTTCTGTGGCAATGAAATGTGCTTCCTGTGCTTATCAGGCTAAAGTGGTACAGAAAATTTCACACTTTTTCTAAGGATAAAAGAGTATATTTTATTGCCCCTGCTATTGTGAAGAGTTTGGTGTTGCTACTAATAATTCTCTGCAAAAGGAAAATGGTTTGATAGCTGTAAACAGATGATGGCAGAGAACAAGTAGATATTTTTCTGACACCTGATGTAGAAATACCTCCATGATCTCTGTGCAGCCAGGCTCTGGGTGAACTCCACAAAATGCCCACTAATCAAATACAGATGGGAGAACCCCTTTTAAAATTAACCTCCTCAGGGATGCTCTTGCTTACCTCAGAAAGTCATCTCATTGTAAAACAAAATCTATTCATGAGGAGAGATGTATTTTGGGTTTAGGGGTGTTGTTTGGGTTTTGTTTTGTTTTGTTTTAGTTTTTTTCTCAAGTTCCCCTATAATTTTCTCAGCAGTTACCAAAATGGGGGATTAAACCAAAATAATTTCTTGCTGTGCCCCCTGATAAGACCAATCCTTGCCAGGATAGAAGATCCTGTGTTGGGTTTCCAGCTGTGGCTGAAAAGGCTCTGCCCAGTACGAGAGATCCCAGCTCAGCATTTCTGAACTGGATCTTGCTGATCAGAAACTCTCAGAGGGACAGAGGCCTTTGCCACTTGCAGCATGACTGATACTCCTTCAGTTTAAGGTCAATGCCACAAAACAAAAAGATGTTAAAAACAGCATATCTTTAAAATCAGTTTTCATCATTAGATTTTGTTCCTACCCCTCAGTCATGCAGAGCACACCAAGGGGGAAGCTGTCAATGTGGGACATTTAGACTAAAATAAAGATGTGTGGGCAGAAAAGAAAATTATGAAGACATTTGTCTCAAATGGGAAATTGCTCGTTTTTTAAACAGAAATTATGTTTTACCCCATAATGAAGTGGGGTTTCAAAATTTAGGCATTCAAATGTCTAGGTTCAGTTTCAGGCCAGAGCCCAGTCAGTGGCAATAAAGAACATTTAGCTGTGTTGTGGGATATCCAGTTTTGAACCCTGATTTTGCCCTAGTGCCACATTAGTGTTCTCAGCTGAGCTGCCTTCAGTCTTTGTTCCAAACTGTGTAAATAATTAATTACAGACAGAAGAAATGACACAGAGACTTGGATCTTAGTGTGAAGGTGGAAGTGTCAGGCACCTGGAAATACAGAAAGTGGTTCTCATCTCTTCTGGCTAAGATTTTTATTAATGAATAAGAACTTTCTGACAACTTGTACATTTTTAGAAGGACAAAGAAACGTTTCCTATGCATATTTATGGACAAGTGGTGTTTTTAATCTTGACAATAACAAGTAGGTTTGCTTGAGGAAAATTTATTTCCTGACACTTTCACTTACAATTCTGTCTGTCATTAAGCATGATTTTTAGCAGTTTTTAGCTCAAGGTATATGTCCAAATAGTTCTGAAATCATCTATTTAATCAAAAGTTGGGAAAGGACAGTTGAGTTGGTGGCTCTCAGGGATGAATTATAGACACCAAATTTGTACCCTGAACTAATGTATTTCTTCTCTGCTGCTTTCTAAAGCTGGGCATAACTACAAACAATGAACCTGATTTGAGAAAGACAGCGGAAACAGGAACCTTAGCAACAAATTTATTTCTGGCATTAATTTGGTATTTATCACAATATCCACTGGAAGCTAATTTTATTTTGCTTTATAGCATTTTTAATAGTTGTGAAGTGTTTTTCTTGCTCAGAAAGACAGGGAGATTTTATTTTCTATTGTTAGAAAATACCACTTTCCTGCATCATTACATTATAATGGAAAAGTAATTTGCTTCCTCAGTAAGTGGAGCAGTGCCTTCATTGATGGGAAGAGGAAAAAAAAAAGTGAATTAAGGCTCAAAGGAAGTATCAATGCATTGCACGTTGCAAGGGGAAAATAATATTTGTTCCCTGACATTGTGCAGGGCGTAGGGAAAGCTAATTGCAGTGTGATTTCTGTGATAAGACAGCATGCTGAAAACTCCTGGAAAAAAGACTAATTTTGTGGCATTAAAATTCTGATGTTACTATTAAAAATGTCACTTTGAGGTTTAATGGCAAGATTTTGCAATTTCCTCCTAGCACAGTGCTGCAGTGCTGTTGGATCCTTTGGTATCAATGATGGCATTACCTTAACACTGTGTAAATCACAATGTGACAGTGGCTGACAGCACATGATAACCAACAAGGATGGAAATTTATGGATTATTTCTCCCTGTTCCGCCTCAAATATTGCCAATTTTGACACCAGATGATGCAATGTCTGCTGAGATTTTCCTTTTCTGCTGTGTGAATTTTTCAAGTAACATTAAAATCTGTGTCAGGGTTTAGACTGAGGTTGTATAATATGGGGTAGAAACTCTCCTTAGTTTATTGAAGGTAAAATCACAGACTGGTTTGATCTGGGAGAGACCTCAAAGCCCATCCAGTCCCACCCCTGCCATGGGCAGGGACACCTCCCACTGTCCCAGGTTGCTCCAAGCCCCATCCAGCCTGGCCTTGGGCACTGCCAGGGATCCAGGGGCAGCCACAGCTGCTCTGGCCACACCCTGTGCCAGGGCCTGCCCACCCTCACAGGGAAAGATTTCATCCCAAATCCCATCTAGCCCTACCCTCTGTCAACTGGAAACCATTCTACTTCATCCTGTCACCCTAAGCTATCATTTAGCATGAAATTATTTACAGAACAATATGGCGAATGTATAACAGACATCCCACAATAGGCTATGCTGCTGCAATATTCCTGGATATCTTGGTTTAAACCAACCCTCCTTCTCTTAACAAACGTAATTTTACACATGAAATGCCCATAGGTCAGAGCCTGAATATAAGTCTTCAATGGGAATATTCCTTAGATTTAAAATGCAGAAAAATAAACCCAGTGGATTTTTTACAAACTCGTTATTCAGCAATGCTGTAGTTGGTGTAGAAAACAAAGAGAATCATATCACCCTGGGGTTTATGATTTTAAGGAAGTGAAAAGTTATCCTGAAAAGCATGGAAAACTTTGCATTTATGGCAGGAAAAAACAATGAGCTTGTTTAGTTTTCAGAGAGGTCAAGAAAGAAAGAAGTTGTGATGAGAAATTTGAAATATCAAGTTCTAAAGAAACCCCAGTTTTTTACTGTATCTTAAAATTTAAAAAATGGGATAACGTTGAATGATGGGTAAAGGCAACAGCAAACAGAGAAGTCTTTTAGTGCTGCTGTGAATGAGGAAGTTTTCTCCAAATTCAGTAGAGTCAACGTCCTTACAGGGTGACTAAACCCTCATACTGAGATAGAAGTCAGGCTAGTGTAGAAATCAAATAAATACAAAACCAACTTCCATTCCTAATTTTCCATAATGTTCTGTATTTTCCATTAATGTTTGTATTTGAAGATGTTCTTTATCTTCCATTTGTATTTGAAGATGTTCTTTATCAGAGATGCATGTTAAAACTGATTATAAAACTGCTACAATTTGTGTTTATCACAATTTGTGTTTATCTTCTTTGTGGCATTCACATTCTCTGAAAAAATCCCTTTGCCCAGGATTTTTCTCCTGGGAAGCTGAGACGCCTCAGAGAAAAGGAAAACAATACTTATCTCATTTGCTTCTCCTGTGTTGTGCTCACATGTGGAATTTTTTACCCACAGGTGATTGTTTCATTGGATTCTGCTGTGAGTTGTTTTGACTCTTTGGTCAACTGGGGCCAAGCTTTGTTGAGAATCTGGAAAGAGTCACGAGTTTTCATTATTATCTTTTTAGTCTTGAGTAAGTATCCTTTCTGTATTCTTTAGTATAGTATAGTATTCTTTAATATAATATAGTATTATAAAGTAATAAATGAGCCTTCTGAGAACATGGAGTCAGGTGCAGCATTCCTGCCCTTGTCGGGACATTCCCAGCAAATACAATACTTCTTATCCCTGAATATCCCTAAAATTCCTCCATCCTGGTCTGACTCATCTTCATTCTCTTTCCAAATCTCATGTGTTGACTGAGACAACAAACAAGGTGCTCAGCATCCAATGACTCTTGGTCACTCCTGTCTGCTTAGGAATTGTGGTTGTGACGTTCAAATTGCCCCCAAAATTGCCATCATCGCCTGGCCTTTGGAAATGCTGTTGGTACAAGTACATAAACCTAAGGCAGTGAATAAACTGAGACCAAACATTGACCAAGAAGGGTCTGGACTCCTTGCAGAGTCAGTGCACAGGCTTATTATAACAATGGCCATGCTGAATTTACTGAGCTACAGGGCTGGATAGAATCCAGACCTTCACAATTTAACTGTTAGGCAGGGTTCTGTCCAAAAAAAAAAAAAAATTAACATTGAATATTTGCTTGATTAAAACCAGATAAATTGAATTCCTTGCAAAGTGTCAGTAGAAAGTATTTTTTATTAGGATTATTTAAAGCATGATCTGGCCACTGTTGAGTTAAATCATGTCTTTTATGCACACATGGTGGTGGTTTCATTTCCCTCTTTCTGGCAGTGGAGCTGTGTGGGTGCCAACTGTGGTTCAGCATAATTTGAAATCAAGGATTTGGGTGTCAATTAACATTTATAAACTTCAAACTAAGGACTTGGGTGTCAGTTAACATTTATAAACTTCAAACTAATGCCAATCTGTGACTCCAGACATTTGCTATCTCACTTTCCCTTGTTGCTGGTTGTTAAACACATTGAGGTTTCTGCAGTTCCATGAGTCAGGATTCAATGCTGCCTTCTGGTCTCCCTGTACCAAAGAGTGTCTTAATATGTTCCTTTTTTTTTTATTTCTCATTGCCTTTTCTTTCTCTCTCTTTAGGAATATCCCCTAATGTATTTCCACTCTCTCTCCAAGAAATCTGTATGTTCGTGGAAGATAAAAACACAAATAATGCTTATAAAGATTAAGAGTGGGACAGCTTTTCCACTGGGGAAAAAAAAAATCTAATTTTAATTCTGTCTGGATGTAGCAGAAAGGACTGTATATCTGCTGTCATTACAGATTTCTTTTTATATAGCCATGCACACACACATTCCACCAGCTTTTGAAGTGTCTACACTGAAATGGGTTGAAATGTTGCTCAATTTTATAAATATTTAATTTGTAACTATATTTTGTTGGCTTTAACTACCAGTTCTTATTTGTTTTCAGCATGGAAATTTCTCAGTCTAGGTTTTCATAATACAAATAGAGAGAAATCTTTAAATAGAGAGATGTTTATACATTCTCCTATAAGGTATATTTCCAACTTCCACCAAAAATTTTCTAGGATTCTAATTTTTCCCATCTATTAAAAAATAACCCAGGGACAGTCTACTATAGGATTTCTATGTTCTTGCTACAATGTGCAAATCACTGGGAAGTTTCCATGAATTTTACTCAATTTAAATCTGTTCTGGTTTTCCAAATCCATCCTGATAGAAAGTGTTCCCTGGGACTGGAATATCTGTTTTTTCTGGTTTGAACACATCACACTGTGACCATGGGAAATGGATTGTTCCCATTGTTCCCTGCCATTTTCCATAGGCTTTTATGGCCATTCCCATAACCCACTTCTTTACTCTCCATCAAAATTTCTCTCTTGCAGTCTCCTAAATCTTAGTGAATATAAGTCCCCAAAATACCGAGTTTCCTTAGTTTTTTATTCTTAAAATAACTCTAATATACTGTATTGCTTGAATGAACAATATGTAAAGGGAGCAAAATTAGTTAAAAGTAATAAATTCTTCAAGGATTGGAGTAGGGATATATTGAGATTTTTTTTTAATGGTTCAGAGAGATATTGGTAGGGCTTGTACTTACAGGTCATCCTTAAATGTCTATGAGAAAACACCATCATTAATATTAATTTATTAATTTCAGCCTAGGTCATTTGAGGGCCTGCTTTCCATGCAGCCTAATTTGTGACACTAAACAGCTGTTTTAAACCTCAGTTTGTTATCTTCTCACTTTATCTTCCTCATGTTGATGAGGGAGACAAGAATCTCCTTTGTAGGAACAAATAGTGAGACATTTGAGCCTACTTCCTACCAATCTGAATGGAAAAAAATGGGTTTAAGGATCCAGAAAAATCTGTTGCATTTGGCTGGAAAGAAAAGGATCAAAGACCAACATGATTGCTTTGGAGATATATATTTAATGCTTTAACAGATGCCATCAATCTGTTGCCTTTTAATGAGTTTCTCGCTGTGCTCCCCTGAATTAATTATCTCTTGTCATCAGTTTTATTCTTCTGGGCTGGATTTTCAAATAGAAGAAAGAATATTTCTGTTTCAGTGCATAATTATAAAATTGAGAGAGAACAATAACCCCAGGTTTTGAATTGGTGATAAACAGCCTTGAACTTGAAGCCATTTTTGTTTCTTTCATTTCATTTTGAAGGACTCAGCTCTCAGAAATCCTGAACAAAGTATTCACCCAGCAGAACAACAAGCACTGATGGCATTTTGCATGTATAATACCTAACCTGTATCCCTCTCTCAACTCCTCAATCATGATTATTATCTATAAGAAAAAAAGATCTTTTATGTTGAAAGTAAATGCTTCACCCTTTTTAGGGGAAAAAAAGAGGAAAAAAAATGGTTTCACAAGGAGGGTTCACTGGAAATGATCTGCTTAATGTTCTTTGGCATTGTGCTCTTTTAGCTGCAAGCTGGGTGCCAAGGAATGTGTCCCAAAGGTTGGTGATGCCTTCAGATAGGATTCTTCAGGGTAGCTGCTCAAGTTTATGATGGTTTGAAAGGAGAAAAATATATGTAGAAATGATGAGGGAGTAGTACTGAGTAGAATATAGCTCTTTTAATGCATTGCAAAATTCTGCTGCTCTTTCTGAAGGGCTCACAGAAACTTTTATGTTGGAAACGACCTTTAAGATCATCAACTCCAAGCATTAACCCTTTGTTTTTGAAGAGAGACGAGAGAAGACAAAGAAAAATTGATTTTCCTACTGAGAAAATATTCAATATGCAAAAGATGAAAGATCACAAGCAGAGATAATTTGCAAATGCTGCTGAGCAATTTACATTCAGCTTCATACATGTTCCTACTACCCCACTGTAGCAATCATGGGCTGCTGGGGAGCAAACTCAACATTTCATAGAATAGCTGTAGACATCCCAGTGGTCTTAAAATAGATGAAACACTGTAGTCAACCATTAGCTGCTTTTCTCTTAGCAAAATCTGTACCCAGAGACTCAGTTCAGTCAAACACCAGACTCTCCTGATATTATCTGTCAATATTTTGTACTTTTGTGTCAGCTTGTAGAAAGGCAAATATCAAACAATCCTCCCCGTGTCCTACTTAATTTCACTTGCTTTAAAAGAAGAAAAGAAAAATAAAAAATAGAGCTGTTTACATAAATGAAGAGTCTTAAAGTACCTCACAAAACTGGTCAGTAATGATGGTACCAAGTTAATACTTTTCAAAGGTTTTCTGCTGTTTTTTGTGCAAGTTCATCTGAGAATTGCATTTATATCTGAGAATTATGTTTAGCTGTGCGCAGAGAAGATTCCAAACACAGGGAGGGAATTGTTTGTGTAGATAAAAAGTGGAAGACATTTAGGAAAAATATCTTGCTTAAAAAAAAATAAAGCAGAATCTTCAGGAGAAAATGGAAAATGGAAGCTGTGGAATGGAAAGTGGGGAAAAGAGCGCCAAGGATACCAAGTAGCAAGTGAATATTCAGAAGAATATGAGTTATAATTCTTTTATCTTCAGAAGAATGTGAGTAATAATTCTTTTACCTCAGAGCTAAATCTGCAGTCAGCAGCCTTGGTGCTGCCATGTAACTGTTATCAACCTCATTTCTGGGTTGGCTTGGTCACTTGGTGACCTTACAACACATGTTAAAAACTATTTAACTCATTCTTAAATTGGGAACTTCCACGTTTTTTTTCAGTGCTGCTGCATTTTGAAAGGAGCTGTCCACCATGCATGACTTTTATCCACTTTTTAACCACTTTTTATCCACTTTAATAATTTTTTTCCTCCACTGATTCACCAGCTGGGCTGGTCACTTCTGTAGTCAGCCCTCTCCAGAAGAAAGATTGCCTTCTGCTGCTCCTGCACATTCACTGGGTGGAACCAAAGGGTACTTTTGACTCATGGACATGCCAGCTGTAAAAGTGATTATTCTCTTGAGCAAATGATGCTTCTCATGGTGAATGAGGCTGGATTAGCCAATTGTACAACAACTCACACACAATGTCCCCTCTTCTGCCTAGAAATGTAATGATATGCAGCAGCATAATGAGCTTACACTGAATTTTCAAACAGAATCCCTAATCATGAAAGCTCTTAAGTGCTCCTAATTGCAACTCTTCTTAAATGAGTGGTTTGTTGGCAAAAAGAGATTTGTGGAATTAGGCCAGCCTAATTCTGGATTCATTTCCTGTCTCGGAGAAGTGACACTTTAGGAAAACAAGTACGTTCTGAAAGCGTCACTGGGCAGCCTCGTGGCAGGAGGAGATGGAGGGTTGGTTGGTGACAAAATGCAGAGTTCCTCAGGAGGTCAGATTTGCAGGACCTAGCTGAAAAACTTCTATTCCCTGAAAGTATCCAGGACTTCTCTTTCATGGAGTCCCAGAATCCCAGAGTGGTTTGGGTTGGAAGGGACATTAAAGCCCATCCAGTGCCACCCCTGCCATGAGCAGGGACACCTTCCACTGTCCCAGGCTGCTCCAAGCCCCATCCAGCCTGGCCTTGGACACTGCCAGGGATCCAGGGACAGCCACTGCTTCTCTGGGTGCCCTGTGCCTCCCAACCCTCACAGGGAGTCCACAACATTTCCCATTTTCCAAATCTATCTTTTTACGTCCGTACGAGATATGAGAAAGGTAAAAGAGATGTGGAAGGCAAAAGGACATATGGATATTTGGAATGCAAAGGTCTCTGGCTTATGAGCAGCTTTCCAGTGTAAAAAACAGAGACCAGAGACAAAGCAGGGAATAAATGACATTTACATGGACAAAACTCTAACAGGAGAATGATGGAGAAAATCTTGGATATCTGAGCCCTCCGTCACATCCCTATTCGATGGGTAGTGGAAAGGACCTCTCAGCATCTTCATAAAATCCCAGAATCCCAGAATTAAGTGGGATGCAAGGACCTTAAAGCCCACCCAGTCCCACCCCTGCCATGGGCAGGGACACCTTCCACTGTCCCAGGCTGCTCCAAGCCCCATCCAGCCTGGCCTTGGACACTGCCAGGGATCCAGGGGCAGCCACAGCTGCTCTGGGCACCCTGTGCCAGGGCCTGCCCACCCTCACAAGGGGTCCACAACATTCCCCATTTTTCCAATCTATCTTTTTAAGGCTGCATGAAACATGAGGAAGGTAAAAGAATGTGGAAGGCAAAAGGACATGTGGATATTGGGAATGCAAAGATCTCTGAGTTATGAAGATATCTGGTGAACAGCATTCCAGTGTAAAAACAGAGACATGAGACAAAGCAGGGAATAAATGACATTTACATGGACAAAACTCTAACAGGGGAATGATGGAGAAAATATTGGATATCTGAGCCCTCCCTCAGATCCCTGATGGATGGGTAGTGGAAAGGACCTCTCAGCATCTTCATAAAATCCCAGAGTCCCAGAATTATGTGGGATGCAAGGACCTTAAAGCCCATCCAATCCCACCCCTGCCATGGGCAGGGACACCTTCCACCAGACCAGGTGGCTCCTCCAGAGCCCATCTTGAAGGGGGTCAGACAGACCTCTGTGGCTGCTAAGAAGGGGAAAACCAAAATTATCATGGAAAAGAGTGAGCTTGCCATTGGATTTTGGATGGGATTGGGTGAAAAAAAAATTATGGGATGTGTTAAGAGATGGTGGGAATGCAGAAAATTTGAGATATTTAGTGGAACAGCAAAAGGCAGTGAAAGAAGGGATCAAATGTGGTGTAGAAGAGGAACTAGAAAGGAGGGAGGATAAAAAGGATCAGCAGAATGAGAAAAGGCCGCTGTTCAGGGAGCAGTTACAATTATTCTGCACTTCTAGGGAAATGTAATTATAGAGGAGCGTGGCCATTCGTTTTTCTTTGTATTTTTAATGAGCTCACACAACATAGGCAAGCAACTTGTACATGTAATGAATGACTAACATAGGAATGCTTGAGGAAGTGAGGAAAAAATTAGCTCAAGGAAATGAAACTTTTAATAATGGAATTTTTTTAAAAGCTTCTGTATACTGATAATAAAAATAAATATTTCAAAAACTGTCACCCAGAAAAAATGTGAAGGACCACTGAGTTGCTTATACTGTTTTTAATGCCACCAATGGTAATCCTGCTCACACATTTACAAAATATCATTGCTCATGATGAAAATCATCCCTGGAGTTGCATGGTCTTGTCAATGTGATTTATCACAAGATTTTGGGAAAGCCTCTTTTTGTTCTTCATGTAAGTAACGCTCACCACAGGATTTTCAGTCCTCTGAGATGGGAGAAAAATCAATGAACAAGAAGTCTTGAAGGCATGGCCTAAGTAAAACTCAAAATTAGAAAAACAAGTCAGAAATAATTCAACATATACAGTGTAGAACTTGAAAAAAATGGTATTGAAAAAATAATCTTAGGGCTTTGCTGCATCTAGTTAATGCCTTTTGCGCAGAGAAAGCTGCTGTAACCAAATTGAACACAATCAAGCTTTTTTCTCATTTTTTAAAAGAATAGGAAAAGAAGATTCCTTCTCAGTAACTGACTGGGTTACCACATCAGATCCTACAGACCACCCCCAATTAACAGAACACTGTATATACTTCCAAAATGCTGAAAGCTTCTTTAAAAGCCTTCTCAAGGTGGTAAAAACCCTTTATTAAGCTCCAGTCTAAATATATTAAAAACTTATTAATATACCTGTTTAATTGTGGCAGCATTTTGCATTTATATACATTCTTCATCTATGATATTTTTCCTTAGAGGGATTTATAGGGTAATCTTTGCTTCCAATCACACATTTCTACTTGGAAAAGCCTACAGATTAAGCCATCTAAATCAGTAAGTTGTAATTTAAATAATAATTAAAATAATAATAATAATAATAATAATAATAATAATAATAATAATAATAATAAATTTTAAAATAAAAATATTAATTAAATAATAATTAGATAATTTAAACAAAAATATAATTTTAAAAATCAGTAATTTTCACCCTGAAAAATAGTAACCAGAATAGGATTCATGCTAAAGATCACTAATTTCTGCCTTGTACAGAAGATCAGATTGTTTCTGTTTCTGTCAGGAATTGCACTCCTGGTGTTTGCTAGGGTCCCACTTTCCCTGACAGAAGGAACTGCAACAAGCTCCATCCTTTTGCCAGCTCTGCACAGACTTATCTCTGGTTTTGCCTGCATTGCATCCCAGCTTCTCTATTTCCTTTGTCTGAAAATCCAGACTTTCTGGTGGATTTATAATGATAGTTTTATGTAAAATAACCTCAAATCCTTAAATCCTTGCTGAAAGGCTGGTCAGCCTGTGTGAAAAACAGGGAGATGGGTGAGCATGAAAACATATTATAATAAGTCAACATTTTTCAGGATTTTTTTTTTTTTGTGACAGTTTGCAGAACCAGATACAAATATAAGCCATGCTCTCAAGATAAACACACAGAGCACAGAAAGGTGAATTTCTAGGCATGGTACACATCTGGTTTCTACTGTACTTTAAAATCACCTGGTAGTTTAAAACACAGGGACAAGGGACAGACAAAGGGACAATACAGCAAGACACACAATTTCTGTTGCCCCTTCACAGGAGAGAAGAAAGAGATGGACTGGAATTAGTCAGTGAAACAAGAAAAATAAAAGTTGTGACACATGAAACAACAAAGTGGAGCTTTCAGAGAACAGCTATGCTTGCCTGCATGTAGGATCAGTACTTAATTCATAACATAATTAATTGAAATTTGGGTAATAACTCAGAGCTCTCTTCATCTGAAGGAGTGTTCAGGGGGCAGCTTCTGCTTCCTTCAGCCATGGCATGAAAAGGAGGAGAGATCCTGGTCTGAATTCCACTGGTAATTCTCCTCCTGTGGGAATATTCCTGCCATGGATATAACCAGGGACTACGTAATAATACATTTCAGAAAGTGGACTAAATATCTGCTGTGCTTAGTCTAATAAAATAACCCATTAATGTCCAGCTATACAAATTTAATTTACTGTAATAGGGGTTTTTTCTACTTGAAATCCCCTGGCCATTATCTTTACCTGAGAGGGATCAATCTGAGTTAAGCAGTTAGCACTTAAGCTAAAATGAGAATGGGATTAATGGGTTTATACTGTGTTATTTAAGAGCCATTGGCAAAAAAAATTACCCCCAGTCTATGTGTATAATATGACATTTCTCCTGTGCTCCTGCACTCCCTCAATACCTTTAAAATAATAGCAATAAACATAAACCTGGCGAGAGTGAGCAGAGGTTTGGAGCTGCCCAGGCCTTGCAGAGATGAGCTTGAAGTTTATCTGCTCCCTTGGCTGTTTTGCTTCAGAATTCCCCTTTGGAAGCGCTCTGTACATCCATCCTTTCCTGTTTTTTTAGGGTACAAACTGGCAAAATGTTATCACTCAAGAAACTGGTAAAAACTGGAGTGAGAGCTGCAATCTAGATAAAGAGCCCAGGGCTCTTTCCCAGGCTGGCTGTGCTAACAGGATGTGGTTAATGCTCTTGCAGCACTTGGAATATGCAAAGCTGGAGGTAAAAGTGTCCAGGTATCACTGAGCTGAGATCATCTGTTAGATTTGGGGAAATGTTTAATTCATAGAAGCAGATCTTTTTCTTGCCCATGGGAAATAGATATCTTTATGGTCCCTTCCAATTCAAATCAGTTTGTGGCTCCATGAAATTCACTGTTTCTTACAATGAATAAACAATGAAAAGTTAGAAGTCTGTGTACTTGCACAAATGATTGAGTTAATCCCATTATTCCTTTTTCCCCTGCACATAGCATATAGTTCACAATATTCTGATTTTTTCATTATGACTCTGGAAGAGAAAAAAAAAATTGAGGTGCATAAAGCAAAGCTTGACAGAACTATGAGCAGATATTCAATCCTATATCTCAGCTGCAGAAATTCCAACTGAATGTGATCATAAAGTCAAACACAGGTACTCCCCACTTGCTATTAATGATGGGAATGAAGCAAATAAATAACCTGCCATTTCCTGCCTTTCACACAGAGGTTGAAGGAGCTCCTCTGGCAGTTCAGCCTTTGCTTTGGAGGGGCTTGGAGCAACCTGGGCTAGTGGAAGGTGTCACTCTGTGGGTTTTAGGGTCCCCTCCCAACCCAAACCATGTGGGATTCTGTGCTGCATTTCCTCAGCCTGATGTTACCCTTTATATCTACAGCCTCAGAGATTGGAAATACTGGATATTTTTTTTGCTTTAAATTCTGCTTCTTGGTTTGCATTGCAAAGAAACTTCTTGTGTCTGTTTACCAGGCTTTGTGCAGATATATTCTGCTATTACATTAATGCCTGCAAAGCCTTCACAAATGTTTCTTCCAGAATGCTGACAGTCAAACAAGATACATGACCTGCTAATGGCTATCAGGATATGCTGGGGTGAAGTAAATGCCTGAGGGGAGTAATCTATTGTTTTATCAAAGACAGATTAAAAAGCAGGACAGAATACATTTTCTCATAGCCCTTAAAACTACTGAGAAACTTTTGAGTTTCCTGCTTTTTCCATTAAAAGGTTTTTTCCCTATGTTGCTTTTATTCACTGCTCCTTTATCCTCTGTGTGAGTTCCTCCTCCCTCAGTTTTCCTCTCCCTCAGCTTTATCTTCAGAATCCTTGAAAAGGCAGGAGCATTCTGCACACAGAGATCTGCATGCACATGTCAGCTATTCTTGTCTCCATCCAACAATGTGAGCTGTTCTTGTCTCCTTTTAGGCTTTTCTCTCTTCCTGCATGGAATCAAAAACTCAGAATGGTTTGGGTTGGAAGGGATTTGAAGGATCATCCTCATTCCACCTCCTGCCATGGGCAGGGACACCTTCCACCATCCCAGGCTGCTCCAAGCCTCATCCAACCTGGCCTTGGACACTTCAGGGATCCAGGGGCAGCCACAGCTGCTCTGGGCACAGATACTTCAAGATCTGTCAGTAGAGCTGTTACTTTTTCAATTCCATGAATAATTTGGCTGCTGGATGAATTTATCCTTAAAGAAGGGCAACATTTGGAGCTGTGTCCCCTCTTCAGTAAACCCTCAGGGATGGCTGACAAGATGGATGTACGTGATGGTGTTCACAGGGGTCCCAGGATGAGGGAAGAGATGAGGATCTGACTCCATGTTTCAGAAGGCTGATTTATTATTATATATATTGTATTAAAACTATATTAAAAGAATAGAAGAAAGGATTTCATCAGAAGTCTGGCTAAGAATAGAAAAAGAATGATAACAAAGGCTTGTGACTTGGACAGAGAGTCTGAGCCAGCTGACTGTGATTGGCCATGAATTAGAAACAACCACATGAGACCAATCCCAGATGCACCTGTTGCATTCCACAGCAGCAGATAACCATTGGTTACATTTTGTTCCTGAGGCCTCTCAGCTTCTCAGGAGGAAAAATCCTAAGGAAAAGATTTTTCAGAAAGGATGTGTCTGTGACAGATGTATCCCTGAATACACAGAATCATGGAATCACAGAAATTGAAGACACAGAATTGTGGAATTACTGAGGCTGGAAAAGACCTGCAAGACCATCCAGGCCAACATTCAGTGCTGCTCTGGTGAAGTGTGTGGCTATACACAATGTTCTGTAAGCTTGGTCAGCACTTGCTGTGTTGGACAGAACCTGTGCTGCCTTCAGGGACTGAAAAGGGAAGGGAAATGTTGCCACTCAGGTGCAGGAATATTGGTTAAGCTCAAACAGGACATTGCAGTGCACACACACACCCCAGCGATTTCATCACATCAGGGAAAACAGCAGAAAGCTTAAAAATGGTCCTTGAACCTCCCTTTCCTTTCCTGTTTCACAAGCCTCATGTGGTTCCAGATTTTTGTGATGTTACACCACAAATGGCTCCTTATCTGACAGAAAAATCCAGTGGCAACTCTTCCCTCTCTCATTTTCTCCCCATCTCTTGCTTTATCCCTCTCTCTCTCTCTCTCTCTGTGTCTCTGTCTCTTTGTAATTAACAGACATGATATTAAAGCTGTGATGTGAGGTTTGTATGAAGTCCAGCACAGCCAGTGTGATGTGTTAATGATGACTGATTTCTGTCACACCAAGCCACAGTGTGTGGGATTTACTGAAGAATCATTTTTTGGTTACCAAAAAGGTCCTCTGACAACATGAAGTATCACAACACAAACCAGGAGGAAAGCTGGATTATGATGCAGATGAGTCTGAAATATCATAGCTCAGATTAAAGATTTGCCAGCAGAAATATTTTAGGAACTCTGTTATTACAGACTCATCTTGGATGCAGAAGTCCCTGAAGTGCCCTTTGCCATCTGAATGAGCCCATTTTCCTGAGCTGATGGCTTTGTTCATCACAGCCAGGATGTAAAGCAGAGCTGTGCCTTTGAGAAAAAGAAATTCTTTATGTCTGTTTTGGAGTTGTTAGTTTTTGGAGTGGGTTTTTTCCTTTGTTTGTTTGCTTGAGGGTTTTCTTCTATTTTACTTTAAGAAAATAAAGTAGGCAAAAGTACCTAAAAAGAGTTAAAGCAGATAGCCAATATTTTGGTTCTTGGTGAATGAATTGACTCTGTTAGATCTCATTATGGGGGGAGACTTTGGGAAGAAGAAAATGAAGCCATTAAAGGAGCTGATTCTGATAATGTGTTGCTTTATGGGTGGCTGTATTATTCCTCTATTGCTTGGAGGTGTTTTTGAGGCAATGCTCCATTTCACAGTCTATTTTTAATGTAAAGAAAGGGAAGGACTCAGCTCCCAACAATCATTACTTCTTTTTATATTAGCTCACATTTCTGTTTGCAAAATATGCTGAATCCAAACAAATAAAAAAAAAGATGATACTTAAGTAAGGCTTTGCTCTATTTAAGCCAAGCTTATATGCTCTAACAGAGTTTGAATTTTTATGCTGCAGTTTATTGCAGTGGTGCCATTTGGGCTGTTAAAGTTATTTCAACATTTTCATTACCAGGACTGTTATCTGAAATTGCCAACTCAACCAAAAAAACCTTCACAGAAATACCCACTGTTTTGAGAGGCAGCAGTTTCTCTAATTTCATCCAGCTCTATACTGTTTTTTGCTAAAATGGAATCACACTCTAAGTATTCAGATATAAGATATAATCTAAGATATAAAAAAAAATGGAATTTTAGTAATTTCTGAATTTTATGCCTCTATTATTGAGCTTGTGTGATGCTTTTTCTTTCTGTAGTGCAAATATCCATGAAATGGGTGAAGGCCATTCAAGGAATGTATAAAAACTATGGGCTTTTATTTATTTATCTAGGTACTATTTATTTAGGAAGTCATAGCACCACTTAAAGGGAAGGTTTTGATAGATCACAACCATGTGTGTGCAATATTATTATAGCAAGGTGGGAGGCAGGGCTCTGGTACCTGTATTTGGGGAGATCTATATTATTTTTTAGATTTCATATTGACTTTGGGTCAATTTGCCTTTTAGTCCTTTATTAGGTGAGAAAATTTGTTAGGATATGGAAATAAAATTGGAGGATATGGAAAAATATGGAAGAAAAGCATTTTAGGATATGGAAAATGTAGAATCTTCCTTTTCATATCACATTTCATTTGAATGGCAGGAGACACCATCCCTACACTCACCATCAACTTCAGAGAAGGAAATGTGGCATGAGAGCCAGAAAGCTGCTGCAAAATACCCAAAAGAAATTAAAAACAATTAAAATAAAAATACAGGCAACCAGAACAGTCATGAAACCAAGCAGATGAGCTGTTGCAGGACAGCAGAGCAAATATTCAGCTTAAAAAGTTAAAGTCAAAGGCTTTGGTCCTCGAAGATGAAAGGACATGAATAAAACTCCCAGCTGAGGCCAAGTCCTGGTCAGGGTTTAAGGGACTCCCTGGGGGACTCAAAGCCTATAACATGTCAAACTGTTGTTAATTCAAAGATTTCATCCAGAATTTAAAAAAAAAATATAAGGAAAAGCGAGTTGGAATATTCTCTACCAGTTTTAAACATACGAAGTTGGAATATTCTCTACCATTTTTAAACATATGATGACTGAGTTCGCCCCTTTTTAAAATAGTTTAGTTATTACAATGAAGGTGAATTAAAGTAAGAAACACATAAAATGCCAGCTGACTCACAAACAACAGTGGGTTTAGATCAGATCTCATTATTGTCTTGGGTAAAATTAACATCTTAAATCCAGTGTCTCCAGTGTCTGTATCACATAGTTTCAATCTCTTTTTTGACTGTGTTTTTATTTTTTTTTTCCAATGGCCTGTTCTTAGGATCTAATTTAAGGGCATTGCAATGAAAACTACTCCTTAATTCATTGCAATGTCCAGATGCATCTGTTTGGATTAGCTGTGCCCTGGAAGACAGAAGGAGTGTGAGGAGCTGATAATCCATCTTTATTACAAATACCTGCAGCAAGTGACTGGAGCTATGCCAATATCTGCCTATGCAAACTGCAGTGCTGCTTAAGGTGCATTTAGTGCTCTTTTATTTCTGGCTGACAAGGACTGGAACACAGTTCAGGAAGTGTATTTTAGCCTCTGGATGAATCTGTGCATTACTGCAACAATAACCATGGGTCAGGGCGGGTTGGGAGTTTGATCCACATATGGGCCATTCACTGCAGAGCTGGGTTTCATTCTTACTGGGCCCTTCCAACTCAGAATATTCTGTGATTCTGGGAGTAAGAGACTTTTCCTTTTCTTTAGGTAACCCCGATTATTTTTGCTGCATATATCTAATTCAATCTAAATACCTATTTAATTACAGAAACATTAAATAGCCTGCCAAGAAGGAAAGGCTGATATTGATAGTTTAGCCCTGAGTTACAAGCATCATATTCAAGGCAGGCATTTGTACCTCCATGAGTCCTTTTTGAAATAAATACTCGGGTGCTTTTAAACACATTTATTTAAGTTCATTGTCACCATTTCCTTTTAGTACATTCTGAATAACTGTCTGGCAAATTATGTAAGCAGAACTTTTAGGTTCACTGAACTGGGACTTAAATTCAAGTCAAGGAATAAATTTAAGCCTAAGAGACAGGGATACTGAAGCTTTGAGATTAAAGACATAACAAGACAGTACAAGTTTCATGAAAGAAATCAGAGATGAGACATGAGCCCACAATTATCAGATTTGAAGATCCTGAAGAAAGTCTTGTGAGATCCAGCCTCACTGGGGTTTTATTCCTTGTGACATAACAAAATTACTTATTATTTAATTTCTTTCAGCTACACAGGAGTCTGCAATAGGTCTGGGACTCCCTGAGGAGTCTGAGCAGGGCACACCAGCGTGCTGATGTCATTCTGAATTTTATGCTGGAGACTACACTTGTGCATTCCTCTTTTATATCCAGATTGGTAATGCTATTTTTCATAGTGTTTACTTTCCTTTTTGAAGTCTGAAGTGAGAGAAAAAGCTGCTGTTATACCAATGTTGCCAAAGAGATCTAAATTGTAACAAGACCTTAAAGTAAATTTTCACAGCGGAGAAGAGCAAATCCAATTTTATTGGATTTTTCTGCATGTTGACCTCAGAAACTTTCCCTATTACTGCAGTCCATTTAAATTCTCAAGGATAGTGTTTTACCAATAATTGATCATGTAATTCCAGGGAAATTCTGTTCTCTTAAGTAAATCCCACACAAGTCAAGGAGAGAGGTTACTGCTGGGCAGATGAAAACATGCCAGAAACACAGAACAACAGAATTATATCAAAAGTCAAAACATGTGGAATGCATTGGCAATATCAGTAGGAGCAGCTGTGCCAATTTTGTGCTTAAGAGTCAAATAACAACCATTTCATATTTCAGCATCTTACTAATACAGATTATGGTGGAAACACAGCTAACAGTACTTTTTGCAAACAATTCAGTGTATTGTCACATCAGTGCTGTAATGTAATTTGAAATTTTGCTTTATATTAGCTGAAGTATATCAGGGAATCACACATGCTCTGGAATCACCTTAGGTCAATACAAAACAATGACTGCTACACTAATATTTCTCTATCTCAATTATTACAGCATTCTGATAAAATAAATAATGTCCACTATTTAATTGAGCTAACTCAAGTTTCATGGCCCTTATGTTTTTATTTAAAACTTAGCTCTCTTTTTGCCCTTTTGGGGATGGCAAAAAAATGTCATTTCAAATTTAATTTGCTTTTAATACCATAATATTCAATATTGACAATAGCTCTGAGCTTTAAAACCATTATTGTACTTTTCTCATTCTGTGGGAGATGATAGCTGAGCATTAAGCAGAGCGCTTTTCAAAGTTCTGATGGCAGTAGAAACGAATGCAGATTGAGTAGGAAAAGTCTCCTAGGTATTAAATTCTGCTGTGATACAACTTTGCTTTTCATTAATCCATCAATCAATCAAACAAACCAACAATAATTCTATTTAATTAAAACACACGTTTAATACAAAAGGAAAAAATATAAACATTCACAGAGGGCATTTAGAGCGTTTATGTGTTGCAAAACCTTAAGCCTTTTAAGAATAAAAATCAATTTTTATTAGAGCTCCCTGCTTTTGATGTCTCACTGCAGAAAAAATCAGAGCCCAGGAAACCACTTTGTCAAGCCCTGAGTTCAGCCTGGTGACAATTTTTGTCCATCCCAGATCAAACAGCACCAGAAACCCCACTAAGGGGTCAGAAAAAGTACTAAAGGCAGCATCCTACTGGAATGGTGCTCCCAGGGGAGCCTGGAATGGTTTGGGAATGGGAGGGAAGAGGGACAGAGCAGAGCACCAGGAAGAAAAGCAAAATGCAGGTGCTGAGGAAAGGCTGTTTGTGCTTTTCCCTGTTCTACAGCCTCCTTCCTGCTTGCAGAGACCTCATTCAGACCATTCCTTTTGGAGCCTGGATTAGAACCCAGATGGACTCAAAATCCACACTGGGACTTTGTTATCTCTGTTTGCTCTGGCTGCATTTCCCTTGAATTAGCAGGGTTTAAATTAATCTAGAGCAAATTGGGGGTCAGGAAGTTCTGGGACCAAATTGGTTCTACTTGCTCTTGATTAATAATAATAATTGGTTTTACAAGGTATCACTGCCTGATTTTTTCCTTCCTTCCTTCCTTCCTTCCTTCCTTCCTTCCTTCCTTCCTTCCTTCCTTCCTTCCTTCCTTCCTTCCTTCCTTCCGCCACTTCCGCCACTTCCGCCACTTCCGCCACTTCCGCCACTTCCGCCACTTCCTTCCGCCACTTCCGCCACTTCCGCCACTTCCGCCACTTCCTTCCGCCCCTTCCTTCCTTCCTTCCGCCACTTCCTTCCTTCCGCCACTTCCTTCCTTCCGCCACTTCCGCCACTTCCGCCACTTCCGCCACTTCCTTCCGCCACTTCCTTCCTTCCTTCCTTCCTTCCTTCCTTCCTTCCTTCCTTCCTTCCTTCCTTCCTTCCTTCCTTCCTTCCTTCCTTCCTTCCTTCCTTCCTTCCTTCCTTCCGCCACTTCCTTCCTTCCGCCACTTCCTTCCTTCCTTCCGCCACTTCCTTCCTTCCTTCCGCCACTTCCTTCCTTCCTTCCTTCCTTCCTTCCTCCCTCCCTCCCTCCCTCCTTCCCTCCCTTCCTTCATTTTTTTTGTTTATTCCTCACCCTTCCATATTCCCTGCAATATGGAATAATTTCTGTCTCAGGGCAAGAATTTCTGACAGGATCAAACAAGGAAAGATGAGCCTAAACCCAGAGATTTTTGTTGTATTTTTCGGTCTTCAAATGGTGACTAAGAAAAATTAAATAAAGCAGTAAACTTAGAATCACTCTGTGTGAAATCCATTTCTCCTATGGAAAATATTTGGGTTTTTTGTTGTTTAGGTTGATTTTTTTAAGAAAGAAAAACCCACCCAGATTTTGAGGTCCTCTTTAGAAACCCTTTTGGTTTCAATTCCTTTTAGAACAAACTGTTGCTTCCCAATTCCTATTTTGCCTTCAATAGCAGCAGTTTTCTTACAGCATATCAGTACTGGCATGTCTTTGATAGGATTTTCTGTGTGTGAGTGTGTGAGACTGCTGTAAAGAGTGGATTACTGTGAAGTTTTTATTTAGAAAAAAATTGGAAATTGAGTCTGAATTTATTTCTAAATATCATTAAATCATTGAGGATTTGCCTTAATTTGGATAAGTGCCTGTAGTAACATTTGATGACATTAAAGCAATATACTCTGATATAGCACTTAAATATTAATTTATTTTAAATAAATGTGCACTATTTATTACCTTTTCAAAGGTGCTATCACCCCATTGCTGTGTTTGAAAACCTGGCTGGTCACTGAGTCTGCCTGCCACTGAATCCACCTCAGCCATGCTTGTTTTTTTCCTGTGAAACTCTTATTTTACTATTTCAAAGGAATAATGAAAAAGAAAATAGTACAGTAAGTAATGCATTTACTAATCCATAGGCTAAAAACTACTGGCTGAACTTGGATTTGAAGCTTTTTCAATTACAATTGAATAAGGTTCTAATAGGATAAGACTGAAAGTAGAAGAAAGCAAGAAACTTTATGAGTTACATATTTGCTACTGATGTTATTCAGGTGCAAAATCCAGACACTTTTCTTGCTTATTCATTAATCATGATTAATTATTTTTAAAAAGTAAAATAGGGAGTATGAGTGGCCAGATGTTGATAAGCTCTCCAAGGGATTTTTATATTCATTCTTATCCAAGTGTTGAATCAAGTCGAGATGATTTTGTTCTGGTGCCTTCACTGTTCATAAAATTTTTGAGGGTCACCTGGCTGGGACTTTGTGGGGAGCCAGTTTGTAGCTTGGTCCTTTCAGGGAAGCAGAGATAATTCATTATTGTCAGCTGAGCTGTGATTAATTTCTGCTGACTTTCAGGGATGCTCAATGCTTGCCCCAGCTAATGGATCGAAATATAATAATGAAATTATTTTAGCAGTCACTGTAGGAATGCTTCTGCAAAGCCCTGGAGGAAATCTGTGTGTCTCTGGGAACAAATTTGGTTCAGGGCATTTCTGAGCTTCCCAACCTCCTGGATCCACAGAGGGACACAGATGGGGGCTGTGCTCACTTTGGTGCTGACCTCATTAATGTTCAGAGTGAAAAAAATGACAAACCCATGCTTAAATGAAGATTGATGGAATTTCCTGTGTCTGTTCCCTGTTCCAGCCATTTAGGTGGCCACTGCTCAGCACTTTGGAGAGACTCAGAAAGCTCAGCAGGGCACCATCAATGGGATGGAATACAAGAGAACACCTTGAGAATCATTCCTACCAAGGAATACAAGAGAAGAGGAGTCAAACACAAAATGGCAGAAGTGCAGTGAGATCATCCATCCCAGAATTCCTGCATTGGGAGGGTCCTGTGTTGGTTTATCTTGGATTAAAGGCAGGATGTCTTCATAAGGCACCAAGTCCTGGTGTATTTAAAGGCCTGTGTGAGTTCATGTGGGTTTGGCTCTGCTTGCAGTACAATGTTGGTAATTCAACAACACCCTGTTCATTTATGGAGGCTGAATTTAACCTCAAGCCTTCAGACCTTTCATGGTTCAGTGTTGCATTAATTTGGACTCAATGATCTGTTTTCAGCCTTAATCATTCTCTGACAACCTGCTAGCCAGAGGTATAAAAGAGTCTTTACTATTCTGTTTTTCTTTCCTTCCAAACAGTGGAAAATCCCCCCACCATTATTTCCCCCAACACAAATTGTCCTCTAAACATTTGAAATGTTCCATTCCCACTGTCTACGTTTCATTTGTGTCACTCAGCATGGATGGACTTGAGCTCCTGCAAGGGAGATCCCAGGGAGAAGTTATCAGTGCACTTTTAATTAGGCAGACTGCTAATTAGAAGCAGTCATGGGTAGAAGTTGCACCCTGGTAATGGATTACATCAATTAGAATGAAAGTGAAGCTATTTGTTTTCAACCAACATGTCTTAAAATTATTTTTAACAATCACTAATCTTCCCCTTATATCATGCACTGCATGTGCCCATCATCCAACATTTATTAATAAAATTAACATTTCAAACAATGGAGAAAGGCTCTGTGAGGATCTGGTAGAAGGAAATTAAAAAATTAGGAATACTTTAAAAACCAAAAGTGCAATGAAGGCTCAACCCAGCAGTCTGAAGGCATCCAACATCAGTGACTTCAGGGAAGGTTTCCAGAGAGGCAGGAATATTGTACCAGGCTAAGAAGGATGTGGAAGAAAGCAGGAGTGTTTTATTCATTTCACAGAATCACAGAATGGTTTGGCTTGGAAGGGACCTTAAAGATAATCCAGCTCCAGCCTCACTGAGTTGTTGTTCCTCTATTTACTGGTTGGTTTTCTGCAAATGTTTCTGTGTGTAGGGATTATAAAAGTGCATGTCAGAATTTTCCATCCTTGCAAAAAAAGCTGCTATCAACACTTACAGCCAAAAAAATGTGCAAGTGTTTCAGTTGGATCTGAACTGGGAAGAATGTAAAATTACAGGTGCCTGAGCTATGGATCACAAATTAGAAAGATCATGTGTAGCAGAAAGAGAAACTTTCAGGCTGTCATTGTCACTTACAAAGTGACACATATTTTGCACAAAGAACAGAAAATCTGTAAAAAATTCTCTGAAACTCATTGTTCTATTTTATTTTTTTTTCTTTTGGGAACACAGAGTGAGAGAAAGATTATATCATGTTCTTTTGTTGTTACACTGCAAGTTCCTCCTTCTAGTGCAATTTTTTCTTAATTGTTATTGGAGACCAGCTTCCAGTACTGATGATCAGCTTCATTAAAAATGTCTTTCAGAACAGGTTTTTATTAGGTATTCTGTTCTGCTGCTGCAAGTTATAAATGTGTCTACATTCCTAGTTTTGCCAGCCAATTATTATATATATATTTTGTTCATATGCCTTTGAGGTGTAAGGAAAGATTTCTGGCAACTTCCCTGAGCTTTTTCAAGTTTTACAAGGATAGGAGACGTGGATGCTAACAGACAGTAATTTTATTTTTTTTTTTCAGCTATTGATACTCTCCACTGATTACTATAATTTCTTCAGTGCAAATGATGGATTTGTTCCTCTGGAAAAAAAATTGTTGGAATGCTTGAATAGTGAAGAGACAAAATAGATTTTGTCTATATATATGGATAGAAAGCAAAGGTAAAGGAGCCTGAATATTGCCATCCTAGTATTCACAATTCAAAGTTACTGCCATTATTCAAAAGTAAAGGGTATAAAACTCCATTCCAGCTGAAGTAATCCTGTAATTTCATTCTTGATTTAGGAAATCCAGTGTCCAGAATTGTCACTCTTTTGTGACAATACATAAAGACCCTACTTGCAGTAGACAAGGGCTAAATGAGACTTGAAATACTTTGACAGCATATTACCAGGATTTTTCTGTCATTCAACAGAGGGAAAAAAAAACAGTAAAGCCAATTTCATCCTTTTGGCCAAAAGGAAATTACAAAACACATTCTTCATCCTGCCATTTCTCAGTCTGTAGGATGAATATACCCAGCAGGACCACATGAGCTTTTTGCAGTCAGGTTTGCATTTATTTAGTGATTGTTTCCTTCAATTAGGAATGGAATTCATTGTGCTGGGCACTGCAGAAGGACACAAAAGAAAGGTGTCCTATTCTCTTAAGAATCACATTGTATTGACCAGAGGAGGAGTTTCACTCCCTCTCTCCTCTTTGCTCCCTGATTTTTGCATTTTCTGCCTGCCCCCTGCAGATTCTTTCCATTCCTGGTTAAAGATGAACAAAGAATTTGTGCTTTTGAAATCACAGAATTTATTTCTGTCCAGTTGGCCTAAATATTTTTTCACTACATTTAGAGTGGTCAAGTCTAAATAAGTGTAATTCATCAGATCAGGGAAAACAGAGTCCACAATCACCAGGTGACTTATTCCTTGCTAGTGGCCCTCTCTGAGAGAGAACTGTGGACTCCTTTTTGTTTGTTTTTCTTATTTGTACCTCATTTGTACCTTTCTCATTCCAGATTTCCTTTTGTTCTGGTTATGTGCATGTAGAAAAATGAATTCTTCTTCCTCCAGCAAATGTAGCTGAGTGTTAAAATAATTTCAGCCATTCCCTAAATTTCACATTTTCTGCAGTCATTGCTTTTGAGTTGTGGTTTCCAGACCTGTGACCATTATTACTGTCCTTGGCTGTATTTTCTCAAGATATTCCACAGTTGTTCAGCTGTGGATTTGTGCTGCTGAGTGGAGAAGAGCTGCTTCATGGGCACTCAGAATTCATCTTTATATTTCCAGTATGGTGTCTGTGTGTCTGCCTTTCCATGACCATGACACTGTTGTCTCTTGTTTGGATTGGGAATGACTCATTCCAGCTTGGATTGACAATGAACCCACAGAGCCATCAAGAACAAATCAGGAGAAGATGCCCAGGGAAACCTGTATAAATCTGTTCCATGTCCTAATTTTTACTTTTATCCAATTTTTGAGCAAGGGCAAATTTTAATGGAGTCATATAAATACTACTCCCATTACCCAAAGATCCCTTCCTTAAAAACTGGCCTCAGTCAGCTGCTCCCATTCTGCTCTCATCAATTTTTTTTTAAGCATCTTTAAACACAAATCAAGGATTATTTTCTCATGTTCATTGTCTTTTTTCACTGACTTGTGTCACTTGGATGTGCTTATGCTCCATTATTCGCTCCTGGGTTGTTAGTTGTTTCTTTTTTTTGCAAAGGGGATGAGCAGGAGTACTTGGAATCCAACTGTGTTGGGGTAATTTTGTGATATTCTTAATATTGTGCCAAGGCCAAGAAACACCTTCAAGACAGTTGGCTTCTTTAATCTTCCAAAGAAGCATTTGGGGACTGTTAGACTGTGGAGAAGAGAGGAAATGTCTCAGTTTTTATCCACCTAATTGGTTGGCGGGCAACATGAGTGACTGGCACTGAGATCTGGTGTCTTTTCATTCCCACAGAATCATCAAAGCTGGAAAAAACCTCCAAGATTGCCAATTCCAAGCTTATTAAAAGCTGTGGACATTGAAGAAAACTTCTAAGAACTTTGGATGCCTTGTTGTGATCTCTAATAGTAAATGTTATATTCACATTTATATGAATTTCTCACCACTCCTGGGTTATGTGAGAATTTCTGTAGCTTCAAAAAGCAGCTGCATTCCTCCCAGAAAATATTGTTTCCATTTCTTCAAAAACATTTCTTCAAAAGGAAAAAAACCCAGCTATTTCTCTCCCAACCTTCACAGCTAATTGCCACATGTGTATAAATTCTGAGTCCAGAATCTTTCTCTCCAGTGTTTTTGTTAGAGCAGTAAATACCTCAGCAGTGTCATTATGCACTGATTTTCTAATAGCTTTCTGCTAAACATTGGCAGTGTAAAACTAGAAAATTGCCATTAATCATTCTTAAAGTGCTAAGAATACATTAATAAATTAGTTCTGTTTGATTTTTAAAGGCTGTATTTACTCCTAGGATATCAAACAGGCAGAGAAGTGTCGAACTGGGGAACAAGAGCCAGTTCTATTTAATCCTGGGTTGCTCACATGGTTCCTGTAAGTTAGATGGCAATTTCTCATTTTAAAAGCCTGCTTCCACCCCTGTCAGTGTCCTTCAGCTCTTACAGCTTGGTCTTTAGATCTGTGCTTGCATGGTGGTTTTAGATTCTGAAATTAAGTGACAGAAAATATATTAGGGTGAGACCCACCTGAATTGCACATTTTGCAGATATTTTGGGCTTGGCATTGTGTATAATTTCAGTGTTTTGGCTTTACTTGAGAAATGTGATTTAATATTCTTAGTTCTGTTTTTTATTCTGATTCAGGCCCAAATAGAGATGAGGATCAAGAATTCCTGTCTGCCCCGCTTCTGCTTTTTTACTCAGATGAAGGAATGGTGAAATCCCAAATTCTGGTTCATCCCACTCAGATTTTTCTCCAGTTCTGCTGTCAGAAGTTGATGTTGAATTCTGCAGCCCACTTGCCAGCCCATGTGTAGTCCAGGGCTGGTACAGGACTGGAAAGAGCTTTACTCCATATTTATTATTTTTTATTATTTTATTATTTTTTTTATTTTACTCCAATTCTGGTAGGAATTACAGAGTGCTCCTGAATTCCTCCCACACCAGAGCAGCAGCAGTGGGTGAATAACAATATTTCTGACCCAGAAGGGTCAGGAATTCGTTGCCACAGTCTGGATGAGCTGTGCAGAATTACAGAGCCCTCCTGAGAAAATGCTCATGCCAAAGTGTTTGACAAGGCACTGTGGACCAAACTATTTCTAGACATTCAAGACATGATAAAATGTGCATTGATTGAACTGGCAATTGTCTAGAATAGAAATGTCACAGTGCAATAGTCCCAATTTAAAGTACTTTTACAAGTGCAACACAGAGAGAAGACTCCAGCCTGTGCTAGACAGAACAGTTTCATGCCTTACCAGGAGTGCCTGACTCATTGGTCTGAGCAGCTCCTTTGCATCAGGTCCTGGGCTTGTTTCATGGGATCAGTGCAATTGAGAGGGTGCTCTGCTAACTGGAATCCCACTGCTCTTCCTTCAATGCCAGGGCAAGAATATCTGAGCTGCCAGAGGAGGGAATGTGCAGTTCGAGTGCTGAGGGTGGGCACAGAGGCTGTGCCCTGGTGCCCACGCTGACACAGGAGGGGAAATGTTTGATCTGAGCAGCTGCTTTGGATGGTTTCATGGCTCCCAAACTGCCCTTCACAGTGGATGTGGGTCCTGTCACACCCTCTTCCTCTGGAAAAGCAGGAATGTCCTGTTCCACATGCAGCCAGCTCCCTGTGATGATGCCTCACCCATGGAGATTCAGGGGCTGTGATTTGAGGAGAAGGCTCAGAATGCATTTCTGAAGCATTTCCTGCTGTGTAACCACCCAGCAAAAGCTGCACGTGCAACTATCTCATCTCCAATTTCCATGATCCAAAGAATGCATAAAAGAATAACTTATATGCATGTTTGATAATTTATTAATAATTAATTTATTTTTTTAATGACCCAAGAGCAAACCAGGATATGTTTGTCACCACTCCCAGTTTTTCACTTTGTTCCTGCTCTGACTTTCCTCATTTGCTAGCAGATCCTACTGGAAGAGGAGCCACATTTCTCCTCCTTACAGTAAATGTCAGAAGGGTGCTGTGTGGAAGAGCAAATAGGTCAGATCCCTGGCAGTTTGACTGCTAATCAATACAGTAAGAGTTTGGAGGAATTTAATGAGTATTCTGTATTATTTTGTATGCACATGTTCAGTATGACTTTCAAAATCCTTCTTCCTTCCACCTGGAAGCTGCTAAAGTACAGGTCACCAGTGCTTTAATACTGATTTTATCACAATTTGAAAAGTGGTTCTGATGAATGATTTCATCATTGCTGTCATCATTAAACAGAAGAAGTTTGATGTGGATAAATTTTATTGAAGGATTTGGTATTTGAAAGAGGATCAGAGCTGGTTGGACAAATAACCCATAATTAGAGATAAGTTCCAATACAATTTATGGGAAGGAGCAAGGCTTTAACAGCTCAAGGAAATTAATTTATCAAAAAATGCTCCTGGTCAGAGTAGGTGAGGTAGGATTCATCTTTCATCTCCTGGAGTCCTTTTCCTTCATTGTTTCCATTTATAACAGAAACAGAAATCTTAAGAAAATAAAAACAGTATTCAGCATCACATTCCACATTTATCAAAGCCAAAACATTAAGCTAGTTGTGGAGTTTAATTTGATGACTGAATTTACAAATTAGTTTTACAACAGCAAAACTTGGTGTGTCAGGCTTTCTGGAGATTGATTTTCCACATCTGTAATTTCTTGTTTCCATTCAGAAAGAATAATTTTTTGTGCATATCCTGATCCTTCCTCATCTCTTATCAGCTGCAAAAGAAGTTCTCTGCTCAAAACTGAAACCCATAATGTTAATAATTTCTAAATTCCCTCTTTCTTTGCTCTTCCTTGTGCATAGGGATGTGGTCTAATATTTGTCTAAGAGCTGCAGGGTGCTGTAAAGGAAGATTTCATGGGCTCATGGATAATTCAGACTGGAAAGGGCCTCAGGATGTCCTGCCCAACCTTGTGCTCACAGCACTGGGGTCACCCCAGGCTGCTCAGGACTGGGACCCTGTGAGGATGGAGGTGGCACCATGTCCCTTCCACTGGGACACTGTCTTCATGGAGAAAATCACTACTCCTTCCACTGGGACACTGTCTTCATGGAGAAAATCACATCTGCTTCCACTGGGACACTGTCTTCATGGAGAAAATCACATCTCCTTCCACTGGGACACTGTCTTCATGGAGAAAATCACTTCTCCTTCCACTGGGACACTGTCTTCATGGGGAAAATCACTTCTCCTTCCACTGGGACACTGTCTTCATGGGGAAAATCACTTTTCCACTGGGACACTGTCTTCATGGAGAAAATCACTTTTTCACTGGCACTCACCCCAGCCATGCTCACAGCAAGAACAGCACCAAATCATTATCATTATTAATGACTTTCACCTTAGTGAGTGGCAAGCAACAGTATGAAAGCTGCCAGCAATGGAAATCTGAAGTACCTGAGAAATTACTGAGCAATATCAAGGTAAACCCAAGGGAAAACATGATACAGGTGACAGCTCATGGTGTTTCTGGAAAGTGAATTGAGTCACATCCTTCAAATCCTAGACCAGTGAACTGCTACTAAGGGAAGAAAAAAAATCCATGCTGCTATGATCAGTGTAAGGTGAAAATGAGAAACATAAATACAGAATAAACAGCAGGTGTGAGAAGAGAAATCATGCAGGATGAAGACAGGGAGAGAAGAAAAGAGGAAAATCTCATTTGGTTTTAAATAATGGCAATGAGGTTGGAACAGGCTTGGAGAAACTTGGTCTAGTGGAAGTCGTCCCTGCCCATGGCAGAGGGTGGATCAGGAAGGGCTTTGAGGTCTCTTCCAATCCAAACCATTCTGGGGTTTGACAATTCTGTGAAATAAAAGAAAAACAATTGATCTTCCATTCAAAAATGCTATTTCTAAGTGCATCTCTGGTTTTGTTTTGAAAATATGCAGCAAGTTAGAATTGCCTGGAATGGTTCTCATAGGTCCTGCTGCTCTGATGGTTTATTAAAGATTACAGGGAAGGAAAAAACTTTTTTATTCAATTTCAAGGGATACCTCTGCTGATCCTACTGCTATCTAATGCACCATTCCATGGCCTCCTGTATCAGATTTTCTTTTCTGCAGAAGAAAGGACTGGGAGCATAATTTAGTCCAAAACCCCCAAGTCTACCTTGGGACTTCAGGGTAAATTTCCTTTCAGTGCTTGTGATGATAAAGAAAAACGCAGTAATGCTTCATTTACCAGCAATAAAGCATAAAATTGTAAATATACAAAATATAAAACATAAAGCATAAGTGGATACATGTGAATAAACTTGGTATAGGAAAATCACAGTGTATTAGTACAAACAGGATTCAAAATGTGCAAGTTTTGTCTTTTACACTCTTAGCAGGGCACTGGCCAGAAGATGTGGTTAAAACTGAGCTTTTAGTTTTTGCTGAAGTGTCTCTGAGAAAATCCCCAATATTGGAGTGTCCATAGAGGGTCCTGGGAGGTCTGCAACAGGAATTCACCCATATAAATCTGTTTTCTAACTAGTCCCCATGCAAAATAAAAGCTCCCAGAGGTGGCAAAGGCTGAGTGATCCAAATTTTCCTAATGCAGAGAGTGAATCCATCAGTGAAGCCCTTCAGAGAGCTTCCACAGGGCTGTGAGGACAAAAATGTGGCAAGAGGGGCTCAGCTGATAAAAAACAGCTCTGCCAGCACATGAGGTAGGCTCTGAACCAGTATAAGTGCTCACAAAAGTGCTCTTGAAATCATATAATGAATAATTATACAGAAATATCAGCTTTAGGGGGAGCTCAGCAAGCAGGTATTATGAGAAAAATTAGGGATAGAATAAGAGAACAAGGGAGAAGTTATCATTGTGCCACTGTGTAAAACCACAGGGGAATAAAAGAGGTAAAAATAATGAATGTAGAACAGGAACAAATATGGCTTCAAGAATAAAATTTAATCTATTTCATTCTGCAAATGCATACATTAAATAAACTGAGATTCTTCTGCTTGGGAAAGCTATAAAGGAAACTATGGAAATGACATTAGCAAAATCTTCAACAGAAAGTGAGCAGGGATCTATTTCTCAGTGTTTTTTAGAATATAAGAAATAGAAATCTTGCAGTGAAACCACAGCATACAAGTTCTAGAACCAATAAAAAGGAAATAACCTGTGAATATATTTTGGATTTCCTTGTCATAGATGCCTTGAATACCAACAGTGTACTGAGGGAATTATGGCAATTAGAGAAATTTATATGAGGAGGGTTCACTGAAGATTATTTAACACAATGGCTACTTATTTAGCTGGTATTATTATTATTATTATTATTATTATTATATTACAATGACAGTATATAATTGAGCTATTCTAATGAATAATTTAATAATAATATTACTAGTAATAATTGCTTCTATTATTAATTATAATATTTACTAATTATTATATAATATAGAGTATTATAATAATATTATATAATATAGATGATGAATTTTATTATTATTGTTTTATATTATAAGATAACACTATATTATTTATATTAATTATACTAATAGAATTACAATGATATAAGATAGAATTGAACTATTATGATTAATAATCTAATAATAATACTAATAATATTGATAATTTTATTGATATTATCTATATATTAATTATAATATTGATTAATGATTATGTTATTATGTTATGTTGAATTATTGTTATTGTTATTGTTATTGTTATTGTTATTATTTTTAATATTTTTATTATTTTTAATATTTTATGATTTTATTATTTTTATTATTTTTATTTTTATTTACTTAGTTTGGAATGTTGCTCTGCCCATTATAATCCAGTATTCTGGTATCAGTTTTCTCTATAAATGTATAGATCTGCAATAAATAAAGCAACCTTTCTGATCACAGAGTCCTTTAGGCTCCTGTGCAGGACACTCTAAATACTTCTTTTTTTTAATGAAGAGCTCTCCAAACCCAATAAAAACTCATATTATTTGTTACATATTTTTAGAGAGCCTTTTTGTGCTCCAAATAACATATTTACATTGTCATCTCTAATCGGTTGTTGGTTTGTTTTTTTTGACAAATATTTGCACTCCCTCTTCCTCAACAGGACAGGGTAGAAAATAAGATGGAAAAGGTCAGGGGTTGACAGGAAAGCAGGGAGACTGGGGGAAGGACTGGGATATTGGGATAAAGACTTGCACCAAAATAAATTTAGGCCTATTTTAATTAATCAATTAATTAATTAATTAAAGACTGAAAAGGACAGGAACCCAACCATGTCCACACAGGAGATACCTCAGGATGCTGAGAGCTCTTCACAACATACACCAAATTCTTACATTTCTCCCCAGGATTGTTTTCCCTTTTTGCCAATGTCCTTTTGAAGTGCAGCATTTTCTGACTCTAAATTACATTTTTTTGAAGCGTGATGAAAGGGCTGTTACAGAAGTTCTGTGCCATGTCAGTTCTTAATATTGGGCAAACGTACCAAAATGTCACTTCTAAAATTAATTAAATGTTAATTATAATTGGCAGCGGCACAAACTGCCTCACTAGAAGAAAAAAAACCCAAACTTTTATGTTTTAATGATGAGAAAAATAAGCAGAATTTTATTTCACCCTCTTCATTCCAGTGCAGAAGAAGCAGCACGCCATGGCCATTTATTGGAAAATCAAATAGTAAATAGTAAATCAAATAGTAAAAATGACTATATACTCTGGAAGCTTCTTTTTCAAAATGTGATGTCTGCACTGCTAAATAATATATTAATTTATATATTTACATATGTATATATATTTATTTGTTTATTTATGGTTTCCTGTATATTCCACTGGAAATTAACACCCAGAAGAAAGAATTTCAGTTGTTAGCTCTGCTCATAATGAATTTTTAATTGCTGGCATGAAATAAATGATATCATTTTCTTTTGGTTTTGATTCTTTGATAGACAAAGGATTGCTGCCTGATTGCTGGATCGAGACTGGTACAGAAATTAGAAATCCAGATTTCATTTTGGTCTGTAGCCCTAACCCTGCAGCCATCCAGGCTTCAGACCAGGACCCTGTTAAGTCTATTTACACACACAGGTACAGGAATGGACAGGGAACAAAATCAGGTCAAGGACTGGCAAATGAATTTTCTCTTCTTGAATAAGAAACACACTGAAGAGATAATAGATATTATAAACAAATCTAGTTTATGGCTTCAAGGATTTCTGCCTTTTTTCCTCCAATTAATTAACAGTCTTTAGATCATCACTGTTTTTTTCTTTGTTTAACAATATCTCCCCATGCATTGATTTGTAATGCATCAATCAATTGCAATTAATTACATCTTCTAGCAAAAATATCAATAACTAAATTAGGCATTTGCCAATTTATGACATTCATTGGCCACATTTGATGACAAAAATAGGTAGATTGAGTTCTACACTGAAACACAAACCATCAAAGCCATGATATTCAAGAAGTGTCTGGGGCCAGGTTGGACAGGGCAGTTTTCAGTAGTTGATCCAATTTTGAGGTTAATTCCAACTTCAAGCAGTTAATCCTAATTTTTAAGTAGTTAGTTCCAATTTTTACAATTGAGTTGCAAGCCTATGAGAGCAGGATGTGTAAGAACTCTACCCACCACTACAGTGATAAGAAAGGTTGTTTTTTATTAGAAGGAATTCAGATTTTGTAGATTTTTCTGGTGCTGTGAAGTCCATAACTGATGTAATGCAGTGCTGAAGTTCAACCAGGTCATGTCTCACTGAGTGTACATTGAAAATTGGAGGATTTTTTGGGTTCTAGACATTTCTAGCCATTGTGATAGCTATGGTAACATTTTTAATAATATTATCAGCTTTGTGATTTCCCCCAGCCTGTTTCTTGTGCTAGAGACCATTTATTCAGGTATGTAAATTTACATTTTGTAACTTCCCTTTTCTGATGTTGAACTCCTTTCTTCCTGAAACAAGACATTTTTCGAGATAGATTTTTGAGAGTATTTAAATGCTCTTTTTGTTTGTTTGTTTGTTTGTTTTCAAGCAATTTGAAAATATTTGAATCTAGAGGTTACCATAAGTAAACATTCACTTCCAGCTCATGTGAAAGTTTTCCAAAGAGCATGCCTAGAGCAGACTGACATTTCATGAGTGATGATTGTCTGGTTTATTTGGGCATTTTTATGCTGCTGACACATGTCAAATAAAATCAGAGGTTCTTCTATCTTTACAGCTATTCTTGGAAAAAACCAGAAACAAAAAACCCACCTCCCAGATTTCCTAGTTACAGCTTTCCATCTCTATATTTTGTAGCTGCATTCTGCACTATTTTTGACAGTGTGTGATTTCATGTTTTGAAATTTGAGTATTTTTTGGAGTCCAGTGCTGCAATTACAGTGTCATCTAAAACTGTGTGACCCCTTGAATGTTCAAACTTAACTTCAGGCTATGAATTCCATCTGATTTCTTTAAGTAATTTCCAATAAAATTAACATGACTTCTTGCAAAGATAAGACCAGCAGCATTTGCTCTTTGTATGTGGTTTATTATTGGAAATTAATGAATATCTCTATTGTTGTCTCCCCCAGACAATTCCACAGTATTATTAAAATACAATATCACCTTTTCACTGGTGTGTTTTCTTGTAATTCTACTGAAGAAGAAATATATTAGCTTCTCTATTTTTCTTTATTCCGTTGTACTTTTTGTAAATTACTTTGTTGTTCTTCTGAGAAAACTTTTAATCCAGAAACAAGTTCAATAACAAATCTTACCTTTGTTTTCTCAAGCACTGCTGAATTTGCAACACTGTAAAAGTAAAAACCTTATTATTTAGTGCAGATAGAGGTGATGCCTTGTGTTCCTTTCTTTTTATTTTACTGGAAATGAAAATCCAGGTGAGTGTGAGCCTTATCATATTTCTGAACTCATTGAGTTATGAATCAAAGGGACACCTTAATTTTACAGTATTGCACTAAATCAGCTCTGTAAAAAATAAAAAGCAGGACCAGACCTTCCAAAGGAAAATTTGGATTCTTGCATCTCAACTTCCACAGAACTCCTGAGTGCCTGCA
This sequence comes from Agelaius phoeniceus, assembly GCF_051311805.1. Classification (NCBI taxonomy): domain Eukaryota; kingdom Metazoa; phylum Chordata; class Aves; order Passeriformes; family Icteridae; genus Agelaius; species Agelaius phoeniceus. The sequence continues at coordinate 12,653,544 of NC_135272.1, read as the reverse complement.
CAGGAAGGAGCAAGAATTAATTACCCTCTAATAATGCAGGCAGAGGCTTGAGATGCTTTGAACAGCAATTCCAAATACTCCAGAAGAGCCCTGCAATTCCCTGGAAATGAGAATAATCTAGAGATGTTTATGCTCCTTTGGCAAACAATCTGTCAGTGTTGAGGATCAAGCTGAGTTTCCTTCATCATTAGGTCTGTGTGGCAACTGCTTTAAGCACAAAGGCTGCTCAGCCAAGGAGGATGAGGAGGGGTGAAGTGAAGAAGGGCAGAAAGTCGCTCATGAGGCAGCAGAGTAAATTCTTATAGAGGTGAAAAGTTTATATTTATTTATATTTTTAAAGCTATGGCTGCAAAGCCTGGTCCCACCCTGCTTTTCCACGTCCCTCTGCTCTGGGACACCGCAGTCACATCCCAGCCATCCTTTTTTCCTAAAACAGCACTTTAATTTATCAGTTCTGCATTTGCCCCTTTACAAAAACACCTTGCTCACATAATGCATTAAAAAAAAAAAAAACCAAAACAAAAAAAACAAAATAATAATTTGGACCTGATGTTTTCAATTTCTAATGCACCACTTCTTCCCTTGGGCTTAATTTTGGTAGAGAAATCTTGCCCAAATCTTCAGGGAGAACACCCAGGCCTAATCATTTTTGCCAACTGCAGCAAGTTTTTCATCTCTGCCTTAATAAGGAAATTCTGAAGAACTAGTTAACAGTTTTAAAATCTGTAGAAAAGCATCTCTTGAATGAACTGAGAGAGTTTGAGTAAATGTTGCCTCTCTCTAATATGTACCTCTACAGCAAGTGGAGGTTATAAGGTTGTGGCTGTTATTTTTTTTAAGGACTCAGGTTCTATTTATGGTGGTCTGTACAAATTGCTATGGATGACAAGGATGAGAATCCCAATTTTTCACTTCTCTTTGAAGATGTGTTGTCTACCAAGCCTGTTCTATTTTGTATTATAATGGCTCTGAAATTGGTTGTCTTGGGACGTGCCCCTTTTAGGATGCACTGCATCAACATGGAATTAATTTGGTGGTAAAACAGAAGAAACAGGAGGATTAATAAGCATGAAAAACATGGAGTCTTAATTACCAGAGAGAACTTTCTTTCAGTGGCTTCATTTCCAAGTGCACAACTTCTGTTTAACAGCAGAAGAAAAAAACCACTGATGTAAAATAATAATATATGATATTCATATATCATCATTCTGGAATTCAGTGCACATTAAAATTTTCAAAAATCAGTTGCCTTCCAGTGTGAGAGCACAGCTGCTGAAATAACTTCAGAGCAACACAGACCAGAGCATGACTAATATTGGGGCTCTTTGGAAATTATATGCTTTGGAGTGAAATTAATTAGGATTGTCTTCTTTGGTCCCTGGCTCTTCACATATTTAGGTACAAAAGTGTGTAAAGTGATACTCCCACTTAGCAGCTATTTCTCCTTAGTGCCCTTCTCCCTCTTCTTCTGGGGAGGATCCAGAGGGGAGGAGTGCATAATTGTTATTTTTATAGCCAGGAATTCTTTCCTTCCTCTCCTCCTCCTCATCCACCTGCTGCAGAGCAGCTGGAAGGAACTTTCAAGCACCATTTCCCCATCCTTCCTTCTTTTTTTTCCTCCTTCTTTTCTCAACCAAAGCTTTGCTACCATATCAGTATTTCTCCCTGTTTGGGTTTTTTTTAAAAAACTTGTAAAAGAATTATTACATTTCTCACTTGCATTAGTGTAATGTTGATTACGTGATGCTCCTTTCCAAGCCAAATGTTTTTCTCTAGCAGGTTCAGTGCAAACTTTGCAGTTCTGTTTTCCAGGCAAAACAGAAGAACTTTTTTATTAATTTTTGGTTTTAATTTATTTTTCTTGGGGGGTAAAAAGTTTTAAATTAACCACCAAACAGAAAAGCCCATAGGAGCTAAGCATAAATTACTAATCTACTGGTTTCTAAAAATTGCATTTTGTAGGCAATTTGTTGAGAGGCCTTTGAGAATTTTGTTATTTATAAGAATGTTACAGTTCATTTATATTTTATGCAGACATAAAAAATATCTTATTCCCAATTGCCAAAAAGGAAAAAAAAATCCATAAACCAAACAACTCACCCATTCCAACTCCTCTAGGCAACTTATGGTAATAGTATCTTGTGTATTCCTTAATTTTAATAAAAATCTATCGAAAACTGCTTGGATTGCCACCTCAGAGCTGATATTCTAACCTCATTGAAAAATTATGGCACTTTGATAATTCTTCTGGAAGAGAGAGTTTGTTTCATTACTGTATGTTGGGTTTGCATTCATTGTTTTGGTGGTTTTTATATTTTGGATTATAACATAGGCTGCCACCAGAATTCTGCACTTTCAGCTTTGCTCTCAATATCTAATATTTCTCATGTTTATATATCTATATTTATATATAGTAGGAGCTTTTTAAAGGAGCTTTTAAAAATAGAATAATATGAAATAATCATAGGAAAAACAGTCTTTGCAACCTCTCTGCTGATGGTTTTAAAGCCTTTGACACCTGTAGATGCTAATGCAGGGCCCTGAGCTCCCTGGGGTGGATTAAATCCCTTCCCAGCTGTCCCTGTGCTGCTTTTCATTCATGCCAGGGCTCACCACCCTGAAATAAAATACATCCCTCCAAGTACTGAATTAGCCAAAGAAATGAAAATAACAGAAGACCACTTGGACCTGTGGTCAGCTGCAGGTTAACGCAGAGAAAATCTGCCCTTCCATTTTGGAAGAGATCCTATTTATGGTCTTGTACTTCTTCACAAAAGAAGATTCTTTCCTCCATTAAGCATTTATCACTTCAGAAAGCATTCCAGAATTATCTGTATAAATGGTTGAACAAAAACCCTGCAGATCATCAGGGAGGGAGCCCACCAAGTAGTCCAAGTATGAAATATTGCTCTCCCTCTAAATACCAAAGGACTGCCTTCCATGCAAGGTAAACAGAGACAAAATCAGGCAAAACAGGATTTTTCTAGAATTTGTAAAAACACACAAATTATTAGAACTTTGGGGAAGTATCAGCAGGCTAAGGTAGGAATTGTATGATCCCATAATTCCAGCTGGAGACTACCAGAAATCCCTCAAGGGTGAGCGGAGCTAATGTAGGTCTTGGCTTCCAGTCCCAGTAAAGACTTGACTGGAGTTTAGTTTGCCTGTTTGCCCTGTAGGTCAGATATTCCACCAGCTGATTTCTCCTTTTCACTCTTTTGTTATGCAAGAGATGAAATGTATCTCAGGGGCACAAAAATAAATCCCAGCATGGCTGATCTGCAGTGACACAGTGGCACAGTTGCCAATGGGAGTTAAAAAAATTAATCTCCTTCTGTGTCAGTCTGAACACAGCAATGGATATCACAGCTCCAAATAATCCCATTTTTTCAGCTGATGAGTCTTTCCTGAATGAGATCAGTCAGATATGAGCTGTGTTCACATAAAACACTACACTGACTTGGATTCTGCCTTTGATGATGGACTTCTTTTATTTACTTTTATAAAAGACCTTTAGAACACTTCAGAAGATTTGTAAAATCTTCCAGTCCCATTAATTTTGTACTTATGTGTTTGATGTAAACATATAATGGTGGCTAATTTACAAAGGGAAATTTCAACATTGTCCTTGACTTCACAAGGAAACTTTGAAACCAGCTGCTTGAAATAGGAATGGTAAAAGCCTCTGAAAGTATTTTAAAGCTACATTTTTGCAGTCATTGAGTGAAGGTATGTGTTAAATTTGATGGCACATCTTTCTAAGTCCACTAAAGCATTTACGGCCAATGGGGCATTTTCTAATTATTATTTTTATTAAAACAGAAAAGTAACTAAAGCAAAACTAAAACCAAACACAAAAAAACCCCAAATAAATATAAAAAATCACTCCTTTTGGTCTGGTTAAAGGAGATTATTCAATTTTCCTGCAGGTCTGCTTTAGCTCTGGCAGAGAACTGCCTCCTGCTTGATGCCCGTGTGTGACTCGGCGTCACATTTGTACTCCAGGTCGTGCTGGCACAGTAGCAAAAACATCAATCATGTGTTTCCACCCTGGGGTCTCAGACACACTTGATATTCACCCTCAGGAATGCTACACACAGACTCTGTCCTTCCAATGGCTGCACAAATCAGGACTTTCTGAAACGACCTGACACAAGGGAAGAGAACAGAATCAGGGCTGAGTTTTGGAGTCCTTTACTCGGCATTGGTGGAATTCCTGCTGCTCCAAACGTGTGCATGTGCTTAATGGAAACAGGAAAGGCAAGGCAGTTTCTTAAATTAGCTGCTGGGAAACAGGAATTCAGCAGGAAATAAAATGCAAGTTAATTTTGTCTGAGGAATAATTGAAATCAGAGCAGCCCAAAACTCACTCTGGCTGTCTGTAGGCATTGATAGAACCAACAACCATTTCTCATTTCACATCCATCACCCCACACATCATTTCTTTTCAAATCAAACCATATTTATTTAGGGAATATTTCTCTTCCAGAGGCTGCATCATGGCTACTGTGCTGCATAAATATCTAAGGGAAACATCTTTGAATCTGTTAGTAGAAATATTTCAGGCAAAGAACCGGGAGTTTTGCTGTCCTGAAGCAGAGAGGCAGCAGCTTTGGTTTATTAACTGTGTGTTGAGCTCTTTTTCATTTATTTACTGTAAATTTCACAGACTCACAGATGCATTTATGTTGGGGAAGCCTTCTGAGGTCATCATCTCCAATCTTCCCCCCAAGCACTGCCCAGGCCACTCCTAACCCATGTCCCCAAGTGTCACATTCACAGGGCTCTTAAGTCCCCCCAGGGATGGGGACTCCACTGTTTGTTCAAACAAATTTCTGGTATTCAAGTGTTATAGTGGTTTTTTATCTATTCAAAACAAGTTCTTTCTTTCCAAGTTCTTATATCACACTTGAATTTCCTTGGAAATTTTTCATCCAATGTTATCTGACAATCTGAATTGGAGCTCTGATGCTTTCTTATTCTTGAGCATTTAATAAATATTCGTGTTTAAAAAAAAAAAACTAAAGTACAGTGTACAGCATATTAAGCCAAACTATAATCTTTAGCAAAAATTGGCTACTACAGGGTAAAAAAGAAATTATTCAATTTGAGATTGCAAAGGGTAGAAGCTGACATTTTGAAGGAATTTTTTCTCTGGAGAAAAATGACTTGTGACATTGATTCAACAAAGAAAACTGAAATGCATTTGAAAAACTCGTTTAAACTGAAATTATGAAGACAAGACTTTCAGAGATAAATCCTCATTCTTTGGAGAATGAGCTTAAATATGATATTTTCTTCACAAATCTCTTTTTACAAGTGTGATATTAAAGTCTGAGTGTGTATTCCAGTCTGTTAACTTGCAATAGTTCTGTGAACTTTGCCATTACATACTGCTGGTCATGGCATGATTGTTCCATGAACACTTTCTAAATATTTACCAAGTCTACAGATGTTGTTTTGTCAGGGTTTGTTTTTTTTTTTCTTGTTTTGTTTTGGGTTTTTTTGGTTTTTTGTTTGTTTGTTTGTTTTTTAAGGGAAGAAAAATAAAAAAAAAAAGGAAGAAAAGAGAAGGAGAGCTCTGACATTAATACATGAGCATTCAAAACAGGCAGGGCCTTCTGAGAGTGTCTGTCATGGCTCTGCTCATTGTCCCCAACCCTAAGAATGGAAGGGCACATCAGAAATCCCAGTGAGGAGGCTCTGCAGAGGAAGAAAATCTCTTCTGCCCAGACCTGGTTCAAAAGATGGTAAGAGTGGACAAAAATTACTGATGTATCAATGTCATGAAACACATTGATTCTTCTAAATGTAATTTTGTTTGTAAGGCAGTTTTTACTGGAATTACACTCAAACTAGCAGTGAAGGTATTTTTGCAATACCGAATGAATTGCTCAGCACGTTAGCAGGGGACACCAGGCTGTGCCTGAAGGGTGCAAATGAATCCAGCAGAATGCTGCAATAGCAAAAGGGGTAATGGTCTGAGACTAAAAGAGTCAGGTAAGATTGGATATAAGGAAAAGGCTCCTTACAATGAGGTGGTTAAAACTTTGGAAGAGGTTTTTCCAGAGAAGCTATGGCTGCCCCATCCCTGGAACCATTCAATGTCAGCTTGGACAGGGCTCTGAGCAGCCCAGTCTGGTGAAGGTCTTCCTGTTCACTGAAAGAGGGTTGGAATGAGACCTTTAAAGGTCCCTCCCAACCCAAATTATTTAGGGATTCTCTGATATCCTTTTAACAAGGTTATCTTGGCACTGTCATAAAAACTCTATTTAAGAGAACAGTATAAAATGAAATTTTCCATTTGATTTGACACTGACTTTTTTTGTAACCTTACACTCTTCCCTCATCTAAAACAGATCCCTTACCTTCCTTCTAATTTCCCTTCTGACCTGTCCATTAAGTACAATTTTACAATTTCCATTCTTGACCTGTAAAATTTTAAAAGAGAGAGAAACTCAGCTTCAAACACAATTGGATGGCAAACTATTGCCAAAGGAAAAATTGCAGCAAAGCAAATTCACTTTTAAAATATTTAACTATTATTTCTGAATGGAAATAAATAGCAAACATACCAAGATTTTCCTGAATCGAGCACAAGAATTTCATAAATCCAGGAGCAAACTGATGTACATTACTGTTGGACTGATATCTTCTGGCTTTGGACTCAGGAGCAGTCATGGACAAAGTTCTGATGTTTGGAAGTCCTTGGTGAGATTCCTGAGTTTGACTTGCACTTAGATATGGAAGAATCCAGATCCATGAGAGGAAGTGACCAACATCAGAGCATAGGTCCCAGTGTTTTGAGTCTTATGGAAAACCTGGTGTTTCAAAACTCTGGAAATATCAAGTTTTTGCAGTGCTCACTGGAGAGCTGCTCTGAAATTAGGGGTGATCTCCATCAGCAGGAATGACTTGAGGAGAAAGGATTTAAGGTTAAACCAGTAAAAATGTCCAGGTTTTTCTTTCACCTTGAACTAATTTCATTCGATAAGTTGAGTCCTAAATAACATTTCCAAAAGTGGAATGCTGTGTTTCAACCCAGCCTGTCTTCATGTGTCTTCTGAACACAGCCACAGAAAAAACCCCAGACTTGTGGGACCTGAGCTGATTGCACAGATATCAACAAAACATTGTAGGTGTCTTAAATGGCAACAGATTTTATATCTGCAGATCTGCAAAGTAGCAAATGCCATAAATTCCTTGAGGTCTCTTATTGGAACAGCTCATAGGGATGACACTCTGAGAGAAGCACTGCAGTGAATTTTTCTTCAAAGGCTGAACATGTTTTCTAACAAAGTAATTAATGTCCTTGAAAGGAAGAAGCCCTAACCCCCCATTTATATGCAGTCAATTACCTCAGGCAATATATTGTGTAAACACTGGAGGTAAACATTGTTCCTCACTTACAGGAAACTGGACTTCCTCTTTTAAAATGGTCTTACAGCTTGCTGTTTGCATGATCTCACAATCTTTAGGTGCACTTTTAAGCCTGAAAGTGGACTTGGTTCTATTTTTGGATTTGCCAAATAAACCCCTCTAGGAAAAGCTCCAGGCTTAACCTCTCTCTCCCTGCAGTGCTGTTAACTAAAGAGGAAAAGCAGGTACAAGGAGGGGAATTTTCTGTCCTTGGGAGAGAGAGAGAAGGAAATCTGCATAAGCTCTATCACCAGTTGGACTTGTTGTGACAGTTCCTGATAATTAATGTCTTTGCAGAACAGGGATCAACAGGCTGTAAACTTCAGAGATAATCACATCTGGGTGAATTTCAATTTCTAGGGGAGCAGTTGATAATTAATGCTCCTAATAAGCATGAGCAGCTTAGTGAAAGAACAGAGTTTATATTTATAAACAACTTTTTTGTCAGAAGGACTCTCAGCCCTGCTCATGGACCATATCAGCACCTACAAACTGTAGCCAGCACTGATGGAGAGAAACTCTTTTCTAGTTCAATTCTCTAAAGTGTGCTTCTATTGTTTATTTCTCTAACTGCTTTTTCCAACTGTACTTAATTAACATTGGAAATTAATCACTTTGGAGCTTAAATACTTATAAGCCAATACAGTTCAGTGGGAACCATTTGTTTGTCACAGTAGATAATTGAACACAACCTTAAAAATAAATTGATGTGTTCCTTTAGTATGTTTTGCACTGATTTGCTGATTAAAATGACAGCTGGGCCTAGTTTTAGACAGTGAAATTGGTCAGCCTGTGGAGATCAGAGGACTTCTGGGACACTTGTGGGAATGCCAACACTTTCCAGCCCTCACCCAAGTAACAACAAACTCGTTTATCTGCCTTTATTAACACTGAATGTTACCCATTCCTCCAGGTAATGTGCTTTATAAATCATTGATTGCATTTATGTGTTTATTTATTTATCCATCCCCATCCTTGGCAGTGCCCAAGGCCAGGTTGGACAGGGCTTGGAGCCACCTGGGATGGTGGAAGGTGTCCCTGCTCATGGCAGGGGTGGAATGAGGGGAAATTTAAGGTCCCTTCCAACTCAGACCATTCTATAATTCTGTGGTTTTTAATAGTGCTTCTGAGTATGATGTTTAAATTTCTCAGCTCTTGTAGCTGGGCGAAAAGGGATGAGCCTCATTTTAGGACATTTTGTTTTCAACTCTTACAAAGAAAAAAGATCCATTGTGTCCTCCCTAAAATGCAGCAGAGTTGCATAATATCTCTTTTTCCTTTTTTTTTCTGACAGGTTCTTCAAGATACTATTCCAAGAGCTGGTATTTTTAATTTTCCTATTTACTGCATGTGCCACTGTGTTGTACCATTTGAAGAGCTTGAATCCTATGCTTTCTTAATGCTGCAACTATTGTTTTAATCACAATTTTAATCACAATTTAATCACAGGGGTTTAGATATTTTTCTTAAGGAAGTGGAATTTTCCTTCAGGAACAGTTGAACAAAAGCTGGATATTTTGTATCTAATTCAGGAAATATTTGGCACATCCCATTTACTTTCGAAAGATTATTTCCATGGAGACTGAAAATGTACTGGTTCCTTGAGGAGGAAGACACAAAACATCATTTGTAAATCAAAATCTTCTTGCAAATGTAAACAGAAATCATCTCTTATGTTTTTTTGAGCAAAACCAATTTGAGAGTTTCAACTAATCTCCTCAGGAGCCCAGTCCTTTGGAAAAATGCTTTTAAGTGTCTGAAGTGGTCGATAACAGTTGGATACACTTTTTGGAGACTCACTTGATGCTCAACCCTTGCTCCCAATCCCATGCTAAGCTGGATGTGTGGCTCTGCGATTTCCTTTGTACAATTGCTCATCACCCCGTGAAAGAGTATTAAATAAAAAGAAGATTTTTAATGCGTCAGAGCCTGCTAATCAGAGCTGCTTTATTACATTTTGGTGGAGTAAGTGTGCTAATGACTGCATAATGTGTTTGCACTGCAATGTGATTTCACTGCAGCTTGTTTGAAAGCCTAATTGTGCCCAGCTGCCTGGGTTTGTGTGATGGACATGATGAGCATCAGCTGATACTCAGCATCTCCCTGCTAATGCAGGGTCCAGGAGGGACTTGGGCTGGATTGTTTACTCCAATTCAGCTCCCACAAAAGGGACTGTGCCATCAGCAGTTGCTGTAACACCTGATGAATTGCTGCTGGGGTTTTGCTTTGGGTGCCAATTAAGTGCCAGATGAGCCTGAGCCAGCATCAGGTTTGTGAAACATTTGTTGTTATTATACAGGGTAAAGAAGGATGTGTTATTTATTGTATTTCATATTTGTGGGGCTTCTCTTGCGTAGGGAACTCAAACATGCTTGGAAATTGTGAGGTATTCCTGAACATCAGGAGACTGAAGGGAAACTGAGAGGCATTGGAAATACTATTTAAATTTATGCAACAGAATCTAAGACTAGGTGTAGATATCCTAAGATCAGACACTTTTGGTGTTGGAAGCATGAATTCCCAAAGCCTGGAAAACTCCAGACTTTGTGCCAAGGACTAAGCTTCTTTTTAAACTGAGTCACCAGAATTAGTCTGAAGATACCCTGTGTCATGTGGAAATACAGTGAAAATAAATCAGTAGTTAATTTTTCTTAACTATTATGTGATTTATAAAGGATGAGGAATTCTTGCCTAGCCCAATGCCCTCAAAGGGACAGATCTTGCATGTCAGGTTAGCTCTGGACATACAGTAGGATACAGACATATGCAGACAGGCTCAAACTCTTGGTTTGAGCATTGGTTCAACCTCTTTTCTCAAGGAACCAGATCCACCTGCCTGCTGAAGCACAGCTTCTCCCAGAGGTGTAACTCAATCATCAAATAAGGGTGAGCAACAATTCAGAGCCATGCAAAAGAGCAGAAAGAAATGCAAGTGTAAAACAAGGCTGATAAGCATCAGTCTCTGCTATAATATATATATATATTTAAAAAAAAATATATATATCAGGCTGTGTTTCTAAAACTTCTACTAGAGAAATAATTGGGGCTGGACCTAAATGATCTTTAATGCTCCCTTTCCAGCCCAAACCATTCTGGGATTCTATGGTTGATTCTAATTGCTCAGAAACACTGGATTTGTACGGAGCTACCTGAAAATGCAGCCCACAAAAGTTAAAGGAAATGATAATCACTGTGCATTCAGCTGCTCATTTGACCTGGTACAGCTTTGAGGCAACAGATGGAAACGGAAAAGTTTCAGTGCTGATGAAGCATAAGGCAGAACTGCTGCTGTCAGGACATCATTAGACAAGACCTTGATAAGAGCTGCCCATCTCCAGCTGACTGAATTATTCTGGTTCAGAGCTCATCCCAACAGTGGACAAATTTTGCAGTTTCTGGAACATCTTTGGGAGGAGACCACAGTGCAGGAGTCACCTCTGAAGCAGCCAATAATTGGATTTAAATATGGGACAATCCAAGAGATTTGGTCGGCTATGCCATGAGCAAAGCCATTGCTTGGTTATGTTGGCAAGTTGATGTATAAAGTCAGAATTATTGAACAAAACAGCTCCTTGGAGGGGTGGAATCAGCACAGCTGGGGGCCAGTGGAGCTGTTTAGGTGTTTGTACTTGGGCTAAAAGCACTTTGAGCAATTATGGAGCCACCAGGCAGGGCCTGACACCTTTACAGGAGGGATGTGGATGGCCCAGACCAGAGTTCTGTGGCTCTGTTGTGCTGGCCTAAACTTGCCAGATATGCAGGGCCTTGCTTGGAGTGTTGTGCATGTGTTTGTGTGCAGCAGGGAATATAACCTGCTACCTTGCTATATAATTTTTAGATATTTTTGTCACTGACTGACACGGTCTGTTCTTGCTGCCACCCATCCCAAGGACTTCCTGATGGAAGCTCTGCAGGGATTCTGTGAGAACAGAAATGATTCCTGTTGCTCAGGGGTATCACAGCTGTGCTGAGGTGTCCACTGGTAACAGGGATGGAGGGATTTCTGCTCCAATCTGAGTATTTAATATCAGTTTGATTGGCAGGGGACTGGGCACACATTGAAAGCCGGGTGTAAATCGACAGCACAAGAGGGAACGGCCTCAGGCTGGGCCAGGGCAGGCTCAGGGTGGACACCAGGAGGAATTTCTGCATGGAAAGGGTGGCCAGGCCTTGGCAGGGGCTGCCCAGGGAGGTGTTGGAGTCCCCATCCCTGCACGTGTCCCTGGAGGGCCTGGATGTGGCACTCAGAGCCTGAGACAAGGTGGGATCAGGCACAGCTTGGACTCAATGGTCCTGGAAGGCTTTTCCAACCTCAGTGGTTCTGGGATTCTTGGGAAAAACACATTTAACTCTTCTTGTATTGTTCATTCCAGTTCTGCACATTAATTCACTTCTCAGGCCTGCACAGGACTGGAAGTTTTCCCCCAGATTTTGGTCTCAATGCAAATTTGTTGCTCTGTGGAGCCACTTGTGAAGCTCATTCCAAAGCTGAGAGATATCCACCCATAAACTCAACTAATTAACCCTTTCTGACCCCCCATGCCTTCAGAAGAGCTCTAGTTTGAGATTCTGCTTTCAGACAATCAGTTCATGGTTGTTATTCTTGCAGCATAACTCTTGGGATGTAAATGAGAACTGTCTCTATCTACCTGTGTTATCTGAGTTTCTTTTTTGCATATTCTAATTGATTAGGTTGAAAATAAATGACAGTGTTCCATTTGCTTAGGCAGAACGGGGCATATTAATTCACTTATTCTGTAACACTGGTAAATAATGATGATTTACTTCTCATTTGCATAGGAAAATATTCAAGCAGCTTCTGGCTACCAATGAACACTCTGGGAAGCAGTTGAAAATGATCAGTAAAGCATTTTTTTTTTCCCCTTACTGACAGTTCAAGTGTCACTAGCAAGCACTAATATTTATTGAGACTCATCTTTAGTGCTGAAAAAAGACGTGCAGGACCTGCTCCATTTCTGTACCTTTTAAAACACTGGCTCTTTGTTCCTTTGTCCTGACTACGTGTGACATTTTCTTTTTAAAGCTGAAACATGGGAAGGCAAATGTCCCCTGCAGACCCTGGACTAGTCAAAGAGCTGTCTTCTTTTTGTTGTTTGTTCCGGAAACGGCGCTTTGAAAGAAATCACTGTTGTAGAACCAATTAGGTTCTTTAGGTGGATCATTTCTCAGTCACTGAAATAATGAATTCCCATTTGCTCAAAGGGTTGCATTCACCCTTCAGTGGCTAAACAAACAGGAATTCATTGCCACAGCTAGGCAACCAAAATTACTTATGCATTCTTTTCAGAATCTTTCTTTTTTCATCTTTATTCAATTCACCATAAAGATTATTGTTTAATGAGGGGGAAGTTCAATTGGAGCCAAATGAAAAGGCACAAGCCTTCTAAGCCAGAGTATATTTTTCAGAAGTGGCTTATTTGTCAGGCTCTTGCAAATTTGCATTTGGGGTGGATTTCTTTGTTAGTCAAACCACAAATGGAACATTCGTTTTCTGGCTTTTTACAGCATTTCAGTTTCCTGGACACAGAAAGAAGAAACTGTGTTACTCAAAACTAATAATGGAAATTATATATTAAATATACATGAAATTATAAGATATTGCATTGCCTTTATATAGTAATTATATAAATAATATAAAGTGTAGTTTAAAGGTGTTCATAGGATGAATCACCTCTCTGGTCATCAAACTTTTCTGATAACAACATAATTACTGTGTTCCTCAAAACTAATAATGGGAATTATATATTAAATATACATGATATTATAAGATATTGCATTGCCTATTATACAAAATAATATATAGTTTAAAGGTGTTCACAGGATGAATCACCACTCTGGTCACCAAACCTCTCTGCTTTTTCCCATTGTATGTTGATAATAACAATAACTGTGTTCCTCAAAACTAATCAAGGAAATTATATATTAAATATACATGATATTATAAGATATTGCATCTTATAATATGCAATATATTATAATATGCAATATTTTATAAAATATATAGTTTAAAGGTGTTCCCAGGATGAATCACCCCTCTGGTTATCAAACCTTTCTGCTTTTTCCCATTGTATGTTGATAATAACATAATTATCTGCTATATCTGCTTTGATTTATGGGGGGGAAAAAGCCTTATGGCTATGTCAGGGTTAATTGAATCATAATCAGTCTTCTTCTGGAAATCAGATTTGTGCCTGAAGTGGAGTCATCTGACCATCTGTAATAGCTGGCTAAATGCTCAAATGAAAATGTAATTGTGGTGTTTGCTTCTTTTCAGCTTGTTATTTCTCCATATCATTTAGGAGCCAAAGTTCAGGGAAGATGCAGTTACCAGAAAGATCATTTTATAACATTTGTGTCTTTTGCATCTACCTCACTGCTGAACTTCACAGTAAATCCAGTTAGGGAGAGGAGCTACAGAAAATACAGCAAATTGTATTTGTTTTCTAATAAAGGTCAGCTGAATCTTGAAAATTATGAGAAATAACTCTCTGTGTATGGTTTTATATTGTGTTTCACTCATTGTAATTTAAAAATGTGTTTAGATCATTGCAGTAAATCAAGCTCACAGGGACTTTAGTCCCATTTTCCAGTCAGCCCCCTGGGATATGGCTGTCCCTGCAACGCTCAGCTTAGACAAGGCAGCTGAGCTCCAAAATCTTAAGCACAGCTTATATTCCATGGAACCCATACAGGAAAATCCTTAGACACTGAATATCACCATGTGCTTTAAGTTTTAAATTCATTCACCTACAAATTACCTGTCAATATTTTCCAGAAATTATAGAAATAAACTAAGCAGCTCTGCAGAGAGTGAGGTTTTAACTCGGCTGCTGCTCTTCTTTAAGAAATTTTTGCCTCTTTGGAAGATGATTTTAGAGACCAGACACTGTTGGAAGGAATCTTGCAGAGCTGTACTCTGTACTTTCTCATGGGGAAAAAATCAATTATTTTATTAAACTTTTTTCTTTTTAAGCCAATATTTTAAAAGTTTAAAAGCAAGTCCTACAGGGCAGGAAGGAGTGAACATGTGTTTTGCTCACTGACTGGAAGACAGTGACCTTACCTGAACTTTGATAGTGCAACTCCCACCTCGTGGCCCCAAAGCTCAGAGGGAATTTCACTCCTGTACTTTATAACATTGGATTTTCTCCCCCAGTTCCTGCCTCTGAGCTTTTGCCACTGCATCCTCCTCACCCAGGAGTTCAAGTGTGGCAGGGACTTGACAAAGTGCGTGTGAGACGCTGTCACCCTTTATCATTGTCATTCTCTGGTTCCACCTCAGTGAATTATTTTACCAAAGTCATTTACGGCGCTCAACAATTTCACAGAGTGGAGCCATTTGCCAATTACATCTTTTACTTCCCCTGCATTTGTTCCCCATCACTTCTTTATGTGAAATGACCCCTTGCTTGGCAGAGGAGTAATTGTTTTCTCAGTAGAGCACCGATCAATGGAGGGCTTCTGCCCTGCTCTCTTGATTAGGAATTCGTTTCCTATTGGAAAAAAACAAAAAAAAAGGTTGATTTCCTTTAAGGTTTTCACTGTTTATTAGTGTGATTGAACTAAGTTAGTAAGAGAGTGTTATGAATCTGGACAGCTCTGCTCCAACATGCAGATTATGCCTCTCATCATTTTTACTGATGGGCACTAAAATATCTGGACAACAGCAGAAGTTGGACAAAAATCTGTGAGCCTGAAAGGTTAAAAACAAAATTAATGCCCACATTGTTTGGTGGAGAGACCATTTCTGTGTACTCTGGTGTTGTTTTCCAACTTCATTTGTCTTTCATCCTCTGTCAGTCCCTTTTCTTTTTTGACAGAAAAAAAATAATCCCGAGGGCAAACATCTAAATAACACAAATGATAAAATAAATTTAAAGGGTCCAGGTCAAGGAACAGGCTCTGCTCACTCATCTCCACAGACAGAAAGTAAGTAGGCTGTGTTCATCCAAAGAATAGGAGATACCTTTCTCTCAGGAGAATTATTCATTGGATTTGTATGGTTAATTTTGTCTGAAGCAGCACCTGTGACTTGAGCAGTTCCTCACAGAAGGGAAAAACAAAGCAGAAAAATCCCCATTTAGAGCCACATTGGGCATCTTTCTCATGCCATCGCTCTATAGCCCTAAAAAATCCCTCTGTATGTTTCTTTGTTCTCTAACTGCACTTTTGGTGGTTTTTGGTGAGGAAATGCTGAAGCCACATCAGAAAAACTGCTCATGTGTTCTGGGCATTCTGTAAGAGATATTAAACATATTCTGCAGGGGTTTTAATGGGAATTGAAAGGCCTAAACAGGCTCCTCCAAGCAAGTCCAAAATCAGTTACTGTGGGGAAAAAATCAATGGTTAAGGAAGAGTCTAATTTACTACTTTTCAGCACTTTTGTTTGCTCTCCTTTCTTAGGCAAACATGAAATCAGAGAAAGAAAATCTATAATCCACCCAGGCTGGGGTATTTTAAATCCTGTTTGAAAGCAAAGTTGCTGGTGAATTCCCACAAAAAGTATGGTACAGTATTTTTTTAATTACTGTGATGAGACTCATCACTATTTAAAAGTGGGGGCGATTCGTTTGAAAAACTGATGGACACCAAGATTTAATATCTGTGATAATTAACAGCACATTTAACAATGATGGGAGAGCAGCTACAACTTTCTATAGAATTTAATATCCTCCCAGCCCCTTTGTTGGAGCTCTAATTTCCTTTCTGCTATACATAATCAACAAATTTTTTTTGGTCCATCTGTTATTATAATGTCCCTTCAATATGGAATAAAAAAGAATCAATATCACAAGAAGAATAAACAAAAAAAAAAGGGTCAGGATCAATCATACATGGGCAGGTAATGTTCACTTTACATCTGTGTCTATCTTTGGTTTTACCACTGTAAAAACATGAAAAAAGGGTTTGAAATATGAACTGCACAGACTGTCCATGGATACTTTGACTTCAAGGATTCCCACAGGAATGCAATGTTTCAGTATCATTACTACATGATTAAACTTCAGTTCTGCAGACTTCAGGAGAAAACCTCTCTACAAGTGGATAAAGTCCATGAAAATAACTTAATTATACATAATAATATCTATTGCTCTATTATATATGAATTATATATAATAATATTAAGTATAGTTTATATATACTTTATATAAAGTATAAATAATGAGTAGCAGCTGGAGCACAGGGAAAGAAAAAGTTTAAAATAACCAATTTAATCAATATATCATTCAAACAAGTATTTAACTTTAAGGATCTGAGGGAAAGTGAAGCAGCCACTTCACTTCACTTTGGAATAAGCCAGAGGAGGCTTGGCTGGGATATTGGGAAGGAATTGTGAGTGTGGGGAGGCCCTGGATCCCTGGCAGTGCCCAAGGCCAGGCTGGATGGGCTTGGAGCAGCCTGGGACAGTGGAAGGTGTCCCTGCCCATGGCAGGGGGGTTGAATTAGCTGCTCTTTAAGGTCCCTTCCAACCCAAATCATTCTATGATTCAAGCTTCATCACCCAGCTTGGTTGGGAATTTGGTACAGGCTGTTTCTGGAGGATAAGGTTGACTCTTTACATTTATTTCTTGGCAGCAATGCAATAAACAATGTTATTAATGATGACTTTTTTGTACCAAGAGCACAACTGAATTTGCCAGAAGCAAAAATCAGATCTTTTTTTGGGATAACACCCATGCCGCCTATTTTCCATCACATAAAATTACAATGACAATAAGATGGGTCTGAGACAGGTAAGAATAATTTGATACAATAACTTAATGTGGATATTTGGGCATTAGTTTTGGCTAAACAAAGGCTGAACGACTACAAACATTTTTAGAGGTTTCTAAAGAAGCATTTTTAGAAGTATCTCAAGGCTTCTTTCATTTTTCCCTCATATTTGAATTTTTCCCAAATGAAGATTCCATGTGTTTGGGATATAATTTTGTGTATCAGGAGGAATTAGTGCAGCAAACTGGAGAGGAAGTGCAGGGGATGGTTTGTAACTGGGCAATGGGAGCATGACTGAGGTGTGGAACACATGGACTGTGAGTTAGATTATTTATAGTGCAGTTTACAGTAATTTGTGGCTTTTGAGTGTATTTCAAGAGTCACAAATCAAAAAAGTATGAAACACCCTTCTATATAGCTGTCAAAGCAAAGTGAATGATATTTAACAGCTCTTTTGACATTCTATAGAAAATCAGTATTTTGGCAGCTTCAGAACATAAGTTTAAAGCTCTACTTCTTACCTATGTTACATAAAAATGTATAAATAGAAGTTTTCTATTTAAAAAGAATAGAATAAAAATTTGTGCAGAAGGTAAAAAAAATCCTACAGCATATTCAAGCAGTAGGAACAAAGCTGAGATTTTTTTTAAACTTATTTTTAAAAAAATATTAATTTTGTAATTATATGAACAATGCATAGCATTGTTGAAGAGCTAACAAATATAGGATAATATAGGGTCATGTTAAAAGAGTGCTTTTATTATCTGAGATTATCTTAATAAATTAAATTTATCTTTCAGATAATGGGAGTCAAAATTGATGTCAGAATTATGAAGCTCAACTAAATATTACCCTTCTGGAATAAGTAACTTCATTGGTTGGCTGCTCAAATATGGACAAATCTTATCTTTCTTATTCTTTAAAAAGAATTTCTGGAGAAAATTTTGAAGTATTAGCTATCTATAGTAAAATCATTAAAAGGCCTTCAAAAATTTTGGGTTTAAGTATTTCGAATTGTTAATCTTGATGGTCACTGAAGTCCAAATTGAAGTTTTTGAGGAAAGGGAATAAACTGTTTCCTTGGAACATTGAAAGGAATAAATGGACAAATGTTGGGTCTGGGAAAAACTGCCTGGGAGTTTGGTGACACCTTTTTTTTGGTGGTAATTTTTGGTGTAAATAAATTCTTTAATTTCTGTGAAGATGCAGATGAAAAGATTAGTTATGGAGAAAGCCTAAGTATTGTTCAAGGTAGAAATAGAAAAGCTGTAACTTTGTATCCCTTTTTCAAGATTGCATTTCAAAAGAAAAAAAAAAGAAAAAGAAAAAAATAAGGAAATCAGGTGCTAATGAAAGAATAACCAGGTTCTAATGAAAGGGTGATAAATTAGATCACTTTAAAGGTGAGGTAAAAATTGATATCTGGGGTGTTTTCCCCCCTCTGTTTTCATGGGAATCCCTGGGTGCTCTTGCTGCATTTCTGCTGGGTCAGTGGTGACAAAGGCAGGACTAACGAGCACAGTGAGGTGGTTACAGAGTATGGGGGATGTTGTTTTTTATTTTCCTTTTCAGGAGGTTCTGTTCCTCTTGCTGAGGCAGTGCCTGACCCTTCCCCAGCCCTACCCATGCACCAAATTTCCTTCATGCTTCCATGACCTTAACTCTGATCCCCAAAGCCTCATCAAAATCAAAATAAAAGCCTAAAATGTGGCAGATTCTAATGACTGATGGTTTTATACAGATGATCCTAGTGACAGAATGTTTGAGGATTCTTTCTAATCCCACACAAAACTACTCAGGGCTGTCGAGAGAAAAGCATTTGATTTCAACCTTCTTGTGGTTAATACCATAAATTCTTACTTTGTTCTGTTTTCCCCCTGGTATTTGGCTGGAAGTATGAAAGGATACCTGTGTAAATATGTGTACCTGAATAAAAAACCCCAAACCTGCAGACCTTTAGGAGGTGTTAGTGAGAGAAAATCTGCAGCTTCTCTGATGAGAACAAGCAAGAAGCTCCAAAGCTCCGTGGCTGCTGTCCTGGTCTCTGCAGAAGGTTCTTCCCTCTGGTGAGAACAAAGAGAACTGGAGCTGAACTAGAGGAGGATTTGCTAGAATTTTAGAATTTATTAGCAGAGCTGGCTGGGAAAGCAGAGTGAAGGTGGAGAGAATCCTCAGTCTGCATTAATTTGGTTCATTTGGTGAAGAAAAAAAAATCCTAAACTTACACAAGCTCCCAGGACAGACAATAGCCCAATAATTAGAGCATTTGCCTCAATCAGGATTCAAGTCCCTGTCCCATTTGCTTTAAAGCAAATTCACCCATTCAGGAACTCCATATCCAGAGGAACCCTCCATAGTCCCATCAGGGTTCCCCTGAAAACTGTTCTTCCCAGGAATCCCAGCCAGAATTGCAGTGAAGGTGTCATTGAAATCAGATAATTCCAGACTGGTCTGACACTTTGGTAATGTCTAAAACAAATGACATAAAATATATAGATTACATATATATATATATAATATATAATATACAAAAATATATATTATGTATTTTATATTATATATATTATATATTATATTATATATTATATGTCATATATATAGAATATATTTTAATATATATAAATATATATTATATATATATATAAATATATATATATAATATACATATAAATATATATAGAGAATGTCTACCTAAAAATCACCTCTGTGTTTTTATACAGTCATTCTTGTATTTTAAAATATTTCAATTTTACAGTTAATTTCCACAAAGGTTTCAGTTACTTTCATTTGTGTTTTCACCTGGATCCAAGCTGCTTTGGGACAGGAATTTTTGGGTTACTTGTATGTACATTGAGGGGTTTTTTTATGAATTGCACTATCATTCATTAAAATCCCTTATCTCCATTGCTGAACTACAGATGATACAATCAATCCAGGAGATTATTAGAGATTATTGTGATAATGTCTAATTTAACTGGGCTCATTTGATCTGGTTGAACACTCACAATGGTAAGGGAAAGAGGAAGAGGAAGGTGGGAAGAGATGTGTTTTTTCAGGGAGATGGTGTCTGTTATTCCACCTGGTTTTGATACTGATGCTTCCCCAGCACAGCTCCTAAAATGCAGATATTGCTGAATGAGTAATAAAATAGATGTCATATTTCTGCTTTTGGGAATTAGTGTGTCTTTTCAAGTACATGTTAGCTATAATGAGGCTAAAGATTAAAACATTAATACCCTGGTTTTCCTTTCAAATAAATCAAAGATACCCATTGACTTACAAAAATCCGGCTTTTAAAAAATCCTTTCAAGCAGAAGGTTTGTGGGAGCTTTCCCTGTGATGTTGCTTGGTAGAAGATCTGGCCTAATAGAAGGGAAAGCTATTTAATGTAAGTAGCTACTTGTCTTTGAAATTCAAATTGGGAATCTCAGTGTCCCCCATTGCTGCACAGTGTGTTTGCAGCTCTCAGGGGAAATAGGTACAAAATGGTGGGAAGATGCCTTTTTGGCTCATTTCTGGCTTTGACAGGTTAAAAAAATGACCATGCTCTTTTGGAAAGGCTGGAATTTTCCAACCATTCATTTCAATATGCTGTCTTGTAAATAATAAAATGGAGAGGTTTTGTTACCTTAGGAAAAAAATGGAGAAAATTCAATTTTAATTTTTTTTTAAATTTTTTTAGGACTGTTTTTTTTAAAGATATCTGAAGATTGTTACTTATTCTGTGTGACTTGTGACATGGCAATTACAGATGACTGGATGCCAGAAACTCCTTGAAATTACTGTCAAAGCCATGAAATTACTGTCAAGGTTTGACATCTCAGGACTGTTTCTTGGAAGAGGTGGTGGAAAAAGCTGCTCAAGATGGTGTGAAATCACAAATACCACAGTGACTGAAAGAAGTGGGGCACTGTGTTGCATAGAATTGAGGGAACAATGTGAGATGAACTTCTGCAAGCACATTTTGAGGCTGAAATGGTAGGGATGGTTGTTCATGGGGATGGCAATTACCAGCAAACCTTTACCATGGATCCACTTCTCTATATAAAAAATATTAATCAGTTTTCTTACAGATGGTGCCTTGTCCAGTTCTGAGCAATTCTAGGTTGACCAAAAATGGAGAATGTGCAGGATCAAGGGTTAGCTCGGTGCACAAATACATCAGCTGATTTACAGAGAAATCATTCACTCTGCCCACCACAGCAGCTGTTCTGAAGGATGTGAATGCAAACCTTTCTTCTGAAAAAGCAATTCAAACCTTTCTTCTGAAAAAGCAATTTGATGAAATCTGCAGCAGTAAAGCAAACTTCAGCCTGATCTTCCCAGGTCACTGTTTGCTGCTGCCTCAAGGTGTTATTGCAGGTTGGAGAAACCACTCGAAACCAAGGTACCAGATTGATTCAGGTTGAAACCCTCTGCTTATCCCAAGTGTTATTTTTAATCTAGATTATTTCTTTTCTCTTTCTTTGGTTTGTGTTTTTCTTGGTGATGGTGTTATTTTAGTTTTTTTTTTTCTTCTTTTTTACTTATTTAACTGATGAATAATAAGGGTTGTGTCTTCAGTTCAGGGTGAAAATGATGACTGGCAGCAACCCATAAAAGTGATATCAGAAAAATCCTGAATTGCTGAGCCCAGAACCTCTTCAAAGCACCACCTGGAACACTCCTTTTCATAATTATTGCACCTATCTCTGCACACACACCTATAAATATAAACAAAACAGAGTGGTAACAACCAATTATATTATTCCTAGAATTACACTGATGAATCTCCACCAGATTTTCTTTAAGCAAGCAAGGAAGATTGTTAAAAACTCATCTATCAATCAACTTTATTTTTCATTTCCCCCCTTTTTCTTTTGGAAAAAAACCAATTTTTTTCTAGGCTGCTCAGCTGGGGAATCAGTAAAGTCAAAGAACCCATCAGATTATCTTTTATCTGGGAGAACTTCAATTTTCCACCTGTAGATGAAGGCACTTATTTCAGCCACTTAGAGGAACTCAGGATGCAAAATCCTGTTGCCATCTCTGTTGTTCTGCCTTATTTCCTATCTTTGTGGACTGTCAGTCGTTGCCTTCATTAAATTATTGATCTTATCATTAAAAAAAAATGCCACAGAAGCAGAAAATCAGCAACAGAGTGTAAATTCCAGCATTCTTTTTTTTATTTCTCCGTGCATTACATTTTTTTAATTGCAATCTGTTTTATACTTTTTTCCTTTTCAACCCAGTTTTTTATATGATCCTCTCTCTCCATTCATGCTATTCATATTTTCTGCTCTCAGCACCTTGAGGTTTTGCATTCTTTTCTGGCCTGTCTTCAATTAATTGTGAATGTTCTTCATTCCCTCCTGGTTGCTATTTTTCCAGCCACGTAAGAATCCCTGATTACAATGGAAGTGTGCAGCACTGAATCATTGCTCCTGTCACTGTTGGGTCTATTCTCACTCTGCTAAATATCCCAATTTTTATTTCTGGGTTGATCCTGGAATGAGTTACCCACAGCTGGCTCTCAGCTGAAATCAGCATTCCAGTCCCCACCATCAAATCTTTCCTTCATCCATTTCTCCCTTCCCAGGAGGAAATTTATGCCATTATAAGTCTGAAATCTTCTCAATACTAAGATGAACCTAATGCATTCTCAGTCCTTTCTTTAAGGTCAAACACTTTGAATAATAAATGAAGTAGATAAAAACAACAGGAGTCTTGGTGATGGGGAATTCAGTCCTTTCATCATGAATTCCACTTCTCTTCAAATGAAATTTAACATTTACCATGAGAAAATCAAATTCATACTGACAATAATTTATAGCCTCCTTTGGATGTATTAATAATGGCTTGAAAAAGTTCACCAAGTCAATTCCACAAGAATTGTACTGGCAAAGAGGAGGAAATAGGTAGGGATTAACAGCTACTTTGTATTAATCAAATTAAAACTTGATAATAATGACAGCAGAACATATCATAAATAATATATGTTAGAAAATATATCAGTTATATATATTATATCATATAATATATGTTAGAAAATAACATCAGTTAGAAAAAACTAAGTTATTTTGTATTATCATCATTTCAACCAAAATATTCTGTGAAAATTAAGGACACTAATTTATCATGTTTCTTAAAAATGACAGGCTGGGAAAGCAGATTTCTCCCAAGCAAATTCCCACTGCTATTTTCTTAAAACAGCAATAATTTTCTTGCTTGAGCATGGGGTTCAACATTTCAAAAGGATGGACATTGAAATGGATTGGGTCCTTGGGAAGAGCCCTGGGGATGAAATTAGGACCCAGGACTTTGGGATTTTTTAGATTTCTGTGCTCCCTGCCCTCCCTTCTGAGTGTTTAGGAACTCTGAGCAAATACAAGGTATTTAAAGACAATGAGGATTACACAGGATCTGTAGAATTTTCTGTTTCGCAAGACTAAAAGAAACAAAACATCAGTAGAACAAAAATGTCCTTTTCTGCTCCTTTGTGGATTTTATTTCAACTTTACTCTTGGGGAACAAATATCTTAATAAGCAAAATCTTCAGTCTCTTTGTAAGAGTCTGCATTTTCCAATTGCTTTAATTGGAATAATAGTAGGACCACTTTAAATCTTTTATAAAGATAATAAAAATATATTATTTAATAAATAATATATATATTATTATATATATTTAATAATATAATAATAATTTAATAATATATTTAAAAATATATGTTGATATTATATTATATTATTATATATTATTAATATAAAAATATATTATTATTTAATAAAAGGACCACTTTAAATCTTTTATATCATCCTCTTTCAGCTAGCATCTCACCATGATTCCAACTATCAAACTTTTCAGGATATGTTAACTGTGATTTTTTTTTAAACTGTGCCATTTAAATGTCTCTAATTCAGCTTCTGAATGTTTTCTTTCTACCAGAAATTGTCTGTGTTGCAGTTCTGTTTGATGATGACCTGTGGAGTATAAGGAAAGTTTGTGGTGTGGCACAAAACAATGGATAGAATTGTTGAGTGACTTAAAATCTCTCTGGTCTGTCATGTCTAAAATAGTGGAGAAAGGGAAGTTCTAGGCAGGTTAATGCATTATATCCATAAGGAAAATATATTTAATTAAAAAAAATTGATAACATCAATACTTTTTTTTGGTCATAGATAAAAAAGTGGAAAAATCTGTTTACTACCTAAAAAATTTGGGTGGCTGAGGTATTTTAAAAAGAAAGTACAGGAACTTTTTATTAACATATTTATTTTTTTCTTACTTCTAGGTTGTAAGTTCTGGTATAATGTAGAGCAAACAGAAAAGTAGGGATGTCTTTGCTGGGATTATAAACATGGTAAATGCTGCCCCTGCAAAGAGAAGAAATTGAGATTTTCCTACAGATCTCAGAATTTCAGGTCAGATGTTGGTATTTTGAAGACAAAGCAAAATGAAAATAGAGAAAACAGAGCTGAAGACATAACATGCAGCTCTTTAGCTCTATTTTCTGGCATTCTCATTCCTTGCAGTCTTGCCTCTGGAGACAAACACGTGTCCAAGGACTTTATCACCTGCTAGGCAAGACATTGAATTTAATTGCATTTCTGGTCTTGGTTTCATAGGCAATTTTGCAATAAGAAATGCCTTGCTCACTTTATCCAACTTACCTGAGCTTTTGGCACATTTCTTGAGGGTTTTTGTGGTCTATCAACAGATA
Organism: Agelaius phoeniceus; assembly: GCF_051311805.1. Taxonomy (NCBI): domain Eukaryota; kingdom Metazoa; phylum Chordata; class Aves; order Passeriformes; family Icteridae; genus Agelaius; species Agelaius phoeniceus. The sequence continues at coordinate 12,628,690 of NC_135272.1, read as the reverse complement.
TTTAAACAAATTAAGAGCAAGGCAACAGAGGAAAAGGGATGCTGGAAGCAGTAATATCAAAGTTTACATTCCAGGGTTTTCTTCAGGATTCTATTTAAGCAAACAGGAATTCAGATCTGGTCTCCTCTTTAGATTTTCCAGATTAAAATGTGGCTTTTAATCACCAAAGCTTTACATATACCCCAAGATCACAGGGCTGAGTGGGAAAACAAGGATGAAAGGAGATGTCACCTTAATCACTTAATCCCTGTTGTCATATTGTTATTTGAGCAAACTTTGACTTGATTTGCCAAAAAGCACTTCAATGTAAAAGGTAGAAAATCCTTTTCTCACATTTTTATTTCTTTTTAATGCATTCATAAAAGTTTCCTGAGCAACTTTCTCTAAATGACCCTGCTTGAGTGGGGGGCAGGACCAGCTGAACTCTGAAGGTCCCTTCCAACCTCAGCCATTCTCTGTGACTCTGCACTTCCTTCTTCTATATCAATTTTAGGCCACAAATTGAATTTCTTAGCTTGTCCTTCCTGCTGGTGATGAACTAAGAATGAACAATTTCAAAGCTTTCTCATATTCCTTTCTCTTAATCCCTCTTTAAAAAAAAAAAATAAAAGAAAATAACATTTTGGCATGAAGTTGCAAAAATTCAAAGGCAGTTAAGCTGTTGCAGGTCCAGATTGCATCCTATCAATCAAATGAAATCCTTGATTTCACAGCACACCCAGTTTGGCAGCAATATCCTGCAGGATGGCCCAGCCCTGCACTGCAGGATGCCAGCACAATTCTGGGTTGAGCTATGCTTGGAAGATCTTCTGGATGGAAAAATCCCACAAAACTGCTGGAAATTGGTGATATTTTTTGAAATTTTATTTCACTTTCCTGGAATAGTTCATATTGAGGGACAGTGGTGGTGGATAGTATGAAGTGTGGGATACACAAAGGTGGTACTGTCCCTGAAACAGAAATAATGATAATCTATTTTCTCAGCATTCCCCTTTGCTGTTTCTTTCTGTCTCTACCCCTCTCTCCAGCATGGTCACATTTAAGATGTGCACATCTTATTTAATCAACGTGGGAAATGGATTTATAGGAATTTCTCAAAGCCTGGCAGAAGGCTCACACAGTGTGCATCTGCATGCAAACCTTGAGATAAGAAATGCTGATTTAAAAATGCCATGGAACAGGACAGACAGACATTGCTGAGAGAGAAATGGAGCTAGGAACAAGTTTCAAAGGGTGGCCTTGCAAAAAAAGAGCAGAAACTTTGGAGAAATAGAGCTATGCAAGATGCATTGTAGTAAAATCCACAAGAGGTGATTTTAGGCTTTAAGGCCTTTACAGCATGGTGTGGCTAAAGCTGATAGGCCAAGAAACACCTATAATGTGTTGTAATTAAAAATTTGTTGGCTTCTGATTGTGATGGCATGAATTATAACAATCTGTATCATCTCACCCTCCTCATGAGACTGAAAATGGAATAAAAGGTTTTTAAATGCCCTATCTCTGGGTCAGAAAAGGGAATAATCTGACAAATCCTGATATGGAGTTGCACAGCTTCTGCTCTGTGGTGAGTCTCATCACAGCACCAGCAGCATCACAAATTCACAATGGTCCCAGAACTGTGGGAGCTGCATTTCCTCAGTGGAGAGGAAGCTTCTGGAAGCTGAGCTGTGGCACTGGGCTGACACATCATTAGGGATCCCTCACACCCCTGGGCTGCAGAAGGCTGTCAGCTTGTCCTGGCCTTGTGAAGCTTTGCATCAAATTGGGAGCAGAGACCTTAAAAATGTGGTATTTGCTTTAGCAGAGCATTTCCACATGGCTCAGAGTTTAACAGGTCACCTCTGCTACTCTTGCAGCCTTTTTTTTTTTTTTGATGGGAAGTAATAGAGCTAATCCTGCTATAAAATGGCTGAGTATATCTGATTATTAATTATGTTTTTGAAACAGGCATAAAAAGAGAAAGATACCTGTAATTGCCTCTCTGCACATGTGCTGTAATTACCACAGGATATAAAGAATATTAAAAATTGGACTTAGAATGTGGCATTATATCCCAGCATGCAGCAGAGCTACAAATGCAAAGCTTGCCAGTCCTCTCTTCCTTCATAATCTTGAATAAATGTCAAAATTCACACCACACTACAGTTCTTCAAGGAGACACTGGGCAAATGCTCAGAGATGTGGGTCAGGATGGCTTCCCAGTCCAATCCCTCTTTCTTGAGTCTCACATGTGGAACAATATTCTTTGTCAAAAATGGCCTTTGTGGTCCTATACTGGCCCTATACTGGTCCCAGCCAAAATTGACTGTGATGAGAAGCTGTGGATATTTTTGAGGGCAGGGTTAAATAGGATATTGGGAAGGAATTGTTCCCTGTGAGGGTGGGCAGGCCCTGGCACAGGGTGTCCAGAGAAGCTGTGGCTGCCCCTGGATCCCTGGCAGTGCCCAAGGCCAGGCTGGATGGGGCTTGGAGCAACCTGGGACTGTGGAAGGTGCCCCTGCCATGGCAGGGGTGGCACTGGATGGGCTTTGAGGTCACTTCCAACCCAAATCATTGTGATTTTCCATGATTTTGAGAACACACAATACCCCAACCCTTGCAGACCCTTTGGCTCTACTGTAAATATTTATGTGAGCGTTGCCTTAAATTGACAACGTGGCAAAAAACAAACTCTGGGAAATCCCAGGAGGCAGAAGTTGGGGTTAGAGTTAGGGTTATCACTCCAGAGACCCATTGGGATACACAAGGTGCCCAAAGGGCTTTGTCCCAGAGTGGGAAATGGCCCAGCAGATTCCAGCAGAGAAGTTGCACAAGGAAATCAAAAGTCTGTCCAGAAACAGGGAGGGGAGAGCCCCCATAATTGTGCTTTGAAATTCTATTAGAGGCCTGAAATTCTTCAAAATTATGTTTACATGTTCTTCACCATGAGGGACATCTGGAATGGGCAGTGTGGCCTCTTTGCAATGAAAGCCCTTCCAGCTTCCCAAATGTGGGAATGCTGAAATGGGTGGGGGTCAGGCTGTGCTCCCAGGAACAGGGACAGGAGGAGAGGGAACGGCCTCAGGCTGGGCCAGGGCAGGCTCAGGGTGGACACCAGGAGGAATTTCTGCATGGAAAGGGTGGCCAGGCCTTGGCAGGGGCTGCCCAGGGAGGTGTTGGAGTCCCCATCCTGGAGGGATTTAAATCTATGTCAAGGTGGCAGTTTGGGGACATGGGTCAGTCGTGGTCCTGAGGACCAGAGAGACCTTGAGGGGCTGGAGCGTGTCCAGGGAAGGGAATGGAATTGGGGAAGGGTCTGGAGCACCAGGAGGGGCTGAGGGAGCTGGGAAAGGGGCTCAGCCTGGAGCAAAGGAGGCTCAGGGGGCCCTTGTGGCTCTGCACAGCTCCTGACAGGAGGGGACAGCCGGGGGGGTCGGGCTCTGCTCCCAGGAACAGGGACAGGAGCAGAGGGAACGGCCTCAGGCTGGGCCAGGGCAGGCTCAGGGTGGACACCAGGAGGAATTTCTGCATGGAAAGGGTGGCCAGGCCTTGGCAGGGGCTGCCCAGGGAGGTGTTGGAGTCCCCATCCCTGCAGGTGTCCCAGGAAGGGCTGGATGTGGCACTCAGAGCTCTGGGCTGGGAACAAGGCAGAGGTTGGACTGATTCCCAATCAACTGAACTCTTTCCCTATCAATCCTAAGTTGATTCTGAGATCCTGTAAGTTTGGGGAGGACTGTTGAGTTTAATGAATTCATTTGTTTAAAAAATTAGAATCTGTGAGATGTCAACCCAGGAATTACCACCAAGGGGGATTAGCTGCTGTTTGTTTATTCCTTCAGAAACTGTCTGACAAAATGCTTCCACCGTATCCTTGGTGTTTGGGACAGCCAATGTGCAGCCTCAAACTGTGCTGATAAATAACGAAATAAAGCTAAGGATGTAAGAGTTCTCCTTAAAACCATAAAGAATTACCCTTAAGGTTTTTTTCCTACCACTTCTTTTCACTCCATCGTGTTTCCAATACTAAGCCCAAGACAGAAATACACTACCAGAAAACACTTAATATGAAAGAAAATAGAAACTTACTCTGCCATTTGATTTTTGATCACAGGCTACAAACAGTGGTGCTGCTTTGGGTGATAAATCTGTGATAGCTCAGCCATTCTTACCAGTCTTTTAAAACTGCAATTCTTTTCCATATAGGCTTTTCACATCTCATCTAAAACCATAGCAAAGCAAGGAATTTGCTCTGTAATAGCCAGGGTCTAGTTGTAAGCCCATGAGTATATGTACATATTTTAATTTATATATTTATATTTTAATATTTAAAACATATTATATCACCTATATAATGGATGTATTTATGTTTTAATTGTAATTTTATTTAATTGTAATTATTACATTATTAATGTAATAATTTTAATTGTAATTAAAATTTAATTTCAATTAAATTATTAATTAAAATTAATAATTTTAATTGTCATTATTATCAATAAAATCGATAATTTTACAAATAAAATCAATAATTTTACAATTAAAATCAATAATTTTAATTGTAATTATTACATTATTAATTACATAATTATATCATGTAATTAATAATGTAATGATTTGATAATTAATTGTATTTAATAAGTTATCAAATAATATATTTATATTTATATTTATACCTCTATTTATATTATATATAATATATATAAATATATATAAATATATAATATATATAAAATATATATTTTATATATAAAATATATAAAAATATATATAAAATATATAAAAATATATATAATATATATAAAAATATATTTTTTTATATATATATATATATAAATAAAATATATATATATATTTATATGGGTTTTTTGGGTTTTGAGGGTTTTGGGGGGGTTTTTTGTTTTGTTTTTTTTTTTTCCATGTGTATATAGTTGTGATTCCTGGTGGTAAGGATGGGGTGTCCACTCCAAGGGCACTCTGCCATGATCAGATGAGAGTCACACATTGTTCTCCTGACCTCTGAGGATCCCAAATTCTGTTTTCATCACTCTGCACCAAAAGCAAAGGCATCTCTGCTCACTGCTCATCCAGCTCCTGAACTGGAGCTTCCTTATTCATCCACTGACAGTTGATAGGCTGGGTACAGATAAGCAAAACCCTCCAATTCTGTTACTGTAATAATAAATCTCAGTGCCAAACCCCAATCTTCACTCCTGCATGGTATTTTATGATATTGCCTTTCTGTCTCCTTGATGAATAAGCCAGCACAGTCTCAAAGGAATGGAACTTTTGAGAGGGTTTTTTTTTTTTTTTCTCACAGAACCCTAGATTTTCAAAATATGCTGAAACAACACATGCATTCATCTTCTGGAAAGTTTCTTCTCTTTAACTAATGCTGGCAATTAACTGAAACCTTCATGTAAGGGGCAACAGGTCACTGAAGATTAATAGAGGTTTATATTTCTGAGGGGAGATGGATAAAAAGATCACTTTGGAAACCTTTTGTGAACTTAATTTTATTTTTAGTTGTGTTGTTTGTTTTGGGGAGGGGTTTGTTCTGTTGGGGTTTTTTTGTTCTTTGGTTTGTTTGGTTTTTATGCCTGGGCATAGTAAAAAGAAGTTTCTCTTGTGTAGGTCACCACATGTTAAAATGTAGTTTTTAGAGTTCTTACTCAGCCTCTTTAAGAGTTTCAGTGTAATCAGCAGGTTTCCTCTTTGGTTTATGAGACAAACCTTAACAGGGACTCTTGGTGCCAATTTATGAGGGATTTTCACAAGGCTGACACAAAGCAACTGCAAAATCAGAGTTTCACAATAGGCATTTAGTATTTTCTTTTACTACCTCTTAGCATGTTTTCTTTCATCAGTAAATAGAGCTGTATAAAAGCCTGTGTTTATATCTTTAATCTGAATTCTTTGCCATATAAAGCCAAACACTGGACAGCTAAATGAAAGGAAATTAACATGGCTGTGACTGTTCTTATCTACAATTTGTTTTTCCTCTCCAGACAATTGCAGTGAACACATCACAAAAACTTAGATGTATAATTTTGTCTACAAAGCTTTGCATATCCTTAAAATGATTTGTGTTTTCCAGCTAAGTTGATGGTTGAAGTCAAGATGGGAATTTAAATGCAACTCAGTGGTTTTGAGTCATATGTGAGGAGACCCAAGCAGTGAAAACTCTGCTGAAGAGATGAGAGAATTTTCCAGATCTCCAGTTCTCATTTTGTGAGAGTAGGTTTGGCTGTTTCACCCAACACTGCTGCATTTTATATTTGTGCCTCATCATTTCATACATTGTTGTGAAGGACCTCTGACTCCTCAGGACAAAGAGGATTCTGCTGTCTTGACCTCATTTTGCTGTGGTTTCCCTGAGAAAAAAGGGAATATTGCTCAATTTCCACCTGCCAGTCTGCTTTCCTTCTGCACTTTTCATTAGATCAGAGATATTACAGGATTTGTGGGGCTTGATTACAGGATGTGTCTCTGTATTAACATAACATTACACCATTCTGATGAAAACAAAAGACTGTAAAAGTAACATAAATTGTATCCAGGTTTTGATAAAAATCAGGCCATTAAACCCAAAGTGTGACACAAAATCAACCAAAACTATTGCACAATTAGGAAACAAAAGGAGATTAAAGCCAGAGCTTATCTCTTTTGAACAAGCTCTGTTGTGGAGTCTGAACCTTTTGTGTGAAGTTGCAGCCATGGAATCACAGAATCATGATGGGAAAATGTGGGAAATGGATTTGTAAAGAATTTTTTTAAAATTTGATAGAAATTTTACACAGTTTTGTAAACTTTACAATACCTTTATTGTAACCAAGAAATAAGTTAGCTTCTGATAGAACGGTGTTGAGTTTTACATCTCTTGTGTGTCAGTATTCATCGAGGCTGATAATGGAATAAAATCTTTTAAAATGCCTCTGAGTTGCCCCATTCTCTGTACAAGCTAAGAAAACCAACAGGAAAAGGCCTCCAAGACCACTGAGTTTGACTTGGACTGAGGGAGGAGCCTCTGTCAGGCAGAGCTTCATAGTGAAAATCCTTCCAAAACTTCTCTTGTTGACCTGGGACTATTTTCCATCCAGGAGAACTGCTGAGGCTAAAAGAGCAAGCAAAGGTTTGGAAATGCAAAAGATTCTTTTCCATCATTTTGGAAGTGCCTTCAGTATGAAATCAGGGTTTGTGGATGTGGCACCAGTGCACTTCTTACACTCTAAATCTGTTTTCCTCCTACACTTCAAGCCAAATTCCCCCAAGTGCTGAGTTTGTCATATCACACACCAGAGAGGAGAGAGGCATCACCTCATTGATCATACAGTTGGAATTAATTCATTCATCTCATTAGTGAGCATACTTTTATCTTTGAATTTTTTTCATCCGTTCTAGAAGGTTTTTTTGCTGATTTCCCTGTAGTGCTGCTGCTCATGGTAACATAATCAAATGCCTTATGATGAGATGTTTTAATACTACCTAACTACTTGCTCTGGGATTAATGGTTAAGATTAAATCTCATTATGTTTATAGTTTCTTACTGGGTATTTTTTCTTGATGTGTCAGTTATAATAAAAAAAAAAGTGTCATTTATAATAAAATAAGAAAGATATTCAGAAGCATCAATATTTCAGTGACCAGCCAATATAACTTCCTTTTGGTCATCTAGGTCTTTTAAAATACCTTAGAAAAAACTCCTTAATCAAGTGAAATGAACCCTACAAGGAAAAAAAGTAGAAAAAAAAAGAGATCTGATCCTTTTCATCCAGTGATATAATTTACACTGGAAAGAGGGTGTAAACTCTGTCCTTTGCAGACCCCTTTTGCTGAAAGACACAGAAACACAGAATCACAGAATCAAAGACTGTCCCAAGTTGCAAGGGACCCACAAGGATAACAAAAATCCAACTCCTGACAGAAGTTTCACTATAAATGTTTTTATCACATGAATAGAAGTTAATTGAATTATTTCTCCTAACTAGTGTGTGTTTCAGCATTTAATCCCCTATAATCAATGAAATCTTACTCAGGAATCACTTGTTACAGGATTTCAGGCAGATACTAAAGATTCCAAGCTAATTTAAAATAGTTACAAGTATTAAACCCTCTTGTAAGGACAAAATATAATTCAGTGCAGACAGCACATCCTGCTTCCATCCAAACTTGGTTGAATCGTGAAAAGACTTTGAAAATAAGAACTTGTGGTTTATAAACTAAATCATGCACAAGCCATAAGAAATAGAGTCATGACAGAATCACTGAATCACAGAATTCCTGGTGAATCACTTGTTACAGGATTTCAGGCAGATACTAAAGATTCCAAGCTAATTTAAAATAGTTACAAGTATTAAACCCTCTTGTAAGGACAAAATATAATTCAGTGCAGACAGCACATCCTGCTTCCATCCAAACTTGGTTGAATCGTGAAAAGACTTTGAAAATAAGAACTTGTGGTTTATAAACTAAATCATGCACAAGCCATAAGAAATAGAGTCATGACAGAATCACTGAATCACAGAATTCCTGGGTGGTTTGGGTTGGAAGGGACTTTAAAACTCATCTGGTCCCTCTGCCTTGGGCAGGGACACCTCCCACTATCCCAGCTTGATCAAACAGCAAGCATTGGCAGAGTCTATGTGCACCCTGTGGGATCCTTATTACAGATAAAGTTTAGAGTACAAATTTATGTCAAAATTCAGCAGGCAAAAGCAGGTGCTGTGGTTTTGGTTTTGTTTTTGTTTTTTTTCAAAAAGGGAGCAGAATACTCTAGAGGTATAGAGTGGAGAACACTAAAGTTTAATCCTGCTGCCCCAAAAACATGCAGGATGAGTTTTACCCCCAGGGTTAGCTTGTAGATGGGTGTTGGAAAGGCAGCACTGAGCAGCCCAGGCAGCACAGGATGTGTGGCTGTGCTGCAGGGAAGCTCCCAGCAAGCTGCTGAGGGTTTGCTGAAGTGACAGCACTGGAGAAACATCACCCAGCTCTGACAAAATCATCTTAGAATTCAAGCAGTTGCAGCCAATAAAGCTGCTCGTGAGAGTCACAGCAGCAGACTTCTCAAAACTCAGCTCAAAAGTAGTAATGGATTAAGTTAATCAAGATTTTTTTTTCCCTCTGGCCATTTTTGCAGGTGAGTTATTTATAGATGTGCTGATTAAAACTATTCAATAGCTGATATATGTAAATAGTATCAAAAAATCTCTGTGTTTACCCTTGCATATAGGCAGAAAGAAATTATGTCAGCCTTGAAAAGCACAGGTGAAAAACAATGGAGTGTATGGTGGGGAATTCGAGGTTTTGAGTGGAATTGAACACTGTACATGCTCTCAGGTATTGCCAGCACAAAGATATTTAGCACAGGTGTTTGTGCAATCATGATGCATTATGCAAATTAACAGTGAACAACGGGCATCCAACAGTTCTGCTTTTATGTTTGAATATTTTATTTTCAATGCAAAGGGTTATGGGATGATGTGCCATAAGATACCCATGTAAGAAGCCTTGCTGATGGGTTTTCAAATATGTTTTCATTTTTTCAGTGGCTGTATTACTGGGTTTTGTAAGAGACAATTTAGTACATAGAAATGCTACATGGATTTTTACACACTGAGCTCGAGCCAAAAATGTTCTTCAGGCTATTGCAGTATTGGCATTGTTCCCCAAATGTGACTTGCAAACATGCAGCTGGAAACAATACAGATGCAAATGAGTGAAAAATCTTGTCATTCTAATTCCATAATACTTTTATTTACTCAATTCATCTGCTTGAGGTTCATTAAAAACACAAAAGAAATGTCATTGTTTTTTCAAATTTACATTATTCCTAAAAGTCTTTCATGGCATTTGGGAGCACCAGTTTTGATTTCCTTTATGAAACCACCACAGAAAGTTTTGCCTTGGTTAAAAGCTGTGAACTGCAATGTCTGGGCTGCTTTAAACCTATTTCAAGTTGCTGATAAACAATCTAGGGAATGTATTCCAGTGCAATGTCTGGCAGAGCTGAGGGGGATGAGAATAGCTGAGCTTGGTGTCAAGATTCTGCCCTGACAACAGCACAACTGTCCAAAGCAAAGAAGTCAAGGTTCTGAAGGCTTTTCATCACCACAGCACAACTCTGCTCCACCATTTCTGAGTGGCGCGGTTGAGTTTTGACAGGCTTTGTTCAGCTGGCACAAACTGCATGAACCCCAGTGGCCTCCAAAGGCTTCATTTATTTTGCAAGAACTAGAGCAGTTTGTTTTCATAGAGGATGTTTGTTGTGTGGAAAATATCCCCCAGCTATCCAATGGTTTTTGTTCTTGCTTTATCCAGCTGCTGGTGCAATGCTGCTGGAAAGGGAAGTTAAGTCTCTAACTCTGCTGTAAGACTCTTTTCTACTTATGGCACTCAAAGTTATTGCTGAATGACACTGCAAAACTGCAATTAAATGATTTCAGAACCCTAGAATGATTTGGTTTGGAAAGGACCTTGAAGATCACCTTTTTCCAACCCCCCCTCCACCAGACCAGGTTGCTCAGTCCTCTTAAAAAAATATTAACATGAATATTTTCAACAATTTTCCATAAACCTCCTTAAAACCTAATATTTCCATCATCAAGTGCATTTAAAAACTCAAGGAAGAGTGTCAGATATAATTGAAATTACTTTTCTTCAAATAAATGTTCCTGAGCATGTTTTGTAGCATTGGGTTGTCAATCTGTGCTGGCTTAGTTTCCCTTGTAGCTCAGAATTTAAAAGGTAATTGTCTCAAAGAAATCATTGCAATGAGTACAGGAAGCATAAATCACCAGAAGAAAATTCAGTCGTGCAAGTGTAGACAATTTATTTACACAAACTGTAAATAAATTAAAGGCTGATATAGGTTTTGGAAATATACATATGGAAAAGATCAGCACACAAAGTAAATTTAGAGGCACGACCTCTTAAGACTGATTTCCCAAAGAAAAATATCTGAAATAAAATGAATTACTAGTTATGGGGGAGGAAAGACAAATAAGCCATGTGTTAGCCTCTAGAATCAAGCTCTAGACAAGGACAGTATATTGAGCACTCCTCATTCCCTCTGTTGCTGCAGCAACAGGGAAGTAACAGGGGGTGAAATTAGCTTCATTTTAGATAAGGAATAACAATTTGCAGCTCTTCAGTGTTCATTGGTGAATTTACAGAACAGGCAGAGGAGAGAGAGCTGCTTTATGTCCTGCAAGAAAGGGAACCTGGATTTATTATGTTCAGCAGTCAGGTGGATTAATGGGAACATAAACTATTCAGAAGTGCAACACTCACCTACTCTCCCAGTTGTTGCTGTTTCTTAAATACTCAACAAACTATAAAGCAATATTTGATGCAACTTTGCTTGGGAAGACAGGAAAAGATTTAATGTTAATGGTGGTGTTATATCAATTAATGCATACAAAATTTAAAGTCCAGAGCCTTAGGATATTCTTTATATATCCGTGGTTCTTCCCTGATTTCTATCTGAAATTCATTCTTTCTCACATTCTCTTGCCCATTTCTTGTTGTGTCAGCCTGACTTTTCCTTAGTGCTTGCTCTGCTGATGTGTCCAGAGGGGAGAAGCCACATCCTGGTCATTATCTTTACTTTCCTTTGAATTTCTTTGTAATAGCATTGCTTTCTCCTCCTTTGAGCAGGAAAAGGACCTGTTTATTAAACAGTCCAATGAACAAATTTACTGTAATTTTGCAACTATTGGATGGAAGGCACTGCTGTAAGTTGTCCAGTTGTCATGACTACTGTGGTGCAACAATTGGAAATAATAAGGAATCACTGTTCCAGACCTCTGCCCCAAAATGTCTGAAAGAAAATAGTCATGAAATAAATAAGTTATGATCAATAAACAGGGTGTTTAATCCATGATGAAATAATGACAAGAGCTGTTATTTTTAAGACCTTATCTACTCTGGTTATAAATTGAAGGTGACTTTCATCCTTTGTGTTAAGGACATAGTTTCTCTTCCAATCAATATGAAGTTATCCAAATATTGGCCCTCTGAAAAAATCAGGAGTAGTGGGCTTGAAATACCAGAAATTCTTTCCTCTGAACAGGGTTTTAGCTGAGTCTAAGCTTGCACAAAATTGTTCAGGCTGTGGGCTCTGATGCCTGAACTGAGTGCACAGCAATTTCCTGGACTATCTGTGCAACCAGTGGCACATTGGAGAGGAAAACGTGAGCCTTTCTTCTTTTGGAAAGAGATTTTATGTCAATGTTCCAGTTTTCAATTGCACACAGGGCAGGGCTGGGGGTTGAGGTTGTTAAGTTCTAGGGAATGCTATTGCCTCTATCTTTCTTATTATTGAGAAAACTAAATAAATGAGCAGGGAAATGAATGGAGAGAAAGGAGATTTTCAAATCCAGCAGGAAGTGACATGACAATTGTATTCTCTCCATGACTGTAGCTATATATGATGTTAAAAGACTCAGATGTTTTGGCTGTAGTGAGTAATTGTGCCTTCCCATTCTTTAAGTGCTGAACTGATGCTTCTGAGATTTAACAGTCTTGTAGAGAAATCAACTTTTCTCCACTGAGGATGTCTGAAGGACATTTGGAAATCTTATTGCTTCAGTGGGTACCTGCATGTAATGTTCTTACAGTGCTTGCCTTAAGATGAATAACACTTGAGCTTCAACTGGGATCCTTCTAGCTTGTTATGGAAAAAAAAAATCATCAAATACTGCCTTAGTAATGCTGGAACCTTCAGTAATTATTTCTATTGTAATCTGGTAATTGTGTTTTCTCGGCATATGGAGGGATTAACATCCTGTTAACAGGATTAATATTCCTGTTCCTTTTGTACACTTTCCCCTACATCTAATACCTTTAGAATATTTTTGAGAGACAACATTTCACGAGGCCACAGTTAATCAAAGCACAGGCTCGAGGAAAGTAGAATAAGTGCATTTATTTTTCTCCTGCCTTTTCCTCTGCATGTCTTCAGTGTTCAGTATCACAAATAAAAGATTTGTGTCATATGCACTGCCACAGGCATAAATACAGAGTTAAAATTTAGAGACTGATTGATGTCTGGAAAAAAAGGTGTAATTTTATCATTCACAAATATATATATACAAATGTTTAAATACATACTGTGAAAGTGAGCCAGTGTGGCAAATCTACATTCCAGAGGGCCCCACATGCCAGCTGGTCAAGCTTGACAATTCCAGGAGTCCAGGGCCAGCCACAGCCTCTTTGCTCACGCTGTGCCTTCCCTTACAGAAAAGGAGTTCTTCCTAATATCCAGGTTGACCTTCCTGTTGTTTCCACATAGCCCAGCACTAAGGGAGAGTGAGCATCTTTTCTCTTGTGGTTTTGGTTTTTTTTCTGTGCCTCTTTTGTTTCTGGTTTCTACGTTTTGCCCTTAATTTCTCAATTTCCCGGGTCCCTGACCAGATAACCTGGCTGGAATGAACATTTTCACATGCCCTCATCAGCTGGTTCTCACCACCAACTCCCTTACTTGTCAGTCAGGTTTGTGTCCTTGTGTTTATGGTTTCCTGATTTACGTATTTCCCTTTTTTTTTGCCTTGAAAAAGGCCCTTGACCAAAACCCTTAAAGGAGCATACACTCCCCTTCCACATACCCTCACACAAACTGTTCAGTTTTGTGTTTCATTTCATGTTGTTATGGAAACAACAGGAGTATGAAACAGAACTTAGATACCAGTGTGAGGGGAAAAAATCATGTATTCATTTCTCTGTGTATCTAGAATTCCATATGGAACATTCCTGACCCTGTCAAGATATCTGGCAATGAGGATTTACTTCCGACTTTCGTCTCGACTGAAGTTCAGAATATATTTAGCACTCAGTGGTGATTTTCAAAGCACTGTGCCTGTGATCTCTTTGATTCCACTGCTAATCAATACATGGACTTGTGCTTCTGCTGACATTGTGCTCCTGGGACAAGCCTGGGTATGTAAAATAGCAGCAGATTTCCATTTAGGAGTCTTTGCTCGTCCTTTGGAGCTATGGCAGGCACCAGCAGAACCTCCTGCAACTTACACCTTACTTGGAGTAAACAGCCTTTAGTGAGAACAGCTCTAATAATTGGAATTGGACTGAACCAAATCAGAACCTCTGGTTAGCAGAGAAAAGAACTCTCATGCTCAGGTTTCTACAAGCAGTCTCAAGTTCTCACATTCTCTTTCAGGTTTCAAGACTGTATTAGTTTGAAGACAAAGCAGTGGGGGATTCCAAGTCAGAACTACAATTTAATCAGAAAATTAAAGTAAATGCAATAGTGCAAAAACACTGACAGAGTCAGGATCCACCCTGACACCCTGTGGGTCAGGTGCTGGTAGCAGTCTCATTAAATGGTGCCTGCAATCCTGCTGAAGTGACAGATGGGGTTCTGTTGAAGTGATGATCCTGTAGAAGGGTCTGGTCTTCCTCTGAAGGTCCAGTGGTGGTTACATAGCTCTTTTCCTCTGGGAATCCAGTAGGTAAGGGCTGCTGTGGCATTCCAAACCTCAGATTCTGTCCAGGCAGGAATGCTTGGCTCCTCCCCATGGGCGGAGCATCTCCCCATGGGATGATGGAATTTAGGAGTCAGGCAGTGAGGCTCGATGGTGATATCCCTACAAAGAGAGTTATCAGGGATGAGTCATGGAAGAGATGAAGAGCACTGCCCCACCTGGTTTTAACAATTGGTGATAGAATACACACTTCTGATTACATCAAACATCGTAACCCAACACGTTGATTATCACTACCTTGCAACTTTAAGTGCAATTGAAAAGCCTTTCTTAGTTTACATTTCAAAGAGTGTATTTTGTTCCTCACTATCATTCAGTTTCAAAAACTGCCTCAAATTGTGCCAGGAGAGGTCCAGGCTGGATATGAGGAAAAATTTCTCCACTGAAATGCAGGTCAGGCATTGGAAGGGGCTGCCCAGGACAGAGAGGGAGCAACCTTCCATGCAGTCTTCAAGAAAGGAGTGGACATGGCACCTTGTGATGGGATTTGGTGGACATGGGGTGATTTGGTCAAAGGTTGGACTTGATGGTCTTGGAGGTCTTTTTCAACCTTAATGATTGTGTGATCCTATATTAAATATATGAATATATATATGTATATATACATATTTATATATATATATATGTTAAATATTCACATTAGACATGTTTTGATAATATCACACAGTTTTAAAGAACAGGTGATGGGCAGGATATTTTTATTTTCTAGAATCTCGGTGTTTGGAATTACACAGTCCAACTCTATTAATTGCATTTTTCTATGGCATGTTTTAAAAGCACCAGTAAACAGGTTTATTATTAGAATCAGAGAATTGTAGACTCACAGAATGTCCTGAGCTGTAAGGAACCCACAGAGATCATCAAATCCAAGTCCTGGCTTGAGCAGAGCAGGACAAGACCCTCCCTTGATAGGGTGGTGATGATATTTTCTCAGTACTTTACTCACAATTAGGGATTTTTTTCACCTAAATTGCCTGGGACTTTCTAAAGCAGTTGAAAGTTGCCTTAAATTAAAAAAATCCTCCACTATTGCAGTATAGTAAACTCTACTGTGCAAACAAATTCATGCAAATTATGTTGCATGGAGAAATTTATTTCCCAAGAATTTCCTGTAGGCTCTGAATCTCTGGTCTTACACAGATCTGTTATTCCAATTGCAGGATTTTGATCAGGGAATTCTCAATGTCCCTGTAATTATCTAAGAGAGTAGGATTTCCTCCTACCCAACACTTTTCATTTGGACTTTCTACAGTTTTCTTCATCTTTCATGTGCCTTTATAACACATTGAAAAAAGCCCTAAATAATATTTTCCTAAAATATAATGAAAAAAGTAAGTAAGTTAAAATAGTCCTTTGCAATAAAATAATTTTAAATATTATAGTGGCTCTATGCTTCTTTAATGCATATCTGAGTTCCTGATATCCAGTCTCATTGAACTGCATGAACAAGAGAATAACTTTTATTCTGAAAAATGTGAAGATAAAGAAACTGATCATCCTCTGCAGACAATCCAAGCTTCTCCTTCTGAACAAAGTCTTTCCTGATATTCAGTAGATTTCATTTAATTAAATTAATAATTTTCATAATGACACATAAAGAAAAAGGTCCTTTCAGCAGAGAAGAGCGGGAACTGACCACAAGAATTTCCTTTGTTCTGGGATCTTGGGCACTTTAGGATGTTAGAAGCAATTAATTGTTGTTGGCCAATTTAATCAAATGCACTGCTATTAACAGATCTCAAGGGCCACTTAAATCATTTCAGGATATGAACATCCAAGCTAAGCAATCTCCATTCTGAAAAAAATACTTGCCTAAAACTAGCAGGACTGTTTTATGAACCATTTGGTGATCCTAGGTGGATAAAAATGCAAGTGGGATAACACTGCTTAAAGACTTAAAAGCTCAGCAAAACAAAAGAAAACCAAATAAGAACCAAAAGAAAAAAAAAAAACAAATAAATAAACTCAACTTATTGCTGGGAACACTGAGACCCAAATTATTCCCTTTTTCTTCATAATGTTATAGGGTTTTACATAGGTGAAGTAACCTATGCAATCCTTATTTCCTAAGTTTAAGACGAAAGACCTTAGGGTTGAGTTGAGGGTTGAGTTTGGGGTTAAGATGAAGGAGTTGAGGGGGTTCAGCCTGGAAAAAGGAGGCTCAGGAGGGACCTCCTGGCTCTGCAATGTTTGAATATTTGAACAATTATTTTTCTTCTACAAATTCAGTATTAGTTGCCTTGTCCATGTGTTACCCTTCAGCAGGCCCTGTTTTGTAAGATCAATAAAATGGCTGATTTGATAACACATTCCACCTCCTGTGACCTTATCCCAACACTTTGCAAATGCATCCACTTCCCCCTGTCACCTCTCCATTCTGGAATTAAAACTGCTTGACAGTACCAAATAGTTTCATAAAAGCTTCTCTCTCTAGTGCACATAATTGTTTAATTGAATTTGTGGAATATCATGTGCTGGTCATCTACATAAACATTAACAGAAACACAGAAACCTTTTTGACATATAAACATCCCATAAGTAGACAGGCAATAAAATAAAATCAGTTCTTCCATCTATGAACAAAAAAAAATCTCCTGCCGTTTGTTTTTTTCTCAATTTCATCATTTGGACTAATACTAGAGAAATATTCATACAAACCTAATAATAGAAGACACCTTTTCCCTCCACAAACCTTCCTAAAGTATTTCAGATCAGGTCATGGGGTAACATGTGGCAAACAGAGACATAAGAAATGGTGTCAGACAAGCATTGTTCCTTGCTTTTCTTCTGAAAGTGCATAATTTCAAAATCAGAGAAAGTCAAATCTTTAAATAAGTGTGCTGCTTGAAAAAATTCTTGTAGATGCTGACTGCAAAGCCTTAGATCAAAAGATAACATTGGTGACAGCCACGGAGGCTTTCTGAAGAAGGTAAAAGCTTAACAAAAATCTTCACCTGTTTCAATTAAAGAAAAACATTTTGGCACCCCCCAGAAGCAGAAATCTGCTGGAGGTTTTGCTTTCTGGCTTCTCAGACAAAGTAATTTTTTATTAAAAAAGACATGACTTTGATTGCATATGCTTCAGACAGGCCTTGCTTTATGTTTGTTGTTGATAGAGGGTTTTCAGTATTACACCTGATGGATTTTCTACGAATAAATTCTTGAGGATTAGCCCTGCTTTATTGCAGATGTTTTCTGAAGGAAGCAGCAATCCAGAGATCTGTCATTTATGCTACTACAGGCCTGCATTTCTGCTGAAACGAATGGGGTTATTTTCTTAGATGATTTGTTTTGACAGCAGAAAAACATATTTTAGAAGAAGGAAACCGATCAAAAGGGCTATCAACAGGGTACCTTATTTATTTATTTATTTAGTTGTCTGCTACTTTTAAAATTTATTTGCTAAATTTGTGAACTGAAATCTGTACTTAGCTGTGGGTTCTGTCAGTGACACACACAAGAGTTGTTACATTGATTATGGAACTCTGCTCCTGAAGGGACAAGAAACCAGCAACACAAAAACTCTGAGCACCCCCAGCATTTTCATCTCTCCAATCTGAATTAGTGCTGGAGTTTCCACCAAGAGTGATGTGGAAACACAAGGAATAATTTGGGCACTCTCCATCTCGTTTATTGTCACTTGAACACCTCCCTCTGCAGAGGGATTTCTCAGGCTCATTCCCACCTCAGAGGTTTGGAAGGGATGTGATGCTCTGAGGAGGGCACTGCTGCCAGCTCTCCCCCCTGCCCTCCATCCTGCCCTTCAGAGGGAACTTCTGAAGAAGTGCTGAAGGCAGTATGAGGAGGAAATAAAGCTTGAAAAAGTTACCTGCTAAAATCTTACCCAAACAAAGCACGATCTGACTTCCACAGAGACTCTGAAGCATGGACTCCCCTTGCTCATATCATCTCTCATTTCTGCATCCAACACAATAGAAATGAATACCAGCAGCCCATTCAAAGGGAAGGTGAGGCTGTAATTTCTCTCTCATCATTTTTAGGTAAAAGCCCCTTGGTATCTGTCCATGGTGACATTTTCTGTGGCTTCTGGGCACGAACGTGCGATGTTCCCTCTAACTCAGCTACAGGAAAAAGATCATCCTGCCTTTTAGGCTTTAACTCCTGAGGAGGTGTTTCCTGGAGCCACTCTGTGATCTTAGCTTTGTTCACACATTTAATTGCAATTATACCAATCCTTGTACTTTGGTAACAGCCTTAATTGGGTAGCAGGAGCAGCAGCTGTAAGAGGATTATCCCTCAGATCTCTGCTAGGAAATCTCTGCTGCTCCTGTTGGCAGAGTGGGAGGCTCAGGAAGTTGGGCAGAGTGAATAAGGTCCATAAATGACTCCTATGGAATTAATTTACTGATTCCAGCCTTTTTTTTTTTTTGCTGTGAAGGGTTTCAGGGTGGGAAACAAAGCCAATGCAAGTGTGTTGAATGGTATTTTGCAACGTGGAATTGCCAAGGCTGGAAAAGACCTTCCAGGCCATCAGGCCCAACCATTCCCACCAATCCAGATCCTCAAGTGCCACATCCACAAGGTATTTTTTGGACATCTTCAGAGCTGGTGACCCCCCCATTGCCTGGGCAGCCTGTTCAATCTAATAGCACTAATATTAATTCTTTTTTTCTAAGTTCTCAAGTCACCATTGGGAGCCCACTAATTTTACTGTTAGGGCTCCTATTAAAATATACAGGTTTCTTTAAAATTGCTTAACTGTCGTTACCTAAAGTGCATAGATTTTATAAAAATTAATGTAAAATCTGGTCAGGCAATTAATTGTATCTCCCCAGTCTCTGGCAGAGGATCCAATGTTTTATTGGCATTTGTCAGGGCAATAGTTTTTAATTTCGTCTTTTGTATTCCTAGAACAATAAAATAAAAATGAAAACATATGACAATTGTTGACATTAGGAAATAATTTAACTAAGTATCAACAATGATATATATATGTAATAAATCAAATTAAACATAGAAAATGCAAGTATATAAAATACAAAATATGTTTCTGTGTATCAAATGAAGAATAATATTATTCACCTTTTTTTTCCACTTTGCTGTGCAGCCTTTGAGAGACACTATGCTATTTATACATGTCATTAACCTATAATAAAAATTCCAGTAGCAATTGGCTACCTGTCTTTGGATTCATTTGGTCTTCCACAGAAAGAAAAATATTTCTATGTTCCTTTTCTTTTTTTCTTTGAGTTCCTTTTTTTTAGGAAAATTATCATTTATTGTCAATAAGACCTTTATCATTGCCATAGTCATATCAGAATTTTATAACTCTCTGTGTCACTGTTAAAGATCCCATTGACTAATTAGTAGATTTTTGCTATGTTAGAGGAAAGAAATATATATATTATTTAAAAACAAAATAAATCCATATTTTTCTTCTATTAAGCCTACCTTAGATGACAAATAATGTGAACTACTGATGTACTGCCATGGCATGGAGCAATTTTAGCCCATTACCAGCAATAATTTCTTGTAAATCTCTAGGAAAGCAGGAGCAGTGGATCACAATCTCATTTTGTACACATGGACATGGCTTAAGTACAATAAAGAAAGGGTTGAATAGCTTGAATGGAGGAGAATCACATTGTGGAAATAATCTCTCTTTTTTTGATCATCATTTTTAGTCACATTCATTTTTATTTTTTTTAATACATAATGCTCTCACACCTCAAGAATTCCAAAGAGGACTTGCTGAAGTAAATACTTGAGGTGTTTATTTATTTCAGAAATAAAACATGATCCTTGTGCCTAAACAAAGGGGAAACTGGACTTTGTATTAGTTCTGTCAATCCTTCTGGCTCTGCAGCAGTGCCTAGAAATATTCACAATAAAGACCAATTTTTGTACAAGAATCATTGGTGTGGGATGCTCCAAATCAAGGCAGCTCCAAAGCTTTGGGATCTTCTCTCCCTGGAGTCACAAACCATCAGAAAGCTGTGGCTGCCTTGTAGTATTTGGAACCTGTGCTTGCTTCACATCCTCTGTTCCAAATCAGCAGCAGAAAAAATCCTGAATTCCAGAATTTCTGGGAAATTGTGTTATCTGAGAAGATCATGGAAATTTGGGGATTGAAGCCTCTGGTTATTTGCCTAGAAGGAAAAATGTACCTCTATGAGGCCTGATCCATGAAAAAAATCAAGAGAGAAACAGCATCATTCCTATGGCCTCCAAATTAATTTCCTATTTTCAACAACACTGTCTGGCTGAAGAGGAAGGAAAAAATTGAAAGGGATTGAGCAGCCTGGTCTAGTGTCAGGTGTTCCTGCCTTTGTCAGGTGTTCCTGGAATGAGATGGTCCCCAAGTTCCTTCCCTTCTCAAACCACGAATGATTTCATGATTCCATGAAATTCCTCAATCTTTTTCTCTGTCCCAGCTCATTTCCCTGCCCTGGTGCTGTCACTGCTGCTGTGTGTTTATCCCAGGCAGGCTGTGCTGCCAAGGCACTCCAGCCACCCAGCAGAGTTCAGGATTTCTAAAACTGAGAGCACTCTTTACCTCACAGAGCTGAGTCCTTGGCCTGAGGATGCAGTAACTGTGTCCCTGTGGGATATCAACAGTTCATCAGTGTGGGTTTCACTCGTGCTGTCACTCAGATTTGCAGTGATGCCATGGTGATAATATTTTATCTTGATGTTCTTTTTATTTTATTCCTTTCGGCAACGTGCAGTGCCGGCTTGACCTGAATTACCAGATTAATAAATCATATTAATAAGACATGAGAAAGTAAAGCAGTCAATCACTTACCAGTCTGGAGGGAACTTAAAAACAGAAGGTTGGTGGCAGTTCTCAGGTCAGGTGCTTCTCACTCATGGCCCTGCATGTCCCTCACCTTCCTACAGCCCAGGCAGCACCAGGGGCAGGACCACCACTCATTTTGGAGTCAAGCACAGGAACACATCCCAAGCAGGAAAATTCATACCAAACTTAGCAAGGTTTTAGGTCATTGCCACTGCTTTCATCAAGTTTGATGGAGATTAAAAGTCGCTTTATAGCCAGTTGCTACAAGATGCTGCATATATTCTGTTGTCAGATCTGAAAGGATTGTTTTACCTGATGGAATAATGAATTGTGGAGTCACAGAATATCCAGAATGGGAAGGGACACACAGGGATCATGGAGTCCAACCCCAACAATCCCACCCTGTGCATCCCTGGGAGCTTTGTCCAACCCCTCCTGGGGCTCTGGCAGCCTTGGGGCTGTGCCCATGCCCTGGGGAGCCTGGGCAGTGCCAGCACCCTCTGGGGAAGAGCCTTTCCCTGAGCTCCAGCCTGGCCCTGCCCTGGCACAGCTCCAGCCCTTCCCTGGGTCCTGTCCCTGTCACAGGAGCAGAGATTGGAGCTGTCCCTGTGCTGCTGCTCAGGAGAAGGTGCAGTATCACTGCTCATCACATCACAGCTGAATCCCTTCCCCTTAGAGGTCAAAACTTGTTTATAAAACTTCATAACATTTCTCATTGTTTCATCTCTCCATATAACATGAGGCATATTGGAACCAACCTATCTGATTTCAGCTTGCCTCTTTCTTCTCTAAAATTTTCCTTCTCTAAAATCCAGATTAAAGCACATAATAGAAAATTTTATTAACATGTTGGTGTAGTGACACATAAATGAGTTACTTGAGAGGGTGCATAGCACACATTTTGATCTACCTTCCCTCCAGTTTGCTATGGCACTGGTCAAGTAATTGAAGCATGTAACCTGCCCTGCTCTTAAAATTATGAACCCTGGGAACTTCCAAATAATTCAGAAGAAAAGAAGAAGAAAAAAATACCAACAAAAATCTCCAGTCTCAAAAATTTCTGCCCTAAGATGAATTGGAAGACCTGACTCTCCCTTTTGGTATAAAGTTTCTGGTAGTGACTTTGATTCTGCTCAATAACTTCAATCCCAAAATTTCCAGGAGGAACCTGGGTTTCTCTATTTGGTTGCTTTCTGTCCTGCAAATAAACTAAAAGGTTATGTTGAAATCATAAGACCAGGGTGGAGCACACTGAATACAAAATAAGTCAGAGATTGTGCCACTGTTACAGCTAAAAATAGGATTAAGGAAACATAAAAGCTGTCACTCACACCTGCACTTGTCAAATTCTGATAGAGCAGGCCAAAAACAGGCAATAACCAGGAGAAGTTGTACTTATATAGTTGAATAATGATTTCCATCTGACAGGATTTTCCCAACCATCTGTTCCTTCAGGTGAAAGTAATTTCTTACTGCTGTGTAATTCCTGACACCTTTTCCTCACATATTTGTGGGCATTTTAAATATAAATACTGATTTGAACACGCTACACAATATTTGTAATTTACAGGGCTGGAAAACGATGTCTTAACTACACTGCCTGTGCTTTAAACTCACTTTACATTCAGTGGTGATGAAGTGTGAGACATCCATGGCTTGCCATCAGCATGGGGAGAAGCATTCTTGTCCTGGACTCATTCCCCAGGGAACTCTTTTGACCTTGCTTGTTAACAGAGGGTTTGTGGTGAGATGCAAATAAATGTAAATTGTTAACTCGGTGCTTCTCAGCACCAGGCAGTGTAGTGGCCTTGTGTACATTCCAACACTCCAAAAAAAAAAAAAAACCATAACCCAGGCTCTCATTTGCATTCATTAATCCCAGATTCTGAATTTATTGCCTTATTCTGAATTTATTGCCTTCCGCCCGCCTTCCGCAGCTCCCGTACCCGGGAGAAACCTGCCCGGGGTAATTAATGACACACTGCTTAATAAAATAATGCAACTCAGGCCCTAAAGTTCTGCTACACTTAAAGAACTGTAGGAATGCTTTTCATTCACAAATGGGGTTTGGCAGGAAGAGGAGAATTCAGTGATTTACTGAGGAAGCTGGAGCTGTGTCCTGCTGTAAGCAGTTCCGTGGGCTTGGGATGCGCTGGCTTTGTGCGTCCTTCCAGTTGTAACAGCTTGTAGCCATGATATTTTCTGAAAAATCCTTTCCTTGGGATTTTTCCTGCTGAGAAGCTGAGAGGCCTCAGGAACAAAATGTAACCAATGGTTATCTGCTGCTGTGGAATGCAACAGGTGCATCTGGGATTGGGCTCATGTGGTTGTTTCTAATAAATGGCCAATCACAGTCAGCTGGCTCAGACTGTCTCAGTCAGTCACAAGCCTTTGTTATCATTCATTCTTTTTCTATTCTTAGCTAGTCTTCTGATGAAGTCCTTTCTTCTATTCTTTTAGTATAGTTTTAATATAATATATATCATAAAATAATGAATCAAGCCTTCTGAAACATGGAGTCAGATCCTCATCTCTTCCCTCATCCTGGGACCTCTGTGAACACCACCACAACAGCTGGCTGATCTCGGCTGTAATTGGGCAGTAGGGTCACCTTTGCTTGAAATTTGGTCCTTATTTAAAATACCCAAGTGGAAGATTTCAATGGAATTGTAGGAATGGGGCTGGAGGAGCCTGTGCTGGCAGTGGCTGAGTCTCAGTCAGAACGAGCCGTGGCTGCTGGCTGGGATCCATCCCTGCTATGTGCCCTGTACAGAACAGCCTTCCGTAAGGATCTGAGCTGTCTAGCACATTAAATGATTATTTATTCACTGAATACATTGGCAAAGGGTGGGGAGGCTGAATTGTTAATCACGTTCAGGGCTCAGGGGAACTCCTTTAAGGCGTGTCGCAAGAGAGGAAAATCGGACGTGTTGAGGAATTACAGAATCACAAGGAGGTTTGGGTTGGAAGGGACCTCACAGCCCATCCAGTGCCACCCCTGCCATGAGCAGGGACACCTTCCACTGTCCCAGGTTGCTCCAAACCCCGTCCAGCCTGGCCTTGGACACTGCCAGGGATCCAGGGGCAGCCACAGCTTCTCTGGGCACCCTGTGCCAGGGCCTGCCCACCCTCACAGGGAACAATTCCTTCCCATTATCCGGTCTAACCCTGCCCTCTGTCAGTGGAAGCCATTCCCCGTGTCCTGTCCCTCCATCCCTTGTCCCATGTCCCTCTCCAGCTCTCCTGGAGCCCTTTAGGCACTGGAAGGGGCTCAGAGGTTTCCCTGGAGCCTTCCCTTCTCCAGGTGAGCACCCCCAGCTCTCCCAGCCTGGCTCCAGAGCACAGGGGCTCCAGCCCTGGGAGCACCAATGTGGCTTTCACACAACTTTTACCAGCAGATCAAAAACTTGTGTTTTGTGCCCCAGACCTGGAGACAATTCTCAGAGTGGGGCCTCACAAGAGCGGAGGAGAGGGGAAGAATCACCTCCCTCAAGATGATTCTTGTAGGAATCCTACCTCTCCTATAGTGCAGATTTTCAATCCATTTTACAAAGCTGTGTCACAATTGCACAGAACTGTGTTGATTTTACAGCTCATATACTTAAGGACTATTACAGATTTTTATCTTTTTTTCCTACTATGAAGAATCATAATGAAAATAACTCATAAAGCTATTGAGGGATCTTCAGATAAAAGCATCAAAGCCAGAATTATTCAACAAGCTCAGCATCCACAATCAGGTAAAGGGATAAAGGGATGCAATCACTCTGTGGCACTGATTCCTTTGCAGTGAGTGGCAAAATCCCCACTGATTTCAAGGGCCTGTGCTCTCATCCTGCATGTCCCAGTGAGCTCATGTTTGGGTTATGGAGCTCTTTGAACATTTGCCTAATGGGACTGCAGTGGCTGCTGCTGAGAGCTGAGCACTGCTGCAAGGCTGGGCCCTTTCCCAGTGCCTAAAGGAAAATCTGATTTCTCTGGAAAAGTTGGGCAGTGGAAGGTGAATAATACTTCTACTGCCCCTGAAAGTCCAGGCTCATCTTAAATATTTATTTTGTGTGAGCACCACAGGGATGATATTGGGCTGCTCCTATCCACAAAGCATCAGTGAAGGTGGTGTTTTTGAGATGTGTAGATGTGGAGTCTTAGTTTGTTGGGGGTTTTTTGTTAGGGTTGGGAATAAATGCATGAGATGGTATTTTGTGTTTGGACTGAGATGTTTATTAGTTTTTATTTATATTACAGTTTCACAAACTGTGAGTTTTACAGTATTTTACTGTAACAAATTAAAATGGAGTTGTGTCTCTCTCTCTAAGGCTTTTTAAGGAGAAACTGTCTAATTAAAAAATGACACCAAAATTATTTTATTTTTCACCGAATAATTAACTACTCATGGCCCGCAGTGTGGACTTTTTTATCTAATTTCACAATACCACCTAAACTTATGAGGAAGAAGGTGAAAAAGAAGGATTAGCTTTTGTCCTAAAATCTCTATTTTGTTTTATATATATTACTATATTCTAAAACTTTAAACACTAAGTTTTCTGCTATGTGATATTACACACTTCTATTTAAACTACACACTTATAATCTTAGTTCTGCCACTTAATTTTGGGAGTCTTTTCTTCAGCCTGAAGTCAGATGCAGTGTTCTCTTGAGGGTCAGTGCTTGTCAGTACAGAAAACCTAAAATTCTCAGCAACCAGGGTTCCAACATACAGAGAGCACAGATGATGAAATTTGATTTGGCTTTTTGCTGGTTTTCACACACACATCCTGGGTGGCACCAGGCAGAGCATTGCTGACCATGCCAGGGGTGGCTCGTCCTGCTCTGCCTCACTGGAATTTTGTCTGTCATTCTGGGTGCCACAGTTCCAGAGCATTCTGCAGGTGTTAGAGGGTGTCTGAAGGAGGGACGTGAGGATGGGGAAGGGTCCTGGAGGAGCAGCTGAGGGTCAGAATAAGGACTTGTGTTTGTGGTCCTTGCTTTAGCAAACTGGTAAAACTGAATTACAGCTCTGAAACAGAATAAGATTTAGGAACTAAACTTTCCAATATCTACAATTCTGTCACAGACATCGTTTCTGAAAAATCCTTTTGCCAGGATTTTTTCTCCTGAAAAGCTGAGAAGCCTCAGAGGAAAAGAAAAACAATGATTATCTGCTGCTGTGGAATGCAGCTGGTGCATCTGGGATTGGTCCCTGTGAGTTGTTTCTACTTGATGGCCAATCACAGCTCCAGCTGTGTTGGGACTCTGGTCAGTCACAAGATTTTAGTATCATTCCATTCCTTTCCTTCCTAGCCTTCTGATGAAATCCTTTTCTTTCTTCTTTAGAATAGTTTTAATATATAATTTTCTTTTAATATAATCTAGATCATAAAATAATAAATCAGCCTTCTGAAACATGGAGTCAGGATTCTCATCTCTTCCCCCATCCTGAGACCCCTGCAAACATCACCACCCAGCTCTACTTCTTCCCATGAGCTAAACTCAGTTTAGGAATATTTTTCTTTAGCATCCTATACCTGATTTCTGTAGCATGAAGTCCAATCATTAACAGCTCGTTTGCGTGATATAATTTCACCCCTTTGCGCGATGGAAATTTCCTGAGGAAAAGAAAAATCACGATTTTTTATGAAGCCCAAAAGGTATTCTGAAAGCAGAATATGATGCTGCTCTGTGCAGTTGCTCTTTAAGAGTTTTGTTGGATGTTTTCTCCCCCGAGATGCACAAGCACAATTTGATTTTTCACTTGCTGGGCCAGGTTTGGTCCAGCTGTAATAAGCCTTGCAATGAGATCCCTCGTGATTTATCATGATTTGGATTCATCTGGGCTCTCAATGTGTTGCCAAAGTTTTACAGACCTCCCCATGAGGCTGATTACTGCCACAGAGGAAAACTGAGGGAAGCCTGGCCAGATCTGTGTAGTTGAAATCTTTGTCAAGGTTTCATTCTGTTTGAAAAGCTGTTTTACCTTTCCTCACATTAGCATATGAAAAATCCTGGCTAATTTTATTTGGCCTTTCAAAAAATCAATTTCCCTAAGACAGCAGTATTGACCAATTAATACTTTGCCTCTGTGGGAATGTATGTGCAAAAGAAAGGGAAAATAATAGCTCTAAAACCAATATAAGTTAAAATCATTGAAGCATAGAATGATAAAGGTTGGAAAGACCTCAGGGATCATCAAGTCCAACCTTTGACCAAGTCCCACTGTGCTCACAGATCACAAAGTGAGACAACCACTCATTTGAAATGAAATATCAAACAAAATATTATTTTCAAAAGTGAGTCCTCTTCCTGAATTCTGCTTTGGAAAGCTGCAGCAAGAAGTCAGAATCAAGATGTTGATTAATCAGAGTGCTGCCAATTTACAGCTGTATGACTTGGAGCAGAACTGGGATCTTTGGTGCCACATCTTCATGGAAAAAATCCATTGCATGGGGGATATTTTCCTTTTTTCTTTTGCCTACCAGACTACCCTGAGAAAAAAGCCAGGCCAATAAAAAAACCAAAAACAGGAAGAGAAGTATAGAAAGTCTTCAGAGTGCAAAAGGAAAATCAAGGGAGATCCTGGCTCACAGTTTCGCTCTAAAAACTCTTGATCTTTGAGGTTCCTTCCAAACCAAGCCATTGAATGACCCTGGGATTTTATGATTCTGAGATATTTTGCATTTGTGCTGTAATATTTGAGCAAGGAAATGATTCCATGGGCACCAACAAGAGCTGCTCACATAACTGTGCAGGCAAGCCCTGTGTCCTTTATCATAAAAAATTTAAAATGTTATGGGGCTTGGGTTTACTTTTGGTCCTTGACCCCCTCGTTGTGATGGCTGCAGATCAGCTTTGCTGTCTGCTGGAGAGAGGGAAAATGGTACCTGCAGGCCTTGTGGGTGGATTTCACTGGCTTTGGGGGTAAAACTGAAGTGGGAAATTGAACTTGGGTGTCCCTTTGGGTGGATTAGAAACATCACCAGGAAAGAGAGGCTGAGCGCTCACCCCAGAAGCAGCATCTCAGTGATGCAAGGGGTAGGAAAAAAGTGTTATGAAGTGTTAAAAAGTGTTCTTTGTGGGTGTGGGGAGGAGTTTAGTTATAGATAAGAGTTTAGGAATGATAAATTGTATTTTAAAAAGCTTACCATCAACTGCTCTCTGCTTTCTCTTGGAGTAGAAGGGGCTGTGTGAGTGCTGGGCTGGGCTGGGTGTCACACAGCAGGCAGAGAGCCCCAGCTCCTCCTGCCTCTCTCCATCCCTGCAGTGATTATGGCTCTTGTGCCCATGGTTTGCTTGCAGTGCCTCTGGAAAATTATCTCCCAGCCTCCTCAGAGGGCACAGCAAGGGAAACAGGGGCCAGGAAGGAGGGACCTGAGAGCTGCCAACACCACAGTGCCTGGGCCTGGGCAGATGAGCTGTCTCACACAGCATTTGGGGAAAATCTGGGGAATTTTGGCATCCTGCACATTGCCCTGCACATCAAGGGACAGGCACTGAGCTGCTGCAATTCTAGTTTTCAAAATACCAGGCACTCAAGCCTTTAATTTCTGCCAGTTTATGAGCACAGGACCAGGAAAGCAACTACAGCATTAAAGCTTGGGAAGATTTTACTGAGACAAAGAGCAGCAGAAGCAGAGCTCTCAAAGGAATTGGTACAATTAAAAAAAAAAAAAATCAGAAATATTTTCATTACTATGATGTGACAATTTTGAGGAAAGAAAATATGTTGATAGCCCAAAATATACAGGAAGGAAAACTGTGCAAAGCTGCACATGAGGCAAATTCATCGAGGAAGGTGGGAGAGGCAGCTCTTCCAAATGTGCTGAGAAGTCTTTCTGGCTAAATTGAATTTGGAGTGTGTCCCAGGTACAAAACAGTTTTAGCCAGAGTGCTCCAGATGGAGATCATCCTGAGCCAACAGCTAACTGTATCAAGGCTCTTCATTGACTTTGGGGCTGCAGAATGAAATGGCAGCAAAATGTCCAACATATGATTCCTTTTATTACTTCTGATGCCATAAGTGACACTTTCCCTGGACTATCACCACGTGGCAATTATTATTCACCACCATCAGTACTGTTTCCACCTGTCAAATTGTGAGTCTTGTTGATTAGTTTGATATTTTAGCAATAAAGTAGCCTGTGCCACCTGATTTAATCCATCCTATCTTCTGTAGTTACTGCCCCACTTAGGAAAAAAATGAACCAGCGTGGAAATAGTTGAAGTTTTAAATCACAGTTAAAATTAAAATACTAATTTCTAGAACTAAAGCCACCTACAGTGTGTATTATATTAATATAAACTCTTCAATATGACAGAAAAAAATTATCAGGGGAGAAATCCAAAATGAATAACAGCTTGATGTGCAACCATTGAAGAATATGAGATGTATCAGTGCATATTGCTGTAAAAACTTCTGGATTTCTCACAACTCTCTCAAATTTCTCTCAAAAATTACAGTGCCATTTCACTTAGGATGATCCCAAGAGGCAGAGCTAGCAGGTAATTATTTTGATAACTTTTTCCTTCCTACCCTCAAGCACTTTTGTATGTACACTGAATACATTTAACGCTTCATTATTCAGCAAACGTTTACCTCACCTATAATTAGAAATAAGTGAGAAATACTGAGCAGTTTTTTTAATAGGAACTTTTCAAACACACACACAAGCTGCTGTGTGATTCTCAACCCCAGCTGGAAAAAATAAACTGAGAGAGCTAGAACATATCATAGACAAGTGAAATCAAATCCTGACTGACAACCTTTGTGTCTGTTCGAGCAGATACAATTTTGGAATTACTGATATATTAAGTTTTCATCCACTTTGGAAAAAAAAAAAAAACAAACTCAGAAAGCTGTGTGTGTGC
The DNA here is from genome assembly GCF_051311805.1 of Agelaius phoeniceus. NCBI lineage: Eukaryota > Metazoa > Chordata > Aves > Passeriformes > Icteridae > Agelaius > Agelaius phoeniceus. The sequence goes on along the minus strand of NC_135272.1, from coordinate 12,598,597 downwards.
TGAAAATGCTGACAAGCCCCTTTCAGAGGTGCTGCCATCAGATGGTGATATAATTAGGTCCCAGAGTAAGGTACAGAGTGTTGGTGGTGCAGCCTGTCAGTAATGCTGCAGTGATTTATGGTCCGCTACAGGAGAGCAGCAACAGGACAAGCGGAGCCACACACGTTGTTAAGGGGAGACATTTTCCACTAAACCTTTAAAGGGAAATGTTATCATCAGGATTCACAGATGACAGATTTTCAAAGATGTTTAGGTACCTGTGAGTACAAATAATTCTCTGCTATAGTTCTGAAGGGCGCAGGCAACTTGGTCCCCCCTTGTTTTTAGCAAGCACCGAGTATCTGTGAATTAAAACCCTCGAGAGCGATGCAGTGTAGAAACAGCATGGAATTAAAAAGGTTTTGTCCATTTTCCCCATCTCAGGAGAGGCTGAGGGCATTTGGTTTGTTCAGCTGAAGTGGACACTGAGGTCAGGCCTCAGTGGGGGCTGATGGGCAGCAGCACAGGGACAGCTCCAATCTCTGTCCTCTGGGACAGGGACAGGGCCCAGGGAATGGCTGGAGCTGGGCCAGGGCAGGGTCAGGCTGAGATCAGGGCAAGGTTCTTCCCTAGAGGGTGCTGGCACTGCCCAGGCTCCCCAGGGAATGGGCACAGCCCCAAGGTGATCCCTCAGGTTTGAGCTTTTCTATTTTTCAGATTCTGTGCTGCTTTGGTGTGTAATTCTGAGCTTCATATGAGGGGATGCTGAGCTCTGTGCACAGAGCAGGGAGACAAAGCAATTCCTGCTCCAGCTGGGCACCAAGGACAAATGATCCAAATCTCAGCCCAAGAGCACAAACAACGTGGGCTGGAGAGAGAAAAACAAGCAGGGTGGGACTGCAGGGGCTAAAGCTGGAATGGGACAATGAACTGCAAGATGCAAATGGAGCAGAACTGATAAAAGTGAGAGACCCTGTGAGCGCTCCTCCATTTTGGGACCATTTTGGTTCATCTTGGGTGCAGCCCTGGCTGGGCTCTTGTGCTGCCCAAGGTGCATCCATTGAGGCCTTTGAATAAATCCCTGCTTTATTCTTTAGCTCTGTCCAGCCTCTGTTCAGCCTCCACAAGGCATCAAAGGCTGCCAGAGCTCCAGGAGAGGTTGGACAAAGCTCCCAGGGATGCTCAGGGTGGGATTGTTGGGGTGTCTGGGCAGGGACAGGGGCTGGACTGGAAGATCCTTGGGGGTCCTTTCCCTCTCAGGATATTCTGTGATTCTGTGATTTAGTTTCCAGTTGAAATGAGTGCTGTTAACCAAACCAGTAAATAGAGATAAATACACCTGGAAATGTCCACTGAGCTCAGATTAACTCTCCACAGCTGCACATGGCATTGTTGGGCAGTAGGTACCAAACAAGATTTATGACATGTCAGGAGAATAGAGCAGCAGTAATGAACAACTGCAAACAAGGGGCTCTCAGGAAAGACAACAGTATTGTTTAAATACCTTATTGTTTTACCTTGTCTGTGAGAGAAAAAAATGCTAGAAAATAATGTAAAAATAACTTCAGGCAACCCTTACTGCAGTCCTTAATCCTCCTCCTCTTCCTGCTACAGCTTTTTTTCTTGCACTGAATTCTGCAATGTGTTCTCACCTGCTGATTCAGGTCCCTTCACACATCACCACATCACATCTGTTTAGGTGGTGCATTTCTCTAGACACACATGTAACCCCGTGGTTGCCTGATACACCATTCAAATCAATGCGAGAAATGAAAAACAACAAATCTATTGAAATCCATTTTCTTAAAAAATAAAAAAAAAATAAAATCAGGTTACACACTGCTCACTCCACTGTGAAAATCAGCCTGTGGAAAGAGCTGCCTCATGAGCTGGTGCTTAAAAGAGCAGATGACAGCCAGCTAGGCAGTGACGGACAGATTGACGGACAGATGTGACACACTGGAGGAAGACTTCCTAATAACACTCCTAATAAATGTGATACCACTCAGCATGGCACAGGAGCACACAGGGATGAAGGGTCCAGTGAGAGCTTCCCCTTTGATGGTATTTGTGCAAAGAAAAGAGGCATTTTATAAAAAATAAGGCCCTTTCTCCGTTCTCTTTTCTTCCATAGAAAATGGGAGTTATATCTGTTCTGTGCTCATTGCAAAGAGAAATGTACTAAATCTTGATGCTTTTTGGGGAAGCCACAGGATGTAACTGATTTTAGGACAGAACACTGCAATTCCAGGGACATCTAGGTACAGATCCAGAGAAAGAAGATCAAACTCTGCTCCAGATTCCCACTTCAGACACTTTTGTTTGGCCCAGTTAGAGCTACATGAGCTTCATTTGGGCTTTTTATCAAAATACTCCAGCTCTGGTTTTGGTGACATAATTCTGCCATTTCTGATAAAAGTTTTTGTCCAATAAACTTTTGTAATATCAAAGGAAGCTCCATTGAGTTAATAATTTCTTGATTTGGTTTAAATTTAGCATCAACCTATTTTTTCTGTGTCAAGAAACAGAATCAATGAATGCACAACAACTTAATTAAAAGTTCATCTGACTTTGGACAAAAAATTTTATCAGAAGAGGCAACTAGCAGAATTATGTCACCAAAACCCACAATATATTTAATTCTGATGAATATTTTCAATTCAGTTCCAGGTAAAGTAAAGGCACTCACTGCCCTTTACTTCCTTGCTTCCCTTCCATTTTGCCTTTTAGATCTTTAGGTTTTTATATTGCATTAATTCCAATAATTCCATTCACAATTCTGATCAAATAAATGTTCTGTTCCCATAATTTAAGAACGAGTAGAGCACAGGCAGGGTGGAGATAATCTCTTATTTACTAAGTTTGAAATTACTTTTCTTCTTTTGCCTCTTTTGTCACCACACAAAATTATGTAAGCAGTGAAAACTTTGCCCTCAGCTCTGTAACATGCAAGTAGAAATTTCACAATAATTACACTGCAAAAGCAATTTTTGACCAGGAAGGAATTATTTTACTGAGAGAAAACATAATATAATATATAATATAATATAATATAATAGCAATCTTGGAAATGTAACCTGGATTCTCAGAGTTATTTCAAAAATTAAAATATCAAAAATAGAAAAGGTAGGTGTCATATTAATAGAATTCCAGTTTTGTGTGATTAATAAAAAAGCAAAAATACAATTCCTCCACAAAGTAACTGCACTGTATCATGTATAAAAATATCATGGAATTAAAATGAATGTATTAATTTGGCTTCAACGACATTACACTTCAGGAGTGGAATGAAAAATCTCATTCCTGCAAGGTCAGGAAGGGCAGCCTCCATCGTGGCATTTTGCAAGGTAAAATATTTTAGGCTTGAGTAAAATCCTTACTCCTGATTATTCACCACCAGGCCTGGGAAAACAGAATATGGGATGGACATGGAAGCTGTGCAAGTGTGAGCATTTACCAACATGTTGCTTTCACATTTGTCCTGTCAAATGGCAAATTACTTCTCAAATTAAATTGCTCACACTGATCTGGGCTTTTGGGCTGCTCTGTATTTATTCTTAGGTGAATAACTTATTCCTCTTCTTGTTATAGTTGCTAAAATATTCATCATTTCAGGAAAGGGTTTTTTTCCTTGCTTTTGGCCAGGAATTATGATTGCAAGCAGCAGACCAAAAGAATACACATTCTAGACATTACCCTTGCAAAAAACTTGGAAAGACCAGGACTAGGGATGTGGAAATGGCTTTATTTTTTTCAGATTACACACCTGTTGACGTTTTCATCAGCCACAGAGCAATGCTTTTCACTCTGCAGGTACTTGAATTTTCACCAGGATTTGTGTTCTCCTGCACTGCAATCTTGTATTTCACAAGACTTTTACAGAACAACTGCACAGCCTCCTCCACAGGCTCTGCAAGCTGCATGCAAAGTATGACAACAGATGTATGAAATTTACTCTTAGGATTATTTTTATTTCTGTGGTCTAAACCAATCGGCCAATTACGATGTCAGAGCTGTGGTTTGTGATTTAGATCAAGTTGATTGAAAAATCTGTGAAAAATTTCTCAGGTCACAGATTACAGAATCATGGAAAGATTAAGGTTGGAAAAGACCTTTGGGATCATCTAGTCCAAGTTTCAATCAGCATCACCACCATGGTCACCACTAAACCGAGTCCCCAAGTGCCACATCTGCACCTTTTTTAAACAATTCCAGGGATGCTGAGTTCACCACTGCCCTGGGAGTGAACACCACCCTGGAACTGTTCCAAAATCTTCCTAAAAAGGATAAAAGTATAAAAACTCAGTACAGGAGGTGTTGTGTTCTATGCTGCTGTTGTTAAAGCCTTTAAATTCTGCTCTGGCTTCCAACACTTGGCAACCAAAATCCCTTTCTCCTTGGGAAGGGATACTACTCCATTATTATGCCATGAAAAGAAATACTTCCAGGGAAATTCAGGAAATGGAGGAGTAAGAACAGTGAGGCCATTCCCTGCCCTGCCATTGATATTGTATCTCATATGAAATCCTTGCCTTTTTTTTGCCTCAAAATTGGAATCGTGTCCTCATTTCATCCACCACCCTGCACAAGACCCTGTTAATGCTCCCTACTGCAGATTGAAGGAAAATTTGAATGGTCAAACATTTGCATATTTAACAGCTGCTTTAGCAGGGTGCTCTGCCTAAGTGGGGATAGAAACAGATTGAATAATCCCTGTTTGCAAAAGTTATCATGGATGGGTGAGAAGGGGGTCGTGCTGAGTTAGGGCCTGAAGGATGCTGAGAGCTGCCTGACTCATGCATCCCAAAATTCAACATTTCTGGGGAAATCTCCTTGTTTCCTGAGATCCTGACAGAAGAACCAACAGGTGACAGTGCTGACACCTGGTCTAACCCAGCCTGGGGACATCTGGCATCAGTCACTTTGTGCCAATAAAAGCCCACCCCACTTTTTAATGGGAGGATCTTCTAACACCTCCCCCCTCCTGGGAGTGTGTGGAGATTCCTCCCTGGAGTGGGGACCCCCTCAAGGTCACTCCTTGAAAGAGATTTGGCCACTGGGATGGGTGAGTGACATCAAACTTTACTTAATGACAGTTTTTCTTGCTTTAATATCATTGCTCCTCTCAAGGCCACTCCTTGAGGCTGAGGAAAGAGATTTGGTCACTGGGATGGGTGAGTGACACCAATCCCTACTTAATAACTGTTTTTCTTGCTTTAATACTATTTCTTCAATAAATAGCAAACTGTACTAGTAGTTAGAGCTGCCTGTAATGTATAGCAAATAATTTTATTAAGATCTTTTGATCTAATAGTTATTATCTTCATCAGTTTTAATAAATACTTTATTTTATTTCTATTAATATATTTTATTTGCCACCCTCAAACCTGTGGGACAGTTTAAAGGACCTGTACAGCCCTTTGGACATAAGCTGCTGCCTGAGACTGGGGTTGGATCCAGCCACACCCAGGAATTCTGAAATTCTGAGCAGCAATTCTGAAAGCCAAGGGGTCCTCTCTGAATCTCCCATGTCTGTGATTCTTTATCACTGATGAACCAAGTCTGTGGATGCCAACAGATGCTCAGTTTAGATTCCAACCTAAACTGCACAGGGAAGACTCTCCGGGTTGAAAGCCAAGCTGTGCCACCGTTACGCACAATCCATGGCTCAGAGAGAGATTCACCTGGTTCTGCTCCCTCAATTGAAATGTCTTGACATAAATAATTCCAGCATGGGCCTCGAAGAGAGCTGGGTAATGACAACCTGTAGCAGCTGCTGGAAGTGGGGATGAATAATGGGGTGTCCACGTAGCCAGGGGTGAGGATTTGTCACCACGGCTTTGCAGCCACGTTTCACTTCACTGCAGCGTTCCTGGGGACAAGGAACAAAGGAACACCTCCATGAGCCCTTTGTCCACAGGGAAATGTCACTGTGCCTTTCCCAGAGCAGCTAGGTGCCACTCTGAATTCAAAACTGCAATTCTGATTTGATACAACCGGAGTCTGACCATTGTGATGCCAGGAAAAAGCTTTCATTCTTAAAAAGTGCATCTGAAACTGATGCAGCTTGGTAACTGCAAACATCAAAAAAATGATATTCTGATAATTTCTATGATTCTGCTTTTTCCATTACATTCAGTCCTGGATCAATTCATGTCATCTCATAATTATATCAATTGTATTTTTGATTTTCAGTTTCTTACTTCAGTTTTAGTTTAATTCAGTGCCTGATTTCCCTCATGGCATCCCCAGCTTGCTGATTTTAACCCATCCTTATATTCTTATGTTTTTAAAGATCCTTACTGTTAAAAGGGAAGTGAGGGGTGTGGAAGTACTGAAGTACTGTTTAAGGAAAGAATCATATAAAGAATTTTTTTTTTAATTATTATTTTTTAATTTTCATTCTGCATCTCCTTTTAGTATATTTCTTTTCTTGACAATGCAAACATATTTGGCACAGAATGTCATATCCTGGGATCCCAAATGTTTCTCAGGCATTCCCTTATTCCATTTCCAAAGCAATACTTGCCCTGGAGAATATGGCTGATCAAAGTTTTTGGTAGTTTAAAGCATTAAAATATAAAAAAATATATAAAATAACACACTGACAACAAAAAATTGATGATCTCCTTAGCAACAAGAACAAAAATGACTCAGCTATTCTTGATTAATTAAAATTCAGTGAAAACACATTTTTCTTCAAATAATTTACTTCTGTTTCATATATTTGGTGGAAGATAATGGGCAGCCCATAGGATAAAAATAAGTTGATTCAAAGGAAAAATCTAAAGGACATATGTTTAGATTGGGGAAAACACTAAATATTTACTGTAATGTGTAATTGTGGAATTGGTGTAGCAAGGGCTGAGCTGAAACCCTTCCCATTTCTAAAATTACAAAGTTTCATCAAATGTGGCTCACTTAAAAATTTTATTTAATTTTGTATTGTCTCTTACTATTGAACTTTTTTGTAGAGAATACATAAAGCATAAAATGGAAACAGAATAGACTGAAGAACTTCTCTTCTTTGTTCTTAGCCATTATATAAGAAAGTCTCCCTTATTCTCTAATAAAGTCACTCACTAACAACTAACAGCTCCAGGTTACTGCCAGCTAATTCTGAAATCATTTTACTGCAAATTATCTTATAAGTACAAATAAGATTAATGCTATAAATTTTTTTCTATAAATATATAGAGATCTGCAATGTAGTTTTCACCACTTTATATATTATTCAAATGAGCATTATAAACTTTTAAGTCCATTTTTTCCTCTGATTCAGAGTGCTTCTCTTGGAAAATTGTATAAATGTCTTAGGAATAATCATCATCTTTATTAACTTTTCTGAGACCTGAAATTTCTTCCTGTAAATGTCATCCAGATATTAATCTGCACAAACCACTGATAAATTATTTGTGATTGTTCCTGTAACCAAAGTGAAGTTTCCATGGATAATTTAATAATTTGAAGGTATTTTCTCAGTGGCTGTGAAGAAGAAAACTCCCTCTGCCTGGTTCAGAATTAGGGAGACTTCCAAGGAAAAAAATGATGTGCCTGGAGTATAAGAATGATCCGTTATAAAACTGGGAATCCAGTTTAATAATAATAATAATAAATTATATATATATATATATATATATATATATATATATATATATATATATATATATATTAAACATAATAATAAACAATATAATATAATAACATAATGATGATGATGATGATGATGATGATGATGATGATGATGATGATAATAATAATAATAATAATAATAATAATAATAATAATAATAAAAGCAATCCTTCTTGCTTTCCTGTTAGCAATTGTGTTTGCTAACACAAATTCTCTTTCTTCAGTCATCCTTTCTGTTTAATAGACAAAAGCAGAGCAAAGAGTTTTCCGGAGCTATAAAGAACAAGAGAACAGAGATATTTCAGCTCTCAGGTCACCATCCTGCAGCGCCATGGATCCATTCCATCCCAATAAACCCCTACAGAAGCCCTTGGGCCAGGTCAGTCCCTCTTGCTGGACATCTGACCTGACAGTGAAGAATTCTCTTTTTGTCCTGCAACTCCTGCCCAGCTGCTCCAGGATGCCCAGGGCAGGCACCAGGATGGGCAGAGGGATGGAGCAGCTCTGCTGGGAGGAAAGGCTGGCACAGCTGGGATTGTGCAGCCTGGAGCAGCTTTGGGGTGACCAAATTGTGGCCTTGAAGAAGCGTCGTCCTGTTCTTCTAAAGTTCTTCTAAGCCTTCTGCTGTTTACATTTTTGTAATGGAGTTTCTCACACACTTTTCATGTAAATAATGACTGTTTTGCATTGTTACAGACATATTTTATGAAAAAACCTTTTGCCAGGATTTTTTCTCCGGAGAAGCTGAGAAGCTTCAGCTTCTCCATATTTTGCTGCTTTGGAATGTGATTTGGAGAATTGGTTACCCAGCATGTGAAATTGTTTTTATTTGAGGACCAATGACAGCCACCTGTGTTGAGGCTGTGAGCAGTCACAAGATTTTATTATCATTCCATTTCCTTTCTTTGCTAGCCTTCTGACTAAAACATTTTCTTTCTTCTTTAGCATAGTTTTAATAAATCATTTTCTTTTAATATAATCTATATCATAAAATAATAAATCAGCCTTCTGAAACATGGAGTCAAGATTCTCATCTCTTCCCTCATCCTGGGACTCCTGTGAACACCACCACATTGCATTCCTTTCTGGAGGAAGAGAGAATTAATAGACTAGGTTAGGTTGGCCAGTGTAGTTGGAGAGGTAGCAATTTCATCCTCCAATCCATGGTCGCTTTTAGAATTCTATAAATATCAAAGTCCAGAAATAAACTGGCCTTTTTTTAGCTCAAATATCTCAGTGTGTGCGAGTCGTTCATTTCACGTTGTGTTGCGACAGAGGAGCCAGCTTGAAACGTGGAGACAAAAAATTTCCAAGGGATGGAGGGACAGGACACAGGGAATGGCTTCCCACTGCCAGAGGGCAGGGTTTGGATGGGATATTGGGAAGGAATTGTTCCCTGTGAGGGTGGGCAGGCCCTGGCACAGGGTGCCCAGAGAAGCTGTGGCTGCCCCTGGATCCCTGGCAGTGCCCAAGGCCAGGCTGGATGGGGCTTGGAGCAACCTGGGACAGTGGAAGGTGCCCCTGTCCATGGCAGGGTTCAAAATTAAATTAGCTAGCTTGTTCCTTGTCAAGCCAGACCATTTTATAATTCCATGATTCTATTCCTGGAATAAGAGACAAGAAGTTGGCTCTCTGGATGCTCCATTTAATGATGTGTCCTTTGACTCGGTTGCTGAACCCCACAGATATGACTTTAGTTGGATTCCACACTATTTTTACAATAGACTGCAACTTGCTGAACCCCACAGTTATGACTTTAGTTGATTCCACACTATTTTTACCATAGGCTGCAACTTGTGGCAATAGCAAAGGCGTCAAGATACTTCAGCTATGAATATGTATGGGTTAATAAAAAATAATAATATAACAGCACTAGAAATATATAATGCAGAATTTCTTAATATGTTCAGTTTTGTCTTTTAGAGTATCTTTCTTAAGCAATTTGCTACATCTCACTGCCAAAGCTGCCCAGTTTTGTTTTTGTTTTATTATACAATTTTTATTAGTACTGTGTCCATAAACTCTACTCCTAGACAGAAGGAGACATAGTAAAACTGTCATATTCAATTGAAATATCACACGGTGGTGTAGCCACCACTATAAATGAAAACAGAGCCAAAATGCTCCAGATTTGAAAAGGTCAAGTTAGCAAAAGAACAGCTCGGGAACAAATATTGTATCAGTGGACCTGAAACAGGCATGGCTGTTGAAACATGAATTTAATCAAGTAAAGTTTTAGGAATTAGTGTTATTAACTCAGTGAAGGTATGGATGTTTCTGTTATTGAGTTCAACAGCACATGTTGTTCTGCTGCTGCCTTCTTGCTTTCCTGGCTAGGTTGTGAAACAAAGGAACAGAAACACAGAGCTTCCAAATTATCTCGTGGCTCCTCTTGATTTTTTTAAATTGAGATCCCTTTCCTGCAGCACTAACCATTTCTTTTCTGTTGTGGCTCAGACAGTGTGTGACACCTTGGGATCAGCCAAGCCAAGTAGGGACTCACTGTAGCCACAAAAGCCTCTGAGTGCTAAAGCAGCTCTCCAAGTAACCTTTCTTCCAATGCAGACTCGAATTCAAGGTCATGTCTCAGCTTAACATCAATTTATGAAACAACCTTTGAAAGGATTGGTTTTTTTTATTTCTAGGAAGCACTGTATTTTGTATTTGACTAGAAAAGCCACTAAGCTTGACAGAGACATGCCTGAATTTCATGCATAAAGAAATATTGCCTGTTGTATTTTTTTCTTAGTCTGTCCCTTGAGTGCTGGTTATTATTATTATTATTATTATTATTATTATTATTATTATTATTATTATTATTACTTTTATTTTGAAATTTCTCCCTTCTAATTCTCTATTTTGAAATATCTAGACCTCTGGTAGCTTTTTCAAGATAAAAGTAATTTTAATATAAATCCTGCTGTATAAAGATGTGATGTTTGCATCTCCTTTGCATCTCCTTGATGGTTAACTTACCTGAAAACTTTTAAAGTGTTTTGTATATCGATTTTGATACTAGGACAGAAATTAAAGGAAGAGCAATATCATTATTGTGAACCCCAGTTCATTTTAGTCCTTGGACATTCATTATTTGTAGCAGATTGAATAAAATCATGTAGGTGAAAGAAGGTGTATTTGTTGAACAATAAATATACTGACTGACCTCTGAATTTTCCTTTGTATTTCAAAACATGAACTGTACTTGTCAGGCTTGGAAAATCAATATTATGACAACATGACTTCTGTCTCATTTCCTTTTCTCGTTCCCCCCCCAAAAAAGATATAAAGCAAACTGTACAAAAGCTGCTCCTGAGCTGTAATTGTGCTATGAGATAAAGCTCTGTTTTAACCCGGAAGGTAAAACATTGAATGAAAATGGCAACTAAATGAAAGTAGCCTGGAATGGAAGAAATGTTGATCCCAGAGTTATTAAACACCTCTCAGTTCTTTCCAGGAGCTGTAGAAGACTTTCTTCAAGCATGGGCATTAATGCTTCAGGTTTTTGGATTTACACCACGTCATAAAGTAGTAACTCAAAATCCTCCAGCCAGTCTGTTTCCAAAATGTTGTATTATGGCTAGACTGGCCTTTGGTGCAAGTGAAAAATAGCCATTACCATGGGAGAGGAGAAAACAAAATGAACTCTGTTATCTGCAGATGCAGTGAAGCATTGCAATGTAATCTGTACATTTCATTTTGAGGAGACAGCCTTATCTCAGCTCTGCCCCGTAAATTCTGCTGGTGCCTGGCACATCCTCTCTTCTCTTTGTTCTCCATCACCGTGTCAAACCAGGCAAAATCATGTTGCACTCTGGGCCTGCATGAACAGAAAAAGAAAAGAGAACAATTTAAATATTTTGATAAAAGTTAATGCCAGAAGTTCAGTTTAATGGCTTGAAATCAGTTGTTTCTACAAGACTTTGTTTTCCTTTGCTCACATGAGGGGCTCACCCTAAAGACAGGGCAGGACTCACTTTAGAGACCATGAAATGAGAAAATCTGAAATTTTGAATCTCAATTTATCACCTGTTGAAACATGACCTCAAACGTGTTCCATAATGTAAGAATTATAGATATTTTATAGATATTTTATACCTAGATGGTTTTATCTTGATTTATTTTAGCAAATATGTCTTCTGGCTTTCAACTCTTCACGTAACTTTCATGGGACTGGGCCATTAGAGGTTTGTGAATGTTCCCACTGAAATTCTAATGTCAGAATGGCAAATGACACAAATCTGGTGATGGGGGTGGCCAGGGTGAGTTTTCCCAGACTCGGTGCCTGCCCCAAGGGAGGGATGAGGAAGGGCAGCGGCCTTGGGTTACCTCAGCTTTAGGAGAGCCTCTGACAGGGTCTCCCAGCACATCATTACAAATAAACCCACCAACAGATAAAGGACCCCTTGGATTGAAAGCTGACAAAATTATCAGGTGTTGAATAATTAGCCAAAATCTAGCGGCATTAGACCTGTGGTTCCTTCTCTCCATGTTGTGCAGATGTTGAAACAGCTGTAAATGGTCTGCCCACAATCATGAAGTGAACCAAGCACCTTTCCCACACTGAAAACTCAGTAAAAAAAATTGCATTTCCTCTCACTCAATTATCCAAGGCACAAATTCTTAAAATTTGGAGATGATATCTATCAAACAACAAAAACAACTTTAAGATTTTGTTCTCTTTTTACTCTGTGCATTTCATAAGAATTTTACCTTCCTTCCTTACTGTTAAGTGCTTTTTGTGATCCATTGCCATCTTTCTTCCTGCAACTCTTTTCCTCCCCTCTTATTTCTTCAGGTTTTTATTCCAATCTTTATAAAATTATGGTTATTTTGCCCTCATTTCATCTCACAATTCCTAACATGTTGAAAAGAAAAGGCCTGGATATTGCTTCATATGCATTTTCTTCATTTAGAATTGCAAATACCATTTCCCAGCCTCCCACAATTTGTGGCTGCTTCCATCATGGGTTTCATGGTAACATTTCATGGAACATATTTGCTGCTTCCTACTGCTTATTTCCCTTTTTTATGTCTGTTCATCTCTCATTCAGAGGAACAGGAATCATCTTGAAAACGTGGGGTTTTTTCTTGTGTACACCATGTTGTCTTCTTCCCTCTTTTATATTCAATTATTTCTATTTTTACAACATGCCATGTTTATTAGTTTATTTAAAGATTTTGGCTGTTAGCCAGCCAATGAATTTTAGAAGGTGGCATAGAAATGCTGAAGTTTCTGTTTGTTTTGTCACTGCACTCATACAGAGTAGATCAAAGTCTTGAATTTATGTTCTTGCAAGCAAAATTAATTCTCTGTCCTCAATATTAAGAGTCCTATTTTCTCCCTCTACAGATTTCCTCAGTTATTTTCATATTTTGGTAATCTACTACATCCCTAATTCCCCAACTAAGGGGTGAAAATCTCTGTATCCTCAGCTATATAAAACCCACAGGTTAAAAAGAAAAGGTGGCAAAAATAAATTGGAAAATTGGAAAAAAATAAAAAAGATTTTTTGCTTAGTAGCACTCAATCCCTACACATATTATTTTCCTCTGCTCCTTCTTTTGGTTATCTCTGGTTTTATGTTAGCTTTTTTTTTTCAGATTTTTAGTTTGCTGTGTTTGTTTATTAACACCCCTAAAATTATGCAGATTATATTCTGTCAATGTTTTTCAAAAGAGACATAAAGCAGAGGCACCCAGGGTCTGTAATGATAAAGTCAATAGAGGCAGCAATGTAGGAAACAAGATTTAAATGACTGATTTAGTTGGTAAGAAAAGCTTGGAGCATAATGCCCTTCTATTAATAAAGCCAGGTAATTGTGAGCAAATAATATGTTAGCAGAACCTGTATCAGCTCACAGCTTTCCAGCCTGAAATTGGAAATAAATCAGTGATATTGCTGGGAATAATGAGAATACTCCCCATGGAATTCCCCAGCAGTGCCCAGGATCACAGAGCAGAGCTCAGGGGCTGTGCCACCCCCTGGACAGGGAACCATGGAATCATCCAGGCTGGAAAAGACCTTCAGGATCACCAGTCCAACACCACCATCACCATGTTTACTGCTAACCACGTCTCCAAGTGCCAAAACCTTGTGTTTCAAAGTGTTTCAAAGACTCTCAGGGTGTGGGATTCCACCTCTGCCCTGGGCAACCTGTTCCAAGGCCTTGCATCCCTTTCCTTGAAGAAATTTTTCCTAATATCCAGACTAAAGCTCCCCTGCCACAGCTTGAGGCTGATTCCTTTTGTCCTGTCACTCATTATTTGGTAGAAGAGGCTGCCCCCCACCTGGCTCCAACCTCACATACACTGGAAAGAATATTCTTGTTTAAACCTTTAGTGCCAAAGGAAAGGTGGGGTGGTTTTTTTGGTTTTGTTTGTTTGGGTTTTTTGTTGGTTTGTTTGTTTGGTTTTTTTTTAATTCATTCTCCAGACAATTTCTGAATACTTGTAGGTGAAAATTTCTGGCTTCTAACTCATCAGGACGCTATGGAAATCCTCATTTTAATGTGTGTGTGAAAAGATTGTTTACAGAGACATCACAGTGCCACAAGCAGTTAAAAGAACTTTGGCCTTTCATATAAATGGGAAAATTAATTTTTCAGAGCGTTTCAGACAGTTCACAGCATTTCCAGTGCACAGATGAAACTTGATCTGCTCATGCTTCACCAGTAGAAAATAATTAGATATCAGCAGAAAAGCACTGAACTATGGCTGTGCTTTTCAAGCAGGAGTGTCATCCACTCCCCTCCCTTCCCTTCTTCTTCATGTTGTATTTAAGTAGCTCTGCTTGGATATGGTTCACTGTATGAAAGTGGAGCTGCTTACAGGAAACCTGGACTCTCACACACTTTAGAGCAATACAGATTACAAACCATCGCCCCAGCTGGCTGATTTTTTATAACCCCAGCCACCCACATTAATTAAATTGTCTGTATAATATTGGTGAAGTGTTTATGAATAAAGAACCCACTGACAGTACAGACTTTCATGAAAGTTTTCAGCTGTTGCTTTGTGTTGCTGTGGCCGTTGCAGGATTTTAAAATACATTGCCAGTTGGAGTGTGAAATGTGTAGGTTTATTCAAAGGGAAGAGGTAAAAGAAAGATCAGGTTTAGGTGAGAAGACTCAACTTTTTCATTCTGTTAGAGATTATAGCCTAATCTTAAATAATAAAATTTTAAAAAAATTAAGTAGAAAGTTAACATATTTAGTAATGTATTTTAAAGCACTCCTTACTCATACAATGTTTTAGCAAGACTGGTAACAAGAAAGTGTGGGTTGATCTAAAAGCATCTGACAGCAGTAAAAAATACCAAAAACCCCCATATATTTGTTTTTCCAATTTATATATTCTACCCACTCATTGAGAGAAGACTTTTTTTGTTGTTGTTTTTTTTTTAAACAGGCCTTAAACCCAAATTGGCATTTACTTGTTCATGGAACAGGGCCTGTTTTGCATGCTTAATAATTCAGAAAGAGCAGGAGTGGTTCATGTTCATGGAAAGGTCGTATGAAAGCTTGGAATCTAAAAGGTAAAAGTCCCCTTCAAGTCTGAGTTTAAAATGCTTTGGTGTCTTGGAAAGTTTAAAATGCTTTGGTATCTTGCTACCCCCATCACCAGATTTGTGTAATGAATAGAGACAATTTGCTCTTCTAAATTTTCAAATTAAAGAAGTTCATGCAGGATTTCCAGTGAAAAGTGTTGGAAGGAAACTACTGATGTTCCCCCAGTTGGGTGAAACAAAAAAAAGATCCTGCAGTAAATCTTGCACGTTGGCAAACAGAAAAACTGAATCCTAAGTCCTCCAATAATTACCTGCAGAGAAACCTCTCTCCTCTGTGTGTTCTCTAAACTTCCACAGGAAAGCTGCACTCACAGCACAAGGGGTTGAGCCTTTGCAATGGCTTGCTGGAAGTGTTTAATAATCCTGTGATTCTGTGGTTGCTCAGAAGCCAAACCTGGAAGAACAAGTGGCTTTTCACTATTTCAGCTACCTCAACCAGATGTCAAGTGAAATTTAAAACACACTAATGAATGTTTTGGACTCAGGGCCCTTTGTATCTCAGTGTCTTTTATTGTCTTCACCAGCAATGAAATATTAATTTCTGGCCTTGACTGCACTGCCTGGAGCTACTGAAATCTGATCCTGCAAGATGTCATCGCCCTGTATCAAATCTGGGAGCCAGTGAACACTTCCTGAATTTCAGGTTTCACTGTGAGTCTTAATTGTGCTGCTCCTTATGGGGTTACTCCTCTGGAGAGCAAGACAGAAGATTTTGCTAAATCTGTTCTTGGGTTTATTGTTATGTTTTGGTTTTGTTTGTTTTAGGGATTTTTTGCAGTAAGTCCACCCAGATACTCTAATAGGATTTCAGTTCTGCATTACACACTTTTATCAATACACTGGGATTGCAGGAGAGGCTTTGAATTTGCTTTTCTTGACAAGATGATGATTCACACTTACCAGTTTCCCTCTTGATTTCCTGCCATTTCTGGTGAAAATTATACAATAAATCAGTATCTAGCAACAAATTACATTCATCACACAATTTGGGCAGCTTTGCTTACATTCTTCCTCCCAATCCATCTCCTGTGAAGCCACTTATGCCATTTCAGACTTTCCAACAGCTTCAAAAACACATGGCAGTTTAAAAAATCTGCCAGATAAATAATTCATGGCTTCTCCTCTGAACCAGCCCATATGTGATGGTGGTCTGAGGAACAGGACAGAGAACATTCAGTTTTGTCATTATAACAAGATTTGCGAGTCTGTAAGACCATATGGAGCCTCAGACCTCCAAAATGGTGAGAGGGTTAGTTTATCAGTGATATACAAAATTCCATCTTTTATCCTGGAGAACACTGAGCTATGAGAGCTCTTCAGCTGTAATTTTGCTTTTCAGACCTTCTCATCCCCAATCCATTGCCCCAGCAGTCATCCTGCAGCATATGCAGCATATGCAGAGAGCAGAATGTGTAGTTCTGGTTTATGAATTTACTTGGCATGGCTAAAGAGGAGCTGAAAACTTAATTATGTGTCTGTCCAAAAAAGATCTCATCAGCTCTCTATGTGTTCTACCATGGCAAAAACCTTCACACTCACAAAGTCATTGGGATTTATTAGATTTTCTTTGAACATTGCCTCAATTTTAGAAATTATATTCCTTTCCATGGAGCAAGAGAAGCAGTTTCTTAGCTCTGAAAATGCTCGACTATCACTATATTCTCTTCATTTTTTGCCTCATAATACTGCATCTAATGGAGAATCAGACCAAGGATATGGAAGACTGAACCTCTGCCACGGACAATAACAAAGCTGCTGCCACAAAATACACAGGTTTATCCAGAGCCCTTTTCTCTTCCAGAATCTCAATTTTTTTCAGTGGTTACTGAAAAATTCCAATACATTATAGGTTTTGCTTTCCAAAACCATATCAAAAAACTTAACTCAAACCACAGTCTAGAAGTTACTGTACCTTTTTCATCCTTTATTAATATTACTACTACTACTACTACTACTACTACTATTAGTTGAATTAATGGTGAAACACTTTCTAAATTAAATTTTCCCTTTGGTTTAGTCATCCTTCCTGTTTCCCCTCAGCAGCTTCAGGATGAATTGATAGCTGATATGATAAAAAGTAAACTATCCAAACCGAGAGCACAAAACTTCTACATACCCTCATATTTCACTGCAGAACAATTAAAGATAAATTGGAATGATTCACTCAGAATAACATAAATGTAATTGTGGTGTAAACATACTCCCAAATTTGTCCTCTATTTGCACTGCTTATGCAGAACACACTCAATCTCCATTTTTTCTGACTGTAATTAAGGATGTTTTAAGATGAAAGAATATTGAGCCATCAATTTTAAGAGGACTACAGGCTTAAAACAGAACAGAGTTTTAAAAACAGTAAAAATTCCCTGTCAGCTTTCAAGCTTTTATTTCTTATTTTCTTTGAGATATATCAGAAAGATTACTATCACATAAACTGGTTTTTGGAAGGTTATATTATGGAATAAAAGAAATACAGGACGTTTCCTCAATATTAATGCCTTGTGTGTTGTATTTCAGTTTGATTTAACCTTGTGTAGTTACTACAGAAGTTTGAGTGAAATTATGAATTCAGTGAAATTCACTGTCAGTTATGTACTTTCTTGAAAATCACTTAGGAATGAGGAATGCACCCTTTTGCAAGGGTAATTCACACAGATTTGGGCAGTTCTCAAATATAACCATTGAATGCAAACCCACAGAGATTTTCTCTTGGAGGACAGCAAACAGAAAAACTCAGCCAAGGGTTCCTGTATCTGAGAAAAGGCATCTGGACCTCTCTCCTTATTTTCTGTACATAAAACTTCATGTAGGATGATCATATTAAATTGCAAGAGACCAAAGGATGTGCTCTTGTCACAGTTTCTCTGAGAGAATTATCAATTGTTAAAATATTTTTTCCCCTACCTCTGTGTCTAAATTAAGGTCACTCAGTACAACCATTCACACACAGGGAGGTCCTGCAAGAAGCCACTTTTAAAGCTGCTTTGCAAGCAATGAAACTGAAATAAGCTCTCTTCTAGAAAACAGTTTGATTCTCCATTGGTGGGGTGAAGGAAGAGGGCACCAGCCATGGAACCATGGAATGGCTTGGGTTGGAAGGGACCTCAAAGCTCTTCTTGTTTCACCTCCAGCCATGGGCAGGGACACCTTCCACTATCCCAGATTCTTCCAAGCCCTGTCCAGCCTGGCCTTGGGCACTGCCAGGGACCCAGGGGCAGCCACAGCTGCTCTGGGCACCCTGTGCCAGGGCCTGCCCACCCTCACAGGGAACAATTCCTTCCCATTATCCCATCTAACCCTGCCCTCTGGCAGTTTGAAGTAATTCCCCCTTATCCTGTCCCTCCATCCCTTGTAAACAATCTCTCTCCATGTTTTCTGTAGGTTCCTTCAGGCACTTGAAGACCACTATTGGGTCACCCCAAAGCTTCTCCTCTCAAGGCTGAACAATCCCAAATCTCACAGCAGAGCTGCTCCATCCCCCTGATTATCCTGGTGCCTCCTCTGGACTCTCCAACAGCTCCACATCCTTCCTGTGCTGGAAATACAGAGAAAACTCTTCCTTTAAGCTTCCACTCAGACTAACTGACCACTAAACAATCACATCTGTAAAATGAAAACATTGCTAGATTGAAGACATGGGTGGAATAGTTGAAATGTTTTGACAGAACAGTTTAAATGAATTATTTCTGACGATTGAGTTTTTCAGGTGGAAATGGCAGCTTTGAGGGTGCTCTGTCATTAACCAATTTGCATGCTGGTTTTTAATAATCAGTTTTCACAGAGCAATAGGAAATTTACCCTCATTTCACAGGTCAGCTGAGCTCCTTCCCTTCCTCTCATCTCAAATTAAGAAAAAAATAAAGTGCCTAATCAATGAAGGTGGAAAAGACTTCCTGCCACTGTCTGTTTTCACTGTCTCATAAGTTCTTCTCCATCAAACCAGAGAAAATCAAAAGTCTGGCTTTTCTCTTTTATATTATTTTAATTTACTTGTCTCAAAATATAGAATGTGAGAAAAGAGTTATGGGAAAAAAATTAAATAGAATTGAGTCTTTTCTGATGTTTTCAATGTTCATGAAGTGCGACTACAGGTGACTGGCAATGGTTTCAGACCTTCATTTTAGAGCAGCTGTGGATGCTTTAAGCAACAATGTCTTTGAAAATCACAAGAGAAAAAGGGCATCTTGATGTCATGACCATGAATTTAGCAAGGTGTGTGTTTAGGAGGCCATTTTTCCATCCCATTTTTTATTATCAGTGACAAACAATTCCTGCAGGAATGGCCCTGTGCAACTCAAACAGGATGCTACATTCCCATTGAGAGGAAAGGTTTGGGGGATGTGGAAATGAGGACAAAGCTGTGGGTGAACATGGGGTTGGATGCTCACCTGTCACAGACATGTTTTATGAAAAATCCTTTTGCCAGGATTTCTTCTCCTGAAAAGCTGAGAGGCCTCAGCAATGAAATGGAAGCAATGATTATCTGATGGCTGTGGAATGTGGTCTGGAGATGCTCTACCAAGAGGTGCATCTTTGATTGGTCTCATGTGGTTGTTTTTAATTAACAGCTCCAGTCCAGTCAGGACTCTCTGGTCAGTCACAAGATTTTATTATTCATTCCTTTCTTTGCTTGCCTTCTGACGTCTCCTTTCTCTTTCTTTAGTACAGTTTTAATGTATCATTTTCTTTTAACATAATCTATATCATAAAATAATAAATCAGCCTTCTGAAACATGGAGTCAGGATTCTCATCTCTTCCCTCATCCTGGGGACTCTCAAACACCACCACACTCACCAAGCAGACTAGAAAGATGAATAAATGCAGCAAGAAAAAATGAATTAAGAACTAAGAGAAGCTTTCAAGGGACAGTGTTTGGACACATCTATAACCAGAGAGAAACATGTATTATTCAAAAATTTGGGTGACATGCACAATATGTGTGAAGTGAGCTTCCTCACACTCGGGATAGCTCTGGAATATTGCAGGAGCTATTCCTGACATGCTGCTTTCTAGAAATCATAAAAATTGCAGTTATGAGAAAGATCAAGGTGTTATTTCAAGTGGGTAGGGTGGGTGCAATTTCTTCTTTACGGTTCACACATTCAGTAATGTTTGCTCTTCGTTTTTGCATAACCCAATGAGGGGAATAACAAAATAAATGAAATAAGCTGGTATGAAATGGTCTCTTGTTCTTGCCTTCACAGCAGCAGTGCTGTGGCTCCAAGTAAACTGGGAGCTGGAGGAAAAAGGTACATTTAGGGTTTATAGCTGAACATGACATAACACAGCTCCTCTAATGACAGGAGGGAAAAATGGTGATCTGGTATTTCTCTCATTGGTAGTAAATTGTTCTTTGCACTGTAAAGGAATCAGGCATTTTTTGTGAGCTGGAAAAAAACCTACAGGAAAGAGGTTTTTAGGCATTTCTGTAAACCTATGGAGGGAGGTTGGCATGTTGCATCCTTCTGACTGCCATGGTGACTATTGTCACATAAAGTGCATAAATAAAATGCATAAATAAAACTCTCTAATGTGAAAAGAGATTTTTGTATTATAAACAAAGCTGGTGAAAATCAGTTCATGCTTTCTATCACTGATATCAGTAGAGTTGGCTGACTTTATCAAAGGCCATTAATACCAGTTGTAACAACTTGGAAAAAACCCTAGAATTCCTCACAAGTAGTGCTCTAATTTCTAAAATATAATTACATAGTTCTAGAATAAATAGGGTTTGCAGTGACCCCAGGAGGGTCCAACCTGCTCAGTCCTGGGCCTCAGGAGTTAACAAAACCTCCAAGGGCTGAGATCTCAGATATCACCTTGGATTAGGGAGGATCTCATATCCACTAAAGATTTCTTCTTCACTAAAGATCACAAACAGCACCTGACTTAGGTAGGATGCTCAGTTCATTTCTGATTGTTGCTGGAAAAAATGCTGATTTAGTACATATTAAAAAAAAATATATATATATATAGTGTTGGCCTAGAAATTGTGCATCTCTGCATTTTATGAATGTATTTGTCATTCAGCAAATACATTCTGTACTTTGACAGATCAATATTTGAATTACTGTGGAATAAGGAGAGGTGCAGTTTGGTGGGGTTCTTTTTTCATTTGTTTGCTTGGGAGTTCTGAGGGTGGTTTTTGTTTGAGTTTTTCCCTTGGTGTTTTGTAGGCCTTTATTTTTTTTTTTCTACAGGCTAAATCAAAATTGTAGATAATTCATGGAGTTTTCTCATTGAAAGACCAGGTACAACAAAGTGTTACAAAGGGAACAAAGATACCAGCTGTATGTTCAGCAAACATGTAATTAATTGAGGAGCATGTTGGGAATCCCAGATTTACCTGAAGCACCTGGTCACAAATTAACAGGACTGGAAATCCTTAATGCACTGTGGCAGTCAAAATATCATTTCTTCATGGAGGAAAACAGTGAAAATCTGCTGGCTCCTTCAGAGGAAGCCAGATAACTCCTTTTTTTTACCTTCTTCTAATACAGAATACAAAAATATTATGTTTTGGTGTGGCATGAATGTATTGGGCATTTTATCTAAGCCACATGAGAGTTCTGGTCTGAGGCATCTTTGTACCTGGGCTTGCCCCTAAATGCCTGAGTTGAAGAACTGGAAAGGTTTGGATATCACAAGTTAAAACTGCTAAATAAAACCATTTTTGAACAGTTAGAAAATAGGAGAAAAACATGTTGACCCCCTTGGTTAATGCTGGACCTTTCCTTTGACCTCTTGGAGAAGCGACCTCTGTGCTCTTTAACACCCATTCACTTCCAGCTGCAAGTAATTGTGGAAAGGTTTGGTGTCTGCTGGGCTCCCAGGTGAGAGCTCCCTGACAGCTCTGACCTCTGACAGCTTAATCTTGGGTATTTTTATATATATTTATATACACATTTTAAGGAAAACCAATATCTTCATATTATCCTTTCAACCTTACTTAATTTCTCACAATATCTTGGAAGAACATGTTATCTGCTTTGTTACTTAGGACTCAGCTTAAAAATAGTCCCATTTACATAGATTTTTTCCAGACTCTTTTTCACATATTTAATGGCTTTAATGGCTTTAGAGCCATTTTTAGAGCTCTTACCAGAACCAGAACCAGTTTTTGAGGCTGTTTTCCATTAGGAATTCAAATGATGCTGTGTGCATTGTGTGCCTCCACCTTCAGGAGCTCCACACTACAGAGTTCCCACCTTCTGCAAGCCCACTCCTGGGTAAGAAAATCAATATCCAAGGCAGGTATTGGCTCCAAAGAAATCAGCCCATCAAATGGCCTCTCCTGCTTACTGCAGGAATGAATGTCAGGAGCACAAGCGAGGCAGGGTTTGATTTTTGGAGCTTTCTGTTGCTTGAGCAGTTTTAAAGTAACAAATCAACCCCTCTTATTTATGGGCAGAACCAAATTACATCAAGAGTCCATAAATGTGTGGCTTCCTGCCAGCTGGAATACTCTGTAGCATGCCAGCTATCCATAGGAAAGAAACACCATTAGCTTCTATTTTTTATTTGTTGTTGTTCAGTTTCTTTACCAAACAACCTTCAGCAGATTTTTTTTTTAATCTGTTTTAATACCATATGCAAGCTGTCATTAGAAACAAAAATCTCATTCAGATTTTTAGCCTGACAGCTCTGTATTTTTTGACATCTGTAATATCTTTGCCCGAAATAAACACGAGCAACTGTGTTTTTCACTTTAAAATGGAAATAATACTCAATTAGAAAGGCCTTGTGGCAACTGGCTCAGCCTTAGCAAGAATTCATTTCATGAAGAAGCACGTGTCTAACAAGATGTTGAAGAACAGCTTTATAATTACACATGATTATTACTAAATCTGGCTTCAAAATTACATTTATGGTAAACTCCCAGTGTTTTAAATTAATCCTAAATCAATTCTGTAGCTGGTTAGGTTCCAAAAGGTGGGGTTTTCACAGGAAAGCCCCACAGAAGTAACACAAGAAAGAAAAGTGGGAAGGAAAACATGAAAAACAAGATTCCAGTTTCTATTTCCAGAGTTTGCTCCTCTCCTGTCCCTCAGCTCTCATCTCAGTCCCAAATCCATAATCAAGGGAAGCTGAACCCCTCACCCTTCCAGCCCACTTGTTGTCACCAGAATGTTGAAATTCTTCTGCTCTTTAATTTTATCTGAGCTCTTTAAGAAGCTCAAGCTGCCTCTAGAATTGTTAGGCTCGAGTTTAAGCCCCTTTTGAGCCCAACAGCTTCAAACACTCTGGCTCATTGTGGGAACCTGAGATATATTTCTGCCAAAGGGAAAGGCAGCAGAGGAATTGGGGTGCACTGAAATTTTATGGATTTTTATGTCATTTTTTTTAGTGTTTTCACATTGGTTTTCTTTTTCAAGCTAATTAGATAGAAGAATATTTGAAGGGGTAAAGCCTTCAACATATTCTTCAAAAGGTATTTTATCACAGAGAAACATGGCTTAGCTACTTTGAAAACTACACATTGTCAAGCTCTCCCAAAGTAGTCCAGAACCTAAGAAGAAAAACACAAACAGCAGCAGATTTTTCCAAATTAACAGTTCTGTGCTTTGTACAAAAATGTGTGTAAAGATTCTGAAAGGTGAGAAAAGTCATATCAAAGCAGCATTCCCTTCCAAATCATAAAAAAATGTACATTCTCAGGAGAAATAGAGCAAAATACTGATTTTCAATGAATTTAATATTTGGACTCAGCTGAAGACAAGGAAGTTAAGAATGCATATTCAGTAATATTTCCTGGTAATAATAATATTTTGCTGGTAATACCACTGCCAATATGTATGTGTGTGTATATATATATACAAATAAAATATAAAAAATACATATACAATATGCATAAATATACATAAATATGTAAAATATATAAAATTTCTAAAATATATTAAAATATATTAAAAAATATAAATATTTTAAAATAAAAATATTTTACAGATGTAGAATTCCTATGTTATGCCATCATCTTCTGTATTCCTCTCAGTCTTTGCTAGCTAGAACATACATTGGAATTGCAAAACCTTATGTAAAACAAAAGAAAAGTTCAGATTTGGTAGAAAACTGTGCTGGTTTAAGGAAAAACTTCCAAATCAAATTTATCCTTTCACTTCATTATTATGTTCCAATATAATATAACATTATGTTATATTATGTTATATTATATTATATATAGTATATATAATATATATACTATATATTATATTATATTATATTATATTATATTATATTATATTATATTATATTATATTATATATATTATATATATTATATTATTTTATTTTATTTATATTATATATTATATTATATTTATTATATTTATTATATTTATTATATTTATTATATTTATTATATTTATTATATTATAATATATAATAGTACTTAGATGATATTTTTACATGCAGAAAGGCAGGAAATATTTGATTTTTCTCATTTTGCAGCTAAATACTGGTATTAATCTGTATTAGTTCCTGTACATTCCTAAATGAGCAGTTTAGGATGATCAAAGCAGCCCATATGGCTGACCAGATCCTGCCATCAGCTTCACCAGAGCAGCTTTGCTGAAGCACATGGAATTATCTGAGATTTACACAAGTATAACAGAATCAATTAACTCAGACCTCAGTTTTCAGATAGCTAATTGGAGATATATATATGCAGCGATAAAAAATGTTAATTATTGTGGAATAATGTACTGCAGAGAAATGGTTTCTTCTTTCATTCATTATTTTTATTTCCTTAGAGATCATTCCCTGGACTTTCTTTACCTTAATTACAGCTTTTCAAGGCTGGTGCAGCCAGCTTTAGAATTTATGTTTATCTATTCCAGTCTACTTATGCAGCATAATGTTACACTTACACATTGAAATTTAGGGAACTCTGCTCACACTGAGGTTATTTCACTTCCTGACACAAAATCTCCCTGCAGTGGAGTTTGCCTTTGTTGGGGATTTTTTTTGCTTTTAAAATATATGGTCTGTATAGAAAAAAAAAAAAAGTTTTAAATATGTGAAAAAGAGTCTGGAAAAAAATCTATGTAAATGGGACTATTTTTAAGCTGAGTCCTAAGTAACAAAGCAGATAACACGTTCTTCCAAGATATTGTGAGAAATTAAGTAAGGTTGAAAGGATAATGTGAAGATATTGGTTTTCCTTAAAGTGTGTATATAAATATATATAAAAATACCCAAATGACTCTGTTTAGGAACTCCTAAAAGCAGGCACTGGGCTCTATTTTCCTGCAATTTACCCAGCAGCAGTCAGGGTTTGACAGGAGGGCAGAGCTGGGTGTGAGCTGTGGTTCTGCTCTGACTCATTATTTATCTCCTTATTGACAGCCAGGAGGGCTCAAGGAACTTAAAACCCTTTGAGAAAAAATAACTCCAGTGAAAATAAATTATTTCTCCAGTTCAGGGGCTTGCAGATGATTTTTGACGTTGTGTTGGAGGTCACAGGATATCCAGAGTTGATATTCATGAGAATCATTGAGTCCCAAGTTCTGCCCCTGCACAAAATTTTAGGATCAGAGGTCTTCAGAGCAATCCCAGAGATCAACATCCTTAATTTGTGACAAATAGCTCCCCCAGCTTGGAAATAACCTGGGCCAGATGGAAAAGCTTGGCTTATCAAGAAAAGAAACGGGCTGGCATTCTCACCCATCTTTTTAAAATGTTGTGTTCCTTCTGCTTTGAAAAACTCCCTATTTCACTCCCTATTTCCCTGAGAGGATGGACAGCAATAAAGCCAATGAGGTGCATCTAGTTTAAAATAATTTAAATTTAAAAAACAAAAATTAAAAAACAAAAGAGACAGTTTAGCCCAGGAATCTGTTTCAAGTAGGAAACCAAAGTTGTGCTTGTTGTAAGGAACTGAGGAACTCCTGGACAACTCCCCCTGAGATATTCCATGTTGCCCCAGACTTGGAATTCACATTTCAGGGGAGAAATGTGCAAAATTACATGAATTACACACCTCAAAAATCTTTCATTTTCAGTCGTGCCACTCATAACATCACATTCACTTTGCAAGCACCAATCTAAAGGAATTATTTTACACCAAAATATATTCAATTTCCACTGGACATTTCTCTTGAAGTTTACCTTTCTTTTCATATAACACCCCTAGCATTTTATAGATTTTTGGGAATAAAAGATATTACTTAGAAATGGATTGTAATTTTGATTTATCTCCAGAAATTATTTCATCAATAATTAAAATAATGGGTGTATAAAGCCTGTGCTACCTTTATGGCCAAAGGTATCAATTCCCTCACAGATATTACAATTCCAGTAGTTTAGTTTGTTTATTTGCTCAGGTTTAGTAACCTTGATTATGGTTTTAAATATGCCAATATTTTGATTTTGGAATTTAGGAGTTATATTCTGCATGGTAGGATACTAAACACAAAGAGCCTTGTACCTTTTCAACTAAATGAACTCTTATTTTAGCTGCTGAAGGTTTTTGGTTTGCAATTTTTTAAGCAATAAAAGTTGACTTGTTAATATAACCTGAGGTGGATTTACCAGGTGTTCTCCACGCCTCTGTCTACTCTTCCTTCTCAGCAAGATGAGGGAGAAAATAAAACAAAAAAACTTGGCAGTCTAGATAAAGGCAGGGAGATCATTCATCAATTACCATACAGGCAAAACAGTTCAAACTGGAGAATAATAATTTAATTTATTTCTAATTAATAACAGAATAGCATAGAGAGAAACAACCAAAAAATGTAATATTCAACCTTTTAATGTAAGCCCAGTACAGACCTTTAATTGGAGGGAAGAAAATACCTGGGGGCTGTGTTGCTCCCCAAAATTTCCACTTGTCTCATTCTTATCCTTTGCAGTTTTATCAGAGACAAATCATTTATTCAAAACTGTCAATGAAAACAGTGCTGAGATTATGGGTGGACAAGGAAAAGGACACAAGAGGAGAGTTGAAGAAGCCCAGGGTGATTTAAGGACTGTGACTAAAACAGGAACATAATGCATGACTATTGCACAGCAATAATTTCCTGTAATAAGGGAATTTCCTATAATGAGGGAATAATTTCCTGCAATAAGGGAAATGCTTCCATGAGTCAGAAACGAGGCCAAATCCTTACACATAGGATTTTCACAAATTATTAAAGCTATTTTAGTGTCAGATTTTTGCAGTTAGGGTGGGATGACTCCCTGACAACAGCCAAGACAGACTTTTTATGTCCTTTTTTTCCTCTCCATTGAGCAATAGCACTCTGTGTGGGAAAAAAAGTATGACAGCACCACAAAAATAAGAGTTCAAAGAATTTTGTGAGGTTTTTTTTCTTGAACATCTGATGAAACCAAAGTGAAAGTCATCATATTGTGTAGGTGACTATGCATCCCACAAAAAACCCCAAATGTTTTCATTTATGAATGTTTCATAGTCATGCAGCTTTTACTAATGCCACATGAAAATGGGATGACTGGTAGAAGGAATCCTGTGCTCTCCATAAACATTCCAACAGCAGGATAAGCTTCAGAAAGTCTTCAGAACTTCTTAGTTCTAAGAATAAAGACAACTACAAAAAATTCAGGGTTTTTTGGTGGTTTGGTTTTTTTGGGGGTTTTTTTGGTTGGTTTTTTTTTGTTGTTGTTGTTGTTTTTGGGGTTTTTTGTTGGGTTTTTTTGTTGTTGTTGTTTGGTTTTTGGTTTTAGCTTTTCTTGTCATTAGGGTTTTTTAAAAAATGATTCTATCTTTTCAGGTACACATGAGGGAAAAGTCAAATTTGTTCTTTTGTCTTTTTAATTTCTTACAAAGCTCTGGGTGCCTCCTTGGAGACAATCGGCAGCATTGATCTAGGGCAGGTTAACAGCAATACTTAAACTTTTCTGTCATTAATCTGTGACAACACAAAAATGATATTTAAATCTCATGAGTAAGAAACAGGCAGGATTTCTGCAGTTTTATTTCCTCCTGGGTGGATGTTTGTTTCTCAGAGGAGACTGTTTCTTTCTCTGGCTTGTGGAATTCATCTCCTGAGTAACATAAGTGGAGACATGAGAGAACCCTCCTCGGGGCTTGATGTTGACTGAAACTTTTGGTTATAAACTAAATCCCAATTTAAACCTGCTCATTTGGCTACAGTTATTTAAAACACTCATAAACACCACTAAAACTTGAGTTGAATGGATTTGGCTATATAGATAACATTCCTCAAAAAATGTTTTTTGAAGGTGTAATGGATTGCTTTGTTCTCTCATTAGATGACTGGAATTTTGGGGCCTCCTCTTCCTCCTGCAAAATACATTAAAAAGGGCATTACTGCAAAAGCCAAGAGTGTTCCAAAATCTACAACAGATGGATTTGTCTTTGCCAAACCTCTTCTGAACCCACCTTCCCCACTTGGTGTTCTTCAGAAGCTGCCACAAAGATGAAATATTGCAGAGCTGAGGGGAAAAATGGCTCCAGGGCTCTGCAGCACAAATTGAGCAGAGGAATTTCTGGAGCCCATCAAACCAAATGTCACCTCTCATTGCTGTGGTGGCCCTGAGGTACAGGCAGTCTTCTCTTTAAGGTCAGGAAGTTTGTTCAGCACAACTCGAGTATCCTACTCAGTGTGCACATTCTTAGGGGAAAAGAAAAGGAGCTGTTTCATATTAGACTGAATTTTTCTGCCTGTAGTGTGAGATTTTTCTGATTGCTCCAGGCAGTATCCAAAACATAAGTACCTTTAAAAAAGAAAAGGAAAATAATAAATTTAAAATAATTAAAATAATTAAAATAATTAAAATAATTAAAAAGAAAGGAAAATAATTACCTTTCGACCCCAAGTCATAAGGCAATAAAGTTGCTGTGAAATGCCACCCTTATAGAAATATTTTCTCCAATAATTATGTTAGGTAGGATTTGAATGAGGCTGAAATATCCAAGCAGGACATCAAACATTTCCAAATATACTTACTGCTTTAAAAATGCTGAACTTTTAAACCCCACCGGATGGGGCTCCTAAGTTGTGATGCTTCTTTGCACAATAAAAATAATTCAAAATAAAAATGAACATTAAAAAATCCCAAAGCCACAAACCAGAATAAACCATGAGCACAATACGATGCATGGTAAGAGGGACTGGCCATTTTCAGGGTCATCCCCTTGTGTGACCTTGTGTGCAGATGGTTCTGGGGTGCATTCCACAAGTCCCTGACAGGATATTGGAGCCAGGCCAGGCTCTGCTCCCAGGGAACAAGGGACAGGAGAAAATGACCTCTGGTTGCTCCAGAGGAGGTTTAGGTTGCCCATCAGGACAAAATCTTTCATGGCACAGGCTGCTGAGGGCAGCAGCGGTGGAGTCCCTGTCCCTGGAAATGTCCAGAGGATGTGGATGTGATACTTGGGGACATGGTCTGGTGGTGATCCTGGTGGTGGTGCCACATGGCCAGCTGGTCTTGATGATCTCAGAGGTCTCCTCCAAACATAATTCCATGATTCCATCACCACCAGACACGGATTCATCCATCAGAAATGCACTTTAGCTTCCTCATGCTACCCTGACTCTTTGGGGCTGGGAACACAAGTTCCATTCCAGCCCTCTGGAGCAGAGCAAACCTCTCAGGTTTTAGCAGACTTTCTTTGGAAGTCAGGAGAGTGAGTTGCTCTGAGGACAATCAGCTCTAGCTAAATCTCCTGTCAGCAGCAGCACTGCAATATTGTGTTTGGCTTTTCCAGTTAAGCAGATTGCAGCACTGATGGGAGATAATGTGATTATCTTGGTTACATATTTCTTAGCAATAATGAAGCCAGAAAGAAATGGCAGGAGAGAACTGGATAATAAATGTAAATAATGGAAGAGCCTTAAATATAAGGCATTCTTTAGATCAAATATTAATAATCACAAGTCTCCACAAATGAATGAATGTGCTTGTTATTAAGTCCATTTTCTAAATGAAGCTACTTATATTTGAGGATGCAGTCTACATTCCTCAGCTTTGATCAAACTTATCTCCCAGCAATTAAATTAACAGTGTCCTACTTTTTTGATTCTAAGCACTCCAAACCTTTTTTTTATTACAAAGAGCTCTGTTGACATCATAGCTCATGGGATTGTTTGTCTTACTCAATTAGAGGAAAACAGGGCAGTTCTACCCACAACTGAGGATTATTCTTTCTCCACAGAAATGTACTGAGGGTACATTCATCATAGCAGTATCATTAGATTAAGAGTAGACTTCTGAAAAGTCTGTTTTTCAGGATCCCACTACAGCTAAACCAAACAATTATCAATCATTTCCAAGTGCACAGACTGAGCTGTTTTTCTCATGTTCTATTCAGATGTGTCTCATGTTGCACCTTCCCAAGCCAACAGCTTTACTTTCCCAACTTGTAGAAGCTGCTTCTGCACGTGAGCCAGAAGATAAAATTGCTGAAGGATGACAAATTGCAGTTC
Organism: Agelaius phoeniceus; assembly: GCF_051311805.1. Classification (NCBI taxonomy): domain Eukaryota; kingdom Metazoa; phylum Chordata; class Aves; order Passeriformes; family Icteridae; genus Agelaius; species Agelaius phoeniceus. The sequence goes on along the minus strand of NC_135272.1, from coordinate 12,568,012 downwards.
CAGAAGAGTTTCAAGAAAATACTGGCTGTAATTGGTACTGATGTAGGTCTGGATTCTGGAGATAGGGATAAGAAAATTCTGTTAACCTAAGCTTTAGTACTCTTAAAAACTCAACAGTGATTTTAGTCCACTCTCTAGACTACATCTCAGAAATATTTTAGTAGGCTTGGGTCAGAGCTACAACCTTCTTGTGGCCAAGCCAAAGGGGTTTAACTAATCCAAACATAAGGGTTGTGAGAAGCAAGGTTGTCAGTAACTTTCAAATCACATTACCAACAGCAGGAGAAGCTCAGCTCTGCAGGAGATGCAGGACATGGAGAAGATGTTCATTTGCTTCACAGCTGTGATGGCAGCTGGAGAAACGTGGTTATTCCTTCTTTACAGCTGGGTCAGGCTCACACAGCAGGGACTGGATCACCCCACATTCACTGTAGGATACCAAGAGGAAAGGCCCATGTGAATTTAGGCCATTTCCCATTCTATGCTGAGTTTTCCAGTGAAAGATCCCTGTGTTCCGTGCCCTGCTGGCCACACTGGAATGGTTTCCCATGAAGCCATACATACACTTCTATCCCTCCCCAAGAATTCCCATGGATTCCTGAAGGAAAACAAACCATCTGCCATGCCAGTGAGTCATGAGAGATCAGGCTGGCTGTGATGGTTTGTAACACCAAACACATCCCTGGATTTCCTGTAGGAGCAGCTGGGTCCAAAAGGGAGCAGTGAGTTACTGTGACTTTTAAACCATGGCATCATAAAAATCCAGCAATTACAGGCATGTCTTAGGTCACCCTAGACCTGTGAGGATTGTTTGCTTGAGTTAGTTTTACTTTACCGTGGCTTTTACCTGGGACAGAGGAAAGCCCAAAGAGGACACAAAGCAAGAGACCCAGCCATTAACTGTGGACTGAAAGAAAAAACAACTGAAGCATAATTTTGGTTCTTTCATGCAACTAGTGACTAGATTCTGGGAAAATGGATGGATCAGCTCCATCTATTAATTTTTTTATTACTTCATTATCAGTCTCTTCCCTTAAGATGACATTCAAGGTGCTGTGTGTGGGGATCAGGGCACTGTCCTGAACAACAAGGCCACGTTTCTGCTGGATCCACACCAGGCTGGTTAGATTGCTGTGCACTGCCTTGGGGCTGCTCTCAGCTTTAAAGATCACCCACATGATTTTCTGAAGCACAGAAGGCAGAAAATGGAAATAGGAATGTCTTCAGGAGCTTGCCATTATGGAAGTAGTAAGGTCAACTTTCCTTTCCTTGACAAAGCATAAAATTGTTATTCATTAAGAAATAGAAATCAGTAGAACCTTAATGAAGGATTAACTTTCTTATAATTAAAAGCATCTCATTTTTTTTTAATATTTCATATGTCGGTTGCTTGCTTAATGAAAAATTGATATTTTGAACAACATGTCTAATAATACATCTGTGGATGTTCAGATTAATTTAACTGAACTCAGAGTGAAAACTAATTGATTGTATGCAGAGACAATGTTATTTTTCAAAAGCATTTTAAAAAAAGAAAAGGAATAAAAAAGAGGCATTTAGAGTAACAGTCACAACTCATTTGTGCCTTTGAAAATCTTTCCCCCAAACCCCAAAGTGCCATTTTAGCAAACTGCTAGATGTAATTCAGGATAAAAAAAAAAAAAGCTTTGTGTTGAGTATGGCAATAATCTTGACATTTGTCTAGGAAAATAATTAGCCTGGAAATACTTCTAATAGCAATATTAATTGCCTCCCAGGGGTAGAGTGTCAGCTGTAGTGGGGTAGGAGGAGGACAGAGCAGAGTGAAAGCTCCTTCCTCAGAGCAACCAATTCCCAACTCCTTCCCTTCCTGCTGTGCCTGTGCCAATCCTGGAATGTGCCCACAGGTCAGGGGAGAATTCCACAGCTCTTAGGGCAAGTACATCACTGGGAGGCTTTTCCCTGTTTTGCCTCAAACAGTTTTTTTAATTTTGAAAACTTTCTGTGGCACTGGGAGGTGCATAAACTCTTTTTTTTTTTTTCTTTTTTGTTTAATCCTCACCTTTTCTATTTCATACCTGACGCTATTATGAGAAGCTCTTTTCATTTGTCACAGTCCAGGCTCTTTGAGAGTGGACTCAAACTTGCTCTTTTGGGCTGAGCATCAACTCAATGCAGCCATTTCACAAAAGAGCAAAGAATGGGAACTTCATGAGTGTTCCCATATAGCTAAATCCTATAAATGTCTTACACTGAAGCATTGCCACTGACTTCAGAAATCTCAGCCAAATTAAAGGTGCATGAGGGCACAGAAATTGAAGGCATTGAAAAATTGATGTAATTTTAAAGTTGAAAACTCAGGTTTCTTTTTAAACTACCTAGACTAGCAGAACAATATTTCTTTTGAAAAAAATAGTCATTGATACCACTCCAGAGTCAAAATTTTAAAATCTGAAAATGATTCCTATGAAATTTTTCACCAAAATTATTATTTTACCTTTCTTTTTTCTTTTCACAATTTTCAGAAAATGGGATCTGTTCCTCAAAAACAAGTTATAGAGTTACAAGAAACTACTGGTACGTGAAGGAAATATTCTTTCCAAATGAAAATTTTTGAGCATTTGGGCTTTTTTCCCCAGGAAGATATGTATTTTCAAAATTACTTCAAATTTGAAGGAGATGTAGTTGGAAAACTCACACTGCTCCATAAGAGAATGCATAGAATAGGATTTTTTCTGCTGTATAATGCTGATAAGTACCTGTCATTTTGTATTTCTGAATTAAGAAATAGACTCTCAAAATTGTGAAGGAAAAGATTTTATGAAAGATATGTGTATCCCTGCTTTTCCAGACATCATAAAGCAGGGAAATAGTTTTTACAAAAGCAGTTTATGCTGTTGGCTTCTGTTTGGAAAGCCAGTGAGAGATCACACATGAGAGTTTCCAGTGGTCTAAAGTTCAGTCTTGTTGTATTTGCATTTCTTCTCTTTCTAGGACTAATTAAGATGATGTTCCTGCCTTCTATTGCAAACCAACATGAAGAAAACGTGGCAAGTTATTAATATTGCTGTCTCAGATGAGGATTGTCCCTGTACAAGTCAGGCAAGATAAATAGGACAGTGCTTAATAAACAGAGATAATGGGAAGGAATTTGTTCCTCCCCTCCCTGGTGAGCTGGGGACGTGTCCCCCTACACAACGTGGGGGTGTCCATGGAGACTGGGAGACAAAAACAGCTTCTCTTTCCCCTGATATTTTCCCTATTGGTACAACATTCCAGCTAAAACTTTCATCTTCTGTATCCAGATATCTGCAGGGAGAAGAGAAAACTCCAAAAGCCAGAGCTCCAGGATCCTGGTGGGTCTCTTCCCACTCAGGATATTCCATGACTATATGGAGGTGTCCTTAGTGTCTCCTGTCCTCTTCCCAAAGAAAGCAAAAATGCTTTAAAGGCTGCACTGATTTTCTTCCCAGGTCATCCCTTGCCATGAATGATTGCTGCATGCAGTGGCAAAGTCCCCCGGAGGAGATGTCTGGAGTGAAATCCCTGGGATTGGCTTTGGCCAGAATGTGTGCAGTGAAATCCCTGGGATTGGCTTTGGCCAGAATGTGTGCAGTGAAATCCCTGGGATTGGCTTTGGCCAGAATGTGTGCAGTGAAATCCCTGGGATTGGCTTTGGTCAGAATGTGTGCAGTGAAATCCCTGGGGTTGGCTTTGGCCAAGGTGTCTGCAGTGAAATCCCTGGGATTGGCTTTGGCCAGAATGTGTGCAATGAAATCCCTGGGATTGGCTTTGGCCAGAATGTCTGCAGTGAAATCCCTGGGGTTGGCTTTGGCCAAAGTGTCTGCAGTGAAATCCCTGGGATTGGCTTTGCCAGAATGTGTGCAGTGAAATCCCTGGGATTGGCTTTGGCCAAGGTGTCTGGAGTGAAATCCCTGGGGTTGGCTTTGGCCAGAATGTCTGCAGTGAAATCCCTGGGGTTGGCTTTGGCCAAGGTGTCTGCAGTGAAATCCCTGGGGTTGGCTTTGCCCAAGGTGTCTGGAGTGAAATCCCTGGGATTGGCTTTGGCCAAGGTGTCTGCAGTGAAATCCCTGGGGTTGGCTTTGGCCAGAATGTCTGCAGTGAAATCCCTGGGGTTGGCTTTGGCCAAGGTGTCTGCAGTGAAATCCCTGGGGTTGGCTTTGGCCAAGGTGTCTGCAGTGAAATCCCTGGGGTTGGCTTTGGCCAGAATGTCTGCAGTGAAATCCCTGGGGTTGGCTTTGGCCAGAATGTCTGCAGTGAAATCCCTGGGGTTGGCTTTGGCCAAGGTGTCTGCAGTGAAATCCCTGGGGTTGGCTTTGGCCAAGGTGTCTGCAGTGAAATCCCTGGGGTTGGCTTTGGCCAAGGTGTCTGCAGTGAAATCCCTGGGATTGGCTTTGCCCAAGGTGTCTGGAGTGAAATCCCTGGGATTGGCTTTGCCCAAGGTGTCTGGAGTGAAATCCCTGGGGTTGGCTTTGCCCAAGGTGTCTGCAGTGAAATCCCTGGGGTTGGCTTTGGCCAAGGTGTCTGCAGTGAAATCCCTGGGATTGGCTTTGGCCAAGGTGTCTGCAGTGAAATCCCTGGGGTTGGCTTTGGCCAGAATGTCTGCAGTGAAATCCCTGGGATTGGCTTTGGCCAAGGTGTCTGCAGTGAAATCCCTGGGATTGGCTTTGGCCAGAATGTCTGCAGTGAAATCCCTGGGATTGGCTTTGGCCAAGGTGTCTGCAGTGAAATCCCTGGGATTGGCTTTGGCCAGAATGTCTGCAGTGAAATCCCTGGGATTGGCTTTGGCCAAGGTGTCTGCAGTGAAATCCCTGGGATTGGCTTTGGCCAGAATGTGTGCAGTGAAATCCCTGGGGTTGGCTTTGGCCAAGGTGTCTGCAGTGAAATCCCTGGGGTTGGCTTTGGCCAGAATGTCTGCAGTGAAATCCCTGGGATTGGCTTTGGCCAAGGTGTCTGCAGTGAAATCCCTGGGATTGGCTTTGGCCAAGGTGTCTGCAGTGAAATCCCTGGGGTTGGCTTTGCCCTCCCATTGCTGCTGAACTAACAGGTGTGAAGCTGGTGAGAGACTGAAGAGAAGCTGATGCCCCTGCCCTGGTTTGGTTTTACTCTCTTGGCCAGGTCTTCCTCACAATTCCAGAGGTACAACTCCATATTTAGAGAAAGGTTATTATTTTCTCCCTGTAGTAGTTCTGAGCTTTACCTTGGCCATTTACCTCTCCAAATTCCAGGCTCCACATCTGAGTCACTGTGATCTTCCCTGAAAAATGATCCCTTGGGTGCCCCCCTTCAAATCCAGCTTGAAGTGAAAAACTTCCAGGGGTTTTGTTAGAAGGAAAAAGACAAAAACAGTGAAAACAGAAAGGCAGAATTATTTTGCTAAACAATTTTATTTCTGTTCCTCTAGATACATAATATCACAATATAGTGATGCTTGTGTGAAACTATAACTTGGTTTTTAAACCACAGATCACCCTCTGTCTCAAAGCTCTCAAAAGGTAAAATTGTGATTCCATTAACTTGATGTTACCAGTGAATGATTTATCAGAGGGTTAAACTGAGTCCAGCTGCATTTCTCTGGCTGAAATAAACATTTTCAAGTCACAGAGATCCTGGCACTGCAGAGATCCCAACTCTACAATAATCACAAACCTGCAGTAAGGAGAGAACCCACCCAGCCCTAAAAACAAGCCCTGTATTTTAAAGAATGACAGGTGTGGGATGAGACAGGGACTGAATGGAGCTGCCCAGGCACACAAATCCCTTTTGGCAGGGGTGCCCTCCACTAGACCAAGTTTCTCCAAGTCACATCCAGATTGACTCTGAATATTCCTAAGGATGGGGTATCCAAGTTTTCCCTTGACAACCAGTTCCAGTGTCTCACACACTCACCAGTATTCCCTTCTGTCCAATTTAAATCTACCCTCTTTCATTTTAAACCAAGGGAAGACAAAATTGTCAGTGATAACCCTGCAGGCCCCCTTGGTCACTTCCCCTGCCAACAGGGAGGAACATTTTCTCCTCATTGCTGTAGAAATTTTCTGAAATATAAAATTTAGGCTCAGTACTTGGCAGAAAGTGTGCCTCAATTGTTTATTCATCTGATAGCAGAATGATGTCTTTGTGAAATGTACAATTTTGGAAATTGGACAGCTTGTCATCATAATTTTCTACCCTCAGTACAACTGGCTTAAAATTGTTTTCCACCATACTTCTGTTGATTGTCCTCACACAAAGTATTTCCAATCATCAATCACAGCTTTCATAAACAAAGACCAATCCCTAATCCAAGAAAATATGCAGCATTATATAACTTTTTCTTTTTTGAAAGCAATCCTGGAGATGTAAGCACCACATACCAGGGAGAACTGTGCTATTCCAGACTCCCAGGTCTTTGTTTAATCCCAACATTTCTGCTTACTACATGCAGTAGTCTAGGTGAGGAATACCCCTTCAGTCAAATTAAAAAGAAAAAATAACCAGCTGGCACTGGAGGGCAGATTAAACAAATCATTAATTTTAAGGTCATCAAAGTATGTGCCCATTTTTCACCAACACAGTGCATATGTGAGCAGGAAATCCAAATTACATCATCAGCAAAGCTTGAGTTTAATTTATTCATTACTTCTTCCACCAAAGGTTCTCAGTAATAAATGAGCAATTGCATATGTCTTCTTGTATATATCAGTTGTATACGACCATCAACTATAAATTAGCTGCATGTCTGACCTGAATATTTAAAAGTTAAATGGAAAATGAGATGAATTCTCTCACAACTTCCTATTACACTGCCAGCCTGCACCTCCTGTTTATAATTTTTTGGTTAACAGGTACACATTCCCACAAAAATCCCATCCAGGAAGAGGAAAAAGTGGGAAGGAGGAGGGAGTGTGGGAAACAGCTCTGTGGGTACCCAGATAAGAAAATAAGAAAAGAAGGAGGGGGTCAGCTGAAGTTGAGCTTTGCTGAAGGAGTGTGGGGAGGGTACTCTTTTAATTTTGTCCTCATTACTGCCCAAACAAATTTTAATTCATGATTACATAATTAATAATTAAATACATGACATAAATTAATTAACGTCATTAATTAATGTACAATTCAATAATTATTATTAAGGAATAGAAAATTTAATTGATTATTTGCCCAAGTTGGACCTGTTTTTCCTACTATAGTAATTGGTAAGTGATCTTCATGTCTTGATCTCAACCAGGAGCTTTCACATCCCAGTTCTTCCTTGTTTTCTCTTGTCCCAGGACCCTGTGATCCAGTTGACAACAGCTCCACAGCCTTGGGGAAACTTCTAAGCTGCTAAAATTATTGTGGTCCTGAGAAAGGTTGAGCCCAGTCGTACAGATTGTAACAGTTCTTTAAATTTACTGGAATTCAAGGTGTAAAATGTTAAACACCCTTTAAAACCCACAATTGTGTTTTAACTGGGAAAATTTAAACAATGTGAGTTTTTCTATCCTGGAATATGAACGTAGAAGAGACCCTGAGGCTTCATCTGCTTCACCACGAGGTTCAGCCTCCCTTATGCTGAGGGTCTGTCATTTGCTGTTCTGCAATCTGCCTTTGGCTTCCAGTTCTGGTAACTTCTGTCAATTATTTTTATGGCAAAGTCATTTCAAAGTCTCTATGGAAATATTTTTCTCTTTTTTGTCCTCATGCTGTGGTTTCTGTGCTGCTCATGATGCAGCATCTGCCAATCCTGATACTGTTGTTATGGTGTGTTTCCATGAGTTGCCTGAAAATCACCCCATATTTTCTCCTGCTTCCCTTATCCATTAACTCATTAAAAATTCACTTTTTTTTGCCCTTCCCAAAGAAGAAACTCTCATTATGAGGGTTGAGATGTGCCATCATCTGTGTCATTGCTGATAAAGCCTTGTGCATGTAGGAAAGTTCCCTTTGGGAAACAACAGATGCTCCATCCTGGTCATGCCCATATCCCAGCAGAGCCCTGGAATTTTCCCAGGCAGCCCATTGCACTGCATCACTAAATCACCAGTTTGAGCTTTTCCACACTTTTCTTCTACCTCATCATTTCTTGACCTGTTTGGTTTGTCCTGGCTCATGACAGGAATAGAAAACCACTTTTTCATTTTCATTTTCAACAGTAATGGACAGAAAGTAACTTTGTGTTTTAAGTGGAACATCACATTTGACACCTAAAAGAACCAACAAATATCTTCAAAACTTACCATGAAATGTGGCCTCTGGCAAACTGATAACCCACTTTCTGTCTTTCACTTGGATTTTAGTACCTCCAGCATTAAAAGAACCGGAGATAAAGAATTTCTGAGTTCTGTAGTGGCATAAAAAAGATTAAAACCTGACCATTACCATGATGATAAAATGAGAACTATCAGAAAGATATTAATTAAAATATTTTAATACCACACAACTTGTTATTCTCTCTTCATATCCAAATAATATAAAATGTTACAAATAATATGATATCATAGATAGTCACGTGATAGGTACTGTTATTTTTATAACATCAATCTCACAACACTGCCAGCACATTTTGATAACAAATTGACCAAATTAATTTAATTAATCAGACTAAACCTAGAATTTCCATTTCAACAGAGCACTTTAAACTCCCTGGAGGTGTTCAAGAAATGACTGGGTGTGGCATTGATGCTGTGGCTTAGTTGAGGCACTGGTGATGGGCCAAAGGTTGGATTCAATGATCTTGGGGGCCTTTTCCAACCATAATGGTCCTATGGTTCTATCTGATATAAAAAATTCCTTCCCTAACAAAAAAAAAAAGTACCTAAAGTATGTGGTTTATTCTTGCTGAAGAGTTCAGAGTGGAATTTCCAATGGTTAATACAGTCCAATATCTGGGATAACTATTCTAAACTTAATTTGATGAAATTAAATCCTGACCCTTCATTGGAGTTTTAGTATGAAATGATGGAGAACATGGGGACAAGTTAAATTTGGGCCTTTGGGGCAAAATTAATAAAAGTGAAATTCATATCCTTCCAGGGGCAGTTTTCTATTTTATCCTTCTGCCAATCCAGACTTTTAAATCTTTCTCTAATTGATGCAAAACCTTCATCTGCAGTTTTTATGGGGTAAGAAAAAAAGAATGAGAATTTCATATTTAGAAATTATATTAGATGGAGAGTAAACTGACTTTGGATTCACACATTTTCTGATTTATAAAGCATATTAGTCTCTGCATTATTGAATTTCACAGGAAACGAAAACATTCTGAGTTAGTATAGTCATTCCCTCTCTGAGAATAATGTTGCTGAGTTCAATATGCACATCTTTCTTAAACTTCCACAATAATAAACCAAAGGCTTTCCTCATTTCCCAGTTCTTTGCTGTATTGTCTTTTTGGCTGGTAGTTTTTTAATACAGTTTCAGAGTTTCACATAGTGTGATATTCACAGGGAACATAAACTGATATTGCCCTGTGACTTGAACTGCAAAAATGTACCAAATAACTGCAAATCTCATTCCGAGTTTGCTAATATATTTTATTGACTCCCAGAAAATAGACTTATGCTAGGAAATAAATTTCCTCACAGCCCAAAAGATAAAGTCTCCTATTTGATGTGATGTCATAGCATTTATACAGGGGAGGGTAAGAAATCCATAGAACAAACCAGAAAATGGTGCCAGTTTTTCAAGTGAAGGTCTGTGAGTTGTTTAATTTTTAACTTTCATGGACTGAGGCTGGCGAGGGAGATGAGAGGCAGCAGGCCTTGCTGGTTGAGGTCATTCAGAGCTCCTCAGTTCCTTTTGCACAGAAGAAAGAACATTAGGTTTGGCTCTGGAGAAGTGAGTCTGAGAATTAAAAATGCTCAGAGTCCCTGCCTGAATGAGAGAGAGGAGACAAATGTCTGGGCTCTTTGATCTCTTTCCATATTGCTACCAAGTAACTGATGAGTTGTGCCTGACTTTCTTCTCCCTGACTAGAAAGGACATTGTCCAGGATCATTTTCTCTACCCTGTTGTTTGAAAAGACAGCTGTCTGCTAAGGAAGGCAGGAGCCTCCCCTGAAATGGAAAATGTAAAGCCCCCCCTCTCTGAATTATTATAATTTTGAAATTAAGGAGCTCTCAGGCAAAAATATGGGAATAGGAATTACAGTTCTTTATTAGAAAAATTAAAAATACAAATGCAATAGTACAAAACCAACCCTGCCAGAGTGAGAGCAGTCCCTGTCCCCTGTGTGTCAGGGGGTGGCACAGCCCCATCCCATGGGGGCTCAGCCCTCCTGCAGTGCCAGCTGTGGCTCTGCTGGAGCAGGGATCCTGCACAAGGGGGGAGTTTTCCTCTGCAGCTCCAGGGCTGCTGGAGATGGGCCTGGGCTCCCTCTGGCAATGCAGGGCAGCAGAAGCTGCTCCTCTGGCAATGCACTGGGCAAAGGCTGCTGGGCTGTCCCAAAGCTCAGATTGGATCCAGGTAGGAATGCTTGGCTCCTCCCCTGGGCGGAGCATCTCCCCATGGGATGATGGGATTGGATCAGCCATGCAGGGACACTCACTGGCCATGGACAGAAGATAATTAATAATTAATGTCCCATGAACAGAAGATAATTAATAATTAATGGCCCATGGACAGAAGAGATCTCCTGGAGGGAGGATTGGCTGTGGGAGAGATAAAGAAAACTGCCCAATGAACAGAGGAGAACTGCCCCACCTCTGACAGATGGGAATTGAATACACACCCAGCTAAACCTTCCAGCCTGAGACAGCAGTGCCCTGTGACCCAAAGCTCTGCCTGCAGAAGATTGTCTGGACTTCTGTGTGAAAGCTCTGAGGATTGTCACCTCAACAGGGATGATCAATTCAATATTGAACATGGCGGCAACACAAATTAAGAACCGTGTGACCAAGAAATCACAACTGTGACATCAATATTAGTTTATTTATCTCTTCACCCCTAAGCAGTTCCTGAGGAATATCTTAAATTTCAAAATTTTCATGGGTTTTTGTAAATGACTGAACACAAATATGCTCATGTGCTCTAGAGGTTTGATATACCTGCCTTTGAAGTCACCTATAAACCTTCATTATAGTGAGTATTGATTAGCTGTTCATACACCCATATAGAGCAGACATGATTTGCACTCTGCAGAAGTGTGCAACTAAGCAGTGAGTTTCATTAATTAATGGTTCTTTACCATTGGGAATTGTCTTCTTATATTTTTTTCAGTTTTTGAAAGAGAGGTGGAGGATTTATCTCTCCATGCAATTAGAATAGTTTATTTGGTTCCCAGTTTGCTATTACTTGGTGATCTATATTGTACCTATTGCCCATCTTCACCTATTTGATCACAAAAAAATGGATCAGCTTATTTCCAGGTGTAATGGAACTTCCAGTTGAGAAAATAAAGATTAAAATAATGTGAAAGTTTACTTCTCTTTGTCTGTTAAACTCAATAATCTGATTAAAGATACAATGAATGACATGAAGAAAGAGGGGAAAATATTCAACTATCCAGTCTCTGACACATAAAGCAGTAAAACTCTTTGCTTTGCATTCCAGATATTTATTTTCTAACTATTAGAACTGAATTAATATATTGGGGAAAAAATAAGGATATAAACAGAAGATTAATTTATGAGCAAAGTTCATGTTTGTTCTTTTATCAGACCATTGGTTTGACTGAAATGTAAATGTACATGGTTTGCTACACTTGGCATTCACTGATACTCTGGCTCATGGCCATTTGCATTTCACTTTTCTGAAAGTATGGAGAGAATAATTAAAAAACTTCTTATGGGCTTTATTTTGAATGTTTTTTAAAATTGTATATTCCCATGTGGGTGGATACATATATAAATATGAATACATGTGTGTGTGTGTGTGTGTGCATATATACATTTACATAGCTACATACATATATATATATATGTTTATAAAACATAGAATTCCCTAAAATCTGTTATTTACTAGTTCATAGGACATGACATCTCATCTTCAGCTTCATAACACATTTTGCTTTGCCAAGAGCTTTCAATGTGTTCCCTGTCTAAGTACCAGAACACTCTTTGGCAGTACAAATTGGGATGAAACACTGAAGTGGTCGTGGCATATGATAATCTTCCAACTGTTCACAAATGTATTTTCAAAGCAGCTTCTGCTGGACTAACAGCTCAGGCTGTAGGGCACACAGTCATACAGCAGCAACTAATGATGAATAGGGATGGACAGACTGAATTTGGGATGGATGGATGGATGAAGGGGTAAACAACGTAGTCATCCACTTTTCCAAATTGCACCTTCTTTTCAAAATGCTCATTAACGGGAAAGGTGGTGAAAAACTGGAGGAAAAAATGAAAATGAAAATGTGAATGGTTATTTTTAGTGTCCTTAATCATTAACTGCTCCAATCATTCAAAATTCAAGTCCTTGCCTACAAATACTTAAGGAATTCTCTCCATGGAAATTCTAAATCACATATATTAACGCTTCTTGGGTCTTCTGCTCATGAATTTTTCTTCATGGGACACTATAATTCATATTTTTACAAGTAATATCTGCTCAGAAAAGTTAATGCCATTATTTCATGTAGCCACCCCTTTTATATGGAAAATTCCAGTTACTCAGGCAAAACTACAACAAACACATCTGACCAATGCTAGACTAACCTTATGGGCAGTGGAGCAAAATGTAAATTGGTTAAGTGAGGAGATTGTGAGATTCCTGTGAGTCAAGTTTTCTTTGATATATCATTTGGAAACAGTAAATGTTGCTTCTTTTGAAAGCCTTGGTTTCTGAAACCCAAAGTGGGTATTTGAAGGATGTGAAGGTTTAATATTTTTGGTTTAGTTATGCAATTTGGCTTAGCAAATACTAAATATATTGATTATTTAATGGCATATGCTCTCTACTAACCATCTAAACAGAGATCTTTTCCATCCCAGGTGGAAGTGGATGCACATACCTATGCTCTATACCAAAGGATTTAAGTAGGATTAAAATTTACTCCTTTTTTCAGATTTCCGCCTAAAATTCCCATGTATAGTTCCTATTAAAGGATTTCTCCCCATTCCAAAGAACTTTAGACTATTAAAATTTTCCAGCAGGTAATGTCTAATTAAGCTGCTATTCTTCTAGATGAATGTCTCCTGAATAAATAATACCATGTTCAAATGTGCTTTCTTTTTAAATTGAAAGTGTGGGTGTGAGTGTCATATTAGCAACAAAAGCTTTGTTTTCCATGCAGCCTAAATTCTCCTCTCATTCCTGGGCCTCCAAAAGTAAGCAGCTGGCTGAAGCCACAAGAGACTTTTTACCTGTTTGGGAAGATTTTGCACTTGTCAGGGTGTTCTGTAAAATGTCTGCACTGTACAGTATTTGCACTGTGCATTTTACATTTAAATGTCTCTGCTAAAAGGTGTGATCACACTTGCAATTATCTTCTCTACCTTCCTGAGCACACCTGCCCTGCCAACCTTTTGAAATGTCACACTCTGAAACAAGTAATGCAGAACATTTAGGATGATTCCTTTGTTATGAGACAGTATGTATTTGTTATTGGAAATATTGGACTGGGGTTTTTTTTTTTCCTAGTTTTATAATGTTAAAATAATTTATATCCCTATAGGCACCAGTAATAGGAATATCTCTTCTCAGACAGGGAGCCCAAACTAATACAGCCAGTCACACTAGGATTAATTTTTAGGGTGTCATAAAATTGCAAGGAAACCACTGGTCTTGCATTCATGAAGATATTTTCTCCATCTTTAGTGATTTTGGTGTCTGAAAGTGTGGGATCTCTTGAATGCATCATATATGAGGAGTGGGGAGCTTTATTCCTTTGAGATTTCTGAGATGAGCTAAACAGATCACAAGTTTAGTTTCTCTGTTGATTGTTACAACATGGACACATGGGCTCTGCCTCTTTAAAGCAATGAATTTTGTTATTTTGATGCTTTATCTCTTAGCTATGTCCCTTTATACACCCAAAACCCTCCAGCAAACAGGTTGCAGAAGGGAAACCTGCAAAGACTTGCTTTAAAATGTGCTGTTTTCTGTTAGCTTTTCTTAAATAAGTCCAGCACTTATTTGGACAGGTTTTCTTTATCCTTTTCAAGCGCTCATTAAATGGAAAGCACAATTATATCTGATTAATTACAATCATCAGCACCAGTTCATCTCAGCTTTCTCACGATCTCATTAGGCTCCCTGGATTCTTTGCAACTCTAGATAATAATATATATACAAGATATTTGTTCATTTAGAAGCCTGCTACCTTCATCAGTCTTTATTCAAAGAGTTTAATGTGCCTAAAGGGAACTGTCAGCCGTGCCAACCATACAGATTTTGTTATTTTCTTTTCCCCTATTTCTAACAAAGTTTAAAACAGTGAACATTGAACAGGTTGGAAGATTGAAGCCAGCTTATTATATTTTCAGCATTTTATCTGGAGTTTTGTGCAAGTGTTATACAGACAATGAAATTCAATACAACCATGATCACGTTAGATACTGTCAGAGGAACAAAATCTATCTGAATTAATGGAATTTCTGTAGTCCACCTGCACTCCAGTAGTACCTTGCTGAAAAAATGGATGGAATATTTGGTAGCAGAAAAGGTCTCCATGTGCCAAATTATAATCTAATCCCATAAAAAATAGGGATCCTTTTAGGGTTTGAGTGAAAAATTGTCATATTGGGAACAATGCTTGATAATTTGCTTCAGCATAATGCTAATAATAATATTAATATTAATACATAAAACTACCAATTATAAATTATATAATTATAAAAAGAAATAGTGGTATGGAACACATAGAAATAACCATTTGGGGCATTGAGAAATGTCTGGAATTTTCCTTTATCTGGATATAACACAGAAAAATATTTCTACATTTTGGAAAGGGAAAATATTATATTGAAGAAATGGCTGGAAAGGGAATCATCAGCAACTGCCTTTAATGACCTCTAGGGGATAACAGCATGTCAAACACAGAAAAATACAATATTTTTGCTCTCATGAAGCTATTTATGACTGCAGAAATATATTTTATGTTGCCATTGTTGTAGAAGGAAAGTCATTAAGGCAACACAGCTACAGAGAAGGTGCCAAGTGAAAAGCTGCTGCTTGCAATTACCAGCTCCATAAAAGCACTGGCCCACATTCCTTGCCCTTGCCAGTTTGAAGCAGCTGAAGCAGAAATAAGGAAAACACAGAATGGGAGATATGGTTTTTATACACTCTATGTGCTTTTGTAGCATTTGTGTGTGTATATTTTTATTTACTTACACCTCTACATCCACACACAGACACAATTTCTATGTGCAAGAAAAGTTTTAATAAAAACATCTTCTACCTCAGAGCTGACATAAGACTTAATTTCTGAAAGCATCTTCCTGATGCATTGTGTAGCAGGGAAGAAATGTCATCATTTTACCCACACACCATTTGGATTTTGGGTGAATTTATCAAAATACCCCTAACTGACAAAATTCATAAACACTTCACTTGCTTCTTTCTAAGATAAACAAGTGTTTAGCTTGCATTTACATTAATAAGTAAATAATTTCTATTACCTAAAGTATCATAAATAAAATTTAAAAATAAAATAAAATAAAATAAAATTAAATTAAATTAAATAAAATTTAAAAAAAATAAATTTTGGGGCTTGGTTCTGGCCTGCCAAATTAATGATAACTGGCTCTGGACGACCATTTTTTTCACCTCCAAAACAGAGACTATCTATTAGAAGTTGCACCATTTTCATTGCCAGAGACTAACCTAGATCACCAAAAACCACTTTAAATTCTAGTTCTATTTCTTTGAAGAAAAATTTCTATAGCTCTTTTTGGAATGTGACAGGGAAACATGTCTTTGTTAAAGCTTTATAACTATACAGAGAATGGTAAATGCACAGAAGGATTACTGGGGAGGAAGATAAGGAGGCAGTAATCAGCTGTAATAACACCACAACTGTGTTTTTCTTACTTATTCCTCCTTTGCACAAGTTATTCCAATTCTGTTTTGCTTGCAGCCAGTATTGGAGCATTTGCTCTTTTTCCTGCCTTGTAGTATTTGTTTGCTGCTCTAAAATTTATGCAGTTTTTTTCCTAGAGGTACAAGTTGGAAATGTTTTACTGGCAGTTGGTCCTGATCCTTAACCTGTCCATTCCTTGCCATTTTTTAAATCTTATTTCACATTTTATTCTCAATATCTCTACTAAATTTCAGAAGGAGACAAAAAATAATTCCTGTAGTTAGTCTTTCTGCCTCATGCTTATTTTTTGTTCCATTTATCTTGTGTGTAACACAGGAGGGAGCTCTGAGTGGAAAGATTTCCTGCTTTATATTCATTAATGCCACTGTCATCAGTGGTAATTTTCTGCAGAAACTCAAGGACTTCACTTTTTGGAGTTACACACAAATGAGTTTCCATCCATGACAGAATGAAGGTCAGGGAAAGATATTGGCAGTGCAGTGGCTGAAGGATGGCTTCAATTTTCCAGAGCTGTTGCCACAAGTGGTGGCTACTTGGCCAACACCTGACAGACCTAATGGACGTGGAAAACAAATGGTTCTTTCCTTGCTTCTGTTTTCCCAACAGGACAGAGCAGAAGCTCATTGCAGAGGCAGAGTGGAAAGGTCACTTGTGCTGCAGTTGCTGTCAGGAGAAGCGCTGTCAAACCTGAGCTGTTCCTTTGAGCACTAACACTGAGGGTTGACAGCACGAGCTCCAGCCTGACCGTGCAGCACCAAACCTCTGTGTAGCTGCTCTTACTGCATCCCCTCACCAGGAGCACGGATCTGATCATGGCTCATCAGCTGAGGGCAAGAGGCAGATGCTTGGGCTGCTCTGCCTTGTGTCTGGCCCAAGTTCTCCACCAGTGCAGCCTCTTCTTGCTCACTCAAGGTGCCTCTGGCTCATCTTTGTGTTCAGCTGAGCTCCTTCATGTGACCGTGTTCACAGGGGTCCCAGGATGAGGGAAGAGATGAGGATCTGACTCCATGTTTCAGAAGGCTTGATTCGTTATTTTATGATATATATTATATTAAAACTATACTAAAAGAATAGAAGAAAGGATTTCATCAGAAGACTGGCTAAGAATAGAAAAAGAAGGAATGAAAAACAAAGGCTTGTGGCTCGGACAGAGAGTCTGAGCCAGCTGGACTGTGATTGGCCATTAATTAGAAACAACCACATGAGCCCAATCCCAGATGCACCTGTTGCATTCCACAGCAGCAGATAACCGTTGGTTACATTTTTTTCCTGAGGCCTCTCAGCTTCTCAGGAGAAAAAAATCCTAAGGAAAGGATTTTCCATAAAACATGTCAGTGACACCTTCACTCTGAATTGTGCTGCTCAGGGCTGCTGGGAAATCACAGAATCATGGAATTATCAAGGTTGGGAGGAACTCCAAAGATCAGCAGCAGTGCCTGCACACTTGGCACTGCTGTGTGTGACTCTGCCTCATGCATTTTGTGTTTCACAGAAGAAATAGGCACAGCATAAAAGGTGCTATGCCTTTGGATAAACATGTTACCCAGCAGGGCATGGCAAAATTACTTTGTATTCAGTTCTTATTTCTCCCAATTCTGCCTTAGCCACTAAGAGCAACGTACAGGTTAACAAGGGGTCCCTGCTGGGAGTGATTTTGTGGGAGGAAACTTAAGCTGATCCTGAGAAACTGGGTACTGCCTTTGCTATAAAGTGTCATCAAAACAGACGGCATTGTTGTGAAAAGGAAGCTTTTGGTACAGTTCATTTTCAGCCCTACGACACATTCCTGTGTGATAGTACTGGAAACTCTGCTTTGATGTTGGAATATTTGTGCTAGTGTTAGAAATACTTGTGGTATTGTCATAGAGTGCCACAACTGGGTTGGAAGGGACCTAAAAGCCCACCCAGTGTCACTCTTTGCCATGGGCAGCTTGGAGAACCTTCCACTATCCCAGGGTGCTCCAAGCCCCATCCAGCCTGGCCTTGGGCACTGCCAGGGATCCAGGGGCAGCCACAGCTTTCTCTGGGCACCCTGTGCCAGGGCCTGCCCACCCTCACAGGGAACAATTCCTTCCCAATATCCCATTTATCCCTGGGATAAATCTCTTCCAGTTTAGGGCCATTTCCCCTTGTCCTGTCATTCCATTCCATCAGTTCTATTTCCAAAGTCCCTCTCCAGCTCTCTTGGAGCCCTTCAGGTCCAACTCTTCTCCCACCTCAGGCAGGTTTCCATGCCTCATAGTGTTTGTTAAACTGGGGAGAAAACACAGGCTCCAGATCTGGAGACATTGTCTCAAGGAAAAGAGCAACAATAGATGCTAATTTTGGGATTTTGGAGGGTTTTCTGGGTTGTTGTTTTTTTTTTTTTAATCTTTTGTTTGGTTTGGTTTTGGTTTTGGTTTGTGGTTTTAGGCCTTTTTTTTGGGTTGTTGGGTTTTTTTGAACAAACAGCCCCTGATTGCCATTTTTGGCTGGATAAGGTCTCCTATGGAACTACTACAGTGACAGTGAGGACCACGTGGGCTATTTTTCAAGGTGTGGAACTAGTGCTGATTTTTAGCTTACATCCAAACTCACCTTTCTGCAATCATAAATCTTGGATCAATTTTAATGATTCCGGTAAATTGGTTAATCATTCTTTGACAGGAAAATTGACTGCTCCCTTTTATAATTCCAGCACGTTCTCACTCCAGCTATTGCCACATATCATGTGTAATTTTCTACAATATTTTCTACAACTTCTTAAATATGAAATATTTAAGACTTTTTGAAAGTATCATATCAAAGTATCATGGAATCATTTATGTTGGAAAAGACTTTCAAAATCCATGAGTCCAACTGTTGACCTAATACTGCCCAGTCTACCACCTGAACCATCTTCTCCTTGTTTTACTCCATTGGAAGTATTTTTAAATATCCTGTTCCAACTATGATGCAGTTTGCAACTGTTCTCTAGAGGTAAGAACATTGCTCTGTATGCAGTGGATGAAAAAGCCAATTAAATCTCCAATGAACACAACCCAATGCGTTTTTCCTTAGGATTTCATGTGAAAAAAAGTTAATTTTTAAAGGAATTCAGTGATCAATTAGCTGGGTAGTTTACTGCATGACTCCCTGATATTTTCCTTCTAAATCCAGCCTAAAATGAATCTAAGCACCATGACTAAACAGTTCACCTGATAACTGGTTTCTGAAGAACTCCACAGAAGTTAAATATAATTTTAACATAAAACTAGTAAATATAGTGCATTTTTAGTAAATATAATTTCAAAGTCCCCAAAGTCCAAGGAAATATGTGTAGGGATTCAGAACAGACCTGGCACCTGGGGATAAAAAATTAAAATAAGAAAAAAATATATTTTGCATCCATGAGAACACTCAGGAATCAGTTCCTCTTACAACTGTCTTAACCCACAGAACAACAAGGATATTTCTCCTCTCAAGTGAATCTACAAATCTCTAGAATTGTCTGAGGAATGACTGATTTGATGTCATTGGAAAGCACAAATATTCCAGTTACGATAATTTGTTATTTCCTGATCGACTGATTCAAATGAAACATGTTGTATAATTCTTTCAGATTTATTACTGGTAAAATTTCATTAATTGGATTTGTTTGATGTGAGCCAAGTTTTGATGGAATCACTCTGTGAGAACAACCCAGGACTACCATGGAATTTTATCTGGTTTACAGTTGCACAATTCCTTTGTCTATTCTTCCCTTCCAGTGTCTCCTGCTGTGGATATTTCTGGAGCAGACAAGGCAGTGTTATCAACCCTTTGTTATGATTTAATTAATGCACTAGGAACAACCTCATACCACTTAGGAACATGTTGTTAGAATTTTAATATTCAGTCAGGCTTGTGTGTGTGTGTGTGTGTGCGCTTTGTTAAATAGTTTGAGTTTTATTTTGTTTTTCAAAGCAGAAGAGTGTAGGAAGGGTCATTCTGTGGCACAAAGCAGCCATGGATGAGATGGATAAGAGATCTACCAATGGCCAGCAGCTGGAGCCCAGATTAAAACATCCCAGAGAAAGGACCAAGCAAATGGAAGAAAAACAATTGGGTTGAGAGTAATATCTGGAGTTAGAAAAAGGGAGTTTCTGTAGAGGGCAGCTTTTTTTTTTAATCACTAAAGAAAGATTTAAATAAACATTTTACTTAAAAACACTAAAATCAACTTGCCTGACTGCTCTAAGTATTAACTGCTGAGAGAAGCAATGTGCAGTGTTTAATCCTTGTCCCAAGACAGGGGAATCCTCTGAAAAGACCATAAATAAAGGAAATAACTCTAAACTGGCATTGCATCAAATTAACTGGTCTCTACCTCTGAAGTTTCTGCTTTGCACAATAAGTGGCAGTGAAATTACTTCACATGTGAAAAGCTTATTCACTTCAGTAAATGTCATGCTCTTAATACAGTCACTTTTCAAATACTATTATATCATAAAATGTTACAGAAAATAATAAGGCTGTTTTCTAATTAGAACTGTGAGGGATCTCAATCTCAGATTACTCATTTGCTTGAACATTCCCTTACCACCAACTGTCTGGGCGACATTTGAATGTCACACAGCTCCTGTTATTAATATTTGCACAGTAGTGTGCAATAATAGTTTGTACATTTGCAATGAGCTCCTCTGAGATCCCATGTAAGCCCCAGACATGCTCAGCTCCCTGCAGAGTCAGGCACTGTCCTTAGGGCTGGATAAACAGCTCCAGGGAAGGGGCAGGTTCAGCTTTTTAGGGGAAGAGAGCCAGGTATCAATGAGCTTAAAGAAATACATAAAAATGTCCCAAGAATAGAGGTAATGACATGAAAGACAAAGTCTCAGACGTCACAAGGTACTTCATCCCCAATAATTTCCTGCAGACCCACAAAGTGAAGGGACCAGGTTTAAATAAGGAAGAAAAAGGGCAGCTTGTTAGTCACTGTCCTTTGGTTTCACAGTTTGATGCTCTTAGGCCTCAGAGAGCTGGGCTTTAGGGAAAGTGGTGGAAAATCATCCTAAATGGGTATAATGGCTATGTGCCTAAAGAGATGTTTCAGTCTCTGTTTCATATTCTAGTGCATAGAGATCATTCCTACACAGAATCATAGAATCACAGAATATTCTGACTTGGAAGAAACCCACAAGTGTCATCAAAGTCCAACTCCTGGCCCTCCTTAACATATTACAAGTGGGTTCTTTTTGCATCTTCAGTTCTCACCTGGTAGTTTTGGGCGTTTTTTAAATTTTTTAATTTTTTTTTCTTTGTTTTCTTAATTATTATTTAAAAATTTTGGGTTTAATTGAGGTTTTACAGGATTTGACGATTCCAGGCTCTGAAGTGACATTATTGTCCAAAATAAGGAAAGGCAATAAATTGATTTATGTAACTGAATATATTCCAGGATATAATTTTTTTAAAAATTTCTTAGTAGCTTTTTGCAGCATAAAAAGTCCTCTTCTGTATTCACTATTAACAGGCTACTGGAAAACTTTGTATTAATTCAGGAAATGTTAAGACTACACCTGCCATGCTTCTACTGTGAATTCTTATCACTTTGACAAACACCACCAGAAATCTAGAAAAAAAGTGATTTTTCACTAATGGTTTTTCTTTAACAAGAAAGTCCTAAGGCTTGTTCACTAAGTGCAAGATCTGGATGTAAAACTTGTGCAATTTGTCACAGCTTGTACCTACATGCTTGACAAATTTACTGCTCCAAATACGATAAATATCTCTAAGCAGTAGTGAGAAGAAGTGAACAAAAGAAATGTTTTCTATAAATCATGCATTTAAAAACAAACATACTTTTTTCCTTCTGTGTATCTTGTTAAAAAGAGCAACAATAATTCATTAAACCTGTTAAGCCAAAGAATGTTTTCCCTTGTGGACATCCAGTTGAGCTCTTTCTAATGTTTTGCTACAGACATGTATTAATTTCAGATTAACACTCACACAGGATCTTATTTTATTTCTAAGATAGAGATTAAAATGGTAGAGGGAGGGATTGGTAGGGCTCTGTGCAGGGCCAAAAGTTGAACTCTGTGGCCCCCTTTCAATTCAGGATATTCTGTGATTCCATGAAAATAATAATAATAATTGATATCTGAACTATTTATTACATGGAACTCTTTTAGTGTTCAAACATCATGAAATTGGAAAATGAGTGAAACAGAGGGAGTGTCAAGCCTGCTGTCTCATGCATCATTTCACATGATGGGAAAACAGTTCTTTTAAAAGAAGGACCAATAGGAAATTTTTCCTGAGAAGTCTTAACTTCTAAGGAGTAAAAAACCCTCATCTCTGGCATGGAAGAATATCTAATAGATTTTTTTATTCAGACATCACACCAAAAAAGGATGGATTTTGTTCAACCACAACAGAAATATTCTGAGGACTGAAAGTAATTAAAAAAATTGTTGACCCTCTTGAACTATTAATTGCCAAATGCTAATTCCAGATGTTATATAATTTGTACTTTACCTTTTTAAAATAGTTGCTTTTGAATGAAGATACCAACCAACCAATCCATAAAATGCAAAGCTTCTCAGGTTTTTAAAGTCACATTACTAAGGAATTTATAAAATTTGTTAAGTAGGTCTTTTTCTGACCATCCATTGCTATGTATTTATACATACTATAAGTATGTCACTTTTAATTCAGTGTCCTTTCTATCTGCTTTGTCTGGGACCTTTCCTTTCTTGTTCCAGACAGACATTAGGAATCTCACATGGCTCTTACTCCTTGTGACAAAGTGCCACTAAAAACCTGCAGGAAACTTTAACTGGATTTTGAGTCTGGATAGGGAGCTATTTGCAAGTAAAGTTCTCAGATGTCTCTTTGCAATGAGAAAATTAAATATTTTCCTTTTGTTTCAGTACTTCATGATAATTTTGATTTCTGACTTGACTTTTACTTTGTAATTTCCAGTGGTGTTTTTTCTCCCATGTGTATGATGTATTATCTTTTCTTTACACCGTATCCTTTAACTTGCAGATCTCTACTTTGCATTATGTTTTTGTCACTCCTGACGTATTTCACTTTGCTGTAGGCTATGAGGTGGGACTAAAGTCTCTTGGAAAGACTTGCTGTACCATTTTCCACATGGGTATTTCTGTTCAAGTGATATTTAAATGTCTTCTCTAATTCCAGTTTCATAATCCTTTTTCTGAAGCAGAACCTTAAATGACATTTTAACGTAGCCCAAAAGTCTTGAGAACTGTCATTATCTTTGGAGGTCCTGAAAGAGAACACGTGCTTGGCAGCAGCAGCTGAAACTGCAGATCCCACAGCCTGGACACTGCCTGCCCTTGGGGCTCCTAGCAAAGCAGCTGCTGGCTTTGTCTTTGCAGCCTCAGGCTCCTGCTCGCTCCCAAAGGAGCAATTGCCAGGAGATGTGTGCGTGGCATTCACATCTTCTGAAAAATCCCTTCGCCCAGGATTTTTCTCCTGGGAAGCTGAGAAGCCTCCAAGAAAAAGGAAAACAATTCTTGTCTCATTTGCTTCTCCTGTGTTTAGCTTGTCTGGAATGTGTTTGGAGATTGTTTACCCACAGGTGATTGTTTCATTGGATTCTGCTGTGAGTTGTTTTCACTCTTTGGCCAATCGGGGCCAAGCTGTGTCGGGACTCTGGAAAGAGTCACAAGTTTTCATTATTATCTTTTTAGCATTGTGTAAGTATTCTTATTCTGTATTCTTTAGTATAGTATAGTATTCTTTGATATAATATAGTATTATAAAGTAATAAATGAGCCTTCTGAGAACATGGAGTCAGATTCATCATTCCTGCCTTCGTCGGGGCACCCTGCAAATCCAACACTGTGTGCAGAGCTGCCCAGGCTCCCTGAGCAGGCCTGGCAGCAGCTGCAGCACATGGGGTGGCAGCCCAGCCCTGCCAGGCTGGGAATGGCTTGGTGCTGGCACAGAGGGGAATGCTGTGGGCTGAAAGGCTCCCTGTTTGCCAGGGTGTTACAAAGGAAAAGGGAAAATCCTCCTGAACTCAGCCAAAGGGCCCTGCAGCCCACTGAGGTTGGTGCTGAACACCTCCAGCACCAATCTGATGCTCAGGAGCTGAGTCATGGAATCACAGAATCCCAGAGTGGTTTGGGTTGGAAGGGACCTAAAAGCCCATCCAGTCCCACCCCAGCCATGGGCAGGGACACCTTCCACTGTCCCAGGTTGCTCCAAGTCCCATCCAGCCTGGCCTTGGACACTGCCAGGGATCCAGGGGCAGCCACAGCTGCTCTGGGCACCCTGTGCCAGGGCCTGCCCACCCTCACAGGGAAATTTTTCCTCCCAACTGCCCATGTATACCTGGATGAAGACATTCCCCACCTGTCTCTCATAAATGTGTATTTCCTCATCACTTTTAATATTCTCTGATTCTTTGGTGTCAGATTTGTGATCTTTACTAATTCAATTACAGTAATGTACTAATACAAGTGATTTTTTATTGCAGGTCATTATTACAAATATAAACAAGGTTAGATAGGCTGGGGATGAGTGAGTGAAACATTTTGTGTCTTTAAATAATGAAATTTTAAGTGCAAAACACGAGTTTTGAGGAGATGACCCACTCTTTTTCCCATGTCTTTTGCCTCAAATAAAGAACTTTGTTCCATGGCTGCAATGACCCATTTGAAAAACTGTTGTTACATGACAACAATAATTACAATTTTAACTCTCTATTACAGATTCTTCACATAATATTGTTGCAATAATGTACTTAATAACTGTCCCAATATAATTCAAAGCTGAGATGTTTTCTCGAAGTACAGACAGCTGAATAGCACATTTAATTCCATTTGTAAAACCTCTGATCAGCAATTAATGATGGTGTGTTTGGAAAGAATATGCTTAATCATGCTCTTTAAATTTGAATTTTCAGTTTGCAAATCAAGAAGACTACAGACATTCACTAATGACAAT
This sequence comes from Agelaius phoeniceus, assembly GCF_051311805.1. Classification (NCBI taxonomy): domain Eukaryota; kingdom Metazoa; phylum Chordata; class Aves; order Passeriformes; family Icteridae; genus Agelaius; species Agelaius phoeniceus. The sequence continues at coordinate 12,543,147 of NC_135272.1, read as the reverse complement.
TACAGCCTAAAAGGCAGGTTTTGCATCACAAAAAAATTAGCCTAAAGAATGGAAAATAGTATAAAAAGGATCATAAAAGAAAGCTGAAAAACACAACAACCTTTCTTCTTGACTTTTTGGGGAAATATAAATAATTCTAGATATCACTTCTATAGGGGTTTAATTATTACTGACAGACACCAGCAAATCAGGGTTGATTTTGAAATGTGTTAACTGAAAATCCAAGAGGGCATCAGGAAATAAGTGAAGGAAAGACCCAAATCAGTAAATTTCTCTGACAATTGAAATATCCCTGTGGTGGTGTTGTTCATAAATCTGTACTTTAAAAAGAAATTATTTTTCAGAATGCTAATCATTCCATAACAGTCCCAGTTTTAGTTGTTCTTGGATCAACTGGGATCTTAAAACCAGATAAAACCAGACAAAACCAAAACAATAGTTATTTCCTTTTATAGTTCCTTTGCTTGTGGTATATATAATAATAATAATAATGCTGCTTCTCTCAGCACTCATCTCCTCAAAACTTGTGTTTTGACACCTAAAATTTCATTATTTGAAGACATAAAGTGTTTCAGTCACTCATCCCCAGGCTATCTAACCTCGTTCATATTTCTGATAATGACTTGCAATAAAAAATCACTTGTATTAGTAAATTACTGTTATTGAATTAGTAAAGATCACAACCCTGACACCGAGGAAAAAAAACTCCAGAGATGAGCTGTTGGAATACAATTTCATAAGTGGCTGCAACTTTCCTGTAGTTCCAATTTAAACTGGGAAATTATAAGAGGAAAGAATGGTGAATATTCCAGTTTAGAAGAATTGGTTTAGATGGGCAACTGGGAGGAAATAATTCTCTGTGAGGTCCCTTCCTACTCAAACCACTCTGGGATTCTGTAGTTGCCTGATGGCACAAGAAAAAGAAAAAAAGAAAAAAAGGAAGGAGGGAGGGAAGGAAGGAAGGAAGGAAGGAAGGAAGGAAGGAAGGAAGGAAGGAAGGAAGGAAGGAAGGAAAAGAAAAAGAAAGAAAGAAAGAAAAAAAGGAAGAAAGAAAGAAAGAAAGAAAGAAAGAAAGAAAGAAAGAAAGAAAGAAAGAAAGAAAGAAAGAAAGAAAGAAAGAAAGAAAGAAAGAAAGAAAGAAAGAAAGAAAGAAAGAAAGAAAGAAAGAAAGAAAGAAAGAAAGAAAGAAAGAAAGAAAGAAAGAAAGAAAGAAAGAAAGAAAGAAAGAAAGAAAGAAAGAAAGAAAGAAAGAAAGAAAGAAAGAAAGAAAGAAAGAAAGAAAGAAAGAAAGAAAGAAAGAAAGAAAGAAAGAAAGAAAGAAAGAAAGAGAGAGAGAAAGAAAGAAAGAAAGAAAGAAAGAAAGAAAGAAAGAAAGAAAGAAAGAAAGAAAGAAAGAAAGAAAGAAAGAAAGAAAGAAAGAAAGAAAGAAAGAAAGAAAGAAAGAAAGAAAGAAAGAAAGAAAGAAAGAAAGAAAGAAAGAAAAGAAAGAAAGAAAGAATGAATTTAGGATTCTTGGGGACATTAATGCTATTTTTATCCTGTGCTATAGACCCTAAGATCTTCACTGTTCAGAAAATCTTTACAGAATTTGTTATGCACATCTATTGTCAGCAGATGAATTTTTGTGTTTGTAATCCCATCTGTTACTCGCTTCCCTTGCTGCTAGGATTATTTCCCAGGAATAAGGAGTCTTAGAGTAAATATCTGTCTTCAGAGTTTCAATATCTGCTGGCTTTAGACAGCATTTTTTATCTCTGTCACTTTTGCTTTACAGAGACTAAAGAAATTGGCATTTGCAGAGGTTAAAAGAGGTCCAAGCACAGAAATACAGTTCAGGCATCACGCAGAAGGCAGACACAGGTCAGGCTGTCCTGCCAAGAAAGGAGTTCAGTACCAGAGCCTTCAGCAGAACAGCTCTTGGGCAGTAAATTCATGTGCTTTTTTACATTCCTTTAACATTCTATTGGATTGAAAAGACAGGTGGCTGCTAAGGAAGGCAGGAGCCTTCCCTGAAATGAAAAATGTAAACCCCCTCCCTCCAAATTATTATAATTTTGAAATTAAGGGGATCTCAGGCAAAAATATGGGAATAGGAATTACAGTTCTTTATTAGGGAAAAAAAAAATAAAAAATGCAGTAGTACAAACCAACCCTGCCAGAGTGAGAGCAGGCCCTGTCCCCTGTGTGTCAGGGGGGTGGCACAGCCCCATCCCATGGGGGCTCAGCCCTCCTGCAGTGCCAGCTGTGGCTCTGCTGGAGCAGGGATCCTGCACAAGGGGGGAGTTTTCCTCTGCAGCTCCAGGGCTGCTGCAGATGGGCCTGGGCTCCCTCTGGCAATGCAGGGCAGCAGAAGCTGCTCCTCTGGGAATGCACTGGGCAGAGGCTGCTGGGCTGTCCCAAAGCTCAGATTGGATCCAGGTAGGAATGCTTGGCTCCTCCCCTGGGCGGAGCATCTCCCCATGGGATGATGGAATTGGATCAGCCATGCAGGGACACTCAGTGGCCATGGACAGAAGATAATTAATAATTAATGGCCCATGGACAGAAGAGATCTCCTGGAGGGAGGATTGGCTGTGGTAGAGATAAAGAAAACTGCCCAATGAACAGAGGAGAGCTGCCCCACCTCTGACAGATGGAAATTGAACACACACCCTCAGCTAACCTAAGACAAAGATTTAGGGTATTTTTTATACTGAGGAATCTCCAAAGGAGATTTTCTCCAGCTCTGGGTTAGTTTGCAGTCGATGTTGACAAGATATGAAATCAGACGTTAATGTACAGGTAATGAGTGAGAAATTGCATGTTTGCACTAGTGGATTGCTGTTCATTAGCACACTCCAAGCACAAATCCTCATCAATCACTGCATATTCAGCATGGCTGCTCTGCTGATTCCCAAATGGATTGCTATACCAGAGGAAAACCTCATCCTTTATGCCATGGTCATGTTTCTGTGCTTAAAGGCTGATCAGGTTTCCTGTCAGACCAGGGCCTTAGAGCGGGAGGGTTTTGTTTGTTTTACTTGTGTGTCTGGCAAATTGCCTGCAGGTTTGAAACTGATATCAAGTTTTGTCTTCATCTTGATAAAGTCTTCCCATTTGAACATTAAGACAAGTTGCAGTTTGTTTACAACTGTTTATTCTAAAACCAAGCATTCTGATTCACCATTTTAAGAAAGAAATTTAAACAAAAAAAAAAAAAAGTCTATTTTAAAATATTTATTTGTATTTTTTCTTGATTTATCTCTGCACTGCGAACATCTTCCTTTTCCAAGGACCAGATGGCTGCTGAATTCCACCTCAACATGGATGCAACTGTGTTTAAAATACCAAGATCATTGCTGACTCACTGTGGACAGATGAAATAACCAAAACCTGGATGTGGCAACAGTGGGATAGCTGAGGAGGGGAAAAGAATCTTTTTATGCTTTAGGCAGATGAATCAGGAAGGCTGAATTCCTGTTTGAACAGGATTCTATGGCTTTCAGTTTTAGCAAGATACCAAACAGGCAATTAAAGACATTTGTGAATATTCTAGTTAATGAATATATATGCCAAAAGTAATCTGTTACATTGTGAAAAATGACCCTATTTCCTGCCAATTTACCATTCCTGTGCATGTCTCTCTGCGTGTTACACATGCACACATCTTTCATTTTCAGTATTGTAACTTCCATAATGGGTCTTTTTCACCCATTGCCATTGAAGAAGCCAAATAAAGAGTATTTATTAAACTCACAGAGTTCTTGTCGCTGTGCATGCCTGAGTTTATAGACTCTGATGAAGCCAAAACTTGCAACCAATTCTGACATTCACATTAGGCAAGATACCTTGCTAACGATGGAATGTTTCTTTTTGGTTTGAACCCACAAATCCATACATTTCTGTTTTGATTCACTTAATTTCTGAAGCTGCTTATGCCATCATGACATATCTTCTATTTAATTATACTGCTTCTTGCTTAGGCAGTAGTAAATTCGGATTGTTAGTATGTGTTTGCAACATGTTTTTTACTCTGCAGCAGTTTTTATGTGGGTGTTATTAAAGGACCTGCTCAGAGAAAGATGCCCTAGGGAGTTCTGAAGAAATGTGTCCATGAGAGTAGGACAAACAAAGAAATGGAAAAAGCATAAAAACCATCAGTGATTTTTTTCTTGCTGATTTTTGGTTTTTATTTCTTAGGATTTATTTTGGGGGTTTTGCCTGGCTTTTTCTTCTTTTTTTTTTTTTTTTCCTTTTAATATTAAGCTGGAATTGGGCAAAATGAAAATGAAGAGTTCTCACTTATGAGTTATTGAACTGTTTGACAGGCGATGCAATCTGGTGTTTGAGTTATATTTAGCCTGTGTCAGGACTGATGGTCTGCATCATCAGAATATGTGATCCCATGCACAAGCAGCTCACTCAGGGCACAGGAGGCAGAAGGTGGAGAGTGCTTGCAGAACCAGGATCTCTGCATTCCTTACGCCAACTTTGCTCTTTCTTCAAAAAGAAAATAACGTGACTGCAGGCAGCAAAATAAATGAGTGAAGAGAGAAGGAGACAGATGGTAAAGCATTTTTAGTACTAATAATGGGAGCTTCTAGAAATGCCACTTGGCAGCGTGAATCACCACCTTCTTACATATATTTGCTTTATTTTAGGGGAAAATAAAGAAACCCTCTGTTTCATCCAGTTTAAATCTAAATGATTGTTTTGTGGAGATTAATTCATGAGTGCAATAGACTCTTTCATACGCTCCCATACATTTGAAATATCTACTGTGAGAGACCATGACTGATTTCACTGGAATTTTTGTGGACATTAGGTACATAATCACCTCTGAAGGTGTGGATTTCAGGACCCCACACTGTACAAACACAGTTACCAATGGAAATATTCTTCATGAAAGTATTGCATAGATTTTCTCAGATGTGTGATATGCAGGAATGAAGAAAACACTACTTAGGCAGTCTGAGAAAGGCTTACATCTCATGAATTAATAACCTAGTGAGAAAAAAGACATTTTAAAACCGCTTTCAACCTAAGGAACATTAGAAATGTTGGTAATGTTTTTAAGAGGAGAGACAGGTGTTTATTTCCTACATTTTCGCTGCATGCCTTTTAAAACTTCATATTTTACTTAACACATTTTCTCCCAGACAAGAGCACAGAAGGTTTTCCTTAACTGCCAAAATCACAAAGAAAACATGTTTTGTCTATTTTTATTACATATAAAATACATAGATATTTATATAGACCACAATTCTTTCTCTGGCATCCATTTGTTTCCATGTAAATTTATATATTCTGCATATCCATATCCACCTCTGGGCCTGTAGTGCCAAGACTGGGGCAACTCTTTTGACCAAAAGAATGTAAATTTGGATTTGTGTAGAGACCACATTTTTTATGATGACAATGGTGAGGCCCTGGCACAGGGTGCCCAGAGAAGCTGTGGCTGCCCCTGGATCCCTGGAAGAGTCCAAGGCCAGGCTGGATGGAGCTTGGAGCAACCTGGGACAGTGGAAGGTGTCCCTGCCCATGGGCAGCTCCTGGTTTTGGAATGAGATTATCATGAAAGTTCCTTTCCAACCCAAACCACTCTTAGGTGCTATGATTCCTACGTACATTTTGTGGATGTATGTACTTATATAAATTCATCTAGTGAATATGTCACCAAATATTTGCAATAATTAAAAAAAAAAAAAACTAAATCTAGGTTTCATTAGGTATTATGTTGCTCCTTAGGACAGGATCATGTTGTTACTGTCTGCTCAGAATAGGTGGGGAATCTGATTTTAGTAAATTGAATGTGGGCATGCTTTCAAGTAATATAGTTATTAAAATCAATATTTCTTTTCCCCATACATTCAGATAGGCAAAAAACTCTCTGAATTCTTAAGGACAACACAAAGTATAGGAAATACAGAGGAAAAAAAAATCTGGAAACTTTCTGATAGAATGTCTCCAACTCATTTTCATAAAAAAGATTTGTTAAGTCTAATTTATTAAACTGTCTGCTTAGATATTCTCAGAGCACCTGAAAAGCTGGGGCTGTTTTGTGAAGATTAAAAGACTCCATTTAATTCTAAAACATTTTTTTCCTCTACTGCGATGCAATCCTTTGAGGAGTGTGGTATTTCCATTTGATGGCTGCATCAACTCCAGCATCCCAATTACATAATTGATTGATTTTTACCTGGTTTTGCTCAAGGAGAATCAACTTCTGAACTAATCACTATGAGCTTGCTAAATTGGCAGATGGAATTTGCAGTGCATAATGTGTAAGACAGACACTGACATGTTTCTCATAGCTCTGAAAGAGAAAACAGGGATTTGTTTGGTTCTCTGCACCTCCTGAACACCAAGTTTCACCTGAAGATAGAGGGAATATCCAGCACCAAGTTACTTGGTATTAAAGGCAGTCAAGATTTTTGACATTGACACTGGCACATGGAGATCCTGGAATCAGCTTTGTTATGGGCAGTAAGTTGATGGGAGCAGTTTGATGGAAGTTAGTTCACTGTTGATTCCTGGATTTTGGGTAATTTTAGTGGTTCTGAGTAATGGCCTTTTATTGCTATTTTATTTTCTCTGAGAGTTTCGATCATTGCTAAGCCTGGACTGGAAGAGGAGCTTAGCTCCACACACAATAAACAAAACTCTTGTCATTCAGCAATGAAAAAATGCAGGTTTTCTTCCTGTGAAAAAAATATGAGGATAAGATTGGAGCCTGTTGAACACAGAAACCAAACTCTTCTTGTAGCAGTGAGGGCAAGATTTTATCCACTGTCTTGATTCTTCTCTATAATGGGCCAGCTCATTCTTAGACCTGTTACCACCCTCACAGAAGATGTCTGGGGGCCTGACAGTATTTGGAGTCATACAAATTCCTGTTCTTTTTCAAATCCATAACTAAAAGCATGTTCTACTAAATCTCAGTAACATGGTAATAATAGGAAGTGATACTCTACAGAGACAGAACCCTCTGAGGAGCTTTTAGAAAGTTAAGGAGACCCACTTTGTAAGTAGTCCTGCCTCTTCTGGAGAAATATTGGAAAGGGAAAAATTTTCCAGGAGGGCAAAAAAGATGCAATGACCCAACTTCTCAGAAATTCCCCACATAAATCCTTCCTTAATAAGTTCAAAAGCAGCATTCCTCCCTTTGGTGAAGCTTTAAAATATCCCCAGACTTGTTCCCATATTCCCTGCATAATCAATGCTCCAATGTTCAGAGCTGTGGCAAACAAAATGACATCAAAAAAGCAGCAGCAAACCTTTATAGATGGTTTTTTGACATGAAGCAAATGCAATTCAATGCTGACAAATGCATGGTGTAGGAGCTTGGTTGCCAATAGAATAACAAATAGAAAAAGAATTAAGTGTACTAGCCTGAGAGGGCTGAAAATCATCTTAGCATGTACAGACACGCAAAGGCTTCACAACCCTTTTGCCCTCTTCCTGCAGTGTCTAGTGTCAATCTTTTTTATTATTATTTTGCTTTGTCCTCTTAAAAAGCCTTTGACTTTGTTTGTTTGTTTGTTTGTTTCTGTGTTCCCTGTGCCCTTTCCCTTTCAGGAGTGGGTGAGCACAGGTTACAAAATGCACAGTCTGGCTCAGCTGTGACTGCCCTGGGATGTTTGATACCCCACACACCAACAACTGAGTATGGCTTTAATGCAGTCTCACTCCAAAAGCTGGGGTAGACATGGCCTCCTCTTATTTACAGTGGTCATTCACAAATACCAAGATATTTGCATTTATTTCAAATCCATCCTGCATTCTCAAAGCCAAGCTGGATTTGTGCTCACGTGTTAATCACAAGAATTGCATTTCCTTAACCACCGTGAGGCACTTCTGCTTTGCAATCTTATCATACATCAGTCAACATAAAACTATCAAATAATCAGGTCTATAAAATGCTTTAAACATAATTCTTGTAATAAATAATTTTTGATACTGTAAGAGGATGAATCACTGCAAAAAGGAACTAAAAAAAAAAGAAGCACACCTGTCTAGACTACAGCCTAGTGAACTCTGAGATGCGTAAAACTGTTTGTCAACTAATAATATCCTGACAGGAAATACTGGCTTTATTAAAGATAAGCTAACCAAATATATTCTGCTGTCAGGATATCCAGGCCCCTGCCACCACGGCCTCAGCCACGGCAGCAGCAGCTCCGGCAGCAGCAGAGAGCCGGGCAGCGGCCCCGCACAGCCCCAGGGCCCGCGGCCGGGCTCTGCTGCGCTCGCTGCGCCGCGGCTGCCGGGCCATCCTCAGCAGGGTGGCGGCTGCCATCCGGCAGCCGGGGACACAGCGGCCCCTGCACCGGGCCACGGGCTCAGCCACGGCAGCAGCAGCTCCAGCAGCGGGGGCACAGAGCCCGGCAGCTGCCCCGCACTGCCCCTGCTGCGCCCCCGGCCCCTCGCCCGGCCAGCTGGAAGCTGTCGGTGCCCAGGGGGCAGGGGCAGAGCTGGGGGCTCTCCTGCCAGCAGCACACAGTGCGGAGCAGCCCTTCCCCAAGCTGGACAGGCACTGCCTTCTCCAGACACTGCCAAAGGAAAGCAGCAGCCAGCAAAGTCAGAGCAGTGAGGGAGAGAGGCCCCCCGGGCCCCTCACACACGGAGCATGGGAAGAGCCCTGGGAGCTTCACCCGTGCCCAGAGCAGGGCCCGGATGAACCCCCCAGATCCCAGTCCGAGCGGACAACGCCCGCAGGCCCGTACCCCTTAGAGCGCTGCCGCACTCCCAGGCCCTCGCTCGACCAGCTGCAAGAGCTGGAGCTGTGTGGAGCAAGGTCAGGACTGATGGCACTCCTTGAAGAGCTGGGCAACCAGAGGCAGGACTGGTCCATGCTTTGCCAGGCCAGCATTAGTGGGGAAGACAAACCAGAGTCTGACAGCGGCCCAGGACAACTCCAAAAGCTCTTCCTCCCAGACACAGATCCATCAGTGTCCCATGGGGAGGACAGCAAGGCCCAAGACTTCTGGCAGAGGAAGAACAAGGACGTCACCGTCCACACCATCTGGGTCAACCCCCTCTACCCGGCCCTCATGCAGGAGTCCAGCTCGCTGGAGGCAGAGGAGGCAGACTCTGACCTGCCCAGCACATCTCCTGACCCAGCAGCTTCCACGGGCACCCAGACAGGAAAACTCCAAAAGCTGTTTCACCAAGACACAGATCCATCAGTGTCCCATGGGGAAGACAGCAAGGCCCAAGAGCTGTGGCAGAAGAAGAACAAGGACGTCACCATCCACACCATCTGGGTCAGCCCTCTCTGCCCAGCCCTCATGGTGGAGCCCGGCTCACTGGAGGAGGAGGAGGCAGACTCTGACCTGCCCAGCACATCTCCTGCCCCACTTATTTACAGTGACTCTACATTTAATTTCTACAAACATGCTTCCATTTCTCTGAAAATTATGGAAAATTTGAATTCTATATAACGAAAATTTCCACCCAAAATTCCTATACTCTGAATACTTAATATATTGCCATAACTTAATTTATTAATAATTAAATAATATTTAAGCACATAGTCAAGCCTAAAGCATAAATGTTATTACTGGTATTCTGGAAAAGGCTAAAAAACAGCTGAAAATCCACATTGTAAAAGCATCACATTTATCTGGGAAAAAAATAGCTATTTTGACAGTTTGGTTTTATAAAAGAGAAAAAAACCTCAACCATTTCATTAATTAAAAAAAAAAAAGTTTATTCTTTAAATTTATAGACCTGTTTTAATTGTTGTGGGGTTTTCACCTATGTGTAAAAATATCATTTTGATTGCTCAATAAAGTAAGAGCCTCAAAGCTCTCATATCGAAGGGTTTTTTCTGGTGTGGATCAGGATCACATCTGTACCTGACATTTCCCATAGAAATGATATTTCACATTTTGTTGAGCTTTTAACATTATAGTCATCAGATTTAATGTCATTTGTGACATTCAGTCAAGAGTGAGACTAAGAAAAGCCTGCAGAAAATACACTTGATTAAGGAAAGTGGTTTGTTAGCCTGGAGAGATAGAAAACTTTCACTTCCATGGATTGGTTCCTTATTACCTTCTTGTAGCAGGTAATCTTTGGCAGACACTTGACAGAGCTTGTTTCAATATTCCTCCAATGAATTTTTTTCTGTCATTTTCTGTCATTTTTCTGTCATTTTCTTCTTCATTTCAAATAATCTGAAGTTCAGAAATGGTTTGTGTACTCCGATTTTATGGTTCCTGTTTATAGAACATGAAGTAATCACTGTATGGTCACCTGTAAAGCAAATGACAAAGCTTTGGTTGCTGAACAATTATGGCCCAAATTTCAGGAATTCTGCACTGAGGGGCTGGGGGTGTCCAGGGAAAGGAATGGAGCTGGGGAAGGGTCTGGAGCACCAGGGGCAGCTGAGGGAGCTGGGAAAGGGGCTCAGCCTGGAGCAAAGGAGGCTCAGGGGGCCCTTGTGGCTCTGCACAGCTCCTGACAGGAGGGGACAGCTGGGGGGGTCGGGCTCTGCTCCCAGGAACAGGGACAGGAGGAGAGGGAACGGCCTCAGGCTGGGCCAGGGCAGGCTCAGGGTGGACACCAGGAGGAATTTCTGCATGGAAAGGGTGGCCAGGCCTTGGCAGGGGCTGCCCAGGGAGGTGTTGGAGTCCCCATCCCTGCAGGTGTCCAAAAAACACGTAGACATGGCACTTTGTGTTAAGGCATGGGTGTATGTGGTCAAAGGTTGCACCTGATGATCTGGAAGGCTTTTTTCAACATTAATGATTCCATGATTCTGGAATATGTGATCCCACAGCTCAGAGCTCTGGGTTTTTTCCCCTCATGTGGCAATTTCTACAAAGTCACTTTATGGCTTTGAGCTCAGCACTGGCACTTCCAAACAGCTTCCTGATGAGTTGTGTGTCCATCCACTCCCTGCAGCTTCTGCTCAGCACTGATCCAGGTGACCTTTGATGAAGTGACAGCAAGAAAGGATCCCATCCTCTCCACTGAAACCCCAGCAACATCTTCAACAGGTTTTGAAGCTGTGCCTCCTAACTTTACACATTCCTGTGGGTAGCAGGACAATTCTGCCATTTAAGCAAATTAAACAAACCAATTTACAATCTGAAGCATAAAGCTGAGGTGTACTCACACTAACACACCTCAAGTATGATTATGTGTTACTCTGGGTGAGAGCTGTGTCACACAAAACCACAAGATTGACATTCATGAAGAAACTACTAATTAATTTTTTTTTTAATACAATGCATTCCATTATTTCATTCCTTTTTCCTGTGATCAGCATTGAAGTCACTGATGTAAGACAGACAGAAAAATTGTTTCTTTCCCTTTTCTTTCACTTTTGCAAAAGTGTGACATTTGCTTCCTATCCCTCCAGATTCCTCTAAGGCATCATAGTAATATACATGACTGATAGAAATTTCCCCTTGGTCGAGCTTTTAATAAAAGTGGGATCTTGACACATTGACAATATTAAGGACCAGCATTCACTTTTCTTTTTCTTTTTCTTTTTCTTTTTCTTTTTCTTTTTCTTTTTCTTTTTCTTTTTCTTTTTCTTTTTCTTTTTCTTTCTTTTTCCATAAGATAGTAAAATTCTATTTTATCTCCAGCTTTCTTATTATATATATATATATATATATATATATATATATATATACAAATAACATTGCATCAGATCTTTAGAGCCAAAGAGCTTTCAGCTTTCTGCAAGTTAATCAATAACTATGCCACAGAGAAATCTTAGAAATCTGGACTACTTCTACTATTATATCAACAAGCATATGCTGTTTACTAAGTCTAACTGCAAGCTGATTTTAAAAGACAGGGTAAAAGCCACCCAACACAGCATCTGTTTATCAGTAGATATATCATTTTCCCATTTTGTTTCCTATGTCTTTTCCACCTAATTAGTATATTTCTGTATCCAGAAAGGCAAATCTGCAGATTCTGTTGCAAGCAAATTACAGAGCAATATATAGCAAGATAAGTCGTTCTCCTTAGGACATGTCACAAAAACCACTCATCATTCCCCTGGTTCTAACACAAACAAAGTCCAGATCTCCATTCCAAATCCATGTTCACTTTTCCTTATCCCCTATTTCCCTAGAACTGAACAGATGCATTAAGTGCACTGATAAAGTCTGGTCTAAAAATTAAGATTAAAGAAAATACAGAGAAAATTCATTTCCGTGTATTTCTGAGATTGAATATTCCTAGGTTATCTACCTTGTGAACCAAAAAGATAAACAGAAACCAGGTGGAAAGAGGAAAAATCACTAATCCAAGGAAAATGGGGAAAAAATATTGCTCAAATAATGGAAGCTTGGAGCTCAACCAGATGAGTATCTGGCATTTCCTGTTCTATTGCACTGGTCTAAAGGGAACCAATCTGTGTGGTTTTATCATTTTGAAGATGATCTGAAATCACAGTTGTCATCATCATCATCATCATCATCATCATCATCGTCATCGTCATCGTCGTCGTTGTTTCCCAGATGTGTTGGAACCAATTCCAGCTTACACACCAGATTTGAGGAAGAGAACTTGTAGTGCCAGTTCAAGCTCTGAATCAATTCTTACATTGCCTACCTGTGAACTTGAGGAAAATGTGTTCAGTATCTTCTGTTTTCTACCAAACTCTTGCATTCTGGAAGACATAAAAAGAAAACAAAAAAAATAATACTGTTAAATGCTATTAAAGGACTCAGGATTATGGATTATTGGGCTGTTTGGGATGAATCTTTGAATCTTTTGCATTTTCAATGATTATCTATCATAGTCAATGTAAGTTTGCTGTTGAATTCAAATAACTCTGGTATCCTGCCAAAATCTATGTGGAATTGAAATTAAAGGCTTGAGCTAAGAGTGTATCTATCATGAATAAATAATGTTAACATATATATATTAATAAAAGAATAGCATATAAATGTATATCTCATCTGCCACTGAACAACACAATTTTAGTCACTCTTGACGTAATAAGAACTTGAAGGGCTGTCATAGCTCTTGTAGACATTTCCTGATGCAAATCAATGTGACACAGCAATCCATGACAATAAAGTGCTTTGAACTTCAGCAAGGATGAGTTCAGTCAGAGACCTCTGAAAGGTTGGGTTATATTAGGAGATGGAAGTTGAATGACAATGCAGCAGGAAGTGAAACACTGCTTCTGAAAAAGAATAAGCAATGGGTTCCCTGAAAACACAGATTAGCCTTAACTTTGTAAGAATCAGAGAATCACAGAGTGGTTTGGGTTGAAAGAGACCTCAATTTTCAGCTTTTTTCACCCCCAGCCATGGGCAAGGAATTTTCCATGAAGACATATAACTGTGGAAAACTACACTCACCTACAGCTTGGTGCAACAGTCTTTATGATTCCTTATATTGAAATTAAAACCCCATGACATTTGGTAGATGCCAAATTGAAATACTAGCTCCAAAAGTACTTTTTAAGGGTGCAAGTTGTGGTGGGGAGTTGCAATAATTGGATTGGCTTTATATCAGAAGGGAACAGCATAAAAGACTTCCTAGCAAAGTGCAAGCTATAAGAATTTCAGAACCTTTGGTTTGCTTGTTTGGGGTTTATTTTAATATCTTAGCATACTTTCATACATTTCATACACTGTTTTGTAGACATTTTGAAGTCTTTTAAACTGTGAGTTTACTTAATGCTGAGAAACATCATCTGTGTTCCAGAACCTTAGAAGATCTGAGTTTGAAAGAACCTCTGGACACCATCTGGACCAACCCTGCCGCTGATTCCACAACCTTTCTGGATAACCTGTTTCCATATCCAAACACTCACACAAAGTAAAAGAAAGAAACCAACCCAACCTGAAATTTTCCTTATTTGTAAATGGAATTTTCTGTGTTTCGGCTTGTGCTGATTTGCCTCTTCTCATGACTCTTGGAACCACCTAGAAGAAAGAGTTTGGCTACTGCCCTCCCTCCTTGAAAACGACACAAGTGTTTTCTAGTAAAAAACAATAATGAGAACAAATGCAAGGAAACAGTGTGTGAAATTGCTTCTGCTATTTCATCATTCAAATGTATAAACTGAAATGATGAGGCTCCAAGCAAGAGGGAGAGTTGAATGCTAAGGGAGGAGAGAAGAGTTGTGGGAATGAGCAACAGCTGTAGTTGTAGTTATTTTGTTTTTATTTTTCAGTATTGAAGCTGCATTGTTGTATTATTGCCCTGCTTGAGGAGACCATGTATTACAGAACCATGACAGACATTAATCTGAATTTGGGAATAGGTGGCAGCTGTGGACACAGACAACTGCCTTAAGTGTATGAAGAAAACAACTGAGTTTGAATAAAATGTGACCCTAGAGCTTGAAAACAGAGCAAAGCTTTATTTATTAATTGCTATATAGTCTTGGGTTATTATTTGCTATATAGACAAATTCAGTGAGGTTATGACCTTTCCTACAGAGGTCCTGACAATGAGCCCCTCCCACTGAGGGAAATGAGAAAGCAAAGTTGTTTTCTCTCCCTACAATCAAAAGAATTATTCACATATTAGTTCCCATATACTGATTTTTGCTAGAAGATAATAAAATATAGACCATTCTCCCTTTAATTATTTTACCTATAACATTTCATGGACAAAAGTACCTTCTAGAAACAGTTGGTACCTTGAGCAGATTTTTCTTTTTGTTTTAAATTGTGAGACTATTTTCTCACCTAGATCTTCTCTGACACATGATTTTATTTGTACTTCTGACTAAGCAAGGTGCTCAGAATAGGCAGAAAAAGAAGGGGAAAAGTATCTTTCTATGTAGTAGTAAAGAAAAAACTGCATAGAGTTTGTACTCAGTCATCAAAGGGGGAAGTTGTCAAATCCTTCAGAATTAAAGTGAAAGGAAACAAAAAAAAGCAGTGGAAAGTCATTGAGTCAAAAGGAAAAATTGATAACAAAATCCTAGAGGTGATCTGTGATCAACTCCTTCTTTTAATGCTTTATTCAGTCTAGACATGTGCCAAAAGCTTCAGTTAAAAAATATTAGAGCAATTCTAAATGTATTCTGGAGGATAGAAAATAAACTCATCATTTTTATGCTGGAAAATGACCAAATCTTATTTTTTTCCTGTTTCCTTTCTTAAATATATTGCCAAAAAAGACAATACAAATTACTTGTCATTATCATACAATATCTTACTTATCATACAATATCATGCAGTTTATTTTTTAAACATAAAGGTTATATCATTAATAACCCTGCAGTTAATTAGGAAACACTGAGAAAAGCATTTTCTCAAATGTATGCATTTTTCCTGTTTCCACTGTGTGTATTATTTTGGTTCTTGGCACTTAGATCCCTGTCCTAAAAGCTAAAAACAAACAAGCTGGCATCCACATTGTGTTACAAAATGGAATTATTCAGATAATCAGATAAAACCCACAGAAAGTTCTTTTCTAATGTTGCACTTTGTTTAAATGAGTAAAATCAGAAAGAGAAAAAATAAATAAATAAGTTACTTTAAAATTGTTTAATCATATAAATGCTATGTAGTCAGTACTGATGGATATTGTGTAAATAATTTATCTTTCAATAATCACAGCAATTGTTTCCTAAAATGTCCGGTGATGGAATTATCATTTTACTTGACAAATATACATAGGTAGAAGGCAAGTTTATCAAGCCATAATGTGAACTCACAGAACACAAAATTCATCACTTTAGTCCCATGATTGTCTGAAAAAAATTGTATCATGCATAGTTATAAATATCCATAATTGCATTCTCATTTCCATTTAGGCAAATGAAAGACTTTTACCATCAAGGAAAGGTATTGTGAACTGATAATGGAAACAATCTGATGTTTGTTGAGAGATGGCAATCAGGAGGTGTGCAAAAACAAACCCCTTTTGAATATGCATGAACGTGGCTCGAGTATCAGAAATTATCACTTCCACTGTAAAAGTTTAATTACCAGAACAGTCATTCTGTCAACCACAGACATGATGGGATGGTAAAACATTCTATGAGAGCTGATTTTTTAGTGAGACAATTTGTTTTTCTTTGTCCATGTTCACAAAGAAATGTGGAAGTGCAAGACATCCCCAAAGCCCCTCTGTCTCCATAAAATCCTGGTGGGAACGTGTGGATTTGGAAAGAGCTTTACCCACCTGCTGTAAGAGCAGTTCTTCCAAAAGCCACTCAGTGAAAATTCCACTCACTAATCCAATGGCTTCAATCATTCCTGAGTGAAAAAACTTCAGAAAGACAACCTAATTAAGTTTAATTAAGGAAGAGGAAGCCTCGGGCTTATCTGGTTCTTGGTAAATGTTGTCTTGAGACCTGATGTGTCAATGGCACGCGTTGATCCTGGTTTCTGATAGGATTTTATTGTGTCTCCAACTGTTTTGAGATAACTCACTAACATCAAAGTCTCTTTTCCTTTGGGGGAAGCAATCTTTATAATTGGAAGCACTTCCAGAGCAATCATCCCAATACAACATCTCCAGAGTATCCAAAGGCTATGTTATTCCACTTGACTGCATGACCCACTTTGCAAACTCAGGAATCTCTTGGAGGCCTTTCCACACATGGCACCAACAATGTAACAGGAGACAAGTGTCCTTAAAGGGGTGAGAGCACATTAGGAGTCAGGGGTTGGGGCAATTTACCAGTCTGGAAATCATCCTAAACTGGAAATCATCCTAAACAGTAATAAAAGCTATAGATCAATAGGGCTCATTTTTAAAGCTGCTTTGGGTGGAGAAATTCAGACTAAAAAAATTTTTATACCTACATACATGTATTTATATATATTATATATTTATATAAAATTATATATATAAATATATATATATATACCCAGAATTTTAAGAAATAAAGAAAAAATAACTGTATGAAAATAACCATAAGTTCAATTTTTTTGTATCCTATAGAAATAAGTAATGTGGAACAAATTATTATTATTATTATTCAGTCTTACCCTGGGTCTAAGAAAACCTGTGGTTTATGATGTTAGGTGTTCAATTTTTTTATATCTCTCTGTGTATATATATATATATATACACACACATATATATATACACATATATATATACATATATATACACATATAAATATACACATATATATATATACATATATATACACACATATATATATACATATATATATATATACAGACAAACCTATTTCTTCATATATCTATATTTATGTATAAACCAGTAACACTCATTTTGGGACCAAAATATCTACAATGTAGAAAGGACTGCCCTCAGGAAAGCTTTTTTTTTTCCTATGGAAAACTGAGTGAGGCAACCTGAGACACTCCAGAATGACAACTGGAAAGGAAAGAGCCAAGGAAGGCATTGATAATTCTCCACATGGAGCAAACACCAAGCCTGACAGACCTGAGCCTAAAAGGTTGTGCTTTGAGAGAAGCCCATGGCACTGAGAAAGGCAACAGAACACAGAGCACTGCTAAAACAGCATTAAACAAACTTGAAATAAAGGTTGTGTGTGGTTTTGGTCTTGTACTGAGCATCTATTTTTATTTCATTACACTGTTACTGAAGTAACACTGACTTCTTGCCTCCTAAAGTTTGCCTGTTGGTAACTTTAACACCATATAATTTGATCTCCACTGTCATTATGGGATCAATAAAGACACTTACTGCCACAGTCCAACTTCACCTCTCCCAAATTTCAAGGCCAAATATCAGCTGGTCCTTCTTCAAATGCATTGCTCTTTCCCTAAAATGATGGGGGCTCACAAAACTAAAGGAGGCTCAGGTCAAATACTGAGGTCAAATCAGATAAATAAATGCTTTTCCAGGTAGTAGTTCAAGTGGTTTAACAGTTCCTATCAGCACAAGTGAAAGATATTAGAAGGAATTAAATAAACTGCTATTAAGTGAGCAGCTCCTCAAACTAAGTAAAATGATATTCTAGAGATTTTTGGAGAATTCACAGGGAAAATGGGAAAATTATACAAATTTATTTCCCAGAAAAATTCTCCAAGGATCTAGATATTTAGATTAATTAGATATTTAGATGTCATCAGCTACCTCTGCTTTCTAAACCAGCTGATTTCTGAGTGGAAGAATTCCTAAACATGGACCAGCACTTCGGAATCCTTTTGACAGCCAGGCACATACTCCTCTGACATTCTCCTGTAGCTGATTTCTAGCAAGTGCTGGAGGTGTTGGACTCTGTACAGCTCAAGTGTGTACAACAAACAGCTCAGGGAAACCTGCAAACAATGAATTATGGCATTCCAACCTCGCTGTGGTGGGACATAAATCAAGAGCCGTGCATCCTGCTGAACCAGCAATGTCCTTAACCTTGCTAAATTCCTGATGTGTAAATATGAAGACTTAACAATGTGGCCTCAGAACAAATTTCAGGGTCAAACACCAAAATTATTCAGCAAGGAGGCAATTTTCTATTTCCAACCAGTGGTACCATAAATGAGGTGCTGCTACTTAGCAGGCAGTGGGCCAAATGAAATCAATTCTGGTTTAAGCACCAAATGTTAGCAGCCACTCCACACTTAATGTCTAGCAAGTATCTTTCCAGAGTGGAGACAGATTTATCTAAGTCATCAGGAGCTGTTTGATACACCTATTATATTTGGATGTCATCAGCATAAAGACAGTAATTAAGATTGTGCTTATAGAACCAACGACCCTGCCTGGAGCACACGCTGTGCATGTTAAACAGCACTGGACTGGCATTTCCAGCCTTTGTCACTACCCTGACAATTATAACCCAGAATTTTAAGAAATAAAGAAAAAATAACTGGATGAAATTAACCATAAATTCAATTTTTTTTTGTATCCTATAAAAATAAGTAATGTGGAACAGATGATTATTGTTCAATCTTACTATGGGTCTAAGAAAACCTGTGGTTTATGATGTTAGGTGTTCAATATTTTTTGGTGATGTTTTTTACATTTATTTTACTATCTGCCAAATGGTTAGATGCACAAGAAATACTGAAATCCTGCTCCCTATTCCTGTTGAATTAATCAAAACTACTAATAACTGCATGGAGTGAGGGAAAATTTAGAAAAGGAACACGCAGTATTAGGATTTATAAACTGCTTGTTTTGCAGCTCTACTTAATTATTACCATCTAATTAGTTATCCACTATATAAAAGGGGAGATTAAAGAGATATTTCTCCTCTCAGGAGTAAAAAAGTCTGTTTAGAACTTGGAATTTAACTTTCATTGTTGAAATTTGTTTCAGGCTTTCCTACAAATGGTTGCATTCTATGTCACAGGTATGAACTATTCAGCACTGGTCCACATGTCCCCAACCCTTAAAATGTGAAGAAAAAAGTTTAAAAGGAATTGAGAGGAATAGATTAATTTATTCTACCCCCTTTTTAGGTTACTGGTGAGTTTTTGGTTTGCTAGAATTTGCATTCTTTTAATTAATTGCACTGGGAGCTGGTGCAGAGGAGAGGGGATTTGGGGAAAAGCTCATAAACAAGCAAGTAAAGCAAAAGCCTCTGCTTGAAATACTGCATTAAACTTCTGAGTTCTGTTTCCTTTTCTGTGAGCAATATAATGTGTATTTAATGTATTCATCACTCACTTTAACCTTCATATATTCACATGAATAAAAATGTATTTAGTCTGACAGCTTTTTTAGTTTTATATAAATAAAGAAATGTATTTTTAAATTTTCTCTGCAGCTGAGCAGAAATGCTCTTCCTGAATACTCTATCCTTCTTAGTGGTGTCTAGATATGAATCTGATAAAAAAAAAAGGATAAAATAGGAGCTTGTTTTGCACAGAATACAAAATTCATCAGATTTTTCACAGGTTTTTTATTATTTTTCACTGCTGCTGTGCCTGTTTATTTGAGAAACCCGGCAGTTCTTTAAAATTGTGTTATATATACACGCAAAATAGCTCAGAAGGAAAGAAAAAACAAAAAAGAAGAAGAAAAACAAGAGAATGTAATGGTGCTGGGTCAAAATTTTTTAAAAAGTGAGATGGAAGCAGGATGGCACCTTCAACTATCCTAAAACTATGGGAATATCATTATTTAATACTTTGGAGCCTCTTCTTTTTTCTCAGATAATAGTAAGAAAAATCTTTTTTCTTTTTTCTTTTTCTCTTTCTCTTTCTCTTTCTCTTTCTCTTTCTCTTTCTCTTTCTCTTTCTCTTTCTCTTTCTCTTTCTCCTTTCCCTTGAGTTTCTTTGGATATTTTTCTCCCTTGAGCCTATTGCAATTGGAAACCCCACCAGAATCACTGCCTTGGAATATCTCAGGAGGAAAATTAAATCAATCCAAACCCTTTGATATTACACAGCAAAGGATCCAGTCCTTACTGTGGTTTTGTGGACTCACAGCACCCAAACAGAATTGCAAATAGATTTTGCAATTTTTTTTTCCCCTTAAAAATAATCTTTGTGAGAATCTAAGATTTTTTTCCAAGGAGAATTAATAACTAAGTTCATTAATCTTAGTCTATGGAAGTATTGTAATTCTCAACCTTTAAAAATCCAGGGTCAAGAGTGGAATTTCTGTCCCCTCTATACAGGGAAATAAAAGTAAAAATGAATATGTCAACAGTGCCCATAACTGCTGACAAAGTCCAGTTTGGGCAGCATTTTTTACACAAAATGACTTTACTAAATACTTCCTTCCGAAAAGAACACAAATCTCCATTTAGAGAATAAACATTTCCCTACATCCAATAAAATAAGCAGTTTGCTGTGAAAGTGTTACCACATTTCTAATAATTATGAAGTATTTTCATGTGAAGTTTGAGAAACAGCAACATAAACTTTCCATGCCTGGAATAAATTTAGTTAAATTCAATGTAATGTGAATATCAGAGAATTATTCATAACCCTTACAGAAAACTGTCTGAACGCTCTGAGGACAAAGTACATTTTCACTTCATCTTTATTCTCCTACAGTACACAAGGGCAAGTGAGGATTTATGAGAGAAATACATGAGGAAATAGCTTAAGTGAGCCTGACTCAACAAATATTTATATAAATACATACAAGGTTACTAACATTGGGCTTGATAGTGAAGATTAATTTCTAGAAAACAGCAAGAAATACGTTTTCTCAGGCTTCAACACTGACATGAGTTGCTGCATTTTTTAGATGAAATCCAACCCAGTACCTGGTTTTTAGAGAAAGGACTGTGAAGACCACAATCATGACTTTGTAATTCTGTGAAAAATCTGACAAATGTTGGGTGTAAACACCTGGATTATTCCCTCATTCTGATGCTGTTATGTTCCTGGATCTGGGAGGCCCAGAACCTGTTTATTTGTGTTACAGGGTAACTGGATGCAGTGTTAATAAGATTATTATTGTTGTTAAGTTCTGGAGGTTGAACAGCTTGCTGAACTAAAGTGTGAGGTCAGAATCCCTTCCTTTCAAGTGGGTTTAAAGTTAAATAAACACAACATGCATTTAGACTTAGCACACAAGTCTGGGAGCCTTCCAAAACGACCATGCAGAATATTGAATTTGTACACAAATTGTACATTTCTGTTGCTACACAATGTTAAAGATGTCGCTGTGGTGTTTGATAAAAGATGTAGGACACATTTTATGGTGCAAAATGAAAAGGATCCACCCCTGTTTATTTCATGAGTCTCTTTTCATAGAGTTTTTAAAGAACACCCCTTGTCTGTCCCCAATTGATCAGTAACAAGTTGTCACCCTGTATTGATCAGTCACTCCATCCCCCTGTGTGTAATGCACAGAGAGTTATTTGTGACATATTGTTTTCATCTCTTTATCTAGCAATGTAAAAACAGTTTATACAGGTGGCTGGTGTTTGTCACAGTCCTAGAGTTCTTTTTCAGGAAAAGCAGGTTGTTTTCCATAGTCCTAGAGCTTTTTCTCAGGGAAAGCAGCTTGTTTTCCATAGTCTTAGAGCTTTTTCTCAGGAAAAGCAGCTTGTTTTCCATAGTCTTAGAGCTTTTTCTCAGGGAAAACAAGTTGTTTTGCACTGCTGCAGACTCTCTTCTCACTAAGAGCTGTCAGTTTTCTCATGGCTGCTGTCGGCTCGGATCAGGATTCAGTTTGTAGGCCTTTGGCCTGCTGTTTCACCAACACAAAATATGTTAAGAAATGTTAAGAAATCCAAGTCTTTAGATGCCCTACCCTTTTTTTTTTCTCTCTCTGTCTCTGTCTCTCTTTTTCCCTCTCCGCTCTCTTTTCTATCCTCCTTAGGTAGGAACACTCACCCTTCTTGATCAATAAATGGTTCTCGGATCAGTATTTGCCATCTTCACACTTTATTTTCATCTGAAAAGTTATCAAAAATAATTCCCCCCAACTCCCCCTTTCACAGGGGGACAGGACAGTTGCTCTCAGTGTTCCACCTCCCATTTCACTGATGAATTCTCCATTCAGAACCAAAACTCCAGAGATATTCCAGACCTGGCCTGTACATGCTGCCAGGGTCATGCATGCCACATCTAAATCATGAGGTCAGGACATTTCCTGGTGCTCATCCCTCAAGGTTTCAATAAACACCCAGAAAGACTGTGCAGACATTGTTTGAGTTTTATGATTCTGGGTTTTTGTGAAAGTCAGGATGTTCATCTGGCATGAGAACAGAGCTCAGGCAAAGAATCAGAGACTGACAGGTGGAAAAGCCCCCCAAAGTCATCAAGTCCCTACATCAATCCAGTGCCACCAACACGTTCACAGCTAAACCAGTGCCACAGCCACACACTTTTTGAATATTTCCAAGGACAGACACTCTAGCACTGCCCTGGGCAGTATGTTCCAATTCCTGAACGTGCTTTCTGTGAAGAAATTGTCCCAATATCCACCCTGAGCCTGCCCTGGCCCAGCCTGAGGCTGTTACCTCTGCTCCTGTCCCTGTTCCCTGGGAGCAGAGCCCGACCCCCCCGGCTGTCCCCTCCTGTCAGGAGCTGTGCAGAGCCACAAGGGCCCCCTGAGCCTCCTTTGCTCCAGGCTGAGCCCCTTTCCCAGCTCCCTCAACCATTCTCAATCAGACTTGTGCTCTGAAACATCAATTTAAAATAGTTTAACCCTGAGCAAATACTGCTCAGCTCCATGGTAAATAGTTAAAGGAAATTTCTCTTATTATGTTAATATCTACCCAGGCAGTGTGGACTATACAACTGTGCAGATCTTTGCAAGCAGTTCTTCCTAGGTGTATTTAGTTTAGATCTGCCCTTCCCTAGATCAAGACTTCAATTTTGCACATTTAGATATCTAATCTGCAAAAACAAGTCTTTCCTGGCTTGTAAGTGAAGTTTCAGAAGACTTTGCTACCAGGATTGTTTCACCTTTCAGAATATATATATTAATAACATTCTGTATCTTTAGTTTCTGCACCTTACCCAGCAAAGCCATAAAGGTATTTATATATTTATGATTCTGACAGAAAAACTCTCTGAGCATTCCCTGATTCTCTGGCACTGTGTCTATCAGAGAGGTAAGACAGTCTAGACTCCTAATGAGGATCCTTGCTGTACAAATCAAAAATCTCTGTGAGAAAAACTCTGGGAGAGTCAGCTCCTGTAATGCTTTGTTCTCCTGAACTCCAAATAATGCTTTAATCTTGGATCAACGAATTTTTGAAGCTTTTTCCTAGTTTTAAAAGTCACATATGACTATCTTGAAGGAACATTGACAGTCTATGAATAAACTCGTAATAACTGTCGTTTGTTATGAACACAAACAAGCATTTGTTTCTTTACAGAATCCTGAAGAAAGTGAGTTGTCAAATAAACAATTTTAGCTCAAATAAACAATTTATCTGAGTATAAAAATGTCACAGAGAACACCCCATGTCTAAAACATCATGTGAGCTGCACCATCAGACCACTGGTGAAGTCAGATATTGCTAATCCATTATGCAATATTTTCATTTTCTTGTGATGTTAGGTAACATCACAAATATGCTGATTTTCTTCCCTAAATGTCACTTTCCTTATCATGCCAGTATGATCTATATCAGTTTTTCTTAATTTCTCTATGTTTATCTTATTTCTCATTTTGTGTAGGGACAAAAATCTAAATCCTGGTGATCACTGTAGCAGCTGCTTCATTACACTCACTGTGTTTGGTATCCTGATAGCATTTTACTGCAGCTGATTACTGTGTTTTAATGGTGCAGTAAATTCAGGAATACTGTAGAGTCAGTGCCTTTCTTAGAATAATAAATGCCCTTCTAGAAAACAAAAAAATCAAAAGGAAAACTCAGTCTCTATGTTCTTATTAACTCCTCTTACCAATTTAAGCAGATTTTATATGCATGGAAGAAAATAGTTTTTGTCAAATTCTTTTTAAAAAAGGCATAATCTTCTGCTTAAATTTACATTTCACTCTAAAGAATCAAGATTTTTGTTTCAAGGGCTTGCGGCATCTTGTTTGTAGTCACAGAATTATTTCTATGGTGGGACACCACACTACAGAAAATAACACTGTCACATCAGCACGTGAGTTTTTCTCATACACACTTGGGAAATTTAAACTCTCCAAAAATGTGAATCACTTTTGCCATTCCTGTAGCCCTGAAATGCTCCTTTTCTGCACATACTTAAGCCACAGAATCCCTGGCAGTGTCCAAGGCCAGGCTGGATGGGGCTTGGAGCAGCCTGGGATGATGGAAGGTGTCCCTGCCCATGGCAGGGCTGTAATGAAATTATCTTTAAGGTCCCTTCCAGCCCAAAGTGTTCTCTGGTTCTGTGGATGCTTGGCACAGCTCTTCCCAATGCCCAGTTTGCACAGGAATTTAGATCAAGCACCCAGAGAAAGCTGTGGTACAAAATACAGGTGATACTTAGGTGTGCATCACATTTAGTTACAGTTGGAGGGGGAAGACTTGGATCTCAGTTTTAGAGACAGATTCTGACATTCTGTCTAAGCCCATCTTCAATTTGCAGCAATTCCACCCCATGACCTGTTTGCTGCTTCTGTTTTTTACTGAATATCTAGTTTCTAATTTCCATCTCGTGTGAACAACATAGTGCCCAGACTGACACATCAAATAAAGGAGAAAGCAATACTTATGTTTGCTCTCAATTACTCAAGTTTTTGCCAAGAGAATACTAAAGCAAAGTCAGCAGATAATGATCTGGTGGATATTAAAGATGTTTATTTTAATTAATTTATCCAAAGTCTTTTGTGAGGTCACCATTTGCCTTGTAGCCATGCAGAATCAGAAACATATTTCTCTTACTTACTCACTGGGGTTTATTTGATTTCAGATTGGCTTTCACCATTTCAACAAGGGAGTGTTATTTCTGCCTGAATTTCAGAGGGCGTTTTAAGAATTGCTTAAATTACTTAATCACTTTTCCTCCTTTGAAGATATTATGTGTTGGGGAAAAGTAAATCTGTTACCACTCTCTTGCTTTGCTAGCTTCTTCAGCAAGCTGAAGACTGGGGTTCTTGATGTTGATAAGGTTGGACTTGTTGATCTTGGAGGTCTTTTCCAATTTTAATGAATCTGTGTTTTTGTGTCATACTGGAGGACTGGGGTTTCCTTAAATGAAGGCTACCTTGGAATACTGACCTGTTTCCATTACTATGTTCATTAGGAAATCTTTCTGTTTAGTATTTTCAATTATTATTCTTTCTAAAAGATTTTACAATTGTGTAACCTGCTGAAGATCTTAGGTCACTCTGAAGTAAATTGTTTTGTAGTGTGAAATGTGTAACCTCTGGAACACGTGATCCTCTGTAATTTAAATGTTCTGTAGAGACAGAATTGCTGCTGGGTCTGATGAAATATCACCTGATAAACATATTCCTCCCTGTCCTAGCATAGTAAATATTCCAGGGTCAAACCCTGACCCCACCTGCACAAATCTTGCTCACAAACGTGCACCCTGGCCTGATGTCCAACAGGGACACAAAAATAGTCACCAGCTTAATTGCTGCCAGAGAACTATAATTCAATCTTCATCTTCTGGTACATTTAATGGGTTCAATGTCTACTAGTTAAAAAATAAATATTTATCAACAAGACAAAGTGTCAGTGGCTTGACGTCCGTTTTTAGTAAAGCAAAGGATAATAATTTTCAAATGGGTTCCTAATTATGAATTCTGCCCAAAACACATCCAGTTTAATAAGGCAAATGGAAACTCTCTGTCCTTGTACATGTTTTTAGAGCAATAGGACAGAAGCTGGCTAACACAGTTATGAAAACAGAGAAGATTTCAGTGCACCCTTCTGTTTTGATTTATTTATAACATGACACTCTGCTTTTTATAGCTGCCTTCCTAGAGAAAAATCTCATCTAGGACAAGTGCAAACTCTTCAGCAATGAACATGTTGGAGACCTCAACCGAGATAAAGCTTCAGGTTGGAAGCAGAAAGATGAACTGGTTGCTTTCAAGGAGATGGAGAAATTGAAGTAGTTTTCATATACTGATGTTATTTTTAAGGGCCATCTAAAACACTGAACAGTCTCATACATTCTTCCAGCAATTAATCATCCTAAGAGCACCTTAAAATTCAACTTTGGCATTAAACTTCTTCAAGCAGCTTTTATTTGTGACCTGAATTAACATCTAACATTTGTTTCATTATCGAGTTTGCCATATATCAAGGTTTCTCTACAGATTGTTAAAAGTTCAGCCTGGCATCTGCTTTACCTGGTGTTCCACTGATTTACATTGGAAGTTTCTCAATAACAAATATTTCTCAGACAAGAAGATGGTATTAAGTCTAGCAGCTCCTGGGAACTTTGGTTTGCTAATAACATTAACAGTACATGTTGCCACATTCTATATTTAACTCTATCCATTCCCTGCCCAGCCTGGATTCGTGCCTGGGATTGCCCCACACAGGTGTAGCACCAGCACTTGGCCTTGCTGAACTTCATTTGACCACTCAAAAGCCAAGTAAGAAAATTTGAACAGATTTGGGCTGTTAACACCTGCCTATAGCAAAAAGGAAGGTGCAAAATTGGAGAAAGACTTTGTAAACTCCCCTGTCTTATCTTTTCTCACTGGTATCAAAAAGAAACACTCTTAGACCGAGATCTATATACAGAGAGATTTATGTCCGGATTTTCAAAGATTTTTGAAGAAAGCTTTGTTTGGAGTTGTGCTCCTTAAGTAGCTATGGAAAGGCAAGCCAAAGCACAATGGTTTTGATGCTGAGCAGCTCCTCTGTTCCTCTAATCCCACCCTGGAAATGCAGGAGCACGTAGCAAATCCTGGGAAAACTTCAGTACTGGGTGTTTCCAAGCAGGAGAGATGGAGCTCTCTGCCTGAGAAGGGCTCTTACAATGCAACACCTCAGAGCACTGAGCAAACACGAGGTGAGCACAAGCAGCTCTTGTCACTGATTCCCCTAATCAGAGCAGATGGCCATTGCCATTACCTCATTACTGCTAATTAAGGGATGGAGGAGAGCTTGTCTTGCCACAAATTGAAAGTAATGAGCATGAGTAAGATGGTGGATATGTATCATGTAATGATTCATGTAGTGATGTAGAATACAATCAAAATATGTGGAAAATATAAAAGAAACCTTGAAGCTTTTTAATTTATGGATTTTGTTTTCTTATGCAAGCAGGGGGAAAAAAGAAGGGTTAACCAAATTGTGTTAGAGTTCCTTTATTCATCTTCAGAGCTAAGGGACCTAACCCAGATGTCTCATGCCTTTGGGTTCTATATACCCTCTTCCTTGTGTATAAAAAAAAAATTGCCTGTGCTTTGCTTCCCCGTTCTTATTGATGTTTAATGATAATGTAGTACATCATTGAGCTTTCCTAATGTTTTTTTCTATACATTCTACTTGTTCAGCCAATTGATTCTTTAGCAGCTTTAATCTTCTCAATCCCAAATGCTAGCTGATCTATAAAAGCCAAGAATTGGAAAGTGGCTGGGTTTTCATGGCTGCAATAAATTAGCTGTGAGCAACTAATTTAGTTCAGAAAATGTAAATGCATCAGCAACACTCTGAACTGCTGAAATGTTGTCCACTGAAACCAGGGGAAAGACTATTATTGACTGGGACAGGCTTTGGAGCAAGCCTTTAACAGAGCAAAAAAAAGGGCAGGACTGAAATAGAGAAGAAAAAGGAACCAGCTAATAGATTTACTTATAATTCCCTTTCTCTGCCAGCCTAAGTGCTCTCTATTTCTGTTACATTTCCAAGTAATGTGATAACTCCTACAAAACACCCAAGGAGGATTGTGCATATCTGAAACTTAGAAGATTTACAGAGAAATGTATGGCAGACACTACAAAAAACATACAAAAGTACTACAGTTTGTAAAAAAAAAAAACTCAAACAAACAAACAAACAAACCATCCTTCTCAGCTGTACTTGGTAGTTGCCACCAACTGATTTTTTTTGAAGTCTTTGTCAGAGTAAGTTTAATTTGCCAATGGATTTTTTTCTCCTAAAAAGTAGAGCTGTGCAGCTCAGCTCCAGGCATTTCTCAATAAATACACAGGAAAAAAGCTCAGGTGAATATTTGACTGAGAAATATTTTCCAGCTATCTGAAGAATTTCAGTGTGGGAAGGAAAAAATAAAAAACTTGAGGAAAAAAATAAGAGCTTGCTTTTCTGGTTAAAATGTTTTCTGAATAGACAGAACAAAAGGTGTCTAGGGGCAAAATACTTGGTTTTACTGGTAAACATATCCTAGCACTGTAGATTTCTCTCCCAGTCTACATGTTTATTAAGTGTTTGCCAAAGGGAGAATATGTTTTTCTCTCTATTTGTATTTATCAGCAATTAAATTTAATCATAAAAGGACAGTTTTATGCTTACAGACTACCAAAGCTAACCCTTGTTTTTAAAAACTGTCCTCTCCAAGAGTGACAAAAGGTTAATTTATTTTTCAAAGTACATGTCACATATGCTTGAGAAGTTAACTGTCAAGACCTTCCTAGGGATTCTTTCAAATTGTCCATTTTATGCTAAAAACTTCAAAGAGGCTTTCCAGAAGGAACCTTGAGAGATGGGATTTTAGAACCCTCAGGTAAAATCATTAATGAAGTACCAGAGGTTTCATACCATTTCAAAACCATTTGAGAAGATAGTTTGTCATTATTCTCCAGCATTGCAGCTCAAAGGCTGTGTTTTTCAAGACCAGGATCTGAGGGTTTAACAGAAAAGGTGAAAATATGTCTGATTTTTAAATTGCCCTGAACTGCCATATTTAAGGATTGATGCAGAAAACTGGAAAAAAAAATCGCCCCAAAAACCTCACAAGAACCCAACCAACCAGTTCTAATAAATCATTGATCTTTTTGTACCATGATTTTCCCTGGTTTTCTTCCTTGGTAAGTCCAGCCTACAAAGTTTTGTCCAACAAAACCATGGTACTGAGAACTGGGTGGAAGCGTGCTTCAACTTGAAGGAAGCTCATTTTTTAACTTTATCCACTGCCTAACAAATAATGCAATTAGTAAAATAGTTCTAATCTTTTCAGGAAGGAATCATGGCACTAGATAAGATTATCTTCACATCTATTAACTGAAAATTCTTTACTCATCCAGGCTGGAATTAACCATTTCACAAATGACATTTTGACCTTATTTTTGTCCAAGTTTAAAGCTGTGTGTTTCTAAACACTGCCAGCACATAAATGTTCACCTTTGTAAAATTGCAGTCTCTGTCACAACAAGCATTCTATGTCACTTTGCCTGGCAAACTTTGACTTTCTGTCCAAATGATCACATTAATCACTTAATAGTCTTGTGATTACCACTGTAAAAGGATCTGAGAGTCATTTCAAAGACTCCCTTCATAAAACTGAGTGTAGTGGAAGTTGTAAACTGGCCTGGCAAATATGCCTGGAAGATGCCTGATTACTTTTTAAATGTTCAGCTCTTCTTGTGGCAGGGGAGGACATCCAGCAGGGCTACAACACCTGGAAATGGTTCAATGTAGGAGAACTTCCATAGCAATCCCTGGGAACCTGTGGCAGTCCTTGATGAGGCAGGAGTTGTGGGGATTTGGAGAGTCTGGTTTGAGGAGTGGACGTGTGTCAGCTTTCTGAGGCTTTTTCACACTTCTGTGGGTGTTCTTTCAGTTAAGTTAAAATCAGGATTCACAGTTGCAAGAAGGAAATTCTGAGTGTGCCAATGGGACAGTGGAGTGAGACACCAGCAGATCCCTGCTCTGTGCTGAGTTACTGCTGCTTTTCATGTCCTGGTAAAGATGGAGCAAAGACTGGAGCTGTAAACCCACACATCCTGCTGGAAACAGCATGGGTGGCTTGGTCCTGGAATTCACCTGTACCTCACTGGCACCTGTAGGATGGAGGTGCAGGATGGAGCAGGATGCTCTGCCTGAGTGGGGCCAGCACAGCTCAGAGAAATCCCTGTTTGGAGATGTGAGGGGATAGAATGTAAGAAAATGGAGATAGTGCAGAAGGAAATCTCACCCCTGAGGAGCTGCAGCAGCACTAATCACCAAAGATCAGGAACAGGCCTGCCCTTAACAGCCCACAGCTGTGTCCAATGAGAAGAAGAGTGCTACAAAAGAGTGGGTGAGCTGCTTGAGGAGAGAGTTGGAGTTTGTTGACTGTGCTGTGAAGAGATGCCCATGAGAAATCATCAAGAAAGTATGGGACTTTTGCAGTAAGATGACAAGAGAGATGGGGCTCACTTTTGGGGTTGAAGGATGCTGAGAGCAGCGTGGCTCATCCATCCTGAAGTTAAACACTGTGGAGGAGCAATGTTTCCTGAGTTTCTGACAGAGGAACCAACAAATTATAGAGCTGAGACCTGATCCAAAGCTGCTGAGCTGGCACAGCCTAGGGGCACCTGACTGACAGTCCAACACTTCAAACTGCAAAAACCCAGTCCCGGTGTTTAGAGGAGGGATTTTCAGCTCTTTCTTGGCATGTGTGTGGAGATTCTTCCCTGGAGTAGGGAGACCCCTCAAGGTTACTCCTTGAGGCTGGGCTGAAGAGATTTGCCCACAGTCATTGGGATGGGTGAGTGGCATCAATCTCTACTGAGAAATTATTCTGCCAGATTTAATATCATTGCTTCTGCACTATAGAAGTAGTCAGAGCTACCTGTACTGTGCAGTAAATAATTCTGATTAAGATCTGTAGTTTAATCATTATAATTATCATCATTAATCTAAACAAACCATTTATTTTATTTATATAAACATATTTGATTTGCCATCCTTAATCCTGGGGGACAAAGTCACATAAAGGCTCAATTACACCTGTACAGCCCCTGCTCAAGTCTGGGGCTGGTACTGGATCCAGGCAAACCCAGACTCCCTCTTTTTGATCTATCAAAAGGACCTTTTCCCATATTGAACCCTTTGTGTCTGCTGCACATCCTGGGGATTTCTTTGCCTGGCTCATCCTGGTGTGCTTCCCAGCAGTGCCAAGAGCAGTCCCTGTCCTCGGGTAGCCCCTGAGGAGAGGAGAAAAGCAGGTATCTATTTGCACTGATGAAGTTTTTAGGGTTCCTCTGCCTGCCATTGCACCACTGATCCTTCCTGGATTTATGGTTTTGGTGATTAGCCTTCAATCTCATCCCTGACAATTGCATTTTGTTTCCAAAACACGCAGCCTTCCCATTTTTACACTCAGTTTTTCACTGAAAGTCTTGAGGGATGTCACTGATAGAGCATTGTGCCATATAAATTAAATGGTGGGACAACAGAATGGCAGTAGAACACAGAGAAGGATCCAGGATTAGAGCTAAGCAGACAGCTTTCATTAGAACTCTACCGTTTTTAAGGGTTATTTTGTAAAATTACAGAGCTAAAAATGAAATTGCTGATTTGTTTGCTTCTTTCTTGCTAATTTTAACAGGTAGATGTAGATGAATATGAGAAACATTTGTTATGTTTACTGCTCAGTAAATTGTGGATAAATGCTCAGTGTTACTGAAAATTCCTGGGAGGGACAGGTGAAAAAGGAAGTCTTTTTTTCACCCCTCCCAACCACAGAGACAATGTCAAAGATGGCATGGATGAAAAAAAAAAAAAGACTTTTTTAAAGAGCATTTATAGAAATAATTTCCCTAGTGCAGGAAACCCAAGGTTATGAATCAGTGATGTCCTGTTGTAGATTTAGGCTTTAAAAAACAGAGAGTCCCATAAGACTTATTTAAAGCTTTTGTGCATCTCTCCTTCCTTCTGGTGGCCTGCTGTCATGGCAGAAGAATTCCTTAGCTCAGAAACATCACTGTGGGGCTACATCTGCCCTTCCAGATCAGCCCTTGAGACAGTGGGGTACAATTTTATGTTTCAGCAGTTCCACCTTGCTGATACTGTGCTAATCCAAAGCCCTTCCATCAGTTTGGCATCCCTGGCTTGCTGGAATAATGTCAGGGGACATCTCTTCATTATCAACACCTCTGCAGCTCCAGATCACTGAATTGTGCCAAAGCAGATGTTCTTAAGACATCGATGGCTTGGGAAGAAAAATGATGGAGGAAGCGAGCAAGTGGCAAAATCCCAAGTAAATTTATTTAGCAGCTTTGAAGGAAGATGAAATCGTGGACTAACAATATCTGCAGGTGCCTGAATCAAGAGACGTTAGCCCCAAGTGAAAAAACTTTTGTTATCCTTTTGAAGAAAACTTCAAGCTGGCTTATAATTAATAGAGGGGCTGTTTGGGATAGATCAAAAAGAACACATTTAGGGGGAAAGAATTTACTCAATTACTGCTTTTTTTTGCCAGAATTCATAGAATCATTGAATGGGCTGGAAGGTATCCTAAAGGTTACCCAGTTCCCATCTCCTACCATGAGCAGGGACACCTTCCCCCAGAGGAGGAGGTATTGAGTTACAACAGACACATCCTTTCATGTCCAAACCTTGTGATCACAAGAACAAATCCCAGGATTGCTCCTGGATCATGGCCACCACCTCTGGATTTCAGTTTTTAGGATTCATTCATTTTCTAGAGAGCTTCTAAGTATTCAGCAGGCTGCAAACAGCAACTCTCCCTTATGACTTCAGCCTATTGATTTTTATGTTTATGCCATAGATCCTGCTCAGTTCAAAGAGAATTTTCCCCCATTAGAATGTAAATAATTGATATGTCTATTGATTTTGTTTAATGTTTTTTTTCTGAATTTGTTTTCTTTATCATTAACTTAATGTAACAGTGGGAACAACATATTGTGACTGTCTTGAAAGATTACTCAGGGGAAAACACAATTCTTCCAAGTCTTTTCAGAAGTCTCATTGCATGTGTGCTTATCTCTGTTGCAGTAGTTGCATGGGAACATAATCACATCTTTTATTCTTTAAGTGTTAAAAAAAAAGGCAAAACAAATGAAAATGCAAACAAACAAAAACCCAACCATCAATAAACAATAAAACAAACAAATGAAACCATCACATACACAAATACAAACAAACAAAATCAAAAACTAAACCAAAACAAAGAAAGAAAGAGCTGCTGCTCTGCATGGGAATCTTATCCAAACAGAATCCACATGATCCTCTTTGACTTCAGAATGCTTAAAAACAGCACAACAAACAAACAAGCCAAACACCTGCTGGGCTTTAATTGCATTTTAAACTATCCATTTCTACATTTGCAACTCACCTGTAACAGCAACAAATCTAATTTTATATTAACAAAAGACAGAGTGGTTGATGTAATGTGCTCAGAAATATTCTCCAAACCGAATGTTCCAAGAAAAATGGC
The DNA here is from genome assembly GCF_051311805.1 of Agelaius phoeniceus. Taxonomy (NCBI): domain Eukaryota; kingdom Metazoa; phylum Chordata; class Aves; order Passeriformes; family Icteridae; genus Agelaius; species Agelaius phoeniceus. The sequence goes on along the minus strand of NC_135272.1, from coordinate 12,509,578 downwards.
CAATGGCACAGGGTCAGATTCATGATTCCAAAGAGATCCAGGTTCTCTCACCTTTTCTGCTTTCCCTTCTGCCCCAAGAGGACCAGTGAGTTCTTGCTATGGACTCGCTCTGGGCAGTTTTCATTCAATGGCTGATTTGTCTCACCAGCCTCAACAATAGCAAATCCCATGTCCAAGCCCAATGCATCGTTATCCAACAGCAGTGGCTGGACACTGAACAATTGCATGGCACTGGATGTACCCCAGCATCTTTCTGTGATCAGATTTATTCTGTTTGCAAAGCTTTTACGTTTTTATACAACCTTCCTGCATTTCAATCCACATCAGGAAACTCAAGTTCTCTCAGTCGCTACAAAAATTAGGAATTAGGACTTGTGGAAGTTACTTTTCCCTTTATATTTTATATTATTTCCCTTTATATTTTATAACAGGTCTGTGCATCTCTGAGATGATGGTGGATTGTGCAGATATTTTGAACAAGTTGCTGTTATCAGGTTTGTAAGTCAGGCTAACAAGGAAGAAGCAGCAATGAAGGAACAAGAATCCACCATCTCAATTTGGCTTTCTTCTTTAAAGAATTCAAGAGTTGAACAACTCAGAGGCCTTGAAAAAGTGACCTCAAAACACTTCAGCTGAAAATCTCGGCAGAATTAAAAATGAACATTTATTTTTAATATATTCCTGAATAAAATCACTGAACTTTGGAGAGATTATTTTTAAAAATTCTCTATAACCATCAAATACATTTCATTTTCAGATTTGCTATGTTTTTTGCCCTTTCTTTCAAACATATTTGAGACTGAAGCAAAGGAATGCTTTGTCTCCATTTCATTTTGAGCTCCCTTTTCCTTTTCATATTGGCCTGACACAGTTCTTTGTTGTGGAGTGACTTTTCTTGCTTATTCACCGCTCTTCTACAAACTCCCACTGCCTTTGTCTTGGTTACAAACATAAGGATAAGCCTGAAAACTCCTGCTGCTCTCTATTGGGTCATGGTTTTGCTCCAAGTTTCACAGTTCTTGGAGCTGGCAGCCTGGAAGTGCAAATATTCCAGGTATTGATTAGCTTCTCGGAAAGTGGTTGTAGAACAAAAAGAAAAAAAAAGCAGAAAAAAGGAAAATGGAAGTGATTATAGGCAGAAATGTGCCTTTTTAACAAGAAACTATGGTGAGGAAAGAGCCAGTTTAATTTTTTAAAAAATGGCAGATAGGTTTAAAAATAGGAATTAATAATGCAAAGTTACAGAATATTACTATATTCAGGTGTTTCTTGGGATTAAAAAAAAGGTCACCTTGTAATATAGATTTAGTATCAGTTTATATAACTGCACAGGGAATTATGCACTAGAAAAATAGTCCTGTGGCAAATGAGTTTATTTATAGAAAAAAAGGTATAAACATGTTTACAGTCAAGCCTACTTTTTTACTTTAAAAAAAAAAGTCCATTCTAGGTCTACATTCTGAGAAAAATGTGTTTCTAGCTCTCTAATTCCTGCTACAGTTGTGCAGCTCATTTCTACAGCTCAAATAAAACAGACCATCTAAGTGACTCATGATATTTTTTAGAGCATGGTCTCAGTGAGAACTGGTTTGCAGCCAAGGAAGAGGAAAGTGGAGAATCATTTTAAACACAATTCAGAATCACTAGCCTGATTGCAGGACAGGGGAGAAAAAAAAAAAATACCCTCTTTGGGTTGTGTCAGCGTCAATTTAAATTGACACTGCAAAGCTGAGGAGCCATCTGGAAGATGGAAAAATGAGTGTCAGCAGTGCCTTTGGCCTGGACAGGAGCAGGGAGTGCCTGGAGAGGAATGGCTGATCCTGACACACCCATTTTAGGCAAGGATGACAAATCCAACTTTTGTGATTAAATTCTTGATAACTTCTCTGCGTGGAGGGACAGTTACTGCATTACATCCTTGTGATAAGATGGGAAAGTGAAGTAAAAATGTGTTTCCCCTGGCAACAGGCAGAGCTGGCCAGGGCTGATTTATACAGAAAAGATTAAATGAGAGCAGCCCCCACCCCAGCAGATTTTTCTGTATGTTTGGTGGCTGTACAAACAAGCCCTATTTATAATCAGCAGGTCACTGATGAATGGAGGTACTCGGTTTTGCTTACAACTTATAATTAACATTTTATCATTTCCTATCAGCTTCTTATGCTCAAAGGTGCTATCATGGGCATTTAAATGATGATGTTATTTTGTCATAGTCCCTGCAGCCATGAACCATTTTAATTGTTGATGCATGTGGAGAGATGATTGATGTGAAAAGGAATTCAGAGCAGTAAACTATTGCACCTCAAACATCTCCTTCCCATATATCACTCCACACACAAAAGCTCACCAGATTAGCCTTGTTTAAATATTATTTGCATTTAAATTGCAGGATAGGTTATAGACTGTGTATTTTATGAAGGAGGCTAAGTGCTAAAGCCAGCAGTTACATATTCCTCTAAACACTGAGATACACAGGTGCACTTTGAAGGCTGAGTTCTAAGCAGACTGCAGAGTCAAGGACATGAGAGGAAAATCTCATTTGACTGCTGTAAAGTTAAGGGCTGGGAGATGGGGCAGGAATGCACCCACTCTGTGTTCTGAACTGTGAACAAAGGGAAATATTCCTTGTTCTGAGGAGTGCCTCTGTAAACACATCTTCATTCAAGTATTGTACAGCCTTAATAGATTTTTTTTATGCACTGAATTGTTCTGTTCTTTAGCAGTTAACTTCAAAATGCTGTGCAGAAGGGGACTATGCTGATAGACTGCTACCAAGTCACTTCTATGCAGAGTTTCAGTAATGAAGCCTCTAACTGTATATTGATGCTAAATGCCATTGTTAGGAAGCCCAATTATATTTTTTTCCATGCTGACTGGGAAGAAGTGCAGTAGGTCACTCATTCTGAATAACAAATCAGCTTCTTACCCCAGAAAGAATTCATTATTCAAAAAATCCATTTTTTATTTTCATTTTTTTCTAAAGATTGTTGTAAGTTTTATAAAAGCATGCTTTTCTTTTCCAAGGCCTTGCTAAATTCGGTGCCAAGTGCTTCAAATGTGCATTACCCTTGTAAAAGAAAATAATTTCCATGCAAAAGGCTATAAAATGAAAAACAGAATTTAAATTTTTCTGTGTGGTTAAAATCTGTAGGGCTTCACTTTGTTGTGCTAACAAAGGATGGTGTATCATAAAATGACTCTTGAAATATGTTAGGGAAGGGTATGGGAATGCTCTTGGAAGAATGATAGTATCAAACACCTCCTTTGAAATCATGTCTGCTAATTCAGAGTTTTATTGATGAGATCCTGGAAAACCCTGGCTGACAAAGAATCTGGTCCTAATCCAGAAAATAATGAAAGCATGGAGTATCTGTGAGGGGGGGAAAAAGTGCCTACTGGCAGAGGTGATTATTGAAAGACTTCATCAAAAGAATGAGACTGTGTCACTGGCATGCTGGCTGTGACTTGCAGGGCATCAGGAACAGAGCTTGGGGAATGGCTCATGATGAAGGAAGAGCTCATTTAAGAAAGATGAGATCTTTTTTCCATGAAGTTAGAGAATCACTTATTGGAAACGTTCAGCTACAAAACTGTAATAACTCACAAGCAGCTCAAGGGAACTTCTCCTGCTCCATCAGCCACTAAGGGTTTGTGGTGTGTTGGCTCAGGCCATGGGGCTGCTGCAGCTGCTCACAGGCTCCTCTCAGAACCTCTGCTGGTCACAGTGACTCTGAGATATGGACGAGCCTGTTGTCCCAGCCCAGCAGTCAAAGGACTCAGAATTCTTCTATTCTAGTTCTCAAGGTTGTTTATTGTTTCTTATCTATAAAATTCTTTCTCCGACCCGCTGAGGTCTGTCTGGCAGGTGAGGCTGAGGCACACTGCCCGTTCTTGGGGCAATGTTATCTTTTAAACTAAAACTACTTGTACACTATTTACAATAACTTCCCAATACCCATCACCTATGTTATATAGTGAGTTTCTTCTCTAAACCAATCTAAAAATGCCACCATCACCCAGAAGATGGAGGCTAGGAAGAAGAAAGAAGAAGGACAGAGCACGCCCAAATTCCTCCATCTTGGGACCCCAAGCCCCCATTCTAAAACCCCAAAAATCTATTTTTCACCCCGTGACAAATTCACCATCATTCCACTTAAACTCTCTTGACTTGTAATTCTTAATATAAAGGTTGGTAATTGTTTTTCCATGGGTCTAGATCAAAGGCACAGGGGTCTTGGGCTCTGTGCCAAGGTCTCTGAGCCCCTTGGCAGGGGTTCTGGCAATCCAGGACAGCCAAAGGAATTTCCTGGGTTCCAACAGCCTCCAAGACAAACTGCTAAACAAAGAAATGAAGAGCAGCATCAATGACCCCTCTCTGTGCAGCACGCACAGTAGCTCCAGTGGACTGTGGCATAATTAACAGGGAAATATTTCCATGGTCTCCTATTTTTCCCTTGTCATTCCTCTGTCTGTTACCTCCCAATTTTTTTAAGGTCTGAGCCTCTCACTCTTCCCACACCTGATACTGGTGTGTTTGTGGTCACTGCTGGAATGAATTCTAACCATTCTGAGCACTTTGAGGGTGTGAGGAAGAGCCCAGAGCTGGACTGAAGACATCCTGAGAGACTGAGGGAATCAGCATTCCTGCATCTGAATACTTCTTGCAGCATCTCCCTTCACTCCATGCCCATCCCACTCCCTTTGGCATCTCAGAATCCCAGGCAGAGTACCTGGAACAGGCTCTGCTCCCCCAGGCAAGCTGCACACACCAAAGTTGGCATGACCCAGCAAATATGATTTGTGATTTCAACGTCTGTGTTTACAGAAGGTGGGGGGGAATACTTTGAGCAATACATGTGAGATGTTTGTATAACTGTTGAGACTCAATAAATGATTACTCATCCTGGTAGTATTTCCAAAAAAGTGTCTGCTATTTATTTGTGTCTCAGAGTTGCTTCCCAAAATAATAGGCAGCACATAAAGTCAAGGGCACTGGGTTCACTGATGCACCAGCTGCTCTCCCAAGTGGAATTTGTTACAAACAGCCAATAATATGTTCTGTACTAAGAAGTTTAAAGCATTTTTTATTAAACTAGGAGTGCTAGAATTGTGTATATCTCCTGGTATTTCATTAAGGTTACTGGCCTTGTGTCCAGGGGGATAATAAGATGCCAGAAGGCTGCAAGAAATGCAAATAAAAATGATACGTAGTCCTGGGAGTGTTATTTGCAATACTGCAGTATTTTAATTCTCTAGCACCAGCTTTGGCTTGAGAATAGAAGGCTAAAGCTGAGAGTTACTGATGTACATCCTCAGCCTCAGGGAGAAGGTTTTTTGTGTGCTCTTTACACCCTTTCTCTAGTGCTCTATACCAGGATGGTTTGGAGAAGACTTTCATGTTGCCAAGTTTTAGACTGCTTTAGAAAGCTCAGTTAGGAAAGCCAGCGTGTTAAAATACACAAGTTAAACCTGCTCTGGTTTACTCTGTGGGGAAACCTGTCTTTCTCCTGTTCCTGCAACAAGAATGCAGTTCCTGGATATTTAAAATTGGGAATAATTTTCTGTTTCTCCCATTAATGGTTTTAAATCTCTGGAACCTTAGACTTTGCCTTTTGTGTGATGTATTTAAGCTGTAGCTTTTATTTGCCATGAGGGCAAGACTACAGTGATTGTTATAAGTTAATTCCAGCACAGTATTTGTTCAAGGACTGGCCCATTTTACAGTACTGGGAACAGAAAACTGATTATTTTAACCTGGAGTAATTGTGAAGTGCTTTTGGGGGCTGTGGCAGAGGGTAAGAACTTGTGTGATTCTAAATGTGCCAAGCATGGAGCCTTCTCCTGACAAATAAATCTGCCAGGTTAAATCTAATCTGTCAGATCAGACAGCTCTCTGCTGCACAGAGCACTGGCAATCCCTTTGTCAGACTGCAGAAATCACCTGCAAATTTAAATTAATCTTTATTCTCAGTATTGTTAAAAATAATAATAATCATATATACCTGATTTGGGTATAATACCATCCAGAAGCAAATAAAAATATTTCAAATATCTTCTATTTAAATATTCTATTTAAATCTTCTAGTCTAAATTTCTATTCTATTTAAATCTTTCAAATATTTTCTATATACTGCAGGCTGCAAGGCACATTTTCCCTTCTTTGGCTATTTTTTCTCTTAAGCCATGATGTTCAAGTGCTCCTAAGAGTTGTGTTTGTTAGAGAAGAGAATTTGAAAATTGTGCCTGGAATCAGGAAGCACATCCATTGTCAGAGAATCCCTCTGGAGGTTTATCAGGTAAAATATCAGGTAGAATATAAGTAATCAAAATTACTTCCATTTTCAAATAGAAATATTATTTTTGACTGGATAAATAGTCTAGAAAGGAAGCACAGAGGAAAATCTAAAGGAAAATTCCTTAAAGTCAGTGTATTTGGGGACATCCCCACCCCTGCAGCTGTCCAAGGAAGGCCTGGACGTGGCACTCAGGGCTCTGGGCTGGGTGACAAGGTGGAATTGGTCACAGCTTGGACCTCATGGTCTGGGAAGCCTTTGCCAGCCTTAATGATCCTGTGACTCTGAAATCCTATTTTAGATTTTCACAGCATCCACTACAAATTATTCCCACCTTACTGTGAGGCCTTTGGATCTTACAGGGTTGAAATGTTTACTGATAATAAGTTTCACAGCAATTGTTGTAGGCAATATATTGCTACATCTGATAGGATCCCTCCAACAGGAGAGCAGTCTTCTGGTTAGCATCACCAGGGAAAAGAGAAATGAAATTTCATAAGCTGCTCAGCTGTAGTAAAATTAGCAGAAATGAAGGGAAAGTTCAATTTCACTTGTAAGGCCTTGAGAGTGGCAGAGCCCTGCTGACCAAACAGGCCATGAGGCCGAGAGCAAAGGGCTGCCCCTGTCAGGGAAGGATGTTTTCTTGTGAAGCCTGCCCTATTCACAGGGATTTTTATTTTTTCCCCCAGATTACTGGAAGCAATAGGCTGCTGTAGCCAAAGGCCACTTTCAGGGACCTGAGGCTGCACAGCTCTGCTCAGCTGGATCCACAGGCAGCATCCCAGCCTGCCTTTGGCAAAGCCGCTCTCAGAGCACCAGTGGGATCAGGACATAAATCACAGAATCTCAGACTGCTTTAGGTTGAAGGGACCTTAAATCTCATCCAGTCCCACCCCCCGCCATAGCAGGGACACCTTCCACTGTCCCAGGCTGCTCCAAGCCCCATCCAACCTGGCCTTGGGCACTGCCAGGGATCCAGGGGCAGCCACAGCTGCTCTGGGCACCCTGTGCCAGGGCCCGCCCACCCTCACAGGGAACAATTCCTTCCCAATATCCCATCTAACCCTGGCCTCTTTCAACTGAAAGCCATTCCCCTTGCCCTGTCACTCCAGGCCCTTGTAAAGAGTCTCTCCCCACCTTCCCTGTCTGCTCCTTCACCTGCTGCCTGTCCCACTTAATTTGAATCATCCCAGTTCAGAAGCACCGGGGGGACTGGGACATAAAGTCCCATTTATTTAGAAAGCTGACAGCCATGTTCCATACTTGGAACTGGTAACCCAAGGTTTAATTGGCAGCTATTCCCATGGCCTCTCTGGCCACCAGTCTGTGTGTCCATGTGTGCTCCACACAAACAGCTGGGAACGTGTCACCACCAGCCCTTCCAAGGGCACAGATTTCAATCTCAGCACCTAATTAAAGTCTGTTCAGAGGGTTTGATATCAAAGACCAGCACTATTTGATGCAGGCAGCTTTTCCTCTGTGCTGCTCTGATCCCCCTCTTTCCAATTGCTTTAGTTGTTAGCTTTTTAATTTTTTTTAATGGAGCTATGACCTTGCAAGTTCCTGTGTGAGTTCTAATGACACCACCAGAATCAGCTTTCTCTGGTTATTGCCCACCAGCCCAGATATGCAGCTCAGTCATGTTTAATTCAGGAATATATCAGCAAATCTACTGCCATGAGGCAGTGAAGACCCCCCCCAAAATGTGCACACCTCTAATTGGTCACTGGGACAAGTGGTCTGCACACACAGACCCAGGGAACATCTGCTTATGGCATGAAAATTGATTATTTTTAGGTTTACAGATCAGTGGGGGAATGAAAGGTCCCATCAGCTGTTATGTAAAATCCTATCTGGTGGTATGCACCAGCTAGTGAAAAAAAAGGGTTAAATTAAATATTTATGTTAACTGTAAGCCTTAGCATAATTGTTTGCATTTCTAATTTACATTGAATTAAATGAAGAAAACTTATAATGGTATTTCTGAATTACATCTGCAAGAATAGACAGGTAAAAAATTATGTAATATATGTAATATATTGCATTCCCATGTAATATAATACATTCTATACTTATTACATATTATTAAGAGTTAGAAAAGGAAAAAAAAAAACCAAACTAAAAGAAAAACTGCATTTAACCATCCTGTCCCATAATGGGAAAACTTCTGAAGGACTCCCTGTAGAACCCCTTCTAGGTTTCATTCTTCCACACATTCCCATGAAACTGATGCAATGCAAAATGAAGTAAAAAGGATTAAACTTCATTTTAGGTGCCTAAAGAGATAATCAGCTGAAAAATTGCATTCTGGATTTAGAATTCACAGGCCACAGAGAGATGTGCGAGCGTGAAAGTTTCAATAATCTGAATGTGTTATTTTTTCACATTTCCATGTTCAAGCATCACACAATATTTGTTGCCCTAGAAGAAAACCCATTCCTTCCAAATTTAGTCTGTTTGTTGCTTGTTGGCACTTTTTTTAATATAAAACAAGCATGTTGTCACTTTGTTAATATAAAACAAGTTGCACCAAACCCAAAAGCCCCATTACACATCACATTCATTAAAACAAGTGATTTATATAGACATAAGTGGATTTAATTTATAATATGCTTAAAAATGGTGCCAAGTCACTCAAAAAAATAATTCCTGATTTTATGAGATCTGTACCTACTGCTTCACCCTGCCTCTTCAAATAGAGAATTCCTAGGAATTTGGAGGTTCTAACCTTGATCAGACAACTCATTTCCAGGATATATCTTGACAAAATACATTTGCAGAGCAAGCATGGTTGAAAATGTTTTCTAATTACTGTAGTTTCTGTTCAATTTTTGTGTGACTTTCTTAGATAAAGTTTTTTTCCCTACTTGTAAATTTTATTTCAGTGCTTCACTGATGTGTTCTTGGCTTTCTGCTGCTGCTGAGGACCAATATTTTCTCCAGCACAGTTACTGATCCTTCTTTTGGTTTTAATATTCTTTCTTGAGAAGAAATAAGCTTAGCAGGATTTCAGAGCCCTCAGCAAATCCAACTCTCCAGCTACCAGGATGATGACTTTTCTGCCTACACATTTCTGAACAACAATATTTCTGCATTTTCCTTGCTCATACAAATCACCAGAAAGTTTTAAGCAGTGTATTTTTTTCCCACTGCTTTTGAGAAAGGGATAGAATTGAATCTACCAAGATTTAAAAAAGTTTTTAAAGGGCTCTACCAGTTCACAGTGGGAAATAAGTTGTTTTATTACTGTTGTCATTTCTATAACATTTTTGATCTTATTATTTTGAGTGTTTTTCATGCATAGAAGTAAAACCACCATGTATACATTATATATACATATTACATCTTTGTAATGTATTTTAAAATTTTTTAGCATTTTTAAAAATTACAGTATTTAAGGAGATGGGAAAAGTAGAATTAGTGCCTCTCTAACCCCCTAGGATACTGGGAAAAAGGCATGGGTTTTATTCCACAATTTTATTCTAAGCTGATCAATTTTGTTTACAGTTATAATTTCCTCATTAAGAAATGGAAATAATTTTCCTATTCCTTTTCCAATCTTAAAAGCTGTGTAAGAGGGAATAGATCATCAGAAATGTGTCAAATGGCTCATCAGACAATACAAGATGTCAAGTTAAGCAGGAAAGGCCTTTCACAGCAAAAGACTGACATTGATGAGGTTAAAAAAGTGTCCTCATCTGCCATGGTCAAGATTGCTGAACCTTTCTTAATATGGATCTGAACATTTTCCTTTATTCATTAGTTCCATCCTGAATGATGGGTTCTGTGTGAATAACTACCACAGAAAACACCTTGTTTAAATGTGTTTCTTTAATTTGGTAAAATTGCTCTTCAATGTCATGTTGCTTTTAATCTAAAAACACAAAAAGAGAAGGTCATGACCAGCTTTGTCTTAAATAAAATCTATTGAGTAGCTTGCAAATTCCTCCAAGCTTCCTTTGTCTCATGTGTGATATTAGAGGAGGCAGATGGGATAAAGGAGTTCTCTGTGTCAAAGGAGGAGAAGTGGAGGGTTAGAGAAGACACCCAAAATCCATCCTTCCTTCCTTCCTTCCTTCCTTCCTTCCTTCCTTCCTTCCTTCCTTCCTTCCTTCCTTCCTTCCTTCCTTCCTTCCTTCCTTCCTTCCTTCCTTCCTTCCTTCCTTCCTTCCTTCCTTCCTTCCTTCCTTCCTTCCTTCCTTCCGCCACTTCCTTCCGCCACTTCCTTCCGCCACTTCCTTCCGCCACTTCCTTCCTTCCGCCACTTCCTTCCTTCCGCCACTTCCTTCCGCCACTTCCTTCCGCCACTTCCTTCCGCCACTTCCTTCCTTCCGCCACTTCCTTCCTTCCTTCCTTCCGCCACTTCCTTCCTTCCTTCCTTCCGCCACTTCCTTCCTTCCGCCACTTCCTTCCGCCACTTCCTTCCGCCACTTCCTTCCGCCACTTCCTTCCTTCCGCCACTTCCTTCTGCCACTTCCTTCCACCACTTCCTTCCTTCCGCCACTTCCTTCCGCCACTTCCTTCCTTTCTTCCGCCACTTCCTTCCTTCCTTCCTTCCTTCCTTCCTTCCTTCCTTCCTTCCTTCCTTCCTTCCTTCCTTCCTTCCTTCCTTCCTTCCTTCCTTCCTTCCTTCCTTCCTTCCTTCCTTCCGCCCCTTCCGCCCCTTCCGCCACTTCCGCCACTTCCGCCACTTCCGCCACTTCCGCCACTTCCGCCACTTCCTTCCGCCACTTCCTTCCTTCCGCCACTTCCTTCCTTCCGCCACTTCCTTCCTTCCTTCCTTCCTTCCTTCCTTCCTTCCTTCCTTCCTTCCTTCCTTCCTTCCTTCCTTCCTTCCTTCCTTCCTTCCTTCCTTCCTTCCTTCCTTCCTTCCTTCCATCCATCCATCCATCCATCCATCCATCCATCCGGAGTAGGGACAGAGGAAATGTCATTGTTTCTATTTCATCCATAGAGCAATTAAAAATTTGGTTTACATAGATTATGAATATGATTATGGAAGAGATGAGAAATTAATCTAGAAGTATTCCCAGTTTTATTTGTGGTGTATTTTTCCCCTTTTCCTGTCAAAGGAAAATCCTATCTTACTTTCATATTCCCATTTCCTTCCTGCTTCTTGTTGTGTAAAAATCCTAGAATATTGGTGATTTAAAACCTCCACGTTGGGTTGAATGGCACGACTCTGGTTCAGCAGCCTCTTCTAGATGTTTATTTCTAGATGCATAGAATAAATCATAAATAACTAAACCCCACCAAAAAAAAAAATAATAGAAAGCCTAAATAAAGTAATAAATTGCTGTCCAACATGCTTCTGTAAAGCTCCAAACCTTTCCACTGGGACAAATCTTCAGGATCCAAAAAAACCCAGGGGTTATTGCTTACAGAGCTCTGGAATCCTTCTGCTGATGATGTGTTCAGCATTCATTTGAAAAGCAAGCCAAACTACATCATAAATTTTTCAAGAAAACAATGGAAACATGGGATTTATGATCATTGACTCTTGCTGAAGGCTGATCCTGTAGATCTGTATTTGTCATTTCGATTGCACAAAGTCATTTTTCAGGTTTTCATGGCTGGCTGAAGGGCTAGAGTGCCAATGGAAACATCACGTTGAAATAACAGATGTCAGAAATATTGCACCAGGAACCAGGAGCTACTTTAACAGACCTTGTAAAATATTGCTCCTTCTTATACTGAACATAGGGGTAAGAGCATTTTTTATTTGCTTTTTAAGTCAATTGGCACTTTGTCTCAACTGGAAGCATAGGCTGAGGTTGTGAGGGCATTTCAGTTTGAGCCAGTGCATGTGAAGTTTTGTTTTCAAGGCAGTGAGCTACTGGCATCAGCCCTTGCTGAACAATAAATAAATTGGCTATTTAAAGGTCCTTGAATAGTAGAAAAGCATTGTATCACCCCTTTATAGCTGTTTCAGTGAAAAATATTTAATTCTTGTCCTCTCTTGCATTCCTCTAAAGAAAGGTTATTAATTTTCTATCCAGTTGTGCTTTGCTCAGAGAATATTCCCCAGTGCCTTTCTGGCTTGAGCTGTGTTTGAAGGTTTTCCCAGCAAAAGTGTGTCAAACAAGAGAGTGAAAAATCATTTCCTTGTCAAGTGCATCTTTGCAAGAAAATAACAGTAGGAATAATGAATGTAGCTGGGAAAGGGTGAATTGTTAATGGTTAACCAATTTAATGCAGCTTCTTGGTTTATAGGTGTTCCATTTGATGAAAGTATAATTGAATTTTATTTAGGGTAAGAGATCAATATTTGCCTGGTCCTGCATTAGAAAATGCAATTGCACATATATATCAAGGAAAGTGATATCACTGTTAAACAGTGATCCAGGCAAGAATTTTTTTATTATTATTATTTTTTCTCCTGTAAGAAAATTTGATTCAGAGTTTGTTTGGTATGGTTTTCATGAAGATCCTGATTTTGAAGGAAAAAAAAAGCAAACTGGTACTACAATGAGAGAAACTGAGAAAGTAAAGTTACAGTTCTGCAAAACAGCTTCAAGTTCCTCTTGGCAGAAGAAGTATGAAATCAGGAACTCAAATGTTTAACCTCAAAAACTTCCTGGCATTTTAAACATTTATTTGCTGATCATTTTGAAGAAGGGCTGTACACTCTTGTTATATAAATATTAAATATTGTAACAAGCCAAAGGCATTGCTCCTACAAAAAGAAGCAACATTTCATGTGGTGGTTTAACCTGCAGGCAGCTAAACCCCACAGAGCTGTTCATTCATCTGTTTATTCGTTCCCCCAGTGGGGCCAAGGAGAGAATCAGAAAAAAGGTAAAACTCCTGGGCTGAGATAAAGGAGGTTTAGAGGAAGAGGAAGAGGAAGGGGAAGAGGGGAAGGGGAAGGGGGGAAGGGGAAGAGGGGAAGGGAAAGAGGGGAAGGAAAAAGGAAAAGGAAAAGGGAAAGGGAAAGGAAAAGGAAAAGGAAAAGGAAAAGGAAAAGGAAAAGGAAAAGGAAAAGGAAAAGGAAAAGGAAAATGCTGTTATAGGATACAAAAGAACACAAGGTTACCACCGTTCTCAAGGTGAAGGAAAAAAGGGCAGTTTATTTTCTGACTTTAACATTTATAGTTTTCTAAAAGTGACAGTGGATTGGAGGATGACAGTGGCACCTCTCCAATGCTACTGGTCGAACTAACAGTCTATCAACTCTCTCCTCCTCCATAAAGGAATACAAAACAATGAGTTATTTACAGAAAGTGTGTGAGAAAGTTCACTACAAGAATGTCAACATCAGAAGGCTTAGAAAGTCTTAAAAAACCAGGGTGACAGGAAAAGGACTTCCTTCCCAGCTGACAGAAGTCACCTACAGTGGCTGTGGCTTGTGCCTCTTTGCCAATCCCCTGGTCACTGCCCCATTTCTTAGAAAGTGATCCCAGCTGCTTGGTTCCCTACATTGTCACTGCAGGCTGCAGGATTATAGGTGAAATCTTTTTGCCTGTCCACAGTTCACTGTCAATTCACTGTAAATTCCTGAAAGAATCAGGAATCACACCAATAAGAATATGCTGGTTCAACATCCCAAGTATATCCAAAATTCTCAAGAGCCATTGTAGCTGGCTTGGAGGAGATGGGAAGGGTGAAAGAGTGGAAGTGTCCTCCCCTGACTCCCCCATGGACTGGCTCTGAGGAGAAAAGGTAAAGAGAGAAACTATTAATAGCTTCCCAGAGATATTTCCTGAACTGCAGAGCTGATGGTAATGCTGAGTACAAATACCAGATTAGTGTCACAGCCAGTAATTTTATCATATCATGAGCCAGTGTTACACAGCACACAAAAATAATAACCTTAATCCAGCCCCCAGAGATGCCAAACAGCACAACAGGGAACATTCACAGGAGGTGAGGGGCTACACACCATAACTCTGGGAATGAGCACAGCAAGTCTGAGGTCAAATAAATAAAGATTGTGAACGGCAACTATTAAAATGATATCATGAATTATTATAAAAATGTGGTTTTTTGGTCAGATTTATCATTATCTCAACACTTCATGGCCCATATTGGGTGTTGTGGTTTACCTGGCAGGCAGCTAAACATGACAGCCACTCACTCATTCCCACAACAAGGAGGCTGCAAAGAGGAACCATGAGCCAACACCAATACTGGGAGTGTGGGGCATCCCAGCCCATCCCAGATCAATTCCTTGGTCACAAATTACTGCTGCTGCTGCTGGTTGGATGTCCCCTTCATCATAAAGGCCCAAAGAAAAGAAAAAGCATGTAAAAAAAAAAAAATCTTCATATACCTTACTAGAATAATTTTAAATTTTATTCTGCAGTTAATTATTCTGCCATTGGTTTCCTTTCTTAACGAGATAACTTTGCACAGTTAATAAATAATTGCATATCACAGGAATATATTGCATATATTAATAGATAATAGATAATAGATAATTAATAGATATTATGATATTCAATATTATAAATAGAGACTGGCATTCCCAGGTTGGAAAGGACAACGCTCTCAGGCACAGGGTGGGATTGTTGAGGTGTCTGTGCAGGGGCAGGTGTTAGACCTGATGATCCTGCTGGGTTCCTTAAAACTCAGGATATTCTGTGTTTCTGTGCTCTTAATTTTAAACATTTTTCAGTTCACAACAAGTTTCTGTTACCTATTATGCAGCCTCCATTATTCTTTCTTTACCCTTATCAGGCTTCTAAACCAGGAAAGCAAGAGTGTGAAGTTTTCTTTCTTTGAGTTACTCCTAAATCATAGGACATTATTTATAAATATACATATATATATATATATATAATTTATATATATATATATAAATTTTATAAAGGGAAGAAAAATAAAAATAATGGGAAAAAAAATATACCAGTCATGCATCAGCAAAACTCCCAATGAAACCTTGAGGAATGGAAGGCAAACAGAAGAGTCAGGATGCAATGATGGGACACAGGGAAATGAACAGGAAAATACAGTGAGTGAAAGTTATCTAGTGATAAAAGAAAAAAAAGAAACAATGGGCATATTCAATTCAAGGTCCATTACTTGTGCCTGGTGGGTGTTACAACCCCACTTACAGTGAATGAAATTACTCCTATTGACTTGGAAGTGTTTTGAATCAGGCCTAAAGCATAATACCTGTACCACTTGTTAATCTAGATGTGCACCACTTAATAAAGTTGAAAGGTTCTCTTTTAACCAAGAAACCTAAAAGTTCTGAATGCATTTTCATATACTTGGGGCTGTGTCCAACCCAAAGCATAGAGCAGCAGCTCTGCAAAACAATGCCCTGAGGCAGACTGAATTCCAGCACACAAAACTCAGCAGCTCCTGTAGATCACTTGTGCATAGGAATTACAGACACTGCTCAGAATGTAATTTTCTCCAAATTCTCACTGGAAAATAAATTACTTCAGATAGGATGAAAGATCTTGCTAAAATAGTCTTTTGCAAAATGAAACTCCCATGGCTAGGCAGCTCTGAATAAGTTCTGGTTGAAAATAGGGTATTTTTTGTAGTATTCTGTAATTTAACTCTTTTTTAATTTTTTTTTTACAGTATGTGATAATATAGTATCTGTGCATACTGAGACTTAATGGCAAAGTATGATATAGAGAGTCAATATATATATCTTTTAAATAGCAAAAAATTGCTCCTGCACTGACAAGAGCATCTTTTTGTATCTGTGTTCATCTGAAATACACAATATATTCAAGATGTCACAGTCTGAGCCATTCATTCCAGCACTGTTACTACATTATTCTGATATATCATTTTTACTATCTTGCTACTTGCTGAACAATCATGATGGAATATAAAATGTATATGCAAGTTCACAATACTTTTCTAAACATTTTTCTAAAGCCATTGCTTAAATCAGTTGAAAATGAAATGCCACTTGTTAAAATAATATTTTCCTCCAATGACAGCTTTTGGCAATTTGACGGTGCAGGAAAAATTACATCTTTCAGTTCTGCATCTTCTCACAGCACTCAGATATTTTTTCATCAGACTCTTTTTAGAAGAGGAGAGAGATTTCTAGCAAATATAGATTTGCTTTCAAAGGGATTTCAATGGGGATTTTTAACATTAATTTGTTATTTCTTTGGTAAACAGAGAACTTCTGTTCACAAGGAACTATGGAAGCTCTTGATTAGAACTGGTAGCCACCAACTTTTAGGGAAGTCACAACTTGTGTTGGTTTGATGTTTACTTTGACCAAGTCTTACAGTGTTTTTAGACAGAAATAATTCAGGAAGAATTTGAACCATCAAGCAGAGATTTACACACTTGCAGAAGTGTTACTAACCCTACTCCAATAAATGAATGGCTTTTAGTAGGGTAGTACTGGGGACTGAGAACTTTATTTTTTCATCTGAACTGTTAATAAACACATTTAATATGCACATTTATGCAGAGAATTGGCAGGAAAAAATACCTTATGATTACTTCTGTTATTTTTTTAGAAAAATCACCACCATTTTCCTTACAGAGAGGAATGGAGGATCAGTGAGGGTTTACTTTTGTGCTGGTAATGTTTCTGCAAACTCGTGCACATTCACAAAGGTCGGCTCTAGTTGAGCTGGGTAATAAACTTAAATTGGGATTTATTCAGCCAGAACAATGCTCTTGACTAATCTAAATTGTAGCTGTGCCTCACATCTTCAGGAGGCTTGGCAAACTCAATTTTTTCAGTATTTTTGGCTCTTTTCCTTCCTTTTCACACCCAATGATAGATATTCTATCACTACTCTTAGCCTGAAAGTTGTCTGTTTTAAACATCCAGAAGAAAATTTAACTCTCCTGAAACTGAAGAAGAAATGTAATTCTTTAACTTCATTACTTTTTTGGTCTCTTTTTAGTCATCTTTTTTTCATCTATTAGAGGAAAAGTTGCATAGCTAAAGCAAAAAAATGAGCTTCTGTCAATTATACAGCACTTAGTACAAGTACTTCAATCAAGAGTGAACACAGAATAATTAAAAGTGTTATTAGTGTAAATTTCTCCTAAATATTTTTTTTTCTATGTCAGAAGTATGTACATTTACATAAAAAGGCAATGCACCCTCTCAATTCAAATAATATAAAATGAATATATCTATTCTGGCTACTACAAGGAAACTAGCAGCCTGCATTGGTTACATCTTTATCTGTATATTTAATCTTTTCTCCAAGTTAGGAGAGTCAAATGCAGACATCATTTGATGATGCTCTAGCCTTATTTCAGGTTGAACAGCATAGTTGAGAGCAGATTCCCATTTTTTGGTGGGAGCAGAGCACTCATTCTTCCCATAATTTGAGTAGTTACAACTCCAGAGAGTTGCCCCACAAGCACTCCCTCCACAGCCTGAGCTAAAGAAAAGTTTTAGAATCATAGGACAGAATCACAGAATATTCCAAGCTGGAAGGGACCCACCAGGATGATGGAGACCAACCCCACTCCCTGCCCAGACACACCAACAATCCCACCCTGGGCATCCCTGGGAGTGTTTTCCAAACCCTCCTGGAGCCCTGGCAGCCTTGGCATCACTTCAGCCTCCTCCTTCCCACTCTGCCCCCCCTTTTCCTTGCCAAGGGACTCAGCTAAAGCTGACCACACACAAAATCAAGAATTCCTGAAGAAATTGTCCTAGGAACACTGGAACAGGCAATGGGGCTAAGACAAAAAAGGAGTGGTAGCCTGCTTTGGGTGCAAATCATTTCAGATCTTGCAGTGTGAGAAAAAAGCACATTTTTAGCCACAATTTAAAGAAATCTGCCTCGACTAACTGCGATCAATGAATTTATTACACCTGCAGAGCACCTTTGTTTTGGCTTTTGTGAGGCCTTTTAAATGTTCCTCTAACTATACTATACTTTGGTGATCAAACACTGAAGGTGCAGACACAGTTTTTCTCCAGGCATGTCAAGGTTCCCTTCTGTTGTTGGGAGCCATTTCTTATGAACAATTTTTAATTAGAGAAAATCCAATAATTAATTTAGTGAGAGCTACCTGGATTATTTCAAAGTCCTTAGAGGGACTACAAGATCATTAATTCTCTGTAATTTCTCCTGCATATTTACTCTGGAAGGAAAACCGTGGTCTCTGTAACAAACTTCAAAGGGAAAGGAAATTATCCACTTTACTGTCCATTGTGAAGAAAGTAGAAACCTGTGGCTTCAACCATAATATTTTTGTGACACAGCTTGATATTAAAACCATGCTTAGTTAATGTAAGAGTTGGGAAGCACTGGAATAAATTATAGAGGAGGCTTCAGGCCCTGAAGTTCTGTGAGAACAAAGCAGACTGACCAACCTCTGGCAGCAGCTGCATTTGGATACTTAGTGCTGCCTTGCTGGAAGAAAATGGCATAATTGGTGTTCCAGCAGCCCCATTTTCTGTCACTCTGGATGTGCTGGGCTTTATGACCTTCTACAATGCACAGAAATGGACAAGCATGGAGAGAAATCTTTAGGGACAACATAAAACCAGCCAAAAAAGTATTGTTTACCCCTCCATGCATTTCATTAGAATAGTGCCATGCCCTGTTGGCAATAGCAGGCTCTGTGGGACGGTTAATGCATGTTTGTTGGCAGATTTTGGATGAGCCTTATCTCTCCCAGGAGGTCTCAATAGTTCATTTTTTTGGCAGTGGGGGTGCATTGCAGTAGGTTTGGTTTAATGCAGCATGTGATACTGTGTATATTTAGAGATTTTGAATCACCAAATCATTCTTAAGCTTTCAAATCACCAAATATTTCCCTTTTACATGTGATTAAATGTTCTTGGTATTTAACTGTCAATATTTTTATTTAATACTGCATTTGCATGTCTATGATGGAATCTGGTGGGTTTCTATTGTCACAAAATAGAGACAACTTGAAAGCTTCTTGGTTCTTGAAGATTTTTTCCTTGGTTGATTGAAGTAACCCAAATTTTTAAGTAGTACACTGTCCTGGTTTTATCTTTCTTAATGTTTTCTTGTTTTTCATCCAGCTCTGTTGGAACAGTTCATTTCCTTGTGTTTTAGGGCACCATTTTTGCTTTGGTTATTGTTAAAATTTATTAGCCTTCCCTCATCGAGCAGTGATAATGTTGTTATTCGTGAGAGTTAGAATTTATAAGGTGTTCTGGAGGAAACATTTATTGCCTTGTAGGCTGCAAACTACAGCAGAGCCACCTCATAACTGAGTTTTCTACAAGTGCTTGTGGCCATATTCTGGTGTCAATGGCAGCAGCAGAAAAGTGAAGGAACTCTGCTGGCCTGATGTGGATTGTGAGTGTGAAGCTGCTGTGGGACTGAGCTGAATCCAGTCTAGGCTGTACAAATATTGGCATTGGGTGAGGGACATGCAGATCATTCCTCCTCCCCTCACTGGATTCTGAAAGTTAATAACATGGATTGCAGGCTCCAATTGATTGATTTAATCTCAATTCTTCCATGTCCAGCAAGTGCTTTCTGTTCATTATTCATGAGATACTTTCATCAGCTGGGTACAAAAAGAGATAAAAACTCTGTGTCCTGGGAAGACAGAGAGGGGCAGGTGCTGAGTGATTATTTAACACCCTAAGAAGTCCTAGATGTATTTTTAAGACTCTGTAATAAAACTGATGGCTTCCTTTAATTGTTTCAGGGTTTTCTATTGATCATTAGGGTAGGTTTAGGGCTGTGTCTTACCCTGATTAATGGGAGCAACAAAAGTGTCTCCTAGACATAGCAATGTTGCCATTCCCAACATTTTTTTCTTAACCAATTGCAAAATTTTGCTAAGGTTAAGTTAGAAAAATATATAAGACTACCTCAGAAATGCATAAAATGCTCAATCTGGGCCATAAGCAATGATAGACATTTTTTCTATATTTCAAATACTATTCCTTATTGTTAATTAAATATTTGAGCTTGCTCCTAACTCTACTCAGATTCCTGTTAGGATGAGTCTGAGCTCAGGCACTTCATGTACAGAATTCATAAATGAATTCAGAATGTTCATAAACATCAGTGCCTTGAACAGAAGTTGGCAGTAACTGCACAGAGCTTTAGAAAAGCATCCACAGTAGTTCAACAGATCTTTAAAAAATAAAAAGCAAAATCACTCCCTCATCCCAAACCATCTTTCATGAACTGTTGTTTGTATAAATGTCTCTCTATGTCACCACTTCAAAATTACAGTTGATTATTTACTTACTTCTGAGAGAGACCCTGAGGTTGTCAGCTGGAAAATGTGCTGGCCCAGAGCTGCTCTAGAAGTCCATGGTCCTGAAAAGAAACCTTGGTTTAGGTTTGGTCCTCAATAAAACTTCCTGTGCCCAGGGAAATGCTTCATGCAAAATAATTCCCTTAACAAATGTCTGTGTGTCTTCTGCATGATCCCCCATCAACCATTGGAATGCAAGGCTTTGGTATCTATTCCAAAAAGCTCCAGAAGGGGAATTAACTTCCACAAGAATATTCTGCCTATGTGCTATTCTTACAGTGGTGGATTCTAGTACCTTTTGAATGTTTTGTTGGGGTTTTTTTCAGATTATATTAAATAATTTCCCTGAGTTTTTATTTTTTTCTTTTTTTTTGAATATAAATATCTGAGAAAACAACCATTTTTTTTTTGTAATGGTTTTAGGCCCAGAGCAATGAGAGGCTGAGAAACTCTGAGGGATGCTATAGCACTGAAATCACTTGTGACTTCTCCAGAAATACATAAGATCACCAAAAAAATGAACCCTAAATACTTAAAGAAATGCACAATGTTCTGCTGTTAATGAACAGCCTTCGTTATGAATCAATATGAAATTGCAGAGACATTCTTCAACTCCAGCTCCATTTGACCCCTTTGTGGTGGCTTTACAATGGGCTGTATTGAATTTCTGAGCCCCAGCAGCTGCCAGGGCTGAATTGCACAGTGGCAGTCCCAGTGTGCTGCTTGCAGGCAGCACGTGGAGTGGCTTTGCTGTGACAAGGGGCTGAGCTGGAGCCACGGGGACGCTTGTGACACTCAGCCACTCATTTGGACTCCTGCAAGGCTTTGTTACAAAACAATGAATGAGGTAATGAGGAGCCCTCCTGCTATTTGGCATAACAGGACAGCAGAGAGAATCAAATATGTTTAATAGCACAGGAGAAAAAAATAAAAGAGTTAATGAGATACTTAGTTGTTAGCAAGTGAGAAGTGTGTATTGACAAAACCACAATCAGGCATCAGGCAAACAATCATTGCATTCCTGTGATCACAATGGGAGAAATCACCAAGTAATAGCAGTGCTTCCAACAATGCTGGAAGAAAAGCTCCCTCTCCATCCTCTGCAGCCCTTTATAATCTCCTGACTCACACAAAAGCAACTGCAGGACAGGGAGGCCACAGCTGGAAGGGGCTTGGGACAGTGGAAGGTGTCCCTGCCCAAGGCAGGGGTGGCACTGGATGGGCTGTAAGGTCCCTTCCAACCCAAACCATTCCAGAATTCCATTATGCGATTATAGAGCTCACAGGGCCCAGGCTTTTGCAGACACCATCATGGACTTGGACATATCCAGAAGTGCTCAACAATTCTCCCTCTCTCCAACTGATTTGGATGCTTGATGCCACTCCAAATATTCCCAACCTTGAGAGCAGATCAGCTGGAGAGTTCCAACAAATCCACCATTCACCAGGGGCAGTGACTACTTTTAGGCTGAATTTGCAGCAAATTTTTGTGCTGCTGGTGGTACCACAGTGAAGGCACAATCTTTTCCTTTGCTTTTCTGCCTGGTTGCAAAAGAGAATAAAGAAAGCCTGCTCTTTTCACTGCTCTTTCCCATCATCAAACTGGCTTAGGGTGGTGTTTGTCCTACCCAAATCCTCCTGCAGTTGTGTAATTCAAATTAGAGAAGCACAGTTTTTCTCACCCTATTTAAACAGCACAAAATGGGTCCATTACGTACCCCTCTGGACTTCCTGGAAATGAAGCAGACATTAATTCTGAAAGATTAATTGCAACATTATTTGGCACCACTGCAGGTACTTCAGCTCTTTATTGATTCAAGTTTGGCATTGACACCCAGCTTCCATTTCAGGTGATGATGTAGAGCCCGGTGAGAGAATAAGAAATTCTTGTTGCTACAAGAACAAGGAGTTACTGAGGTGAATATACATGTGACAGATACACTCTCCTAAATGTTCCCACATAAGAGACCCATCACAGTTGTTATCATTCACCAAGGCTAGTCAGAAAAAAAAAGTGGTTTGCAGTAGGAAAATCCATTTCATTGAAAGCTAAATATCTCATGGAGTTCTGTCTGTTTTGACAGCCTTTCTCACTGAAAGTTTTATGAGGTCCTTGTAATAGTACTGGTAAAAACCACTGGTGGGGGAGAAGATGAAATGAAAACCAAACCTCTCCCAGCAAAAGCTAGGTTTCACAAAAATATGTAGGGGGTTAAGACTTTTAAGGTTTAAATTCTTCTCCAAATTAGAATGAAAAAGAATTGAAGACATCCCTAAAATTTATTTCTGTTCTCAGTAAACCATCTCTGTTATTCACATAGCTGTCAAATGGCATCTTTCTTCAGTCCTCTGCTAATTGTTCAGGTATGAAGATAAGAATTAGTACAGATGATTTAATCTCAGATAGTTGAGAAATAAAGAAAAAAATTAAAAAGAAGAAGAAGAAGAAGAGAGAATGAAAAATAGGACATTTATCTAAAGGAAGAGAAGTAGAATATTTGTGTGAGACTGAAGTACTCACTGCACCTGAACTCAAGGCTAAGGCAGTCTAATTCCAGGTTCAAGAATAGAATCAGGGAAATGGAAAAGCTCTAGAGGTGTTTGGAAGTTAATGATGCAGCGTTGTAGTAAAGCCCAAATTAAATTCTCAGTTTTCTCAATAGAAGCACATTAAAACAAAAGTACTTCAGAATAAAGGTGTCTTATGCTGCTTTATTGTTGCTCCCTGTGAATGGGTTTTCTTTTCTGGTTTTGCTGCAAAGCAATGACATATGGGAGGTTTCCAGCTCATATTTCTATGTGAAGCGTTTTTAGGACAAAAACAAGGGATAGAGTAGCTGAACATATGAAGCAAGTACAGAAACCAATAGAAACTTAAATGTGTCAAATGATGTACTCTGAGTGCTGGACATTACTGCCAGCAAAAGGAAAAAGAGGGGTAATTGGTCTCATATAAGTATCCTGCCTTGTCCCAGTTGCTTTTGACAGTGGGATTGGTCTGTAACTCTGATCTCTCCATTATTTAGGAAACTAAATGTAGCCATCAAAGCTGTCTGAGTCTATGGAAGTTCTACTGGGTTATCCCTACTTGCAAAGGATGTTTAGGACAGAGGCTTAAGGTTTCAAAATGTCAAAAATGATCCCATTGTTTTGCCACATCTGTGACTGTACACATGCGGATGAGTAGAGGAAGAGAAAATTAATATGCCCTGTTTGCATATTAATTAATATGCATATAAAAGCTTTAAAAGAGCTTTCTCTGATTCCTTCCTTCCTTCCTTCCTTCCTTCCTTCCTTCCTTCCTTCCTTCCTTCCTTCCTTCCTTCCTTCCTTCCTTCCTCATAATTATCCCCTAAATTTTCTCTCACTTAATGACTCAGGTTTTATTGTGTCACTGAAGCAATTTACACTAAATTGTGTTTATGGTTGTGGGTTCTACTGTTTAGGCTCTGAAACCTTTTAAGTCTCTAATAATCTTTGTTTCTTCTTTTTCAGAGGTGTTTATTCAGGGATTGGGTCTTTTTTTTGCCCCCCTCAGGCAATGATTACTCTTCTTCACCTATATTGATAGAGTTTTGGGTGTTATTATTTGAAAACTGGGAGAGTTTAAATTTTTTGTTTCGATGAGAAAGGGATGGTAAAAGATTATTTGTTTTATAGCTTTCCAAGCTCTCTTTTCACAGACTTGGATTACTAAAGAAATAATGAAAAAATAACTAAATAATGTCTCTATCAGAAATAATTTTCAGAGGAAGTAGGTTGGTAGTTCCAAACAAACCTTTGCAATATTTCTGTAGAGAGGGAAACCACAGACAGTCACAGGAAATTAAGAACATTTTGACAGGTGGATCACAATATCTATCAAGATGAAAACCAGAGAAGCAGTATAGACCTTCTCTCCTTTGAGCAGCCTAAAATTTGATATCTATAACTCCAGCCTGGCTCCTATTCATAAGGACAGAATTTCCTTGGCAAGGAAATAAGGATGGCATGTTCAGGATTGAGGAGGGGAGGGAGAGGAGGTTTGTTCTCAGCAGCTGGTCACAGAGAAAGGTTGTTTTCTTGGGATGGAGGAAAAAAAACCTCTATTTGACAGCAGAGCTGAAAAGGTGGTCACAAAATAAACAGGGCTGCCAACGGGAGCTGTCACCATATTTAAGGCTGATGCATAGTAATGAATGCAGATTCTTTCAAGCAAGACTTGCAGGCTCAAATGGTGCTCAGTGATTCACAGAGGAAGAGGAAAGTGAGAGGCTCTTCCTTGGAATTTGAATTCACTGCCTGTGAAAGCCTGATAGGGCTGGTGTGCAGGTCCCCCATTCTTCAGCTGCAGCAGAGGAGTTCTGTGTGCTTGTTCCAAGTGCAGCAGCCTCAAAAACAGCAGCATTCACAAGCAGAGCTGTAACATCCATTCTGACCCTCTCACACACCTTCAGCACAATTTGGAACCTAATGGAAACTTCCAGTTCATTCCTGGGTGCTCATAATCCTAAGGTAAAAATCCCAACTGGTTTGGGAGCTAAAAGTGGTCATCTAAGAATGTCTGAGAAAAAGCCAACAAGGATAAAGAAATAATAATTTAATACCTGCTGTTTAGCTCTGGTGTCAGCTACCTGGAAACATCTTCATAACTGTAGGACGTACAGGATAGGAGACATATGCATATTTTATGTATAAAACCCATATATCTCCCACCTTATGTAACTTTCAAATTATGTCATTCTTGAATTTTCAGGTGGAGGTGCACTGTGTAAACTGGTTTTTG
This sequence comes from Agelaius phoeniceus, assembly GCF_051311805.1. Taxonomy (NCBI): domain Eukaryota; kingdom Metazoa; phylum Chordata; class Aves; order Passeriformes; family Icteridae; genus Agelaius; species Agelaius phoeniceus. Next base: position 12,484,366 of record NC_135272.1, on the reverse strand, counting down.
TGTTTCCAAACAATGTCATGCTGCAGAAATGCTTATAAGCCTGGAAGTAGAATACAAAAGACCCCCAAAGTCTGTATTACTGATTGTAGGGTTGATCAACTGTGGCTAGAAACTAAAGATAAACACATTTTACATGGCAAATGGGCTTTTCAGTCTTGATGCACAATTGCATGTATCACATAAGGGGTTAAATTTAGTCCCACTGATGTCAGGGGAGGAGGTAAGAGCTGAGCTCTGCCCAGGTTCTTGTTCAGCTTCTGTCAAGCCACCCCTACTCTGAGTACAACTTCTTACCAGCGATGGTTAAAAGCCATGTGAGCAACTGCTTCAGCACAGGGTTCAACAGAATGCCAAGTGCTCATGAGAGCTCTGCCCTGAGGTTCTGGAATGTGTCAGGAAAATTAATCCACAAACACCAGAGGTTTATGTCCAGAAAGGAGACAGAGGAGTCCTATAACTTCATCAGAACAAAGGGAGAGGCCATGGGGCATTCCCCTGAGGCCTCTCAAATTTTTGGAGGACTCAGCCTCCTTTTTATCCTAATTTCCCTTATTTTCCTCTCTCTTTCCCCATTGGCTGAGGTACTTGAGAGGTACAGACTTCCTGGAATGCCTGATACCAAAGATTTCCCTCTCATGTATAACCCTCCCTTTTCATTTTTAATTCTTATGGAATTTAGGGGTTTTCCCCATTGTTTCTTTTATCTTTCAATATCCAATTTCATTCATCAGCCAACCTACAGTTTGTTTGTAAAGGCAAATATCTTTTTTTTTCATTCCTGAACCAGTGGAATCCTCCCCATTGTTGGGGAGTTGTTCTGTTGGGTGCAGATTCGGTGCTCAATTGATACAATCATTAATTCAAATTAAGGTTCCGTTCCAATTAGCACAAAGCACATATGAACTAAGACAAAAATGGTGGATCTGTTGAGTGAAGAGTTTACTCTTTTCCAAAACAAGTATCTTCTCAAGGAGCCAAGATGTTGTAGCAGATACAGCTTTTTGAGTTCAAAAATTAAAGTTCAGCCAAGGATAGCGGTAGCTCTTTGATTAGTTTTAAGCTTCCAAGTAAAAAAAAAGAAAAAAACCACCAGTAATCAGGAATATATATTAGCATAAATTACACTTAATAAGAATGATAAGAAAAACAACAATCTGGCTTGAAACAACAATCTTGGAATCTTAAAAAGCATGAGATTGCATTGTTTGTTTTAGTGTATTGTTTTTAATTTTTCCAGGCAAGGACTTTCACCCACAGATGTCAGTTTTACCCAGGGAAAGGACAGTGAGAATATTTTTGTCTTCTGGAGAAGACAAAAACTGGAGGTTTTATTTAACAGAAACTGGAGGTTTTATTTATCAGAAACTGGAGGTTATATTTATCAGCAAACTTTTATATATCAGATGGCTTTGGCAGCTTAAAAATCTTTGGATTTTTCTTTCAGCTCAAGCCTGGTATGGGACATGCCACCTGGAAAGCTCTTCCCCACAATATTCCCATTATATCACCAATTATTTCTAGCCTTGAGGATATCAAGTTTTTTGTGTGTGCATAATGAAGACTCACACCATGACAGCTTTCCAGGACCTGGACTTTAAAACAAATCTGGCATCATCAGCCTTACAGTAAAATCCCTGAGCTGGCAAAACAAGAGAACTTTCTAAAGGAGTCAGTGCAGCCTGTCACTAACAGGGAGAATAGGCATTTGCTACAAGGAAATTTAAAAAAAAATAAAAGAAAGGGGAAAAAAAAAGAGAAAAAATGGCTAATCAAAACAATGATTTATTTTTACTGGTATGATTCATTCCCTTAAATAAACAGCAAGTAAAAATCAGCCTCCCTCTAGCTACAAATTGGCCAAAGCATGCACAGATCAATCTTGATCACTCTTGATAATGGGTTTTTTCCACTGAGTCCATTTCACCCAGTGTGCAAAGTGCAGCTCCTTACTCTCAGCTTAATGCATTTAATAAAACTTAATTAAACATTTGTAAGCCTAATGAAGCACTCTCGAAATGAAAACAAAGGCAAGCCAACATCCTTCTAAATGGAAACTTGGCCATCAGAAAAAAAAAAAAAACAGCCTGAAATTCTGTGCTGAGCTTTTAATGTGGGGTTAACAGGGTAGATCAGGGTGGCATTGAAATCCTGTTACAGTATATTATTTATTTCTTTTTATTAGCATGTCAGACAGATATAGATGTTTTATGTTGTGCTGTGTATTCTAATTGGAGCTGGACAAAATCAATTTAGAGGTAACAAGGAGAACAAATATCAAATATTTAATTTATGCAAAACACATCACATGCAGTGAATTCTTTTATGGTGGGGACTTTCACACCAATGAAGGAAGATAAAAGTGGATAAAATTGTTGGAAAACATGTGAAAATACCAAGCCTGTCCCTGGGGGCTGGTGGGGAATGTGTGGAAAATCACATCCTGTTTCTCCAGCAAAGGAAATGGGATGCTGAAGTTTTTTAAGGAAAAACTGTTTAATTAAGAAATTTTACTTAAATTATTTTATTTTTAGCTTAATAATTAACTACTTGTAGTTTGTGGATTTTTTATTTAATTATATAATACTATTTAAACTTATGAAGAAGAAAGTGAAGAAGAAGGATTAGATTTTGTTCTAAAATTTTTATTTAATTATATAATACTTATTTAAACTTATGAAGAAGAAGGATTAGTTTTTGTTCTAAAAGTTTTATTTTTTATATACATATTATTATATTCTAAAACTTTAAGTTTTCTACCATGTGACATTACACATTTTTATTTAAACTATATGCTCATAATCTTAGTTTTATTACTTAATTTTGGAAGCTTTCTCTATGGTTTCAGATTAAAGTCAGTGTTTTCTTGGGGGTCAGTGTTTGTCAGCACAGAAAGTCTAAAATTTTCAGCAGCTAGGGTTCCAACAGTTGTTGTTGTTGTTATCTTTTGTGTAATAGTATTCTACTTTTTATTTTTGTTCTAATAATTTGATCTGAACCAATATTACTTCTCTGATTATTCTGGTAACATTTTGAACATGCTGGTAACTAATTCTTTGCTTTGATGTGTGTTTCATCATTGTCTATAACAAGATTTTTGAATGATAATGGGCTGTTTTTTCCTGACCCTTTCCTGAGGAGAGGTGTGAGCAATTAAGTCCTTTGGGGGAGCTCCCCTTTGGGCTCTGGGAGGGGTCCTGGGGTCCCTCTCACAGCCCCAGCTCCCCCAGCCTGTCTCTCATCCTTTAACTCTTGCACAGCCTTAGAATTATGAATTAGTGACAATTTGTAAGGAGCAAGAAAGTCTTGTCCTTATCCCAGCAATAAATTTCCCAGTTTATTGGGAAGCTGAAGGGGCCTCACCCACAGAAGAACAGAGTCCTTAGGGTTGGGAGGTCTCAGGTTTGTTGTTGCTGAAATGGCTCCCGAGGTATTAAAAAGTTTTTTCTCAGCCCCACAACCAAGGAAGAAGCTGAGATTCCTCAGTTCTGCTTTTCAAGGTTGTTTATTTTCTCTTATCTGTTCCATTCTTTCTCTGACCTGTTAAGATCTGTCCAGCAGGTCAGGTTGGGGGACAGTCCCTGCCCTTGGGGTGGTGTTAGTTTTTATACTAAAACCTCCATGTACTTTATTAACAATAATTTTCCAATACCTATCACCTATGTTAGACAGTCTGTCTCTACTCTAAACCAATCCAAAAGTGTCACCATCACAGCAGAAGATGGAGGACAAGAAGAAGAAGAAGGAGAAAGACAGGACATGCCCACATTCCTCCATCTTGCCTCTTGAACCTCCATTCAAAAAACCCCAAAATTCTACTTTTCCACCCTATGATAAATTCACTATCATTCTATTCAAACCCTTGTGGCTTATAAATCTTCACACAAAGTTGGTAATTGTTTCCATGGGCTAAAATCAAAGGCACAGGTGTCTTTGACTCCATGCCAAGGTCTCTGAGCCCCCTGCCAGGGTCTGGAATCACCCAGGGCAGCCAGAGCAATGTCCTGGGCTCTGACAGAGAGGGAGCTCTGGAGATCATCTTCTGTCCCACCCTTTGCCAAGGCAGGGCCATACAGAGGCACACCCAGGTGGGTTTGGGATGTTTCCAGAGTGGGAGACTCCAACCCTTCCCTGGGCAGCTGTTCCAGTGCTCTGCCACCCTCCATGGAAAGCTCCTCATGGTGAGGTGGAACTTGTTGGGCTTGGCTAGTTCATGGCCATCCCTTCTTGTCCTGTCTCTGGCCATCTCTGGACAGAGTTTGGCACCATCTCCTTGGCACCTGCCCTTGAGATATTTTCATATTGATTTTAGATTGATTAAATCCCCTCTAAACCTGCTCCAAACTAATCTGACCCATCTCCCACAGTCTCTCCTGATCAGAGAGATGCTCCAAACCCCTTCTAACCTTTGTGATAATCCCACTGCATTCCTGTATAGTTCCCTCCTCCTCCCTGAGAGCACAAACATTGGAGAAGGAGATATGCAAGACTTGATATTCATTTAAACATTTTCAGATTAAAATTCTCCAAAACTCTTTGAGCAGAAAGCTTTTCATTGCTGTGAATAAGATCCAACGGGGCTGGAGCTATACATGTGGACACTTCATCCAGCATTTTACAAAAACAAGTCTCATTTGTAGTTGTCTAAGAAAGGCATAAAAACTGCCTATTCACAGTTTTATCCAGGCCTAACAGGCTCATTTTATGTCATCAAATTTATTGTCACGCTTCCTGACTTGGACGTGCATCACTTGAAGCATTCCTAGTTTAGACAGGTGATTTATGAGGCCAGCTGAGCTCCCTGAGTTTAATTTGATTTAGGGAAATTTCCCAGAACTTACCAGGGGAAACTCAGTTATAAATCCAAACATCATATTTCATAAGGAGATTTTACATTTTTCTCCTAATGTGTTAAAAAATATTTCCTGGAGGTGTGACTGTGCTGCAGCCTCCACATGCAGCTGCTGAATTTCAGTGCATTCAGGAACCTTTCTGCACAGCCCTGTCCCACAGGCAGTGGCACCAAGGCACCCTCAGCACATTCCCTCTGCTCTGCTCTGCTGGGAGCACCTGGAGCTCTGTGGCCAGCCCTGGTGTCTCCAACAAAAGGACATGGAAATGTTGGAATGAGTCCAGAGGAGCCCTGAAGGGCTCTGGAGCTCCTCCCCCATGGAGCCAGGCTGGGAGAGCTGGGAATGTTCAGCCTGGAGCAGAGGAGGTTGTGTGGAGACCTCACAGAACCTTCCAGGGTCTGCAGGGGCTCCAGGGAACTGGGGAGGGACAACTCATCAGGAACTGGAGGGACAGGGCAAGGGGGAATGGATTCAAACTGACAGAGGGCAGGGATGGATGGGATATTGGGAAGGAATTGTTCCCTGTGAGGGTGGGCAGGCCCTGGCACAGGGTGCCCAGAGCAGCTGTGGCTGCCCCTGGATCCCTGGCAGTGCCCAAGGCCAGGCTGGATGGGGCTTGGAGCAGCCTGGGACAGTGGAAGGTGTCCCTGCCATGGCAGGGGTGGCACTGGATGATCTGGAAGGTCCTTCCAACTCAAACCATTGTGGGATTCCAAACCATTTTGGGATTCCACTATTCCATGCAGTGGCTAAATGTGGGCCCTAATCACTTCTTACTTTTTTTATTATTATTTTTTAATAACTGGGGTTTTTTTTAATATCTATGACTGTTGGTATTTCTCTTTCATTTTTTGTTCTTTCTTGCTCTTCGTCTCTCACATAAATTGCAGTTTCTTCTACAGAAAATGGGCCTAGGCTCAATTCTCAATAAAGGCCTTAGTAGCTCTGGGCTGATTTTTCACATTGCCCATCATTACACATTTAATCTAGGCTAGGAACCTTGGACCTTTGGATTGCTGAGGGGCTAATGGACTAATGAGATGTCCAAATTGCTCTTCAGAGCTTTTTTGCAAATACAAGGGGCTCCTGTCTGAAAGCCTTCACCACAGATGCTGCAGGTTTGACCAGCTAGATGCATCCACGTGGGCAGGGATGGATTCAGCCACCAGAAATGTCTGTCACCTTCAGCAGTGTGACAAAGGCCTTGCTTACAGAGCAACTTCACTTGCTCAAGAATTGCCTGCTCCACCAGTGCTCAGGTGGAAATGACATCTATTAACCTGAAGGTCAGATATCTGCACTTGCAGGGGGATTACTGCCCAGAGTGTCCCAGTTCTTTAGAGAATAGCTTTTCCCAGCTCTAGCAATGACATTAAAAGTTGTTTCTTAAGGAAAAAAAGTAACCAGAAAGTTCAATGGCTGTGCATGCATAGAATCCAGCTGCTTTAGTAAATATTCACACCAAAAAATTCACATATATCTGGGTTGAAGTGGAGGAATATAGGCACTCCAATTTATTTTAAGAGAATATGACAGAATATTGCCTTTCCAATGAAGGGGGAAAAAAATTGTCATCAATGTATTCCATTCTACCAAAGGCATATTAGAAATAGCACCAATGTTTTCAATCTCAGTCACTTCATGTGTTCATTTTGCTCTCTGAGTCTGTTAAAGCTGGGAAATAATGTATGAAAATAAATGCTTAGTACTTTTACATGACTAAATTCTGATTGACTCGAGGCTTTAATGTTTGGAGTCCAGATAAAATTCATAGCTAAGAATTTCCATTTTCTATTTTGTGATGACAAGTCAGCATTTTTAAAATGCTTAGCAGCACAGTCCTCATCTTAACTTTATGCATCTAAATATTAAAAAGGCAGCTGTGATGCTCTCTGATGTCCTGCTGTTAAACAAGAACTTTCACATCTCAAGCTGTCAAACCAGTCCCTTCAGAAATACAGATTCTGGGGGGGAAATCTTAAACACTGGACAGCAAGAGAGGAATTAACTTCATAGAAAGAGACAGGGGTACAAAACCAGTTTAAAAAAATAAAATTAAAAGATTCATAGAGCTGATTTATGGTAGAATTAGTGTCTAATCTTGTAGAAATTGTCTATATTATTTTGTAGAGGTGGGATTTGGTTTGGTTTGGTTTGTTTGATGCTGAGGAAGGACTTAGCTGGAAAATTTATAATGATATGCAATACATAGAATTATTTAAAAGTATTTGGAGATCTTACACAACCATAAAGTTCTCTCATGTTGTGATGCCTTAATTTTGTAGGCAAAGGATTTGCACCTTAATACACACCTGGTGAACTGAATAACTGAGGGGAACATGAGAGGCCCCAGTGAAAAGGGCACATTAAAGAAGCTCTACACATTTATACCGTGAATTATCTTTTCTCATTCCTCTATTCCTGTTTTAATGCTTAAAGTTTCTTCTTTATCTTTCTCTCACTCACTTCTGAGAGTGAGGGAAATGTGTAAGATGAAAATGTGTGTGTTCAAAACCAGTGATGGTTGATTTTCTTCTGTCAGGCTCAGGCTCAGTGACTGTACATGGTCTTTGCATTTTTGGTTTTCTGTTATCCCTGTGGTACCTCAGTGTTTTTGGAGTGACTTACACAGCTGTGATGGGATCCCAAAGCCCTTCAAAGGCTCTTTGTTCTCCCTTCTCTCCCCACTGAAGAATTGTGGTTTGATATGAACACACCTCACTTTGGTTTACTCCTCTTCTCTCTTCCCTGTCAGCTGAGAATTGGCAAAAAGCCCTTTTTTTCTGAAAAGAGAAAGCTCTTGGAATGTGTTGAAAGGTGGTCACGCTCTGGCTTAGTCCCTCTTAGGGGAGCATTGTTTTCAGAGCAAAGCTATCTCTGCCTCCCAGGTGGTTTTAAGCTCTTTTCTGTCTGCTGTGTGCTGAGAGCAGATCATAGGCAGGCAAACAATGCCTGGTGCAGGTGTGACCAGAGGGTGGGCAATCCTGCAGCACCTATTGCTGCTAACATTGGCATTTCTTGTGTTTCCCTTCCATACCTGCATGTGGCACTGAATGTTCCCTCAACCAGAGGAATGTGTGAGAGTGTTGACAAGATACACTGGTATTTTTAGATGCACGTTACCATCCAAGGAGAAATCTGCAGGGAAGGAAAATTGCACCATTTCTGGGAGGTAAAACTGTTTCTTTGGTCGTAATTCACACCTTACTGTTGTTGGCTTGGCAGGGAAAAAAGGAATTTATGGCCCTGCACTCCCACGTGCACTCACTCCCAGAGCAGTGGTACCTCTGGTGTGGCCATGGTGCCAAATTTGTGAAAATTAATGTCAGAAATCCATACACTTCTCTGCCCTGTGGGTAAGCCAACATTTTATCCCCTGTGACCCAGGGCTGTGGGTTGCTTCATTGGTGATCTGTGTATGCAGAAAGTGTTGGGTATCTGCTACTTCTGGAGTAGATTTGGTGCTTAGAGAATGAAGCTGAGTGAATAGACCCCAAAGTGAGTGAATAGACCCCAAAGTCAGCCCTGCAGTCCCACAGACTGCCCTGCTGGGCCCCCATCAATCCTGCACATCAGCATTAGCCCTGCCCTTGCTCTGGTGTTGAGATCTCCCAGTGTGACTCTCATTAAAAAATAGCCACAACATTCCGTGTTTCCAAACCTCATCCACACCCAGGGAGATCTTGGCCTCTTCTTTTATCTGAAATGAGGCATTACAGCTTGTTTAAGGGCCTACTCAAAGGAGATCTTGGTTCCTTTGCTCTCTCCTCTTTTCCCTGGGTTCCCCCTTGCACTCCAACCACCTTGGCAGGAGCCCTGGCTGCAGCGCCCAGAGGATGCTCCCGTTCCCAAGGGTGGCACAGCAGCTCAGATTCTGTCCCCTCCCTGCCAAAGAAACCATGGCTGATGCACTGTAGAACACTGATCCTTCCCCATGTCCCCTTTTCCAGCAGATGGGAAGGTGTGGATCCCTTCTCTTCCCCATGCCATATTTTTGTCCCTGGAAAACGTGCTGCGTTTTCAGAGAAAAGAGCTTCAGGCAGTGGTAGCCCCCTCCTGCATTCTCCATCCTCCTTCCTGCACAAACTGCTTGCTCAGCCTGGGAACACTGACTTTTTTGGCTTTTGTCTCTTTGCTGACTTGAGGTGTCTGCCAAATAAGCACTTTCACAAGAAATGCAGTCAGCATATGCATACCTTTGGAAACAAAGGCTCTCCCTCAAATTTTGGGAAGAAATGTGACTACACCTCTCTCTATCTTCAGGCACTAGAATGTGAACACATTTTGTTCCTAAATTTTTTCAGCAAGCAATGAGAGAAATGAGAGTTCATTCATGTTCTCTATGTTTAAATATGATTCAATTCAGCCTCTGTATTCCCAAACAAGTGTGGATTTCCATGGTTCTGTGATTCTCTATTTCCATCTTTTCCTTGCTTTGTTTTTTGGGTTTTTTTCCAGTGGGTTTTTATGATGGCAGGAAATAACAGCATTGGTGAAAGGCAATGAGATTCAGTAGAAAACACCAGGATCCCATCACTCCAAATATCTGCAATGCCCAGATGGAAATGAGTGCACATGGATGCAGCCACAGCTCTTTCTTCTCCACCCTTGGGTTCATATCTTATTACAAAACTTTCTTATGGATCAAACTGTTTGCTGATTGGACTCATCTTTTTCTAAAAAAACATCCTGAATTTCTTTTTTGAGAACACTGAAAGTTTCCAATTGGAAAAAATGTCAAAAGGGAAATATTATTGTCTCGTTTGAGAACCAGATAAACCTGTGCCTTTTTTTTTCTCACTGCAAGTATATATATATATATATATATATATACACACACAAGTATTTAAATATATATATATATATATATATATATATATATACACTTGCAGGGTTTTTTTCCCCTATCATATTTATCTTTATAGAATCCAGTTCTGGTAAAATAGAAACTCTCCCTATTCCATGAGCCTACAAATTCCAAAATCCAAAACTAGCCCATGAGTAGTGGGCTAGGAAATCTGGCACAAAGCTGGTGAGTAATGACAGGAGCTTTCCACTACTCCAGTCCAACATAATGAATATAATGTGTAATAATTAAATTATGTCACACTTTTGGGGCTGCTTCTGACCTGTATCTTCTGTTACAGATATCGTTCTGCACAGTGAAGAACTTTAAATTTTGGCAGAGAAAGATATGTAAAAACAAAAAACCCAATTCAGCCAAGAAAGAAAAATTAGAAAAATTAATGGATGGGGGAAAATCTTAAGAAGGATTCACTTGTTTGAAAAGACTACACAAGGTACTGAGTAGTAAAATCCAACTATCTAATTTTTCAAGTTATAATAGTTGCCAAAGACATAACAAAAGAGCAAAAGAAAGACTTGAGGATGGAAACAAGAATACTGAGAATTCTAACTGGAGAGATCTTACTAATGCAAGAGCAAGCCAAAATCTGGACATGTAGAAGAGGGGCTGAGATACATTATTTATCAGCAAAAGAAAGCTGTAAGTTGAAGACAAACAGGAATTCATCCAGAGGTTAATTCCTCCAGCAACAACAAAAAAACAAAACAAAACAAAACACACACACACACAAAATAAACAGGGAGAAAAAATAACTGCTAATTTTAGTTCTGAGTGACTTCTTAGTACTGAAGGTCTGAGGAATTATCAAAATGGGTGGCAGTGAAACAGTAAAGCAGATAAATATTTATAGAAGTCAGGAGAGACAGGAATCACTAAGGAAAACATTTCCCTTGACTGTGGGCTTTCTGAAGAGTGTCTGCCCTTGTATTTTAGCTTGTCTACATTCACTCACAAGGTGTTTTCTCCTCTGTGCTGCTGGGGTCCTGCTGGAAGTGAGGAGTGTGTCTTAGAATAGGCTAAATTCAAATGACACTGTAATACAACAAATTGATATGAATAAAGTGAATTTTGTTGGAGTCCAGCTGAGTTAAATTGTGTATGAATGAAATGGGGGTTTTTGCTTTCTGTGCTTGCCCGTTCTTTATGCAATTATTTTCCGTTTAAAAAATACAAATTGACTTTTAAATCTGTGACACAGATTCAGAATGAATGCAGGGAGGTTCTACTAAACCATTTTGTATCAATTTCCTTCATTTTCCCCTGCATTTACATATGGGCACTTCTGACAATCCAGCCATTTGTTCTGTTCTCTTGCAAGAGGCAGGAAAAGCTTTTTGTGAATCCCAGGTTCTGCTGTCTAGATGTGCTTTTTATCTGCTAGGTTGTGTCAAACAGCAAAGAACCTAATTCTGATCCACAGACATTCACATTTAATTAATTTCAGTAATTGACAATGTTTAATTAATGACTTGCTCTGTCAGCTTTATAAACTGGATTTCTTGTATCTGTCAAAGGGGATATTATTTTAAAAACTGAAAATTCTTGCACTGAAAAGAATGGAAAAAACACCCATCCACTAAACAGCTGCATTGGCAGGGAAATTTTAAACTTTAATTAACTTTTTAACTTTAACTATTTTTTACTAATAAGAAATGTTAACTTTAATTAATTTTTAATTAACTTAAATCTAAGCAGCATGGCTGCATTTGGGTGAGCAGTCCAAAACAGAGAATTCTGAATGTTACAGTGTGTGCATTTGGGAGGAGGCAATGTGTGCATATGCTTGATTCTTTTGGTAAATATGCAAAGCAAAGGATCAGGGGCATTGAAAAGCATTTTGGTCATTTGCAGCCAGCCTCTCACCTGTCTCCTCTGGAGCTAATGCAGGCTTCCACTGCTGTGCACCCCACAGTTCCAGCCTTCTACCCATCCTAAAACACTCCCTGGGATCACCCTGGTGTCACACTGAGCCCCTTGGAAAGGACCAGCCTCAGGTGGAGCATCACTGCAGTTGTCACTTCAGCCTGGCATGAACTCCTAGATCCACATCCTAAAATTAAAATATACTATTTTGACAGTTTCTCTTAAAATCTGGAGTCAATCTCTTCTCTCTGCCTACCCCTCCTGAGTTCAACACACACAAAAGTGTATCAAAGTTACTACTTTTGTGTAAGAAAAAAGAATCCCACAGCGTTTCTTTGTAATAACTGTTCAGCTACAAAATTTTATTGGTCTCCTTCTATGTTCCCTCTAGAGGATGTAATGCACAAAAGCATTGCCACGGAACATATAAAATTACAAATGAAATTTATTGTAAAAAGTAGAATGTCTTCTAGACTGGTGTCAGTATTTATTTCATTCATAAACCAAAACTGCAGGTATAATATATTCATTGTCAGCAAGTTCATGTGTGTAAATTGCCATCCAACAGTATTGACTGATATAAGACAGATATTGAAAAGACAATTTAAATTTACTCTTCCAAACATAAACTGTTCCACAAAAGCACTGTAAAAACTCCTTCAAAGTTTTGTGTTGTGCTTCACATTTATGGTTAACTACATAATTTGGTTGTGTCATAATCCACTGTGTTTGGCAATTTGGCATTAAAGGCCTGCAAAGCAGATTGGATCCTCACCACTTCACTGGTAGACAGTTTGAGTCTATGACGGAGCAAGCAAGAGAAGAGGTCCAGGCGACGTTGGCCGGGTGGAGAGAGTTTATTTACACGATCCCGAATCTCCAACAGCTGCAAAAGTGCTGAGTCCTGTGAGCCCTGAGTGTAGGGGTAGTCCAGCTGCAAAATCAAGTCTCGAATTGCTTCTGGGTCGAAGTGCATGCTGTAGCCAAACACTTGGATGTTGTTGATTTTCATGTAGCCCAGATTTCTGGAGGGATCGATAAATTCCAGGGGTTCGTAGTAGATGCTCTCGTTGCCGTTTGGGCCGTTCGACTTTATTCGACTCCTCAAATAGATGTGCACAGTTTCAAAAAATGTCTTCCACTTGTTGCCCAGAGTCAGCGTCCAGTTATAGCACTGAAGGGGTAAGTCCAGCTTAGTCCGCTCCCAGTCTGGGAAATTATTTTCATTCACAGGCATAAACCAGCTCTCAGAGTGGCTGCCCCCAAAAGGGTTGATATAAACAGCAAGGACGGGCTCCAAGGTGCTGTTCTTAGTCAGGCAAATCTGCAGAGAGAGGCCCAGTATCATATGCACCAGGCTGGACTTGTACTTGTTGCTCTTGAGGGTGAGGAGCATGCGCTTCCTCCAGGAGGGGTCGAACCAGCTGTTGAGGCGCATGTCGTTGCTGATGAAGATGGCGTGCACCTCGATCCTCCTGTCCGTCTTCTGCAGCAGATACCTCATCTCCAGGTCCTGCAGGTCCGTCTCGAAGCCGATGTAGTGCTCGGTGGAGTCGGCCACCTCGGGCTTGCAGAGGCCCTGGCTGAGCATGTAGCCGGCGTTGCAGGCGCCGCAGCGCGTGCGGTTGTCGGGCGCGCAGCTGAGGCAGGCGGGGCCGTCGCCCAGCGTGCAGGGCAGCGGCGCCTGGCACGCCACCTGGTCGTTGGGGCACGCGCACGTGTGCGTCTCCTCCGAGAAGCTGCCCAGCAGCCCGTTCTCGTTGCAGTACAGCAGAGACTGGATGCGGGTCAGCCAGTAGTTGGAAGACCTGCAGCATGGAAATAGGTTGGTTTTAGTGAGGATTGGAGCAAATTTGGGTTTTAGCAAATATGACTTGGACATATTTTATCAATTTTAAAAAGAATATATTTGTAAGATATATGTATAATGTAATATAATAATATATATATATATATAAATAAAATAATATAAACTTTGTTATATTTTATAGACTTTCATAGACTTTTAAGATATATATTAAATATATATATGTATATATATTCTATATAAATATAATATATGTAGATATATATTTATATATATTATATAAACTTTGTTATATTTTATAGACTTTGTATAGACTTTTTCTACATTATAAAATATATAATATATATACTATAATATTATGTTATAATGTATATAAATACACATAAACTTTGTTACACTTTATGGACTTTTTATAGACTTTTTATAAATATTATATTATATTATATTATATTATATTATATTATATTATATTAATGTATTATATTAATGTATTATATTAATACATATAATATAATATAATATATGTAATATGTATCATATCATACAATATGCATATAAAATATAATATATATAAATATATATTATATAAACTTCGTTACATTTAATAGGCTTTTTACAGACTGTTATATTTTATTAATTTTAGATAAAATATATATAATATAATGTAATATAATATAATATAATACAGGGAAGGACTTGGTTTCCTGAGTCAAACCTTCAAATCAGACTGCAACACATATATAAATAATATAATATATACTTTGTCATATTTTCTAGACTTTTTATAGCTTTTGTTACATTTTATGAATTTTAGATATAATAAGATACATATTATATATATCATATCATATCATATCATATCATTTCATATAATATATATTATATAATACATTAATAATATATAAAAATATTTTTTATTATTTATAATTTATCAATTTTATAGGAAGAGGAAAATAAAGTTGGTTTTAGTGTCAGGTTAAGGCACGATAGCATCTGCTGTCAGACAGATACAGGTATAAATTTCCTCTTAACATTGCAAAATCACAAAAGAAAAGTTTCCTTCTGAACCCACAGGCATGACAGGAACATTTAGTTCAGGTATTTGCTTTCTCTGTGTCTCTGACAAGGAAGCCTGACAAAGAACCATTTTCTGTAACTGTCTTCAGATTAACATCTTCAAATCCTACGCAGTTGAGATTATTTCTGTGTGCTCTATTTGACCAAAGAAGATTTTAGTGTGTATCTAAACATCTACAACTCTACTGTCCCTCTATGCTATTATGAAGTTGTTTTTTTTTTTTACTAGCTGGAGCTGCATTGATTTACAGACAGTGAGCCAAAATTCTTTCCTAGAATAGCAACAGATCCCCAGTCCCCACCTACTGAAGAGATCCTTTAGACAACTTCCAGCACTGCAGAATCTCCACAGGAAGCCAAGCATGAGCATGTTGTGTTTACTTTTCATCTTTGGGGACAAAATTAGAAGATCACTTTAATGTTCTTCTTGTCATCTCATTTTGGTTTCACTAGGAGGAACAGTTAATGTCCTACATCACACTGGGAAAACATACTGAAAGCAACAGTTTAGGCTGATGAGGCACAGCCACTCGAAGAATGACAATGGGAAGAGCAGTGCTACATGGAAATAGTCAGAAAAATTATTTTCTTTGCATTTTTCAAGTCCTATTATTCCCAGCAATGCACAGATTAAAGAACTTGTTTTGTCTGCTGCAATCAGATCTGTTGTTGCCACATGAATGATGATGGTTGTGCAGTTCCTTCCCCTTTCATTACATTGTTTTGGAGAGAAAATACAAGACCCTCATTTGCTCCTGACTGACTTCTAAGTCACATCTGAATTTGCCTCAAGGAGAAATCCATGGCATCTCAAATTATGATATTTAAGAAGCATGAAAATAAAGTTCAGTAAAAAAAAAATTCTGGTGACTTTTTAAATCTTTTTATTTTTTCCCTTTTTTAGGGCAGGAATCTTGGTTGTTCAGGGCTGGGGGTTGATATGACTATAGCTCTAGGTATTTTCTAGAAGCATAAGTAAATATAATAACATGCACAACATGAACACACCTTATCATTATTCTTCTTGGTGATTATTTGAAAGTCAGCATTAAGCACAAATATTCTGGGTGAGCCAACCACATTCTGGGTGTTCCAACCACAGGATGTATAAAACACTGGTTTTTTCTTTATTAATTATGCAATCTACTATTTCAATGATTATGAGAAGCAAAATCTCCAAAGTCACTTCTTTTTTGTTCTCTTTATTTTGAATGAGCCTACCTTCCTCCTTTTATTTTGTTAGGGAATACAAGCAGCAATTTAAAAATCTGTGTGAAATTGCAAGCTGCAAAATTAAGTTTCTTTCTATAACTTAGTCAAGTTGTTTGTAACTTAGTATTATCTAGCTTATTTAAACTGCTATGCCTTTGATGATTAGCAGTTGCAAAGAGGTCAACAGCTTTAGAGGGAAGGAGGTTATCTCCTTATTCCAGTGAAGTTCAAAACAATAACATTCTAATATTATTGCCTTCCTTTGATTTCTCTTTACCTGATTTTAAACAGAGAGATTTCAAGAAGAATCTGCTTATACTTGTCTTTGATTATTTAAAAAATACAGTCTATTAAAAAAAAAATAAAAACTACTTCCTTACTTAACTGCTTGTTTTAAAATTAGTCATTAAGGAATACTGTTGCTCTTTGTAAATTTATTGCTTTCAGTGGAGCAAATTAAGTAAATTATGCAAAAGTACATAAAATGTGGGTGATACCTACTTTATTTAAGCAACTCATTTGGGTAAACTCACACTGGCACATCACTACAAAATTAGTCTTTTTCTCCTAGAAATTCCAGCTGAGATAAATTCTGGATCCTGCAGGTAAGGGACAGGTTTGATTGGAAGCAGATGTGTCCTGCAGGTCACATCTGGCTGAACAGCCGGTGCAGCTGAGGCTGCCACAGTCCCTCTGGGGTTGGTGGCACCTGGGGACAGAGAGGGCTCCAGAGAAGGTGAGGGGTGACAGCTCAGCTTCCAGACTTGCTAACCCTGTGACAAGGGCTCCAAGCATTGCTAGCTTGGGGCTGGAAAATAAAGCATCCAGGGAGAGAGAGGCTTTCCAGTGTGGTTTGGAACTGCATAATCCAGCTGGAACTGGGTGATCTTCAAGGTCCTTTCCAACCCAAAATGTTCTGTGATACGTTCTGTGCAGGAAGCGGTGCACCATGGGGATCTGCTCTGTGCCTGACATGGATGTGTGTGGGAAACAGGCAGATTTGGGCACACTTCCAGTACTGTGACCTCCCTGACATTACAGAGATGTGGTGGATGGACTGAGAGTCCTTGGAGAAACCAGGTAGGAGGGGAACAGTTGCACTCCCCAAAAAAAGAAGCCTACAGAACTAAAACCTCACCACTGAACAAGCAATGGAGTGGTTGGGATCTCCAGGGCAGGGGTGAGAGCAGAGGACAGTGAGAGGAGCACTGTCAGAACCTTTACACACCATAAGAGAAAAGGAAATGCGTGAAGCCTCCCTGAATTCACAGAATTCACAGAATGACCAGATTGGAAGGGACCTTGAAGATCATCCAGTCCAACCCAGCCATAACACCTCAACTAAACCATGGCACCAAGTGCCACATCCAATCCTTTCTTAAACCCATCCAGAGATGGTGAATCCACCACTTCCTCAGGCAGGCCATTCCGGAGCTTTATCACTCAGAACCAGAGAAAGCAGCATGACCAAAGGTGCCCTGAGCAAGGCTTGAAAGAGTTCTTCAATTACTCTTTTAATAAAAAAAAAAAAATTAATATTTGATTTGGAAAATCACACATGCTGGCCTGATGAGTTAGTTTTCCAAACCCTGGGGTGTAGAACCAGCTTCCAAAGCTAATGAAACCAGCAAGAATAGTCCTGGTCACTCCACGGAGCTTTAAATAAAAATGGAATGCTTGAAATACCTGTGTCTTCCTCATCCTGCAAAGTTATGTGATAATTTATAATCAAAAGCTATTTCTGGTCATTCACACACTTGAAATCACAACTTTACTGTAAAGTTGTAGTACATTAAAGTAAAGAAGTAAATTTTTAGTTTAATTAAATATGATACTTTGTGAGTACAGGATACTTGTCAAATTATATAAAGAATTACATCTTCCTATAAATTGTTTGGAAATTTTTAAACTTCCTTTGTTCATTAATATCAAATAATTGAAACCAACATTTTAAAACCAGCACAAAAGTACCAAATAAGTGCAAAATTTGGGCTTAATTTCTATGAAAACATGAATATTGATTGTCCTGTTAGTAAAAAACCTGTTGTCTCTATAAGAAGAGACCACTGCTCTGACTTATGAACACTGAGCCAAGTAACCCTTCCAAATCCCAAATTCCTGCCTTTTAGTTAAGACCCCAAAACTGGGTCTCCATTAGTCTGGGGTTTGAATCTCACCAGTGACTGCAAAGAGCTCCTGCTCACACAAATCACACCTCTCAGGGAAGAACAATTCCTCCCTCCTCATTAATAATAAAAATAATAGTAATTCCTCCCTCCTTATTCCTCCTTGTCTGATCAAATATGTCAGTGTGAAAATACCTGGAGGTGAATGACAATATTCCACAAATTTTCTCAGTACTTGGAAGCAGATTGTTAACTAATTCTGCTTCAATGACAACTTCAGCTCCAACTTCTACTCATTTCCTACTCTGCTGCAAGCTCAGGCTACTGTTGCAGGATGAAGAGACTCCTGTGGTTAAATCTGCTGCCCCATAAACTGCACCAGCTTTCAGCTGGAATGCTTGCAGGGGAAAAGAAAGCCTGCCAGATAATCTCACTTTTACACAAGCATGGTAAAAAATATGATAATCCTAGGGAAGTTAATGCAGCAATTAACACCAGCCAAGTTTCTGATGAGAATCTTAATGATAGACATAAATCATAATTCTGAAGTGCATTTAAAATATTTTGCAATTCTTTTTCTTACTATGAAAAAAAAAAAACTTTACTTAAAAACAGGATTGTTTTTACTAGAGCAGTTGCAAGCTTAATCCAAACCACGTGCCTATTGCTGCTCAGCACACTGTAACATTAAATGTAAGAACAAAGCACTATGGTCACCCTATAGAATAGCTGGAGCAAGTGTTTAATCATGATATGACACTTTTACCTCCTTCTCTGCCTCACTAAGTGCTTAACATCTGTTGTACATCAGATGGCTCAGTAGCAGATGATGAGTACTCAGTGAGGCAGATGCTAAGTAAAAAAATGAAGACAATTTAACAAGAAGAGGAGAGGCAGTAAAATACCCATTACCTACTTTCCCCTTCTTTGGAGGCCAAGTCCAGTATAAATCTGGGAGACAGCAACATCAGCACCAAATGCACTTACAGCCATCCCTACAACATCCTACTCTGGACCAGGTGGATTTACATTCTGGGAAGGACAAATCAGACTCCAAGTGCTTGGTTTCTGTGCTCTGATTCAAAACAACAGTGATGGCTGCTTAATTTGATAATGGTCTTTATGAGAATGTTGTTTGCTTTTAGGAATCAGGGTTAAACTGCCAACTGCACAGTAGCCAGGAGAGCAGTGAGTGATTGTAGAATCACAGAACCACAGAATGGTTTGGGTGGGAAGGCACCTTAAAGCCCATCCAGTGCCACCCCTGCCATGGGCAGAGACACCTTCCACTGTCCCAGGTTGCTCCAAGCCCCATCCAGCCTGGCCTTGGACACTGCCAGGGATCCAGGGGCAGCCACAGCTTCTCTGGGCACCCTGTGCCAGGGCCTGCCCACCCTCACAGGGAACAATTCCTTCCCAATATTTAATCTAGCCTCTCCTCTGGTAGTGGGAAGCCATTCTCCCTTTTCCTGTCACTCCATCCCTTGTAAACAGTCTCTCTCTTTCTTTCCCTTCAGGCACACTCAGCTCACCCCAAAGCTGCTCCAGGCTGCACAATCCCAGCTGTGCCAGCCTTTCCTCCCAGCAGAGCTGCTCCATCCCTCTGCCCATGCTGGTGCCTGCCCTGGGCTCTCTGCAGCAGCTCCAGCTCCTGCCTGTGCTGGGGCAGCTCTGCAGGTGGGGTCTCACCTGAGCTCAGGGGCACCATCCCAATCCCTCCCCTGCTGCCCAGGCTGGGGCTCAGCCCAGGGCAGGGGGTTCAGGGCTGGGGCAGCTCCAGCTCTCACCCCCAGCACCCCCAATCCTTCTCCCAGGGCTGCTCCAGCTGCTCCTCCCAGCCTGCACTGACCCCAGGGGCTGCCCTGAGCAGCCCTGGCTGAACCTCCTGGGGTTCCCAGGGCCACTCCTGGAGCCTGTCCAGGGCCCTCTGGATGTCCCCCTGTCCTTCAGGGCTCTCACTGCACCCTCAGCTTGCAAACCTGCTGAGGATGGCCTTGATCCCTCCGTCATTAGAAGATTAAAATGTTTTTAGTTAATTCAGCCTCACAAAATCACCCACCACTGAAATAAACGTGCCTGCAATCATTTTCCTGTGGCTGACGTTACAGGTGTGGCAGTGAGACTCTTGGTGACACTGCAAATCCCACTGCCAAGGGTGGCCCAGAGGAGCAGTGCAGCTGCTCTGGATTCCCAGCTCACAATTTCACTGCTGCTCTCTCTGCCTGATCCAGGAACTCTCAGGCTGACCCAGAGGTCTGGGTGATGTGGGCCATGGTTAACACAGAGTAGAGTAAAGCAGGGAAGGACTGTGATGTTTTTCTAAATGAAATGGAAAGGAAAGAGAAACCTCTACCTAAGGGATGCCTGCTAGCATACACAGAAAGAATATTAATTAGCTACAGAATTTTAATGGAAATGTTGTCTCCATATGCTGAAATTGCTTCCAGCATTGAAGTGGATGCAGGAACTAAAGAAATCTGTCTCAGTGTGAGGATACTCTGTGGTGGCTGGATGAACCTGGAGCATGCTGCTGGATTATGTTGCTGGGGCTGTACACAATCTAAACTGAATCTACTTTGAATTATGGAGCCAAAATACATTGTTTTCCCTGTTAATCACATTTAAGGAGAGTCTTTCCAGATCCTCTAGCCCTTGTGCCACCATTCTGCAGCTGTTGCCTGTGCCCCTCAGGGCTGGTACAAAATCAATAATACATGTTCTTCCTTTTAAATTCCACATAGTCTTTATATCAAGAGAAGTAGAGGAATTAAGTCCCTACATTAAGTGGTTGAAACCTTTTGCATCTCATAGAGAAAACTGCCATGGGTTTCATGATATTTCAAGCTAAACAATATTTTGGCACTAAAGCATGTAATATTTCAGAGGATTTTTCTATTTGGTCTGTTATGAACTGATTTACAAAGCTTTGTACTTTTAACTATGCTGATGTTACACCCTTATAATTCTCATAGTAAAATTTTTCTAATATGAAACATTTCTGCCACACACACCCCCCAAAGAATAATTATTAAGAAGAAAAAAATTAAGATAGTAAATCCACAATTCTTTTGACACAGCCCTAATCATAATGACCGTTGTGGTATTTTTAATTGGAAATCAAAATGCTTTGTAGCACCAAATATTTATGTAAAGGGAGACAAATCAGAGACAAACTTTGAAAGCTTTTACTAAATAATGATCCAAAGTGCAGCAGGGACAAAGGAAATACACAGAAAATTAATTGAGTCAATTATAGAACAAAAGGAATCAGAGCTGTTAGGAAAATTAAGAGTTCCCATGTAAAGGAGAAAGAAACTTGCCACACACATGCACAAAATACTCCAACCAAATACCTCCAAACCAGCCAACCAATGTGTGCTTCTTGGAGCCCCTCACCTGTTGGGTGTCAATGTCTGTGTGTTTGTAGTGCTAGATCTGTGAAAAACTGGCCTTGCCTCCCAGACCAGCCACTCATTTTGTGGAATTTTAGGTGGAATTTTCCAGATGTATCTTAAAGTATTCATGTAAAAAAAAATAATTATGGAGTTATTATAAGGTTTAACTAGATGCTCTGTGACACTCAGGTTAATAAACCCCTTTAGGGGACTGGAAAAGTAACAGCCAAATTTACTGCAATGTAATAATCATTTTTGTGTGTGAAGGAAAAACTGGGGAAACATCACAATATTGAACAAACTGAAAGCAAACACTGAAATGCCTTGACTTTCCCAGGGAGAGGTGAAATGAGGGTGTGATGATGCTGTGTGTGTTTCTGTACACAATCCTGGAACAGTTTAGGTTGGAAAAGACCTTTCAGATAATCCAATCCAATCCTCCCCAATCCTCCCCATCACCTTCCATGATCCCAGGTTGCTCCAGGTCCCATCCAGCCTGGCCTTGGGCACTGCCAGGGATCCAGGGGCAGCCACAGCTGCTCTGGGCACTGCCCACCCTCATCCTAAAAGGAATTTTCTCTTTATGCCCAGTCTAAATCTACCTTCTCTTATTTTAGAACCATTGTCCTTTATCCCCTCACTACAGCCCTTCTTTAAAAGTGTCCCTGCATGTTTCATATAAATCCATAAAACCTCACTCCATACAAATCTCACTCTGTATTGATGTTGCCCAGCGTATTTTCCCTGCTTTTCTGCCAAACTTTCCCTCTCAGCTGGATTTGTTAGCCCCAAAAGATGCTCACATTAATGTAGAGCAAGGGCAGCTCTTTGCTCTGTTTTCAGCAGACCATAATGTAGAGGTAAAAAAAAAAAGACGTGAAGGAACACCCCAACTTGGAAAAGGGAGAAAAATTAAATAGGATTTTGAAATGAAAACTCACTGAAATTTCACTGAATAATTTAGGATGGATGTGTAAATGTAGCTAATTCAGGGGTTTCTTTGAATTTTAATATGTATATATAAACCTAATTTCAGTATTTAATCTCTGGGAGGAAGGGAGCCAGTAGCAGCTACCAAGACCAACTGGATTCCCTTGTCAAGATCTTGAGGCCAAATGCACAATAATAGTTCAAATTGTTTGTGTGAGCTCCACTGGCAACAATAACAAGAGGCACCAGCAGCTCTAGTAGGCAGTAGAAATTCTGGAATTAATAAAAAAGTAGCCTTGACTGAAAGCTCTTTGTATACAATGCAGCAGATCACAAAAATCTATTGAAGATGAGAACTGAGTGCTATGTGTTTTAACTTCAGGTAGGATGAAGCAGCATCCACTTTTTTGGAGTATTTTCTTCAAAACAGGAGTAAAATAGAAAATTCAGAGACTGGAGATAAATTCTGAGCTAAAGCCTTTCAATATACTGTAGAATAATCACAAATCAAGCAAAAAGGCAATTGGTAGGGTTACTGAACCTTAACAGACCCACAAAAACCCCACTGCTGACAAAAGCATCCAAAGTTTTAATCATGGTAAGGGGTAAATCTGGATATGAAAAGAGATTTAGCACCGGAAAAAGCAGCCATCAATTCCAGACTTTACGGAATTAAACCTCATTATTCCAGGTAAAAGCAGAGCCTCATTAACAGCCAGTAGCAGAAAGTCCATGATTACACCTGTGAAGCTGATACAAGACCATTCCATCTCCTCATTTTCCTACTGATTTTGAGACAGGACCTGTAGTCCTATTTTAGGCACCTTTATTCCCAGATACAAATAACTGAAATGAAATAAAACAAACCAACAAATAAATAAATGAAAATCTGTTTCTGCAAACTTTGTGGCAGTTATAAATGTGGAGCTGGGGAAAATCTGCTTTTATTTCTGTGTGATGATGGCTGTGGACCAGCCACTTGCTCTTTCCTTTGATAATGATCCTTATTTTTTCCCTGCTGTTTCCTATTTGGATTATAAATGTAGTTATCCCTAAAAGCTACTGGAATATAAACAGCAACAATCTGTCATTTTCTTCCATTGTGCAGAACCAGAAGGATTACAGCAAAGCAAGAATCTCCCAGACAAGAGTAATGGTCTTAATTAAAGAATACAAAACTCAGCTCTGTGTTCATACCTCACTTGTCATGTTATTAAACAAAATAAACCAAAATAAAATTGTGAGATCAGTGTGCTTTTTTCTCTAATTTTGTAATAGCTGAAATAACTATAATTTTGAGCAAACCCTTACAATTTTAATACAGGCACAAAACACATTGAAGAAGAGAGGTTTGGTTTTCTGCCATGGTATGTTTGAATAAATTGCAAAGACACCCTTAAATTTCTGAAGGAAAATTAAAGGCTGTCCAGAAAAGTTGGATCCTGCTGTTTCAAAAACAACATGTATTTCACTTCACTTAAATTTGTATAATACTTGTAATAATATGTCACTTGTGTAACAGTCATAAACAGAGAAAGTATTAACATAAATGGCCAAATATTGCATGTCTATAATATCAATTAGCAGACAGACTTGCAATAATGCTTATGACAAATACCAAGTGATTGTATCTCCTAGAACATTTTAGCATTCCTCAAACAATCAAACCAACAGCCTGAAATCCAATATAGAAGGTGATCGAAAGGGTAAAACAAGAGCAGTTTTCTACATGTTAATAGAAAAATTAGTGTACATAACAGAGTGAGGGGCCAAAGTCCCCCCTTGGAAGATATGGAATTGTGATCTGCACCACTAGAGGAGCTCTGAATCACACCCTGAAGCAGTGACAGCTCTTATTGCAAAGAAAGATCCTGTTACTCCTAAAATGCTATTTTTCTACACAGCTAATCACCTTCTGATGAGTTCATCCCCTACTGGCATTGTATGCCTTTAAATGCCCTCATATTCAATGGCAGAAAGAAAATTTCCCCATGCAGAACAGCTTCCTTGGTACCTTGACATTTGTATTTAAGGGAATATAATTAAAAACACACACAAACCCATCCCAAACAACAACAAAAAGCTGACAAAATACCCAACATGTTGGTCCTCTTTAAATTCCTCCTTTTTAAAATTAGCAGGCTGCTAGAGAAGGAATTAATTTAAGGACCTTGTCTTTCACAAAGAATTCCTAAGTGTTCACATCAATAACCAAAAGTGGATTGGAGCAGACAAGATTTCCTTGCAGGAAAAGAAAAAAAAAAAAAGATCTGTTGGAGAATCTGTTTTTCTGACGTGTGATGTATAACATTTCAGAGCCTCCAAAGGCATGGGTTTTAAGGCATATTTAGCATTCTTAACAGAGTCATTCCAAGAATCTTGAGTTTTAATCACAGTGGGACACTAAAGGCTCTGGAGGAATTCTATCATTAACAACGGCTCTAGTATAATTTATATAAATACATATATATGTATTTATATATATATATAATATATATTATATATTATATATTGTATATATTATAAATTATACATTATATAATATTATATATTATATATTATATATTATATATTATATATTATATATTATAATATATAATATAATATATATTATATATTTTATGTATATTATATATATTTAATATATATTAATATAATATATAATCCATTACTATATTACATATGTATATATGTAATATATAAAAATACATATATATTGTATATGTATTTATACATATGTATTTATATGTATATAAATATACACATGTATACACACATACATATATATATACACAGAACTTTCCTCAATACCCCAGACACTCTCAGAAATATATATAATATATAATATATGATATATAATATAATATATAGTATAATTTTTATACATTACACATATATATATATATATATGTAATGTATAAAAATACATGTATATGTATATACACATACATATATATATATAGATAGATACAGAACTTTCCTCAATACCCCAGGCACTCTCAGAAAGGTTTATCTGTCCCTTCCAGAAAAACCAGATGAAAATCAGGGGAAAAATCAAAAAGCAAAGCTACAAAAATCCCCTGAAAAAAAAAAAACAAACAACTCCTCCCAAACACACACTCAGGGGCTCTAAATGAACCAAGGGAACAAGGGTCATGATGGCATGAGGGGAATGGTGATGATACTAATTAATGGAAATGAATGATGAAGAGATAAAATTGAATTTTTTACTGAGGACAGAGAAATGGCAAAGAGCTCATTTTCTTTAACAGAATTCTACACCACCTGTAGCTCAGTATCTTTGCACTTTAAACTCTTGGAGCTCATGAAGGTTGGTTAAATTTTAAGATTATGAATGAGGTCATGAAACACGAAGGATATCACAGTGTTAGCTTTTAAATGTTTAATTACAGGGTAAAAGCACTGCCAAAATGTACCCAGAAGGGTTCCATACATTCTTAATATTGCACCTTCTATTGTATTTATAGTCGAAGTGACAACAAAAGCCTGAAGACATGATCCATAGTGAAAAAATCCAACCTGCCTCAAGAGCCTTTGCCTTGAGGAGATCCCAATCCAAGTGCAAACCAGACCAAATAAATAGAAATGGGCTGTAGGGTGTGCTCACAGGGGGTTTAGAGCTTCAGTGAGGGATGGGGAGGACTGGAGGGGGATAACTGCAGAGCCACGAGCTGAAATACAAGTCTGGATCTTTATCAGCCCCTCTGTGATGCAGAAGATTTCCTGCTGTGCAGTGAGTACCACTGAATAACAAGGAATAGCCACAAAAATAGCACTGATGTCCTCAGGCAAACACATCAGCCAGGATTGCTCCTGTTTGTCCAACACGTGGGGTTTGGAAATATCTTTGACAGGGATTCTAGTGGATAAGGTGGCTTAGCATTTGTATTACAGGGGAGTTTGCAGATTTTGGTGGGATCTCTTTCAGGCTGCACTTTGTCGGGTCATTGATGACTTTTCCTTCTTCCCAAGCTCTCGTGCTCCTGATGGACAGCAAAGGTAAGAGGGTTTGTCACAGGCAGGTAAACAGGGCTGCAGCACAAACACTCCCACCTTGGTGAGCAATTCCACTGCCTCTGCCACATCATCCATCTCCAGAGGCAAAAGGACTGAGGAGCCCAAATCCACACACAGCCCAGTGTTCCTCACAAGGCTGTTTACAGCCAGGATCAACATCCCCAGAAAGTCAGAGAAAAATTGGCTCTGCTCAAATCCTTTCTTGGATTTTGAAGCTTAATCTTAAGAGCCAAACACTCCTTCTCCAAACCCCAAATTGTCCATGATACAAGGAGAGCAAATGAACATTGGCTTTACATCTGGCAGGAGTTTTACAATCAGTGCTGTTTATTGCAATAAAGCAATTACTAGTCAAGCATTACTATTATCTGAATGCCTATTACTCCCTTAATCTATCTAATTCACCTCACTATGGGCTTGCTCCAAAAAAAATTATGGCAGTAGTAAAAAGGACCCCTTTACCTTGAGAGCATTCCTGATCAATCACTTACATAGTCCTAATATTTTTAACACCAGCCTGTAGCTCTGTGAGAAACCACAGGAGCCCCTGCTCAGTGATGTAATTTTAAAAGTAATTTTAAGAGTAGCACCTGTTCTTGTAACCAGCAGTATATTGCCAGTGATCCTTATTTACTCAAATAAAACTTGACTGAATTCTTTTAAAACTCTACAGCAGTTTTCACTGGCTGTCTTTAGTTTCTATGGAAACACATTCAATTATTATTTTGTCACACAGGACTGAATTGCTGCATAGACTCCCCACCACAAATGGGCACTTGAACTCTTGAATATCTCTACCCTCAGCTCCAGAAATAAAGGCTTGTTGGGTACTCAAAGACCATTTAGCTTCCCAGCATGAAATGATTGTGATGGGGAGAACATTTGAATTGTCCTGGCCTAATCTTTAATGCATCCTACTAAATCCTGCAGCTTGAGGATCTCAATGATTTCCCATCTCCTAGTTGAGGATGATATTAAGGTAAAAATAACCATTATGAAGAGGAAGATAGGGTTGCTGTGGGAGAAAGCCTCATTGTCTTGCCAAGGGAGTCGTTTTCCTATTGATCTGCAATTTGATTGATTCTTCTACTTAAAATATTCTGCTGAAGTTGAGTTCAGCATGGTTGTTGAGGTTGTTTCACAGACCTTTTAAACTTTGGCCTCTTTAGTATAGTTTATATTTTCCTCTTTTATGGTTTGCAGGTAATGCTGTTTAGCATGTAAAACACAAACCCATTAGATGGAGTGCAGAACAACATCTGTAGTGCCAAGGCATAATCCCCCACCCCCAAATCTTGGTGTTGATCCTCCAGGTAATCCTGAAGTGAAGCCCAGTCCTCAGGTACAGAAACAGAAGGAGGGGAGCTGTAAGGTTGGCTGAATTCTGCCAGAGATAATTCCTGTGGCCTTTCCTAAAGCATGAACCATGACTTGGAGTCAGGACTCAGCTTAGAGACAGAACTGGACTTCAGATAAAATAGACACAAAGTGAAGAGATGACCAAAAGTGCAAAAGGCTGCTGCAGAAACTTGGCTTAGCATTGTGGCAGCAAAAGAAAAATAACCTTTCTCAACTCTCATACTATTCTGCAGTAAAATTACATTTATTTTAATGTTGGAAAGCATTTTTTAATTTTTTTTCCTTGACTAATTTTAATTTCTGCTTAAGGGGGTTGTTTGTTTTGTTTTTGAAAAATATTCATTTATTTATTTTTCTTTATATATGTTCTCTTTGGAGCACAGAGGGGCAGTATCTTCCATAAACAGACTGCTAATTATGAACACCTTGTACATAACACTGACCAGGTTTTCCTCTAAGTATTACAGGGAGATTCATTACTAATACATGAAAGATGGTATGCAAACTTTTTTCTAGGCAAACTCAGCAAATATTGAGGAAAATACATAATAACCATTGTGCTGGGAATTGCCTTATTCTGGTTCCAGACCCAGAGCAGTCAGGGAACAGCTCTCTTATTTGGGAGGAGAGTGGAAGCAGCAGGTTGTCCCCACATCAGAGAGATGGCAATGGATAAAACATGACTTTTCCTCCTTTTGCCAGTGATGATTCACAGTGCACATGGCTACCATGCTTTTCCTCCTTGAGCAGAGATCTTTCTCAGAAGTGATTGATGGATGAGACTTTCTGCCCACAAAGGACACCATGCCAAGGACAAAGAGACCCAAAAGGGTCATAGGAGGTCACATCACAGTGAACTCACAACTAGCACACATTTTCCTTTTCCTTTTCCTTTTCCTTTTCCTTTTCCTTCTCCTTTTCCTTTTTTTTTCTTTCCCTTTCCCTTTCCCTTATCCTTTCGTTTTCCCTTTTCCTTTTTCCCTTTCCCTTTCCCTTTTCCCTTTTCCCTTTTCCTTTTCCCTTTTCCCTTTTCCCTTTTCCCTTTTCCCCTTCCCTTTCCCTTTCCCTTTTCCCTTTTCCCTTTTCCCTTTTCCCTTTTCCCTTTTCCCTTTCCCTTTCCCTTTCCCTTTCCCTTTTCCTTATCCTTTCCCTTATCCTTTCCCTTTCCCTTTCCCTTTCCCTTTACCTTTTCCCTTTTCCTTATCCTTTCCCTTATCCTTTCCCTTTCCCTTTCCCTTTCCCTTTCCCTTTCCCTTTCCCTTTCCCTTTTCCCCTTCCCTTTCCCTTTTCCCTTTTCCCTTTTCCCTTTTCCCTTTCCCTTTCCCTTTCCCTTTCCCTTTTCCCTTTTCCCTTTTCCCTTTTCCCTTTCCCTTTCCCTTTTCCCTTTTCCTTTTCCCTTTCCCTTTTCCCTTTCCCCTTCCCTTTCCCTTTCCCTTTTCCCTTTTCCCTTTCCCTTTCCCCTTTCCCTTTTCCCTTTTCCCTTTCCCTTTCCCTTTCCCCTTCCCTTTCCCTATCAAATACCAACCCTAAAACAGCAACAAAACCAAAGAGAAAAGAAATCCTGCAAATTTACAGGATTTCTGTAAATCCAAGTGCAAATATTTGGGCTGATCCCTAAAACCAGGCTATCCCTGTATTCTATGCAGTTACCCCCAGTCTCTTATTTATTTGTCTTTTCATTCTCTCACACAGAAAATGGCTCATGAATTTCTCATGTCTCAGTTCAGTTGCCAGAGACCTTCAGCCCATTCCAGTGTGTTGAAGGCACCAGTCACCTGTGTGTGACATTTTCAGAGCCTTTGAGCAGCAGAGACTGAGCTGAGCTGTACAAAAAAAAAAAAAAAATCAGCTTCTCTCCTCAGGCTCCACTACAAGGTAAAGGATTGGTGGAGGTGCTGTTCCAGACACCACTCATGATTCTCCTGGTTTGCTGCTACAGGAGTGGAGTCACTGAGCAGTGAATTTAATTTAGTGCATGAGCAGCAGTCATGTTCTGCATGACAATAACTTGCAAATACTTTCTTAGGCACTACATTTTCAGGCTCAGGGAGCCCTCTCCAATTAAAAACAGATTGTCCTTAATAGAATCTATAAATGTGAACTAGAGTGTCTGTCCTATTTTCTTTTGCTAGATTTTTTTCCCTTTGTAACAAGTTTAACCCAACTGTTTTCAGCTTTATTGTCCTGATCAGACAGCAAATTCCATTTCCTGCCATCTGTTGCTAAATTTGCTATTTTCCACATGATCACTAGGTATGTAGTGGGGGGAACTTCTGTTTGTTACTTTGGAGAACTTACTATAGATAGGCAAAATGATTCTCACATTTTTGACTTGCCAAACCCTACCCTGATGGGTATTTAATACAAATACTAAAGAAAAAGATGTTTAAGATTCTGCTCCTACATCCTCAATATTATGAGGCACAGTTTCATCTGTTTCTTCAAACTTACAGTTTATTTTCTTGGATGTGATGGTTTTTTAAGCTTGTTTTTTTAAGTTTATTCAAGTGGTCGTTTGCATTTCCTACTAACTGCTCATGTTATCCCTCTGATTTTGATGGATCCCTCCTTTCAATATCCAGGAATTTGTAGAGATTAGTAGTTTTGCTGTAGCACTGTTCCAGTTACTCTCATGTGGAGATAAATTTGCTCTTTCTGTTTACCCTTAAATCTACACATAATTTCTTGTCAAACTCACACCTCCTTGGTGTTCTTCAAAAGCTGGAAAAGAGAATCCATCCATGAGGATTGTGCTGATAATAAAGAAATATCTTAAAGCAAATGGAAAAAGCAGCAAATAGGTGTGCATAAATTATTTGAAACGGAGGGAATTTTAGGAAAAAATGTGGTCATATATGAACTTAGAGTTTTCAAGTGTGAGTATCTCCTGGTTTCTGGTTCTGAGGCTTCCAATAATCTCACTGCCATTTAAGTGTTCTCGTTTGGGACCCCAAAGGAGCCTTGTTTGGCTTGTTTTGGTTTAATGTTGCATGTGCTCCCACTTGGATTCTGAGGGGAAAAAGGTTTATTTAGTAGCACTGTCTGTCAGTGCTGCCTACCATTCCTCTGCTATTTCTGCCAACATGGTCTGGAAGTGTTCAGGTAATATCTAAAAAATTTGGAAAGGGTCAGAATTATCAAGAGCATTGAGTTTCTCCATGTTTTATGAAAATAGTAAGACAGTCCATAGAATGGAGAAGCTGTTAATTTGCAATGTGAGCCCAAATAATCCATAGATTCAGATGGGAATTCAGCAATGAGAGGCTAATTTATAGAGAAGCAGGACTTGATAATTTCAGCACTTACAGAACTATTTTCTCCTTGAATAATTTTTTCCCCATTTTAAATTAAAAAAAAAAGATTCCTCAAAAAAACCTCAAACTATTATTTCAACATATTTTTAAAAGCATAAAGAATCAGAATATGTTCTAACCATAGACCACAATATGTTAATAGGCATTTACATTATTTATCACTCAAAGGGTTTTGCTAAGGTTGGTATATTTGCATTATTCCTACTTGTTTTGAGGCAAAGCAATATCACCTGTTATTATTCATTTCTTGCTGACCTGCTTAGTATTCCCTATTAAATTTATGCTTCTCCTAGTGGGATCTGTCCTTATAAAAACCTAAGGAGCACAGAAGTGGCACTGCAGTAATGCATGGAAAATAGTTCAGTGTTTAGCTTTAGTTAAGTGCACCATCATTGCCTCGTAAATGTGTGCAATACCATATGCTTACAAATAAACAGATGAAAAAATGGAGATTTTCCACAGAAAATTAGGAGGGGGGAGTGATTAAAATACAGTTAATATTTTCTCTTATTCATTCACTAAAAGTGTAACACATCCATGACAAAATAAATATTATTACAGTAAATTTGGTACTGAGGCCATGTCAGCAACTGATCTGGTCCTCAACATACATCCTGAAGAACACAGGCTACAGAAAAGTGGAAATAATGAGTATTATTCTTCTATTGAAAGTAATTTTTAATAGCCAAAATCCTACTCATTAAATTTTATTTGTGAAAAGAAACTTTAGAAAAATTTTAATTATTTATGACTAATATTCTTTGTACTGTATCTCTTTGATATCTGCCAGACTGAGAGCAGGATTTTCTGCAGATCAATCGAATTCCTGCTGCAGAATCAACCTGAATCCTTTTAGATACCTGTACAGTTAAAATTAATGAAATTAGAGTATTAATATTTAATTACTGATACATTTATATTGTCTCACAAATAACAGCAAAAAGGAATGGGGAGAAAAACTTAAGTGATAAGAAATTTCTCTTTTTGTGACTCAATTCCTCACAAGTAATAGAATCAAAGACAGTGAATCAAGGAAACATTTATTCTTTATGAAAAAGCAGCTTAATTTAGAGAGTCACCATAAGGGAGAACCATGATTCTTTTGCCATGAGATCAGTGGGCATCTTCCAGCTGATGCCAACTGTCCATTAAAAAATCTTCTTTTATGATAGGGTTTTCACATGACACATGGCAGCAATTCCAATTCCAGCTGGGTTTCAGCAGAGTTTAGATGGCTGCAAATTTTTATCTTGCAATTAGTGGGCAATGAGAACCATAAGTCAAATACCCTTTTATGCAGAGCTGTTCACAGCTCTATTAATATCTTTCTCCTCCATATCTATATAACTTCTGTACCTCTCACCTCTCTCTTGCTGCTCAGGTCGTCCAGGTGCTTGTGTTTCCAACATGGATGCAATGCCAGGACACCCTGGGGCAAATCTTTAGGCTCAAAAACCTAATACCCTTTTTTGCAGACCTGTTCACAGCTCTATTATCTATATATAGATAATATATTTCTCCTCTATATATATGATGTGTGTGTGTGTATATATATATAAAATATATATAATATATATTATATAATATATATATATATATATATTTCTCCTCTGTATCTACATAACTTCTGTACCTCTCACCTCTCTCTTGCTGCTCAGGTCATCTTGTGTAAAATTCCCACCATGGATGCACTACCAGGACACCCTGGGGCAAATCTTTAGGCTCAAAAACCTAATACCCTTTTATGCAGAGCTGTTCACATCTCTATTAATATATTTCTCCTCCATATCTATATCACTTCTGTACCTCTCACCTCTCTCTTGCTGCTCAGGTCGTCCAGGTGCTTGTGTTTCCAACATGGATGCAATGCCAGGACACCCTGGGGCAAATCTTTAGGCTCAAAAACCTAATACCCTTTTTTGCAGACCTGTTCACAGCTCTATTATCTATATATAGATAATATATTTCTCCTCTATATATATGATGTGTGTGTGTGTATATATATATAAAATATATATAATATATATTATATAATATATATATATATATATATTTCTCCTCTGTATCTACATAACTTCTGTACCTCTCACCTCTCTCTTGCTGCTCAGGTCATCTTGTGTAAAATTCCCACCATGGATGCACTACCAGGACACCCTGGGGCAAATCTTTAGGCTCAAAAACCTAATACCCTTTTATGCAGAGCTGTTCACATCTCTATTAATATATTTCTCCTCCATATCTATATCACTTCTGTACCTCTCACGTCTCTCTTGCTGCTCAGGTCATCCAGGTGCTTGTGTTTCCAACATGGATGCAATGCCAGGACACCCTGGGGCACATCTTTAGGCTCAAAAACCTAATACCCTTTTTTGCAGAGCTGTTCACAGCTCTATTATCTATATATAATAATATATTTCTCCTCCATATATATTATGTGTGTGTGTGTATATATATATATATAATATATATAATATATATTACATTATATATATATATATAATATATATTATATTTTTATTTATATATATATATATATATATATATATATATATATATATATATATATATATATATATTTCTCCTCTGTATCTACATAACTTCTGTACCTCTACCTCTCTCTTGCTGCTCAGGTCATCTTGTGTACAATTCCCAACATGGATGCACTACCAGGACACCCTGGGGCAAATCTTTAGGCTCAAAAACCTAATACCCTTTTATGCAGAGCTGTTCACATCTCTATTAATTATCTCTATTTCTCCTCCATATCTATATAACTTCTGTACCTCTCACCTCTCTCTTGCTGCTCAGGTCATCCAGGTGCTTGTGTTTCCAACATGGATGCAATGCCAGGACACCCTGGGGCAAATCTTTAGGCTCAAAAACCTAGTACCCTTTTTTGCAGAGCTGTTCACAGCTCTATTATCTATATATAGATAATATATATCTATATCTATCTATATATAATAATATATTTCTCCTCTATATATATTATGTGTGTATATTATATTATATTATATTATATCATATCATATCATATCATATTATAATAATAAGATATATAATATATATTATTATTATATATATATCTATATATATATATATATAATGATATATTTCTCCTCTATATCTACATAACTTCTATACCTCTCACGTCTCTCTTGCTGCTCAGGTCATCCAGGTGCTGGTGCACAGCTCCCAACATGGATGCACTACCAGGACACTCTGGGGCACATCTTTAGGCTCAGATGTTCTCCTTGAAACCTTTTTCCCTCTCTCATCATGTCTTTGGGGCTCAGGGAACAGTGGCAGCTGTAACTCTGGTGCTCAGGTTACCTGTGCCCAGCCCCAGCCATGCCCATCACACCTCCACAGCCCACCCGGGCCACAGGAGCTCAGCAAATATCCCTTCATGTTCAGTCAAGTATTTACACCTCTTCCAATATTTTTATGATGGCCCCAATGTCCCCCAAACAGCTTTCCAGGTTTTTTTATGTTCCCCATCCTCCTTGAAGGGTGAATTCCACAGAGGAGGACTGAGCTTCTAGGAGTACATTTCCTTTTGTAAGAACACGGGAGCTGTTAAGGCTCCAGTCATCATGTAGCTATTCACAAGTGCTATGCTACAATAATCCACTTTTATGGGAGTTTGGAAGATGAATATAAAATAACATAATCCCCAGCTGTGCTGTTATGTGCAAAGCCATCCCATTAATCACACTCAGTTTTACTTTACAGCTTAAAGGTATGCAAAGTGGTGCTGCCATTCAGGTGCCTCAGTGCTGGCAGTTGCACACCCTAACTGCATTTTAAAAGCTATCTTCTCAAGAAATTAAGCACTCAATCTTTTCCTCTCCTCCCGTGGAAATGGTAATTCAGCACCTTCTGATGTCAACAACATATGCAGAGCAGCCAAAAGCTCTAGGTGAGCAAATGAAACCTCAGCACTGTGACAGCCTCCAGACCTGAATATAACACGTTAAACACTTAAGAAAAACCCAGAAGTAGTTCAATAATTCTGTTTCTTTATGGGTTATCTGAAGTGATTTCAGGTCTGCACTTTTCATGAGGCTACTGAGCACAAATGGCAAACCCACATCATTATGGGTACAAGAGATGAGAACATTTGGGGTTCACAAGTATGAATTCATGCTAGACTGATATTGCCAATAAAGACATTAAATTCTTCTTGGGGCCTGTGGGAGCTTGCAGACTTAAGAGTGAAAACAAGTGATACTTAGAACTGCTCACTTCTTTCCTGGAGCTGAAAGCATTGATGGGATGGTTGGATTTGAATGGTGACCAAGCAACTGAGCTTAGATTTTTAAAAAAAGGCTATTAATTAGATTAGGCATTAGGAAAAAATCCTTCCCTGCCAGGGTGGGCAGGCCCTGGCACAGGGTGCCCAGAGAAGCTGTGGCTGCCCCTGGATCCCTGGAAATGTCCAAGGCTACACTGGACAGGGCTTGGAGCACCCTGGGCCAGTGGAAGGTGTCCCTGCCCATGGTAGGGGGTGGCACTGGATGGGCTTTGAGGTCCCTTCCATCCTAAACCACCCCATGATTCCAGGATCTATATGACAAGGTCAGGAAGAAAGGAAACAACTGGTTTCTGGTTTTTTATCTGGTTACTACTTTTTTATCTGATAGTTTCAAACCAGTTTTCTACTAAATCATCAAGGCAACACCTCAGATCAGACCCTTGGAAATGATGGGAACCACCCTCTTCTTCCAAAGTGGGGCAAGCTCTGCAACTCAGAGGGATCAGTCTGTGATGTACACCCCTAAAATGAAGTTTCTCAGAGAGTAACAGCAGAAATCAAAAGTCAGAACAGGAGTTATAAACAGGAGTTATCACAAGTCAGGAGTTATAAAACTCCTGAGAATGGACTTGAGAAACCCTTTTTTTTTTCTTTTTTTAAGAGGCAAACTTCTGTGCAACATAACTTGTATGCTCAAGAAGTTTTTACTTGACAATTACAATTTTGAAGGAAAATTGCATACTTTTGTTAAAGAAAGAGTTCTTCAAATGTTCTTTTTACCGCAGGTAAACATGAATATGATTTTGTGTGTGCAGTGTTGTATATTTTAGATCAGTTTTTAAGGATTACAGTCTGCAAAGGAATTTCTGGTGGTGTTTACTATTAGGGTTAGGTATTTAAACCAGGAATGGCATACAAATTTTGTGAATTTCATAGACACAGGATGTCAGCTCCATTTCCTTATCACGAAAAGTGAAATGGGTAACAAGAACATAGTGAATGCTCCTGCAAACTTCAAAGGTGAAATAGATTAAATAAGTTTTTTGTGACACAAATTTGAAAGTTCGGGTGAGATGTGTGATCCTCTAGATTGTGAGCCTCTCAATGTCATGGATTTCACAAATGCATGGCACCATTCATCTGAATTTCTCTATAGAGCTCTATAACCAGATGTCTGTCTGCTATTCAGCTAAAAAAGAAGAAACAGGCTCTGGAGTCATTATTAGCCAAGATTCACAGGTGCCTCATGTAGAAACCCTCTTTATAAAGCTTCACTGCTCTGTGGCAGGACACTAATCTCTATTCAGTGCAGAGAAATTCTGCTTTTCACAGACAGAGGGTCTATTTTGGTCTTTGAAGTTAATCCAACCCTAAGTTGCAGTAACACTTGGAAACCCAGATGCAGAAATTCTGTATAGACTTCCTTTTAAATATTCATGGCTGGAAACCTGTTTCTCTACTTCTGTCATTTCAAGCTGAGGATTCTGGCTTTTATGGACATCATTTTTTGCTCATCTCTTAATCCACAAGTAAAATGTTTTCTCTCCCCACAGTTGATGTTATATCCAAATGTGGATGTACATGGAGGAGTAAGTGGGAATATGCAGCAGATGGTCAGCAGAAGAAATAAAAAATCACTTAATGTCCAACAACCAAGTGGCAAGACTCATTAAACCATGGGCTGGACTCAGCAAGACAGAAACTGCTGCTCAAGGGTTTTGTGAGGTATCAAGGGCTAAATTGATGAAACAGAAACTCTGCATGCTGGCCTGGGATTTGCTACATTGGTCTCTGCTCAGAGCTTATTTAACTGAAGTTTTGTCAAGGCAGGCTGGGCCAGCCCCGTCAGCAGCTCAGCTTTGCATTTCCCAGTGCCTTGCTCCCATCTTGGCCACATTTGCCAACTGTCTGGTTTATATTTATACTCCATCTCAGCCATCACTCCAGGAATGATCCAACCCAGTAGTGCTTGCTGCAGATAATGCACTGATGAAGCAATCTACACAGATGGTAAGCTATCAACTTACATTAAAAAAATCATCAGTTATTGTTCCTAATTTTTTCCAAAATTAAGGCAGCTTTGTTCAAAAATCTGTGGAAAAATATATGCACAGTTTCAAGGACACGATGCCTTTGGGCTCTTCTAAGGCCAATTAAAGAATTGTTTAGGATTTCATCTTCACTACCATCAACCAAAATTTGGAAGACTTAAAAAAAACCCACAACAAATTACTAAAAGTTTAAGGAAATGATCCTAATATCAGATCCTGTTGGAAATATCACTGTTTAAAATAAGGAATGGAAATATAATTAAATTTAACAAAGAAATTTAACAAAGTCTAACCCATGTTGATAGAGATTTCTAATTGCTTTTTAAAAGGCAGTGTCTTTCAAAAAGGTAAATTCATTCCAGATTTCTTTTTTAACACAAAGACATACATTAATTTTAATTAATGCAACAAATGCTGATGTATGCTGTACTTTTATGTAACAGGAGAGGTTTGAGGCATGTTGAAGTTTTTCCTGTCATACGGGTAGGGCAGGAACTAATAATCTAAGAATCTGAATGACTAAAAAGCCACACAGGAAAATAATAAAAAAAATTTAAAACTTCATGATTTTTATAACAAAAACCTGGAGAAAGTAAATTTTGTGGTAAATATAGTGGCAGTTTCCCAATGAGGGAAAAAAAGCTTGCCTTTCTGTAAAAGTTGTAATTACATTAATAATTTCTTGAGTTTTAAGCAAATAGATTCATTGCAAAGAGAAGGTGATTCTGGGTGGAATTCAGAGAAGGCTTTAGATTGGTTTGGGTCATCTTCTCATTTTAATATCTCAACTGTTGAGATAAGTCAGTTATTAAAGATAATACAATATAACTATGTTAGAAAATTAGCAAGTGTCCCCTTTTGTCTGGAGTGCCATTAGTTCTGCTCCTTGCAATAGGTAAGTCCTTTATTTTATACTCACCATCACCTATCATTTCAAAGATCAGTTTCTGGAAATCTGATCTAATCCTGACTGGGATAAATTCCTTACAAATTAATTGGAATTTTTGCCTTTTGCAGCTGTGCTGTGTCATCTGCTGCTTGAGGAGAATTTTGTAGTGGTCTGTGCTTACCCATTTTAAACTGCTGCACTGATTGTATCTTGTTCATGTGTCCCAGAGTCCAAAATAAGGGATAAACAGACTCTGTGCTCTGAGTCAGCATTGCCTGCCTGGGATAGATCACATGGGATCTCAGGATGAGATTTCCATGAGTTCCTCACATGAATTCTGGTGCCCTGTGGAAAAGAAACCCTTCCTTTCATTTCCTGCAGAAGTGTGGGTTGAAGCCATGGGACACTCAGATGTCTGGGGCATTTGATTTTCTCTTTGTCATTGGTAATTATGCAGATTTAGGATAAGGAGACAACTGTTTAATTCCAAAACACTGGTCAGGATGTAATGTGGAGGCAGGAACTTGATAGCAAGACAATTCCATCTTAATTTCAAAGGTTGTTTTAAGGCCCTGATCTCCTTCACTTGCTGGTGCAATAAAATTCATCTGCATCCTCTCAGCCTGAAGCTTTTTTGTTTCCTGCCTAAAAATTATTCTAAAATTCAGGGTTTTTTAAAAAGAATATTACTGATAAAACAGTGCTTTATGTTCATTTTCTGAAGTATATTCATGGCACTTCTCCAAAAGGCTAAAAACATGGGAAATTTGCATCAGTGTAGGTCTGTGCCTTTTGAACAGTGACAAAGGACAGGGAGGATGGAGCTGTAAGGTGCTTGGAGCAACCTGGTCTGGTGGAAGGCATCCTCTATTCATGGAACTGGGTGAGCTTTAGGGTCCTTTCTCACCCAAACAACCCAGCACTGAAGGATTCCTGTTTGTCAGAATTTCTGGCTGCACTGAGGGGCTCCACTGAGTTTGTAAGAAACCTGTCAGGGACATAAATGTTCTGGCAACACAGAACATGAGGTGAATGCATTAAGAGCAAAGCTTGTGTGCACACAGGACATGTCACACCACAGCCAGCAGAGAATAAAACCACTCTGGGTTTATTGTTTAGCATGGAGCTGCTCTCACCATCCCAGCTGGGGTCCTTCCCAGGGAAAGGTGACATTTGTTGGCAAGGCAGTGCAAGCCTGGGCCTGCTGCTGATTCCTGTCCCTCCAGGAGCACAGAGGGCTGGATGCTCCTGGGCTGTCTGCCTGGCTCCTCTCTGGGGGGATAAACTCCTTCCAAAACACAAGTCTTTACCAATCAGGATATAGCTACTACATGAGACACCAGTAATGAATTCTTAATTTTAATTTTCATTTTTCAGAGGCTTCCTTATGTGTCTAAAAACAATAACTACTCTTGTATGTATTTTCCCTAATGTTTTTATTCATAAATTGCACTTGAAAGTATCCACAGTAATTATGCACAAACTGAATTCTTATCTAACACCTCAATCAGAAAAATCGAATGTTTCCTGACACTTTACCCTTCAACTTCTTTCTATCCATTTATTTTCCTCTTATCAAGGTCATATGAGAGAATAAAGAGAATACATTACACCAAAAATTAACAAAATTTCAGTTTATAGAAGAGGTAATAGACTGTAAATAAGAAAGAGTAATTAAGTTTTAATAATTATGAAGCTGACATATATGAGTTATTTCTTTCTTTGTGTTGCAAATGGAAAAACAGCCTAGCAGGAATCAGTCAGATGAAACTTTGTACAAATCTTCTCATAAACTCATGGAATGGTTTGGACTGGAAGGACCTTTAAACTTTACCCAGTGCCACCCCTGCCATGGGCAGGGACACCTTCCACTGTCCCAGGTTGCTCCAAGCCCCATCCAACCTGGCCTTGGGCACTGCCAGGGATCCAGGGGCAGCCACAGCTTCTCTGGGCACCCTGTGCCAGGGCCTGCCCACCCTCACAGGGGAGAATTTATTTCTTTTATCTAATCTTCTTACATACTAGCCAGATATAGATCTTGCTCCCAGGAAAATGGCTTTTGAAAGTCCATAACAATGGGGTTTGTGCATTCTGCGTGTTAGAAGCCAAGGATTGATTTATAAATGTATAAGGAATGAAAGAGTAGACATTGCACATTATAAACAAGTCAGATACACATTTACAGTACTTTACAAAGTATTTTTAAAAGTCAAAGGCTTGAAATTCCCATCATCTTCAGGACTGAAACTATGCAATCTTCAAATTTATCTATTCAAAGCAACTCTATGTCCTCCTATAAGATGATCTGGGGCACAACCCTGAAGGTTAAAGAATGGTGTTTGATGCCCCTTGAGGAGATGGCACCTCACCTTGTGAGCAATCTGAGAAAGTAAATTCAGTATGACTTATCCCAGGTGAGGAATATCAGACACTCACTAGTCTCTGTGCATTTCCATGTCAGTGCATGTCTCACAGTTCTTCCACTTGCTTAACTAAGATTTTTTTCTGATTCTGATCATGAAAAGCTCATTTTCAATGTTGACAGACCTGACCTGACAAGCAGAGAGCTCGTTGTCAAATTGAGGCATCGGAGCAATGAAAGGCTTTGTCTGAAATATGGATATGCCTGAAAATATCCCCCACCCCACAAGTCCAGCCTTCATCCTCCCCTTTTCCTCTGCACTTGTGTCAAAGCTTTCCAGTGCTTTGCATTAGCACCATCTCCCCACAGAGGAGAGGGATTGTTCCTTCAAACAGCACAGCCCAGAGAAGAGTTTATATTCCAGCAGCTGGTGGCAGCCTGGGCTGGGACCCCTCTGTGACAAACACCCTGGCTGTCCCCAGGAAGGGACACAAGGGAAACAGAGAATGAGGGAGATCAGACCTGGGCCAGGCTGGGTGACTGTGCTGGCTGTAGACTGAGGGACTTGGGTGGATCCACAGAGGATTCCTGACTACAACATCACAGAAGACGTTGAGTTGGAAGGGATCCAAAGGGATCATGGATCCAGACCCCTGTCCCAGCACAGACACCCCAACAATCCCAGCCTGTGCATCCCTGGGAGCTTTGTCCAAACCCTCCTGGAGCTCTGGCAGCCTTGGGGCTGTGCCCATGCCCTGGGGAGCCTGGGCAGTGCCAGCACCCTCTGGGGAAGAACCTTTCCCTGAGATCCAGCCTGGCCCTGCCCTGGCACAGCTCCAGCCCTTCCCTGGGCCCTGTCCCTGTCCCAGGGAGCAGAGATCAGTGTCTGTCCTTCCTGTCCCATTCCCAAGGAAGCTGTAACTGCACTGAGCTCTCCCCTCAGTCTCCTCCTCCCCAGGCTGAGCAGACCAAGTTCTCTCAGCTGCTCCTCACACGGCTTCACCTCGAGGCTCTTCACCATCCTCGTGCCTTCCTTTGGATGCTCTGCAGCAGCTTTAGATATTCCTTATATTGTGGTGATGCTGAAGAAAAAGCTCATTTTTACTTAGTTTGTACATGTCTCACTTAATAACTCCTAGATGATAAAAGATATGCCCTTATGGTAGATTTTATAACCTCCCTGTTCAAGTATGCTGTTATTATACAGCAAATCTGGACAACACTAAAACTTTCTGGACTTGGGACAGCCTGAAGCCCAGGGTGCTCCAAGATCCAATATCTCCCTCTGGTGTCCTTCCCTGACCTCCAGCTGCATTTGGGGAGTACATTGGCGTGCAGAAGGGGCTGGGGTGCTGTCCAGAGAGGCTCATAGCCAC
Source organism: Agelaius phoeniceus (assembly GCF_051311805.1). NCBI lineage: Eukaryota > Metazoa > Chordata > Aves > Passeriformes > Icteridae > Agelaius > Agelaius phoeniceus. The sequence goes on along the minus strand of NC_135272.1, from coordinate 12,442,592 downwards.
CCTGTCACATGCCATGGCTGCAAACACAGATGGTCACCAGGCCAGGGGCAAACAGGAGCTGCCAAGCCCAGGAATGTGTGCCAGCATCTATCCACATGTCAAGTAATTATTTTAAAGTGTAGACTTCCAAGCCTTGTGAGTCACCGCAGTGCTGGCTCTGATGTTGTCTGTGCAAGTGATTCATGTGGATAGGTGATGAAGATGTCTTTAAATCTGGCCTGAGGAAAAGTCCTTTACAGCAGTTTGGTCACAGTAAAAGCCAAAAGGCCAAAAGCAAGATCTTCAGTACTGTGCACCTACACTGGGTATTAAATGTGCTGCATATTTTATAGCTGAAATTCTTTAGCAGCTTTTTCTTAACCCGTGTTTTTCTTGATTTTTTTTTTAACACCACATGTCTATAAAAATAAAATTTTATTTTAAGCACCTTATGTTTAATTATTTTTTTCAAGTTTTCAGGTTGGTTGGATCAATTGAATTACAAAATTTGCCTGGGGAATAAAAAAAGAGAAGTTTGGACCTTTGGCTTAGAAACAAAGAGATGTTTTGTTAGATGGAAGGGACGGAGGCAATTTGAAGTGGTAGCAAATTAGTGTCAGCAGATCTGAAATAAATGAACATTCTAGAAACTGGTTCATGAGGGAGAAGAGGAAACTGAGCTTTCCACTTTCTCAGAACTGGACTGTATAGAGGAAATTCATGTTCAGAGTGTGTGATTTCTGTCACTCACAGAACTGAGCCCACAAGGAAGTCACTCTCCTTGAACAGATGATTTCCTTCAGTCATGTTCTGCTGTTGCACCTCTGAATAGTGGCTCCTTTGAAATGTTGCCTGAAAATCCAGCAGTCACAGCTAATGTGTGGACTTGTGATAACAAGTCACATCTGTTATGTCCTTTTAAAGTATGGGCTGTTTGCCATGTGGTCAGTGATTCAGTAATCATATTTTAGTGTTGCAAGTCTCAGAACAAGGTGTAACTCAGCACCCTGCAGTATTCAATCAGTATCATATCATTTATCATATATTCAATGTCATTAAATCATATATCTTCCTGCATTGGTGTAACATGTTTCATGTCAGATGAATCTTACTTTACATTCTGTGGCAAAATGTAAACTATGATTGCCAAAACACTGCTTTTAGGGGACAGTAGCACTGGTAAGTTGTTTGTAGTTGAAAAGGACAAAACATTGGTGTGGAAATGTGATTTCATTGCACATCTTGCACATATGGTGTTTCCAAAGCAGGAATATTCCTGCCCTGTGACATCAATAGAAACCCTCTACTCATTTCACTGTCTGCCATGGTGAAATGACTTCATTCTAATGTTGCTATTTATCAAAAATACCAAAAGTGGAGCTGAGGGGCAGCTGGAAAAGTTTTCATGGGTAGCAGGTGGTCAAGAGCAGCCTCTCTGAATGTGCAATAAAGAGCTGCTCCATCAGAACCCCAGATCTCCTTGAGAGGAAAGGTATTCCAAGGACAGGTGCCCTGTGTGTATACAGCTCCTGAACCATGTGTGAAAACACATCTGTACACAACAGTTATCTCTGCTTCTCCTTGTTATCACACCTCTTATTTGCAGGGCTCCAGATCATATTTTCATGTCTGTCACGTTAGTTTTAAATAACTCTAATCCCCAATCCAATTAAAGGTATCACCTCCAAGCAGATCATTTTATTTCCTCTGAGAACAGATGCAGACTTAGTATTCGGGTTAGTAAAGCAGCCACTACCAAACTGACCTTCCTTTTATCTCTCACACTTCATCTCATCACCTTCCTTGTCTGTGGCATGTGACTTTCAGATGTGCACTTGGTGTGTCACATCCAATCTAAATTTCCACTGGACAGGCATTCCTTTACATTAAAATTTGTAAATCCATTTTTGACTCCCATTAAAATTCGTAAAATTAAAACATTGATATTTTTTAATTGTTTTAAAAACATTAAAATTTGTAAATCCATTTTTGACTCCCATTAAAATTCGTAAAATTGAAACATTGATATTTTTTAATTGTTTTAAAAACATTAAAATTTGTAAATCCATTTTTGACATCCATTTGACTAAAGTGCAATATCTTAATTGAAGCAGATAAAATAAAAATCTTTTCTTCTTTTTTTTTTTTTATAAATATGCTAATAATGACAACACATTTTTCTTGGAACCACTTTTGTTTAGAAACATCTCTGTGATCCTTGTCCTCTATTAAAGATGTTCTGAAAGCAGACAAAATACTGTTTATTTAGCACTTCATGTTCAGAAGAATCATTTATGTTAGACCCAGCCCATCTAGAGGAGCTTTTGCTGTGTTACACTGCCTTTCTAAAACATCATTTTTTCTCTACTCACTGCTCACCTGCACTCCAGCAGCCTGCTAAGTGATGGATAATTAGATTTTTTTCCCCTAACATCCAGTGCCACAAATGCTCTTTAAGAAGAAAAGTCTCTGTGTGATGCACAGAGAAACTTTCATATCTTGAACTCTGTGGTTCCAATACTCCTTGGTGGAATATTTTATTCCTTAGCAATGTTGTGCCCATGAATCAATTACACTTATAGCAAAGCAATCTCAAGTAGCTGATAAACAACTTTGGGATGTAAGGAGCTAATCCTGCATTACATCCTGAGGGAATTGGATTAACCTGCACTATCCCCTTTATTTCTTATGTATTTCATTCTGGAAAGTTCTGAAGGAAACAGGTTTCCAGGCCTCAGTGTTCTGATGGACTGTGTTTACAGATGCTGTCAAAAAAATCATCTATTTTAAGTCTGTTTTTCTGCCTATGGACTGAAGAGAAGACCAAAACAAAAATCCCCTTCACCCAAGTGTTTTTAGAGTATTCAGACCTTGTTGTGCTTCTAGGGCATGTGAATATTTTGCTAAGTGAAATTCAAAAATAAGAGAGAAACAAGAAAATGCAAATTCATGGCTCTTCCTTCATTCATAGCTGCATGTGGTGCATTTTGTGGGAAATTCCAGGAAAAAAATCTGATTTTAAAAATTCTTTCTGAAACTCTTCTGTTTGATGTAGCCATGCACTGCCTCTCTAGTGATGAACTCCTTCTAAGCCTACATTAGCTTCAGAGTATGTTTCTTTAAAAAAAATAACTTTCATGGAGATAAGAACATGCTTCAAACACGAGGTTGCTTTCCTTCCAGAAATAGGGGGTTTTATACGTTAAAATATATTTTAAAGTTATTAAGAAGTTTCATCTGTATTCGTCTTCAGTTTCTCTTACCAGAATAAGATCCTTTTAAAAAGTGGCTGAACTATTGATATAATTATCACCTTCATTTTAAATTATATGGTAATATTAAGCATCCAGTCTTTTCAAAAATTCAAATACTAACATTCTATTCAAAACGCCACGCTTTTATGTGCACATGCCATACCTTGGTGTTCTAAAACTGAAATTCCTATTTACTTGAGATGCTGATAATCTTCATTTGCAGCTTATTGCACCAGGTTTCCATTTAGTTATTATGCAAGGAAGATGCAATTTTTTTCCCACTGACTTATTACTGTATTTACATTACCTCTCTCCTTTTCATATTTCTGTTTATATCTTTATTAAATCACAGATGGTGCTGATTAAATTAGACCTTTAAGTGATGCTTTTTCATTATGAAATTATTTAAAGTGCATACAGATAAGGTTCATACCTACAATAATGTCCTGTACTGAGTGTACTCACTTAAAAGGATGATTAGTGAAGGATCCCATTTGAATGACACAAAAGGAATGAAACCAAGTTATAAACTGGCACTTCTGAAGGAAGAAATGAAAGCTTCCCCTCTCTTCCATCTCTTTCACAAGTGGTTGGATATTAAAGCAAATCAGAGGAAATAATTGCTGTCCTTCTTTAAAAGTGTTTGGGAAAGGGAAGATTCTTCTTCTCCACCCAGACAGTTAATATTTCTTTCAATGCTCCCAAGCACAGAGGTTCCAGTCCTCTCCCTTTGGTTCCATGGTTTGGGTGGATGTGAGTGCCAGCACCCCCCTAGCTCTGGTTCACACCTGGGGTTTCACTGGCAGCAATTCAAAGGTAGAATCAGGTCTTCTGTTCCTGGGATTTTCAGTTTCTCAGCACAGCCATTGCCTTTGGAATTAAACCTTACTGCTGTGTCCACCAAAACAGAAAGAAAATCCATTTTCCCTCCCCAGAACACAACTGTATGACCACACCTTTGCTTGCTGTTTCACCTCTTACATGTGAGCTGCAGTGGCCACATGCAGTACAGTTGATATTTACTAATTCCCATTTACTAATTCCCTCCACTAATTTTTTTCTTTGACAAATGAAAAGGCTCAAATGAAAAAGTTCAGCCTGAAGGTGATGTTGGAGTGAGAGATGGCTCACAGATGTCACCCTCCAGTGGGGTTGTGAGCCAGCAGGCTCAGCCTAAGCCTATGAGGAGACTTGCCCTCACCCAGTGAGTAGGACATCACTTTCTGACTTCATTTGAGGAAGATGCTGCTGGAATCCAGAGCTTGGACTAAATACCAAGTTTAGTCCTTTTCTCAGGGTGGATGCACTCCACAACAAATCCTCTCCAAAGATTAACCATTGCTCCTCACAGCTCATACTCCTAACCCAGAAATGCACCAGATGAGCTCAGGGCACACACACGTTTTACACCTCAGCTTGATTCCTGCAAACCAAATGTGCTGTGCTCCTTGTGCTGTCCAACCATCCTCCCATCTGTATTTTACACCTCCTGCTGATTCCTGCAAAGCAAAATGTTCCGTGCTATCTCCCAACCACATTCCTGCAAAGCAAAATGTTCTGTGCCATCTCCCAACTACATCCCTACAAAGCAAAATGTTCTGTGACATCTCCTAACCACATCCCTACAAAGCAAAATGTTCTGTGCCATCTCCCAACCACATCCCTACAAAGCAAAATGTTCTGTGACATCTCCTAACCACATCCCTACAAAGCAAAATGTTCTGTGCCATCTCCCAACCACATTCATACAAAGCAAAATGTTCTGTGCCATCTCCCAACCACATTCATACAAAGCAAAATGTTCTGTGCCATCTCTCAACCACATCCCTGCAAATCAAAATATTCTGTGCTATCTCTCAACTGTAGGGGGATAGAATATAAGAAAGTAAAGATAGTGTAGAAAGTAATCTTACCCCTAAGGAGTTTCAGCTGGGCCAATTATCAAAGATTAGGAGCAGGCCTGAGTTGAACAGGCCACAGCTATGACCAATGAGAAGAAGATGCTATAGAAGAGTGGGGTGGGTGGGTGAGAAGGGAACTGGAGTCAGTGGCTGCTTTGTGAAGAAAAAAGAGTCAGTGCTCTAAGGAGCTGCCCATGAGAAACACCAAGGAGTATGGAACTTTTGTGATAAGGAGACAACAGCATGGAACTCCTGCAATAACATTACAACACTCAACCCCATTTCTGCAAAGCAAAGTGCACTGTGCCATCTCCCAACCACATTTTCCTGCACAGAGGCTGCAGCAGGAGCTGGCCCTCAGGTAGGATAGCAATTGCTGCATGCAGGGGACTCTGCCCAAGGGAACACAAGAATAGTCCCTGTTTTTAAGGCTGAGGTATCAGTGCAATGAGAACATACTGGAAATAATCATTTCAGCCTCTTGAGGCAGCAGAGCCTGAAATTCATGGAGGGAGAAGCTCACCTGGTAGTACCACTCTGAGGAACACATTTCTTTTTCAGAGTGCATTGTTTGTAACCTTTTCTCTTTATCTCTTGAAATTGAATGTTTTATTAGCCCATCCTTTACACACAACATGGGTGCAGATTGCCTACACAGAAACTTCTTTGGTTTTGTATTTTAGTTGGTATTTTTTTGCTGAACTCAGACAATCAGGAAATACTCCACTGATTACAGACTGATTGATTAATTGAGGTGAATTTTAAAAGTTACATTCAGCAGTGCCACAATGGAAATCTAAGGATGTTTGATGTATCTTAGCATGATCTGACTTCCAGGAAAAGGACCAAACATCTTTTTCATGCTAATGAAAGCAAGCTTAAAAGCTGGGCAGAACATCTGGAACATGAAAAGATTTGCAGTGAACAGAATAAAATAAAAGTTGTAATCCTGGGCCCACCCCCACTGTACACAAAAGTCGTACAGTAAATTGTTCTGACCCTGAGTGCAAACTGAAAAAAAAACTATTTGTACTTTATTCTAGCTGAAGAATATAAACTATGTCCAAAAAGGAGACATGGAGATTTAGTTTCTTTAACCTGCAAGTTAATTGAGTCTTTTTTTTGCTGTGAACAATGATGTTAGAAGAGGATTCAATGGTATTTTGGTTTCAGGATTAGAAAATTAAAATATTAATGTAATTTAGTATTATGATTACTAAGTGGCTTGGTCTTCAGGAAATATGAAAGAAATTGCAAGCAATTCTGTGTAACTCATTAATTAAGTCCCATTTAAAACAATCAGGCAATGATTTGTTTCATGTTCAGGAAAGAAATCTTGTAGCCAGAGAAAAGAGATGATTTTTTTCAGTAATTAATGATAACCTTGACCGTATGCAGGAGCTCCTTCAGGCGTGACCAAATGATTTCTGGCAGACTGCATAGATAAATCCCTATAAAACTCCAGTCTCAGAGAAAGTTTTCATGAATTACATTAAACTTTGAGGACATACCTCCCAGCTTCATGAAAAACCAACCCTCATTCTCGAGATATCCCTTGAAAAATCCTTTATACATATATTCTATTGATTAGTGAAATTCAGTGTAAAATTAAACATTAGCAGAGCTGGTTTTACTCACTGCCAACACCATGACCTTTATTAAAAGTTGAAGCATTGCCTCTTTAATCTCTATCTGAGAGAATACCTGCCCAAAACTCTTAAAAATAGTATTTATATCTCCCTTAACTCAAACTAATTTCTCTTTCCAAAATAAAATTCACCCAATAGCAGAGCCCAAACACTAACCTGAAGGAGTTGTTTGGAAAGTCATGGAAAAAATGGCATTTTGTTCCAATTCCCCTTCTTGTTTGTTTGAAGCCTAGACAGTGCATGGCACACAGAGCCATAGACTGGCTTAGGCTGAAAGGGACCTTAAAGATCACAAAGATGTTTTTCTGGCTTTTATTTCTATCTTCTCTTGAACACAAAAAAAAATTGTACTGGGGTTTGGTTCTCTTATTCCCCTCACTGTCTGCTGAAATGTTTGATGTTGCAGCCTGAGCAATGGGTTCCTGTTTCTCCATGGCATTACTCAGGTATTCTTTCTACACTGACATTCACTTTCCTGTTGGCAAGTATCAAAAATTCAGTATTTCATCTGGATTAGGTATATTCTCATCACAAGGAATATCTGAAAACTATTCTGTCAAGGTCCTGTTTTCTTTCTCACTATTGGTCTTTTCACCACTGATATTCTTTTATCCAATACTTTATCTTGATCTATCAGATTTTTTTAAATCAGCTTGGACATTAAACCAGTTTCTTTTGACCTTTTTCCCCTTACTTCTTATTTTAAAGCTCTACTTATCAGCCTTAAAAGCCCGGATGTCAGAAGGCAATTTTCCCAGATAGTCAGATGGAATCCAACCTTTAAAAATTGTCTCTTTTAGCAAATGTATCCCACTGGCAAAGTATTCCCAAGCCTGCTTTAACACTGATATTTGAGTCATCTGTTGCTCATCACTACATCATACGCCCTATCTCCCTCTGTAGTGACAAGAAAAAATTTCAGAGTAGTCACTAAAATGAGACATAATTAACTCAAAAGTAAGTGATGTTATTTCTGAGTTTGAGATGCAGTGCAAAATCAAACTGCTGTGAAAGTTTGGTGCAACTCCCTGTAGAGCAGGCAGGCAGATTGCTGGTAACATTTACTGTCCCAGAATCATGGAATACCTTCAGGTTGGAGGGGATTTCAAGCATCATTTGGTCCAACATTTTTGGTAAAAGCATGGCCTTGAAAAGATGGTCCAGCACCCTGTCCTGCTGCATCTTAAAATTGTCCAGCACTGGGGAGCTCCTTGCTTCCCTGGAGAGGTCATTCCAGTGACTGACTGCTCTCAGTGTGAAATATTTTCCTCTTGTGTCCACTCAGAATCTCCCCAGCAGTACCTTGCACCCATTTCCTCTCATCTTTTCCATGTGACTCCTTGCAAAAAGGGAGCCTCCATCTTTGTGTCCCTCTTTAAATATGGAACGTGGAAATAATTATTTTCTCACAGTCTCTTATCCTTTCCTAATGGGGCAGCTTCTTCTTCTAGGATCATCTTTGTGGCCCTTGTCTGGACCTTTCCCTGCCTGTCAACATCTTTTTGGCACAGTGTCACATCTTTATATTGAAAAAGAAATCATGATGTTGCAAGTTCTGCATTGAAATAAAAAAATCCTTTATATGACAAGAAAGCTGTGTTTTGATCAATCCTTGCAATTTTACATATCTCACTTCATCTTTATCACTGCCATTATCTATGGCAACCAAACGTTGCTCCAAAGCCCTACAGAGGATATTTTAGAAGAGCCAATTATTTTAAATTATTTGAAATCTATTATATTCAGTTTTGGTGGGGGGAGAAGTGAGTCTGGACTGTTTCTTGTGTTTTAAGAAGCTCTGGGCTCCTGCAGAAGTCGTTCATGGTGAATTATCTCTTTGCAGGTTGCTCATTCAGGTCATGGCCAAGACAAACCCGAGAGGATGCGAGGCTCTGCAGTGATTGCATAACCTCTCTTGGCAGAATGTTTTCTAATCATGAAATGACCCCACGAGTGAATTTTTGGTTTCAACTAACAGATCACAGCACAAAGCACAATATGTAGAAGAAAGGGAGCGTGAAAGCTACAAGCACAGCCTCCTGAAAGAAGCAGGAGGGCCACTGACAGGCAAAGAGGAATTGATGGTGCTTGAGCTTGCAACAGCAGAGTGGAAAGCAGAGGAGTGTAAAGTATCCCTGGCAGTTCTGGAACACTGAACCTAAACTAGATTTCTTTAAAATCAATGGAGAAACGTGCTAAATGCAGGAGTCACTGGACTGTCCCACAATGCTTGTGCTCAGAAGAACAATGTCCTTAAAAGCTCATTCATTTCAGATTTACTGTAGTGTCACTGAACTAATTTCAACAAAGCAATTTTCGACCAGGAATCAAGTATACCCACTTTATGCTAATGTAGATTTGATTAGCTGGCTTTCAGGATCTCTCTCTGTTTCTAGGAAGGACTGAAACTCTTCTATTTTCTTTCCTCAGGCATCCTTTGCAATCTAATTCATATTTGACAAACGAGACGAGAAATCAATTGTGTGTAGTATACATTGTATAATGACCCACAAAGTTCCTAAAACAGTTTTGCCTGCTCCAGAGCAGTTATTCAGGATTCTGTACACAACTCTTTGGCACTGTTACACCTGGCCAAGTGCCATGGAAAACATGGCTCTGTAAAACAGGCAAACCAAATGGGATGATGAATCTGTGCTCATGTCACATCTAAATTGCCTCCTATCCTACATAGTCACAAACAAATCAGGATTTATTTTGACCTTTCCCATTGTATTTAGGAAAACAGGAACAGAGTGATATTGCAAACTGGGACTGTTCAACTCCTACAAACACAAGGACTGTACCCTGTGGCTGTACCATTCCCACATCCACAACCTTGAGGAGATTTTAGTGCCACATTTGGATTTCTCAGGATTTCATAGAATGTTCCTTACTATCTCAGGTTTATCTGAGGGTGTGTGCTCTATCCCCATCTGTCAGAGGTGGGGCAGTTCTCCTCTGTTCATTGGGCAGTTTTCTTTATCTCTTCCACAGCCAATCCTCCCTCCAGGAGATCTCTGCTGTTCAGGGGCCATTAATTATTAATTATCTTCTGTCCATGGCCACTGAGTGTCCCTGCAGGGCTGATCCAATCCCAGCATCCCATGGGGAGATGCTCCGCCCAGGGGAGGAGCCAAGCATTCCTACCTGGATCCAATCTGAGCTTTGGGACAGCCCAGCAGCCTTTGCCCAGTGCATTCCCAGAGGAGCAGCTTCTGCTGCCCTGCATGGCCAGAGGGAGCCCAGGCCCATCTGCAGCAGCCCTGGAGCTGCAAAGGAAAACTCCCCCCTTGTGCAGGATCCCTGCTCCAGCAGAGCCACAGCTGGCACTGCAGGAGGGCTGAGCCCCCATGGGATGGGACTTGCAATAGATGAGCAATGGGATGATTGACTCTCACAATTAATGGACAAATATCATGTATATAGATTAAGAAAAGTTTGTAGATTTATAGTTATGTTGGTTATCAAGGGACGAGGGGAGTTGGGACATCTGGGAGCGCTGGCTTGTCACTGTGGTGACATCTGACTGCCAAGGAGGATTTGAGGAGGAGATCTCCACCACTGGACAGCAAAGAGGTTGATGGGCAGAACTTTGGGAGGGGTTAAAGGGTTAAAAAGGGTAAAACCTCCATTGTGAGGGGGCTGAGCACATGGCAGGGAGAATCTTCTTCCTCCCAGCGCCATAACCTTTTTTCTTTATTCAGTCTTCTGTTTTATTTTTATAAGGCTTAATAAACCTTCCTCAACTATGAAAAGTGAGTAGCTATTTCTCACAGACTGCTGCCACCACCCTGACCCACAGGCTGTCAGGCCCTATTCTGACTCTACCAGTGGTTGTTTTTTTTTCTTTGTTTGTACTATTGCATTTGTATTTTTAATTTTCCTAGTACAGAACTGTTATTCCCCTATTTTTGCCTGAGAGCTTTTTAATTTCAAAATTATAATAATTCAGAGGGAGTGGGTTTATATTTTCCCTTTCAGGGGAGGTTCCTGCCCTCCTTAGCAGTCACCTCTCTTTTCAAACAAGGCCCTTACCTCTGCCTTGGCATGCGGATGAGGGGCTGCTTGTGGCACCTCTTGCTGAGGCTGAAGAGTTTGTGCACCGTTCTCTGGGCCTTGAGGAAGAGTTGCTTCATGCTGCTCTCCAGCTGCTCGTAGCGGCGTTGGAAATTAGAATCCATTGTCCACAAATGCATCACAGCAGATGTGTTCAGGAAATAATTCATGGGCAGCCTCTTCATAAATAATTTGAATTCGTCTGAAAAAAAAAGAAATTAATAGTCTTTAATTATGTGGCTATGTTATTCTTGCAGCAGAAATTAACTTTTAATTTGTTTTTTTCTCAAACCAATTTTCATAAACTCAATCTTTTGACATTTTAAAATTGAGCATTTTAGCTATTTCAAACTAGAAAGGTGACTACATTTTTATTGGTAATATTAGAATAAAGCCAGCAAAATCCAATATTTATATAATTTTAAAATTAATATTAAAGCAAATACAAGCTTTGTCCTTATTTCTCAACCTGGGTAATATGAAGATTAAATAAGAATCAGAGTTTCTTACCTTCAAATCTGGGATCTGAAAGCAAATGTGCATTTAATGATCAATGTTTATTGACTCATTTGAAGAACATCAGAAACTGTCTTAAAAGAAGTATATTCCAATACTTAGGACATGCAAGTAAATGTCATTTTACAGGCCATTGCTCTTATATATATGTTATTTCACCCGACACAAGCCATTAAATTAGACTTTCATAACTATTTACAATTAAAATGGAGCCTTTCAAAGCATTTTATGGTACTTCAAAATTTTATGACACTTCAAAAATGTTCCCATAACTTCTTTTTTGTCTCTAAAGTGGTGGAAAGGAGTTCTTCAATCACAAGGTCACATTGTTACTGTGAACATGCCATGCTTTGTGACTTGTTCTGGTAGCTCAGTCCACAAAAGATATGTAGACAGAATCTTATTAACAGAGTTTTATGAATTAAGGAGTCTGTTTCCATAAGTGGAATGATGTATAACTTCTGAACCTAAATAAACTACCATTAAAAGGGCTCCAAATACTGGGTAAATATGTGAGAGTGAGTGGCACACTTGAATGCACATGTTTATCCTTTTTCTTTCTTGTTTTTGTATATCAGTATGTTTTCCTGCCTGCCCTTCTGCCTGCTGCCATCCTCCCACCCTTCACAATCCTTTTTTTCTTTCAGCTTGTTCCTGCAATGAAGTTACTCATCCCACAGTTTGGCTTTCACCCTGCCAGATGCTCCTTTTGGATGGTTTATATTTCAGCAGACTATGTGAAAGCAAAGATCCTGCTGCCTGAAGTACCCTCCCTCCTCAAGCAAAAATAATCATAATATTTAACATGGGTGTCATTTTAGGTTGCTCGTGGGAGACTGGGGAAAATGTCCACTCACATTAAAGAATACACCATTAACATCCTTGTTATCAAGTCTTTTGGTTACATTTAATTTAGGTTTTTTAACATTTCTACGCAAAGCAGGAAAAATATTTTCTTTTTCATGGATGGAGAAAAAAAAGATCTTTTGTAAATAAGCTGTAGTGACCCTTGAGCACATCCTGAAGGACACAGGGCAGTGATGGAATACAACAGTCCCACTTCAGCAGAGTATTTTCTGTGATGGGTGATGACTCATAACAAAACAAAACACATTGAAAGGTCTTCTTGAAGGTAGAAAATTAAAATCAAGGGGCACATATGAGGATTTTATGTTTAACAAAATGTTTTTAATCATTCCTGTGGGAATGTGTTGTTCATTTTGCCCTCATGCTTTTGTCTTTGCACAGCCCCTGTGCTGTCCTTAGGGCATGAGGGAAAGGAACTGTTTCTTTATCTTATCAACTATTTGGAGCCTTTTATCTTTTGCTTTTTCCCTTCCTTAATTTTGTCTAAGTTGGTTTTTATCCTCTGTCTGGCAGGAATGTCCATTCCTGGGTGTACAGCTAACAATTTGAATTAATGGGAATATTTAATAAATTCTACATTACTACATGAGTATCTCTGTGAATCTTAGTGTAGTTTTGGGATAGATGGTCATGTTTTCTCCTTCCCAAGTGATAATTATTCCTACCTTAGAATTAGAGAATAATTTGGGTCAGAAGGGACATTTAGTCCAACCCCCACTGCAATGACAGACACCTTCTCTAGATTAGGTTGCTCAGAGCCCAGTTCAACTTTACCAACCTCTGATTCCTTGTTGGAAATGCCATAACTTTCTTTTTTAGTTTTAAGCAACTTTAGTCATGGGTTTTGCCAAGGGGGAGGGGACCTGGGCTCTGTTGTTGTTTTAATCTTTAAACCACCAAGGCTTTGGGTCAGGCTGGGCAGGGCCTGATAAGCTTCAACAAACAGAAAGGGACTTTTGGAGGTGTGGGATTTTAAAGTTTACATGCTGGGAATCTAGAAGGTATGGAAGAGGTAATCAGATATTAATTAGACATTAATCTGATGACGATCTCCCTGGGGACGGGCAGACAGTTGGAGACCCCCTCTCTGAGAGAAGAATGCTAAGGGAACCCCAGAGCTGGACCAAATGAGCATGAAAGGCAAAGGGATCAATATCCAGTAGAAGATCACACACTAACTGATGAAAAGAATTGTGCAATGTAGAACCAAATAATTCTTCGTTTTCTACAAGTGTACAGAATGTGCAAAGTCTCCTAATGGACGTGTGTAGTTGGAATGATTTCCAGTGCACATCCTCCTGGCCAGAATAAAGGAATGACTGACTCACTGGCAGCTCAAAGACAGTGCCAGGGAGTTTTGTTCCTTCCTGAGCTCAGTGACATCCTCACACTGCCCTTCCCAGCCCTCAGTCCCTCCCAGGTCTGCACAGAAGGTGTGCCAGAAGGTTGTGTCTGCCTTGTCCCATTGGCTTGGTAAAGCCTTCCAAGTCTAAACACTTAAAAATATTAAAAATGGTCATTTCAACAAAAAAAAGTAATAGGAAGTAAGGTTAACTGAGCTGATACAAAGTAAATCCTTTTGCAGCTTGTAAAAACCAGATAAATTCTGCCAGATTTAGAGAACTGAGGATATATATGTATATAAACACATACTCTGGCACATTTGGGGGGGATGAGATCCCAAAGCCACATTATTGACTACCTACTTAATGCCTAATGTCTCTTTTCCCTTCTGTTCCTCTGAGGCACTGGCAAAGCTCTTTAAAATGGGCTTGATGAAGCCAAAACAAAGGCAACTCCCTGAGGAAACAACAGGCTCAGAAGATGTTTTTCAGCCCTCACATTGCTCTAACCATGTATTTAAGGAATGTTGTCACTTTGCTGTCCTCTGCTCAATGGCACTAATCTCTCCAGCTAACAACTGCTCCATGCAGTGTTTAGAAGTGATAAGGAAGGTTTACACTCCTCAACTTGCAATGCAACAGCATTTCTAATCAGAAAATGGTTTTTTCTCCCTGTAATAAACATCATCTTTGACTACCCTTGTGCCCTGTCTGATCCTGCTAATGAGCTCCATAATGCAGGTGAAGGAGAGACAGAGATAAAATGAGCATGGTTACACAGTGCCTGCTGCATAAAAAAAATAAAAAAATTTAAAAAAAAAAGAAGAGAAGATAATGTGCCCATATCTTAAACAGACACATTTCATGATCTGTGAAACTACAACATGAACTCCTAACACTGAGAGATGATTAAACTATTACACTCTAATCAACACACGGTGCCAGCCATTCCTGAGGATTAACAGCCAGTATTACAGTCCCAGGGGCCATAGAAATTGATACTTTAATTCATAAAATCAGGGAATATCCTGAGCTGGGAAGGACCCACATGGATCATTGAGTCCAACCCCTGGCCCTGCACAGGACAACCCAAAAAACCAGACTATGATTCTTGATACCACATAAAATCTGATTGCAGCATTTTCTTTTTTATTTTTACGTGGGTAGCACATGCAATATGATTTTATGTATTCTTAACTAATTGCAAATAAGGTAAAAAAGGTAAAACATTATATGCAGTGATGGGTCAAGCAAGTTCATTTTCTGGCTGGTTGTGTCTCTTTTCACTTCTCCTTTCTGCCAGTAAATCTTCCTTGTGTCAACAGTGCCTGGAGATGGAAATGGCATCCCATATTTCAGTGGGAAAGAATAAATGAGAAATATCATAATGGGAGCAAACATTCCTGCTGAAATCAGGTGAATATCAGACATATTTAGGCTGTGAGAAATACCTAGAGCTGCAGAGATGTAAATGGGATCCTCAGTGTGGTTTGGTGTCAGAGCAGGGCTCAGGGCTGGGTGCAGTGGTTTCCACTCTGCAGGCAAAGCTGGCAAAGGCCAGAAAAATCCAGGAAACCTCACCCAAGGACCTGGCAGTGCTCTGCTACAAGGGAAAAAGGTGCCATGCTTTATGCCTGCTTTATTTTTGAAGGAGTTTTGAATGAGTTAGAGATGGGGCTTCTGAGTTGTTTTTGATGATGCAGTTTATTTTCTTATTTTTTACATTATTAGGAAGGATGAGTTTGGCTCACATCATTATAACATGGTTCAGAAGGTCACAAAACTCCTAGCTACAAGACTTTTTAAGGATTTGTTGACTAATAAAACACTGCTAGCAAAGACATTCATGTTTTTGACCTAATCTTTAAATATTTCCTCTTATGGATTTATGTTACAGTGTAAGCTTTCATAGATAATTATATTATGACACACAAACCTACAGTACTGCATTCTGAACTCCTTGTTTACCTCTGTAGCTACTTTTATTTCTATATCTACCTATATTATATATCTATATATCTATATCTATATAGATAATATATATAATATATACATAATATATTATATATATATATATCTATATATATCTATATCTATATCTACTACTTTTATTTCTATATCTAAAACTCTAAACTTTCTTTTATTTAGCTTAACATGTCTCTGCTTTAAACTATAAACCCACATTCTTGCTTCTAGCACCTGAGTTTGGAAGCCTTTCCCAAGGTCTCAGATCAAATCCTGTGTTTAATTCTAAGCTTTGGCTTAGAGGCCCAAAGTTCTGAGAGTTCCTTGCATTTCAGATTCCAGCACCTGCTCTCTGTTGGAAGAGAGCAGGAGCCGTGATATACTGTGAATATTTTGATTTTTCCTGGTATTTTGCTACAAGACTGTCCCACCTACACAGCACACTTCTGATTTTGTTTGTTTCAGTGGTTTGTGGAACTTCTCCAGGCTGCCAAAATGTCCTGGGTTGGCTTGTTTCCTAAAATCCCTTGTGGAGAGACCCTTGGAAGTCAATGGATTTAGAACACCAGATTATTAAAGGTGCTGCAGGCTGACATCTGACAGCAATGTCACGCTGGAAATACAAAAATACCAAATTTTACCACTGCACTTTTGTCTCCTATTTCCTTCAGAGCAAACAAAGTCCAGGACTGAGCTTTGAAACTGTCATTCCTGAAATTTCCTTTTAAATCATACAGGCACTGTTTCCCCAGTTGGTGTAACAGGGATTAGCTCAGGACCAAGGACTTTGGAGCAATTTCCTCCTCACAGCCCAGATTTGCTCTGCTCAAAGGCAGGGAAGAGCCTGAGCCTCTGCAGTCAGGGCAGCAGGAGCAGGGGATCAAACAGCAACTCCTTTAAGCCATGGCTTGTGTTTAGGGAGGTCTCAGAGATGTGTTTATAGAACACCAGAACTCCTAAATAAGTAGAAAAATTCAAATTTGACATGGATTTCTATCAAAGGAAAGAGAATACTGTTTGGTTTTTTGGGTTTTTTTTTTTTTTGTTTGTTTGTTTTTTTTTTCTGCTGGTTCTTATTATGGCTGAAATCGATGACAACATACATGTGACAATAATTGAGGTGGAAACCTACTTAAAATGTTGGACAACAAAAAGCACAGTTTGAAAAGAATCTGCATTTGGTGATATGCTAAGGAAAAAATTGTTTCATAGCCACAAGAAATTTCAGCCACCTTCTCTCAGTCTCCTGAAATTTCTGGGGAGATGTCATTCCATCAAGCATTATTCTGTTGTTTTATCCCAAGTGAAATAGTATAATCTTATGGAAACAAAACTTTTGGCATTGGAAATTTTTTTGTTGTTATGTCAACTTGATGGTGCTTCAGTAAATATATAATCCTATCTAATTGTGGATTACATCATCTACCCAAAATCAATTTTAATTTTTTTAACACTATTCAGACCCTAAAAAAGCAATTATGTTTTCTGGGCAAAAGCAGCCTGACAATAACTGAAAAAATGTAAGAATCTTTTGTTAACTGAAACATACTATTCACAATTTTATATAGTCTCTATGTATTTTCTAATATTAATAAGGATTTGGGTTTTAGGGGTTTTTTCATTTAACAAAGTTCAGTAAAAATATGCATAAAGGAGAAAACCCCTTTTTTGACATTATCTTGTCAAAATCTACCATTAGAGAGCAATTGTAATGGGCTGTTTTGTCATTTCTCTAAATGAGGCTTTAAGGAAACATTTTTCTCCCTTAAAAATCTTTACATCAGTCATTTGTACACACATCCTCTTTTTTAGCCAAGTTCTTTAACTTGCTCTAGAGGTATCAAAATTCTGCCATCACAGTCTAGAAGTGAGTAATACCTCATGCAAAAACTGTTCTGCTTTGGCTCTGACAAAATGTTACAGTGGGATTAAGGCAAACTAACAAAAACCAAGTTGTTTTTAACATATTGAGGGTGTGATGAGTCTGAACAAGCAATGATATGGACTGATGTGCTGCTCCAAGCCAGAGTGCTCCAGACAGCTTCAAAATTAGCTTTATGTTCTCCCCTGCATTTCATCTTTTCTCACTCCCGTGATGATAATTGCAAATGCTCACTCCTCTGCACAAAGCACTGCTTCTTTTGGAAGCCAGCTCCCTTCTTAAACCAGAATTCTGGGATCAGATGTTTCAGTCAGACTTGTTATTTCCTTGGGCAGTCCAAGGAGAGATGATCCTGTGCTTCAAGCATGTCAACTCTGACATCAGATTAACTTGCTCAGACCTTGGTCCTGTCAGGATTTGGAATCTGCTGCAGTCAAGGCTCAAGTGCCTTCATGGAGAACAAATTTCTCCACATCCCCAGTGTGAATCTCTATCATTTCACTTGATGCCTGTTGTCTCTGCCCTCAGAGCCTGGGTCTTGTTCCCCTCCCAGCACACAAGGTGGCTGCTCTGAGTTCTCTGAGGTCTCCATGCCCAAGGCTGACCAATCTCTCCTCTGTGGGCAGCTTCTCCAGCTCCCACCTCTCTGAGCACATCCCTGACCACACTCCAGCTTCCTGATGTCTTTCCTGTACTGTGGAGCCCCAAACCGGATGCAGCACCTGAACATAGTCCAAAAAGCACTGAGGTTAATCCCCTCCTTGATCTCCTGGTCCCTTCTTTGTGGCACCCACAATGTGGCCTTGGTTTTGTAGGCCTCTTCATCCTCTGCCCCAGGATCCTTCCTGCATCTCCCTGCCCCAGCTGATGGATGCTCTGCCCTCCAGAGCAGGATTTTTCTTTTTGCCTTGTTGAACTTCACCAGGTCCCTGTTGTCCTGATCCACCAGTTGTCCAGGTCCCCCTGTATGACAGCCCTGATCCTCAAAATTTCTGTCTCACTCCTTCAAACTGGCAACATCTGCAAACCTGATGAGAGGGCTTCTCCTCTGTGGGCAGCTTCTCCATCCCCCACCTCTCTGAGGACATCCCTGACCACACTCCACCTTCCTGATGTCTTTCCTGTACTGTGGAGTTCCAAACTGGGTGCAGCACCTGAATGTGGTCCAAAAAGCACTGAGGCTAATCCCCTCCTTGATCTCTTGGTCCCTCTTTTGTAGCACCCACAATGTGGCCTTGGATTTGTCAGGCCTCTTCATCCTCTGCCCCAGGAACCTTCCTGCAGGGCTGCTCCTGGCCAGGCAGATCCATCCCCAGCTGATGGATGCTCTGCCTTCCAGAACAGGATTTTTCTTTTTCTTGTTGAACTTCAGCAGGTCCCTGCTGTCCTGATCCCCAGCTTGTCCAGCCCTGACCCTCAAGATTTCTGCCTCACTCCTTCAAACTGGCAATATCTGCAAACCTGATGAGAGGGCCTCTCCTCTGTGGGCAGCTTCTCCAGCCCCCACCTCTCCAAGGATATCTTTTCTCTACTATGGAGCCCCAAACTGGGTGCAGCACCTGAACATAGTCCAAAAAGCACTGAGGCTAATCCCCTCCTTGATCTCCTGGTCCCTCCTTTGTGGCACCCACAATGTGGCCTTGGTTTTGTAGGCCTCTTCATCCTCTGCCCCAGGAACCTTCCTGCATCTCCCTGCCCCAGCTGATGGACGCTCTGCCTTCCAGAACAGGATTTTTCTTTTTCATGTTCAACTTCACCAGGTCCCTGTTGTCCTGATCCCCAGCTTGTCCAGCCCTGACCTTGAAGATTTCTGCCTCACTCCTTCAAACTGGCAACATCTGCAAACCTGATGAGAGGGCACTTTCTCCAAGTCATTGCTGAAGAAAGTAAAGAGAACAAGTCCTGGGACAGACCCTGGCTGTATTGAACTTGCCACCACTTTTCAGATAGGATTTGTTCCTTTTCCTCACAGGCCTGAGCCCTGTGTGACTCCTGATGGATGCCAGCTGTGCCATTCCCCCTCTGAGCATCATCCCATCCATGAGATGATATTCCAGAAATATGTGCCTGTAATAATGGCTTTCCAGATTACTACTCAACGGACAAAAATCTACTTAAGGAACTCACAACTTTACATTAAATTAAAAAAAAAATCAGCTGCAGTTTTAGTTCATTCCTGTGGTGTTTTTCCTTCAAAGTAACCTGTCTCCTTGTCTCTGCTAATCATTTGCCTACACCTGGTTTTAATGGCACTGCAGCCTTCCTTTGGCACAATTCCTTCTCACAGCAAGCCAAAATAAACAGATAATATTGCATAAGGGAAAGCAGTGGCAATCAGAACCAACAAGAATATTCAGACCAGAAACTCTCCTTGAAAAAAAAAAAAACAAAACTCTTAGGAAATATCTCTAGTAGCTCCAGAAGTTGATTTCCCTACAGAAAAGGTGACACAGAGCAGCAAAGTCAGCCAGCCCTGCTGTGTGCCCATTGCAGGGCTGATTGTCTGCTGGTGCTGTAAACAAGACTATTATTTAATATAAATACTGGCTGGTTTTTCTCCCAGGTTAGGAGTTGGAAAGGAGACTGCCAGTTCATCACACACAACAGCCAAGGAAAGCTGCTAAAGCTACTCATGTCACCACCAAGAAGGCTCTTAAGTAGAACTGTGCAAAAAAAAGAAAAGGTAAAAGGATTTTTAGAATTCCAAAGTTTTCTTAAATTTTTATAGATTTTCTAAAATTTTCCAAATGCCTCTAATTCCTCTGAAATCCTGTAAAAGGAATATTGCAAAGTTTTCCTCTTTTGCTTTGCTTTGAATCACCTTGACCTTGATGGAAGAAATTTTTTTGTTGTTATGCCTACTTCATGTTGTTGTTGTTATTTCAAGTGTTTGTCGTTATGTCAAGTTTCATATTATAACATCAAAGTTATGAGGTAAAAAATTTTAAAAATGAATAAACATTTCAAAATGAAGGTTAAGTGCTTTACTGCATTCCTAAAAATATACACCGAAAACAAACAAAATACCCCAACAAAAACAAACAAAACCCAAACAAATAAACAAAAACCAACCCAACAAAAAAACTAAATGAAACAAAAATCCCAAAACCAAATAACAAAAAGCCCCATAATTTTGCAGTTACTGAAAGATCATTTCTGGTTGGTTTATACAAAGTAGCTGTCTCTAGATTTTGTAGCATCCTGTCTATAAATCTCTGCTACACTTCAACAGACCTTTCTGTTTAGACTGCAAGCTCTTCAGAGAGGCCTGGTTCTTATTATATCTTTATAGGGCAGTCAGCACAACAGACCCCAGATTTAATTGTTGCCATTTGTTACAAATAATAAAAATAATTTTGCCTATTGCTCCAGGAAAATGCATCTTCTTTGGAGTCCTCAGTGGGAGCTGCAATTCATGTAAGGGGTGAGAGTTCTGGAAGGAAAGATCTCCTAATTCCCATTTTATCACATATTTTACTGTAGTGTTTGTGCAAACCTGTTGCTGCTCCAATGTGACCACCATGTTATCAATCCTATTCAATAAAATATTTTTTTTAATTTTAATCAGGGCAATAAATATGATGGCAAGTCAAATACCATTGTCAGCTGTAAATCAGGACCTGAAAGCACAAAGCTGGAAGTCTGAGAGGATATAAACCATGGGACCCACATTTCAAATGGTGGGATGTGATTGCTGTTCAATAAAGTGCTGCCTCAATATTGTGTAGATGTTATTAAAGAGATTTATAAAAGATAGATGTTTTTTAAAATATCCCACCATGATGCAGAAGCCTGGAGAAAACAAAGTGCTAAAAATGAACATATATTTGTTTTTATGTTGCCATGAATTTTAGTTCTTCATGATGCATTACTCAATTTGTCAAAGAAGTAGCAGCTGTGTTCCAAGAAATATATGTTTGAAAATAATCCAATTCAAAGAAGCAGAAGACTGCAGCTGGAAACAACCTTATTTCTTTAGAGAAGAGACAGTAAATCTGAATTTTCCTTCCCCTTCTCCCTCCAATTTAGGCTAAATCAGCCAGCTCTCCTGATAATTAAAATATTTCCTTCTCCAAAGCAAAAGATTTCTCCTTTAAACTTTCTGAAGGACAAAGGGAAGGGAGGAAATGTGTGTTTTCTGCAATACATGGTGTCTGTTTTTCAAGGAGGAAAGGAAGTCCTCACTTCCTTTTGGACAGACTATTTGAAGTGAAACAATCCAGCTGCTACAGAAACCTCAGGCAAGCAAATTTGGATAATTCTGGCAGTGGGGTAGATTTGGAGCAGGATGGGGGGAGTGTTTTGGTTGATTTCTTTCTGAAGTGAGGGATGCTGCAAGGACAGCTCCCCTCATCCCTGAACTTTGCAAGAAGGAAAGAACAGGGATAAGTGTCAGTGTGGAGGTGAAATTGGTGGGGAACAGAGATCCTCTGGTCAATCCTTAATATACATAATTCTGAGGAACCTCATGTAAATGTTAAAAGTGATGAGAGGAAATAGCCTCAGGCTGCACCAGGGAAGATTTAGATTGGATATGAAGGGAAATTTCTTCATGGAAAGGGTTGTCAAGTATGGAACAGGCTGCCTAGGGCAGTGGTGGGACTCACCAGTCCTGGAAGTGTTAAATGTTTGGACAACAAGGGTGGTGGTGCTGGTTGATGGTTGGGCTTGGTCATATTAAAGGTCTTTTCCAACCTTCATGATTCTGTGGTTCTATGATAGGTGTTAGATAATACATATCTATATGTATATACTCATGTGTTTGTATATTTATACACATATCTAACACCTACCACAGAATCACAGAATACATCAGAACCACATAACATAAAACATATATGTATGTTATGGAGTTAGTGCTACTAATGTCAGCCTGTTATAGAAACACAAAAACAAAAATCCTCCTCTCACAAGCCTGGAAAGTCTCCTGGTGCCACATAAAGGTGAAATAATTTCAGTCCAAATTGGTAGTGGAACCAGAATATCATCCTATAAATTGTAGATTAATTCAGAAGTTCTGCTGGGCAGGAGATAACCTTGCCTGGAAGGGCTCACATTTCTTACAATGAAGCAACATGTTTCTTATTGCAATCTAAATATGACCTTGACAGCAAGTTCCCTTTCCAGAAACCAAAAATCCAGACTCCACAGCTGCCTCTGAAAGTCCCAGCATTTGAAGGGCATTCCCTTCATCCTGTCAGGTTTGATTTTGGTTCATTACTCCTTAAAATGTTTCTATCCCTGCCCTTCAAAGGGATGCTCCTTGGAAGTCAAAATAAGCTTTCAAGGAAAATGTCTCAAAAATTTATCTACTGGTTATTTTGGATTTTTTTGGTGAACATTTTTATGACCTCAGTGTGGTTTAGAAGTAGTCCTGCAACATGGATGTCCCAAAGTCCTTTATTATCTTTCTACAGAACTATAAATTCACTTAATGCATAAGACATATTCCTTATGGGCAGATGTAGACATAACCTCTGTCAGTCCAAAATTTACCTCAGCTGAACATGCTGGCAACTCCTACAGTTTGAAAACTGGATAGGGTAAATAAACATGTAATGATTCACAGGAGGATAAAGGAGGGAAGAGAATGAGTGAAACTGAAAAATGTTCTTGGAAAACACATTGAAGTAAATAAGCAGTGTTAAGCTGTTCCAGGAGAAGATTTAAGAAGCTATGAATCAGAACAGACAACACTGCCCTAGAAGAAAAGAGAGGCCACAGAGTGACATCACTCTTAATAAAGCAAGCCCAAAGCTGCCAAGGCAGATTGGAATTCCACCAAGAACGAGGGGATTTTGTCACTAACTTTGAAGGGAATTACATTATGTCCTGTACATGGTGGACATAAGTAGAATTCTATTAGATCAAGCCTTCTGCTCCTCCTCTTATTACAATGTCATCACAGTGTTTGAAGCATCTCAGAGTGCAGTGCCACGTGAAACTTTAATAAGTTGATTTGCCAGGTGCAGCAGGAGTTGTTTAATGCTTTTAGTTTTGGAGCAGGGGCAATTATATCAGCTGTACCATCATTTCTGAAGTAGGACAGGAACAATTTAGACACTGACCCTCCAAAGACATTATGCACATCCCACCTGTTCATTTTATTAAAACAGAGACACCTCCACAGGGGTGGAAGAGCTGGAAGGGGAGCACTGGTCACAGAAGGAATGGCAGCTTGGTGTATCTGCTCATGTTATTGATTAAACTTCCTGACAACCACAGAGGGAAGTTAATTACTGGGAGGCAAATTAACACCCCTGCAAGATAATGGAGAAAACAATAATTGTATTAAGAACTCAGGGGGCTAAGTTTTCCTGGCCCTGAGCCTGAGGCTGTAAGCAGTGCTTGAAAGCAAACCACGGCTCCACTGCTCAGGGGCAAATAGTTTGAACCATATTGATTGAAGTCTTTATTCTCAGTGATTAAAAAGCACCTTCAGCTGCCAGTGAGTCAGTTCAGACTGTTCACAAGGAGTCTTTCAATTAAGATTTCAAATGGGACTCACTTTGCATGGCAATGGCTCTGTCCTGGGCAGCAGAGACGGACTGTGCACAGTGACCCAGGCACATCTGTGCAAGGACCCTTGCCCCAAACCCACAAAAACAAAGCTGTTCAGACAGCAAGGTTACATTTGTGGTGTCCATAAACTGAAGAAATCCTTCAGCATTCTGTTTGAATCCCAGGTTTCATTTTTAATCTCATTTTACCTGCATTTTAATTGAATGACTGCAGCTGGAAAAGCAAGAATATGTCACTGGACTGAGAGGGGACTTGCAGTGCAAACTGCCTTCCCTGCCAATGATGGAGTCTGTCAGTGAAACCTTGTCATCTTGTGACATTATTTAGGATTTGAAATCTCAACACTCAGTCTGAAAATCAGTCTGGGCATCTTTTTTCCATTATAAATACAATGAGTTTCTTCTGATCAGAGTGTACAACACAACATCTCTGTTTGAACTGACATTTCCAAATTATGCCTGCAGTTACCTTCTGCCCTTTTACTTCCTTCTAGTAATTTGAAACAGGTATAAATGAGACATTTGGTACATGTTTTAAAATGTCTGTCTCAGAATGCAGTTTCTCTTTGAGGGATTTTTGTTGGCCTTTTTGGGGGGGAGTTTTCTGGGCTTTTTTTTTGGGGGGGGGGGGGGGGCAGGGTGTGGTTGTTTTCTCTCCTCCTGTAGCAGAAGAACCATAGCAAACACTATAAATGCCAAGATAATTTTTAGCTAGAGATTAAATGACAGCCTGAAATTTTTTAAGACACCATCACTGTATCTTACACAGGAGTTATTGAGGGCATTTTTTAGCTCTTAGGGTTGTCACTATCACTGCTGGTAAGAAAGAAGAAGGCTGGGATCCAGGTCTGTGTCTCCATGATGTCAATCCACAAGCTTGGCTGCTGGGAAGAATTACCTTTTTTACTTGTCAGCCAGGTGACTTTGATTTGGATGCAGAGAGAGGCAATAAAAAGGAATCCCACAGTGTCCTCTTCTGCTAAAGCAGTTTTAAGAAAGGATTTGTGCCACAGGAATAGCAAAAATCTGCACCTTATTGAGGTGGCAAACAAAATTACACTTGATTCTTCTGACTAGATAGAGGGATTTTAAAGATTAAATTTCACAGGCTGAATGCAGATTTGCTGCAGCTTTGCTGGAGTTGTCCATCAGGAAGAACATGACAGCAAGAGTTTAAAATGCTTGCCTGATGGAGAGGAGGAGAAAGACTGTTCCACTGGTTGCATTCCTTAATGCACTGCCAGAAAATATTAATAATTAATATTTCCATAATTAAGATTATTAAATATATCCATAATTAAGATGATCTAATATTTCCATTATTAAGATGATTCCAGAGCAATGGTGTATGAAATGGTGAAAAACCTAGTACATATCTGATGGTGCAGACTTCTTGCCCCCTGTACCTTTATGTTGGGATTCACATTTGATCTTGAAGATTTGAATTTGTCTTTGGCTCTCCTCATCATGCATTCTGTGCATCACAAAAAGTTTCTGTCTTCAGCACTGGACAATCTATTCAAATTTATTTACATCACCTTTTTTTCTAGCTTGAAATTTAGTCAATTCAAATCTAAGTTAAAGATATAACTTTATATTTTGTTAACTGCCTGGCTTTGCACCTGCTTTCTCAAAGCATCAATATATTTTTAGCAAATTAAGTAGGTCCAGCTGTATCTGTTATTTTTTGATTGCTACAAAAAATTGGATGAAAAAGTAACTCAACAGATGTATCACTCTTTATTGCTATGTGCTCAGCATCTAGGAGCATCTACATGCAACAATTATGAGTATCATTCTCTTTTCTAAGAAGTACCAAGAGATTTGTGTAGATTTTGAGACCAAATATGACCACTTGCTATAGCTGGGTGTATTGATTGACTATTGGACTGTCTCTGATGTTGGGACAATCTCTGAATTCTATTTTGCAGCTTCTTTACAGCCTCAGCAATCACAAAGGCAGCGCTGTCCATCTGTAACAAACACATGAGGCTGGCAGGGAGTGTAAGGGATTCTCCCCTGTGTGGTATTTTTGGGGTCCTCAGGACAAAGGAGGAATTGAGAATATATGTTTTTAGAAGGTTAATTTATTATTTTATATAAATAAAATAATAAATAAACCTTCTAAAAACACAGTATCATTTTAGTATAGCATAATATAATATAATATAATATAATATAATATAATATAATATAATATAATATAATATAATATAATATAATATAGAGTCAGATAGTATCATTTTAGTATAGCATTATATATTATATTATATTATATTATATTATATTATATTATATTATATTATATTATATTATATTATGCTATACTAAAACTATACTAAAGAACAGAGAAAAGACACTTACAGAAGGTTTAACAAGATGCTCACTAAAAACTCCTGACTGCTTCCAGTCTTGACACAACTAGACAGTAATTGGTTATTAAGTAAAAACCATTCACATGAAACTAATTAAACAACTACTTGTTGAATAAACAATCTCCAATCACATTCCAAAGCAACAAAACACAAGAGAAGCAATCAGATAATTCTCTGAGCCTTTCTTGTTCCCAAATTGGTATTTTTCAGCATGGGCTTACTTCATTTGGGAAAATATGAGCTGAAGGAGAAGTGAGAGTTAGGAAAGTGTATCAGCAAAATGTGGTGATTCTCCACATTCTGCAGTTTTGAAAATGGAGATATAAATACCTGGCACTATTAAATGGATAATTCTCTAAATCTCACTGCAGATTATGGAATGCTGGAGATGATCTTTCCTATTACTTTCTGTAGGTTTTGCATAAAAGTAATTATATAGGATGCAAATGCTACCCCCCAAAAAATAATGAAATGGTTGGACTTCCCCATCTTCAGTATTACTGATTTTTAATTCAGTAATAAGCTTATCATCTCCTCTATTAGAATCCACTTTCTCCAACCCTTTAAATCCAATTCTTTTATACAAGGGATTTTGGGAACATCATTAATTCAATCACTGTAAAGAAAGGGAAAAAATATAATTGAACTGAGGAACAGGACTCCAAAGTCTCCAAAGCAATCTCTGCTGAGCAAACAAAAAAAACTTTGTTAACATCCATGCAGTGCTATGTATTAACTGAGGTTCAGACCTCATTTTCAGGTGAACCTTTCCAAACTGTGCATTTTTTCAGATGATTTTAAGTCTGTACATGTAAAGGGTAACCAATGCTCAATAGCAAGACATCCCAGAGTTATTAGGGAATTATGGAATGCATTAGACATGAAATCCAAATCCAATGAAGCCAGGGATTTAAGAATAGCTTGCACCAGCAATTCATTTCTGTTAGTACTTTGCAATCAAAGCAGTGAGGGTGGATGGATGGACAATGAAAAATAGTTTCAGCAAATATTCATGTGAAAGTTAATATCAATTTACTTTGGCTGCACTTTCATCACTTGCACTTTCTGTGATACTGAAATTTACCTTTTGAATTATCTCTGTAAAGCAGATACAGAAGTGACTAAGAAAAATCAAACTCGACATTTTGAGAAGTTGTTTGTCATTTAAAGCTGTGGATGGATGCACTTCAAAATATTTGCAAGGTGACTTTTGATTAGTTCTGCCTGTGTCCAACGTGTCTGTTGGAGTGAGCAGTGTTTGTGTTCTGTGGTCAAACCCTTCAGGGGCCTCCATGGCTCTGACTCTGCTTCTCTAAAGCTTCTGCTGGACATTCAAGTCAAATCCCTGAAGTTAATGGACTACAAATTGTTTAAAAAATGTTATCTTCACTTCCTCAAACACTTCAAATGATTCACACAGGCACATATTTCAGTGCTTCACTCAATCACCCTTGAGCCCAGCTGTGACAGGCAAATTTCTGTCCAGTTTGTGGTGTGTGTGCTCTTTCCTTCCATCTTAGCTGGTATTTAAATTAAATGTTTAACAGAATGAGTTTGTTGTTTCAAAGCTACTTTGAAATTATGTATCATAATATTTATTATACATCTCCTGATCCCACACTTTCCAAGGAAATATTCCAAAAGGGATTTTGTTGCCTTCAAGGAGGGAAAAAATCCACTGCTCAGCATATTGTGAAATATGCAGAGAGAAGGCAACAAGCTGCCATTGCATGTCAGATATGTGAAAAGAAATGCTTGATGGAAGATTTTACTTTCATATTTCCAGGAGGTCTCATAAATGATGGTGATAAAAAAAGAAATTATGAAAACACCGTTTTGCCGTTTTCTATTTTTTGAGCAACGTTATCATCCATGTCCTTATTTATTTTGATAGCCTTTTTAATTCTGAAAGATGAAATTATACTACAGGCACTGCTACAAATTTTTTTTCTCAATGTCAATGACCAGATCACCTTAAAAGAAAATTGCTATCATTTAAATTGTTTAAATGGAGTGTTCAGATTTCCAAAGATACTCAGCAGCCAACCACAGCAAAATTATGGCACAGGCAATGTGTGATCATGTTCTTATCCTTGTTGTCAGAATCCAGAGCCTGTGGATGGTTTTGGGGGTTTTCTTGACTTTCCTATGTTTTGGAGCAGATCATGATCTCTGGAACATGCTAAATTGCCATTCAGTGTCGTATGTCAGAATTGGTTTCTTTGTATATTAACTCTTTAACACTCTCAAAATCTTCCCAAATGTGTAACACAGCAAATTTTTAATCTGCATCATCTTCAACACCGCTCCAGCCATAAGCTGTGGAAGTCCCACCTACTTCCAAAATGTGAGAATATTTTCAAGGAATATTTGACACTCTTTATTGGGGGAAACCAATTACATCCAAGTGCTTAGGTCAAACCTTTTCCCTGAAATAGAAAGGTGGAGTTCACTGAGGTGAGGTAGGAGAAACACCTGGACAAGAAGGTGCTCCTGTATTGGGGCAGAAGGGGAGCAAGAAAATTGGCAATGTTAAATAGCAACTGAACACTGAAAAGGTGAGGAGGGCTGCAGGGACACTCGAGAAGATTGCACAGCTTTAATCTAACATGGGTGGACTCCCTGGAATCTCAGGGAAACTGAGTGACCTGTGAAAGCAGCAGGTCAAACTGCATCACCAGTTTGTTTGTTGGTTCTAGTTGTCCTTTCAGGCTACAAAGGCTACTTCCATGCACATCAGCAAAGGAAAATGGAGCCCTGCTTGATTCCATTAGATATTTTTAGTGGTAAGAACACAGCTTCTCGGAATGATGGTCTCAGGGAGCACTTGGCTTACACAGTAATTCAGCCAAACTCCTCAAGAAGCTAATGAAATTTGTTAATAAAGGTTGAACAGCTTTCATATGGATTTTTGATAAGGAAACAGCTGCTCATTTTCTTGGGTAGTAGTAGAGTCTGGAGGCCACAAGATCTGATAAAGGATAAGCAGATGGTTCAGAGTAAACAATTTGAAGGAAGCTCTTGTAATTTTTTTAAGATCTTGGTACATAACCTGACACTAAGAGGTTATACAAAGCTCATTGAGCTAATAGTGATCAAATATTTATTGCTGGAGGGCAGCTAGAGAAATTAAAAAGGCAGCCAAATTTACTGAGAGATAAATAAGATATTGCTGCACATCTTCCAAAATGGGATTTGAGTAGTTAAAAAGTGCCAGAAGAGCCTGAGTGAAATGCACATGAGGATAAAGAGCACTTTCTGAGCTGGGATGTGTTTGGTCATGTAACCTGCAACAGCCAGAGGGGCTCAAGAGAGTTGTCACTAGCAGCAGGCCCAGAGTGCAGACCAGAGTCTTCCTGTGTGGAAATCAGGACAATTCTTTGATCCAAGAATGGCTGAGATGGGGAAGAACCCCTGGTCCAAACCCCTGCTGAGGCAGGGCCACCTAAACCCAGCTGCCCAGGACCATGGCCAGTCAACCCTTGGAGAATTCCAAGAATGGAGGCTCCACAACCTCCCTGTGCCAGCACTAAGTCACCCTCAGTGAAAAACTCTTTCCTGGTGATCAGAGGGAACCTCCTGTCTTCCAGTTTCTGCCCATTTCCCCTTCTCCTGTCGCTGGGCACCACTGAAAAGAGCTTTGCTCTGTCCTCTTGGCACCCTCCCTTCAGGTATTTATACCTTGTCCCTGAGCCTTCTCTTCTCCAGGCTGAACAACCCCAGCCCTCTCATCCTTTCTTCAAAAAAAAAAATCATTCCTCAGTTGTTTTATCTTGAACAGACAGGAGGAGAGATAACACAGAGAATAAACAAACCATCTTAAACAGAGTATTTACTTCTTCCTCTTTAAACTAAATCCTGCCCACAGTGAATGGCCTCAGGTGACCCCAGTAAGTTTTACATGTCAGTATTAGGGACAAGATTTGTTTCTGGAGGCTATTTTGTAACATCTAAACTAAGAAAGGGTTTGGAAGCAGAAAAGGTAAAAAATTAATTCTCTTGTATTTCCCTTTAGTTGACCCTGGAGTTCACAGCGTCATAGAAGGGAATTCATGAGTTCATTAATTCCTCTGCCATTAATAGCAGACTAAATGGGACCAGTAGTGACTGGTCTGGATTATTTTTCCCCTTGCTGCTCAGACTGAAATTACTACATAATCTGGCCTCCTTTCTAGTGAATTTATTACTTGTTATAAATAGATTAGAATAAAGCAACATACTGGTATCTAAGAAGCTGATTTCCACTGATTAAGACAAAGACTTAGCAGTTTTCTAGTGTTCCTTAATAAAGGTCACTTTTGTTGCCAGAACGTGCTGCTAACACGGATCAGATCACACTGATATTTGTTAATAATTTTTCATTATGGAAATATTGCCCATGCTCCAAATGTTTCAGAATATGTCTCAATGGTTATAAATATATATATATATATATATATATATATATATATATATATATATATATATCAGTGTGGCTGGAAATGCTTACAGATCACGTGTGACAGCCCTGGAAGAGCTGCTCAGTGGTAATATATGATTTATATGAGGTTGGCTGCTCAATGACTAAGTTATCAATCAAAAATTCCCATGCCAACTTTTTTCCAAGTGCAGACCCATACAAGGTTACCTATCTCATCTTCCCACGACCATCTTTATGCAAAACACTTTAGGAGATAAAAGCAGAAATATTAGAAGCTACCTCTGAGTTGTGGAAGTCATGCTTGGTATATTTATTAGATTAAAAATGATTTAAATATTTCAAGGGCTAAAGAGGGGAGCGTGGCATACGTCTTAATGATGTTAATAACCTAAATTTCACACTTCTTAGTAACCACACCTACTAGCAATTATCAAATTGACAGATATATGTGAAGTTGGCATTTTAGTGATTCACCCAGCAGAGCTAAAGAGTCTTTTAAAAGCCCAGAATTTAACTCTTACCAATTTTCCCCTGACATTCGTGTCACAGACCTGAGCATAGGACTAGAAATGTAGCTGACAATGATTCAAACTCATAATTAACTTGATGTCCATTATACAGCTCTCTGTAAGAACCCTCCACAGGCCCAGATGTGTGTGTTCTCCAGCTTGACTAAAATTGCTGTTAAGTAGGAGCCTGCAAAGGACATTTTTTCAGGCACTGAACAATGTCACAGCCCATTCAGATAGGACAAAATATGGCAGAATATGTGCCACTTTAAAGAGTCAATATATTTGCCCTAGTTTGCAAAGTAGTAGATGACAGCATGGCTCCAGAAATAATTAAAAGTGTGCAAATAGTCATTGGGGAAATGCACCCAAATGTACACAAAACCAACATATCAATTCATGCTTTTACAGTCAGAGATGTCTGTGATCTTCTAAGGAGAAATATTGTAAATTCTGATGTCCTTCTAAACAGACTCAGACAAAAAACAGCATCAGGTTAAAAATTGCAAGAAATGACATTTTAACTGATACAGGGTCTCTTGAAATTACCAACTCTCTTGAGCTGAGGAATCAGTCTTTAACAATAAAACAAGAAATATGAAAATGGATGTATCTAAAGTACTGTTCATTCACACTCTTTACTGATATTTATTCTACCCTTCCCTTGACCACTGTATGGCCTTCCTCCTTTTCTCTTCTACTGATTTGTTCTTTTTCTCCAACACACTTCGGGATTTTTGTATTTTTTCTGACTTTTCCTTATCTCCTTCAATTCTTTTTTTTTCCCTCAACAATTTTTCCCAGCTCTGCTGAACTCTCCTTACTTTTCCCACCATCTGGCCAGACAGCTGTTTGTGATAGCACTGAACAAGTGAGTTGTGAAAACAATTGTTCAGAAGCTGATTTTACCTGGAGCTCCCATTCTCTGTGGGACAGGAAGTTCTGATGATCAGGACAGGTGAAAGAATGTACAAAACTGTAGATTTTTTGGGGTTTTTTTGTTAAGGTTGGGATTAAATTCATGAGATAGTATTTTTGGTTTGGATTTAGATGCTTGTTTTTATTTATATTATAGTTATAGTTATTATTATAGTTATTTATATAGAACTCACAAGCTGTGAGTTCTATGGTGTTTTATTTTAATAAACTAAAAATTGAGTTGTATTTTTCTTTTTAAAAAAGGAGAAAAAAATTTAAGGATAAACTCTTTTTAAGAAATAATACTTAAATTATTTTTACTTTTAACTCAGTAACTAATTACTCATGGTTTGTAATGAGGATTTTTTTATTTAATTACACAGCACTACTTAAATTCATGAAGAAGGTGAAGAAAAAGTACTAGTTACTGTTTTAAAAATTCTAAAAATTTAAAAAATTATTAAACATATTTGTATATTCTAAAACTTTAAACTCTAAGGTTTTTTACTATGTAACATTATATACTTCTATTTAAAATATACACTAGTTACTGATTTAAACCTTCTATCTCGTTATATATATATTACCATATTCTAAAACTTTAAACTCTAAGGTTTTTTACCATGTGACGTTATATACTTCTATTTAAAATATACACTTAAAATTTTAGTTGTATTGTTTAATTCTGGAAGTTTTCTTTGCGGTCTCAGGTTAAATGTAGTGTTTTCTTGGGGGTTATTTTCTGTCAGCATAGAAAGTTTAAAATTCTTAGTAATTAGGGTTCTGACATGAAACAAACCTTGATGCATTAAGGAAAAACTAATATGGTGTCACCATCATATTTTCTGAAAAATCCTCTTTGCCCAGGATTCTTCTCCTGGGAAGCTGAGAAGCCTCAGAGAAAAAGAAAAGCAATAATTATCTCATTTGCTTCTCCTGTGTTTTGCTGCTTTGGAATGTGGTTTGGAGATTGTTTACCAACCGGTGAATTGTTTTTACTTAGTGACCAATGAAACAATCACTTGTTGAATAAACAATCTCCAAACCACATTTCAAAGCAGCAAAACACAGGAGAAGCAAATGAGATAAGAATTGTTTTCCTTGACCTCTGAGGCTTCTCAGCTTCCCAGGAGAAGAATCCTGGGCAAAGAGGATTTTTCAGAAAATATGACAGCGACAATGTGGCACGAGCAAGTTGTAAAAACGTGGATGGGACCAGCTGTAACCTAAACCATTCTATGAGATACAGCCAAACAGGGGGGAAAAAATGATATTTAAAAACAAAATCCTCACCAGATTCTTCAAATTCACTGTTGTATGCATTCCAGGTCTCACTTATGCGGAGCAGGTTCTCTTCCATGGCTTGAATGTCCATGTAGGGACAGTTGCACTCGGGGAATTTGGGGCCACACTGGCACCAGCAGTCATTGTCCTTGCAGATGAACTCCCCCTCTGAATTGCAGGCAATGTAGCTCAGAGCTGCCTGCACAAAGTGCTCCTGCAGGTACTCAGGAAGGATGACCTGAAGACCTGGAGGAAATGGAGGAAATATTTTGGTGTGAAACGCAAAGGAAGTTCTGGAGCTGAGCAGCTTCACCAGCTCACACAGCAAACAAACATACAGTTATGAAAAACAAAAAATAAATGGAATTTTCAGGACAATTTGCGCTTCTGTCCAGCATTTATACCATGTCATGTATTTCCTTTCTTAATAATTCTTTTCAGACATATTCCTCACATTTCCCTGTCAGCATGGAACATCCATCCACTAATGAGTAACCTGTATTCCTCAGGCAGAGAGTTTATTGTTTTAATTTTCCTAGGGGGATTGGGTAACATCAACTTCTCCTTGCTGAGTGAACAGCAGCCAGAGCCTTGCAGCAGGAAATCACACAGCTGAATTATAATCCTGGTGCCAGCAATGATGTAGATTCTGAAAATGCTGATGAAGGGAAAGCAGCCCTGAGAGACAGAGTGAAGAGACAGCATAATCAGGAAAAGAGGTGTAAACATTTCCATCCAAAATTGGGCTTGCTTTCCATGCTTCTTTTGGCACAACAAGATGTAGCTTGTCTAAACAACTCATTATCTCCTGTGATTCTGTAGAGGCAAGCTAAGAAGGAAGGGCAAAATTGGGTTGGATTAAACCTTTGAAAAAGAAAATTTGGCTGATTATTTTTCTAGCATTGGGAGCAAATTGCTGTGGGACATTCAATTGGATGTGAAGGGTAGGGCTACAAAACCTTGAGTAAAAAAAAATTCACTCTTAAATCTACTTCAGTTTTAGCATGGAAAGGGTGCAAAGCCCAGCTCCTGTGAGGCTTCAAAAAACTCCTGCTACACGTGTTCCAAGTAATTTCTCATCACATGAATTGGGTATTTGGTGATATAAGTTTTTTCTCCACAAGCACTTGGATGATTTCACAGAGATTTATTCCTTATTTTTAGGTATATACAAAGCTCTAGCTGTAACAGGAATTTCAGAACCCTTTCAGTCGCTGAAACCTGGTCTGGCTGTGCTTCCTTCTGTCTCCTGTCAAAATTTGGAAAACTCTGCTACTCTCTTGTGAAAAACCATTCTTTTTTCAGCCATAGAAGATGTGAAAGGAATAAAAAGCCCAGTTCAATTCTTCCCTTAAAGAGTTTACACAGTTCTGATAATACATTTCTCCACAGTCTGAGAGATGCTAAGATTATTTTCCAAATTTTAACTGAAAAATGTCATGAATATGCTGGAAACCATCAAAAATTATGTTTTCTGGAAATATTCATGGCATCCCAGTGGAAATGACAAGTTTTTTTGAAACAAAAAAATTCTCTCTGGGAAATAATTTTATTTTTTTATGGATTTAACTGATTCTGGAAAGAAAGGAAAGAGAGAAAACACATAGGGATATTTTAAGGAAGAATATCCTGAGACTGAAGGGATCACAGGGATCATCACCCCTGAGAGCTGTTCCTAATATCACCAACCACCTCACACTGTTTGAGTGATTTACAAACTCATACAGAAAATATGAAATCTTGAAAATAATTGTATATCTACCTTCAACTGCAAATTATGAATTGTATTGCTCTCTCATGGCATAGAGTCAGAGGTGTGCACAAATGCACACATTAAAGAGAATTTAGTGGGTGTTTTCATAGTCATAATTTGCTCATGCTTTCTTTTTATAACTGAAAATAACAATTATTAATGGCCTAAAACCATAAAGGGTGACTTTTCAAAACTTTTTATGCCCAAATATGCAGGTCAGGAAATGCTTCTCTGGAATTTTGAAAGCAAATATTATTTAGAAATGATGACTCTCTTCTTCCTTTTGCTTCCTCTTTCTGCTTCTTTCTATTTTTCATTTTTATTTATACACAATTTCTACTATTTTCCTAATGAGTGAGATTTTAATGAGTGAGCCAGCCTTCCAAGTTTGGCTGTCTTTTTTTTTTTTTTTTTTTTTTTTTTAATTCCCAAGAGGAGGAGCCCTTTGACTCCTCCTGATTTAGAGTCTTTGAAAATGTATATCCTGTTTTTCTGGTGACTCCATCACTTTTGGTGCAACAAGTGCAGGGGGTGTCAGCTACTGCTCAGCATGTGCAAAGCAGGCTGAGAACACCAAATGTCACCCCCAGCTTGCTGGAATCTCTGGGAATTCAGGCTCTTTAAAGAGATGTGCCAGTGGATGCTAAACAGGGATGCAAAATGTTAACAGGGCTATTCAAATTATTTTCTGATGGGTGCAGAAATTGTTTCCATTTGAAAGGCACCACGAGGTACTGACATTTCCTTCACTTTGGCTGAAATGCACTCATTGCACACACACACACACACACGAAAAAAAATTAGAAAAATGACCTTTTATGAGGTGGAAGAAAGAAAAAAAAAAAACAACCAAATGGCGTGATAAATGTCACCCCGTTCCAAAAACAAATTAATGAAATTGCACCTACATACCTTGCAACTGAATCTTATTTTCAGGACTCTGAACCAGAACAGAGCTGACAGAATCTAGGTTGTCATAGTTACTGCAGCCGAGGGGACCCGTCCGTGTCTCTGTCACCTGGTGGGAAGGGAGAAGCACTCACTGAAATACCCAAAGCACAGCAATGAGTTCAGAAGATTTTTTCATAAAGTTTCCCCCTATTTCAGCCAGAAATACATGTCAGACTTAATTATGGCGACATAATTAAGAATATATGAATATTCATAATTGATACATAGAAATTTAATTGCCAAAAGGGTGAGTGCAAATGTTTTAGCAGCAGGGAGTGCTGTTTGTACCACAGAGAATCCTTACAAACACCTCACTATTACAATACTACAGAAATACTACAGTAGTATAATGCTAGAGTAGTGTAATGCCACACCAACAGTCTAAAGACAATTTATTTAATTTATTTTCCATAGCTGTGGCAATTACGATGAGTTTGCTAAATACTAAGTTTATAAAATAATAATTAATAAAATAACAATAAATAAAATAAAAATAAATATAATAAATATATAAAAATATAAAATATATTCTATATAAATATATTAAAACACAATTTTATACAATTATTAATGCAATATATTATATATTTTTATATATTCTTAATTATATTAAGAATATATTATATATGAATATTATATTATATTATAATTATATAATATAATTATATAAAGAATATATTCTTAATTATATTAAGAATATATTAACTAATAATATTATATATTATTAGTTATAATTAAAATTACTAATATATGTTATTATATATAATAGATTCTATTAATAATTATATAATAGATCATATGATAGATTATATAGTTATTTCTATAACATAGTATATATAATACATATAAAAATATAAAAATAATAAAAATAAAATAATAGAATGAAATATAAATACTAAGTTTATAAAAATTGGGACTCTGATTTTTCCCTCTTGAAAGTTGTGCACGGGACAAATTCTTCCTGAAGTCATAGAAAAAGCTCTGACTTTTCCAATGAAGAAGATCAGGATTTGGAATTAAAAACCCCTTATGAGCTGTATTTATAATGGTGGTAGTGGTGGGATGGG
The DNA here is from genome assembly GCF_051311805.1 of Agelaius phoeniceus. Lineage (NCBI taxonomy): Eukaryota > Metazoa > Chordata > Aves > Passeriformes > Icteridae > Agelaius > Agelaius phoeniceus. The sequence goes on along the minus strand of NC_135272.1, from coordinate 12,405,382 downwards.
TTTTTTTCATAAGGGAAGGGCCTAAGATAAGTTTAGGCACAAAATTCTGGGTATTCTCTCTGTTGAAATCACCAAATCCATGGCCACAGAACCAAAATACAGCTAATTTATCAAAACAGGACCTCCACCAGCAGAGCTCTGGCTTAACAGTGAAGGTTTTTATTTGGGAGAGAGAGCAGTTATTTATATCATAGAATCAGTAGGGTTGGAAAAGCCTTTTCAGACCTTCAAGTCCACACATTAACCCACGTCCTAAGCACCACATTGTGGTTTTTGAGCACTTCCAGGAGCGGTGCTTCCACCACTCTCCTGGGGGCATCCTGTACCAGTGACTGGCCATCCTTTCAGGGAATAAAGTTTTCATAATATCCAACCTCAGTGTCTGTCACTCATGCAACTTGGTGAGTAAACACATTTAAATAAACAAATTTAAAAATGTTATTAATTTATATGCTTCCTGGAATATTATATATCATTCTTAAGTGTCAACAATTTCTTTCTAAAATGAGAAGTACAACCAATCCCTCTGTATACAGCTCCCAAACTGCTCTCAGACACTCTCCTGGAATTTCCTACTTCTCTTCCTTTGCTTGTTTCAGAAATTGTGGCCAGATTTACCCTTTTTTTCTACCTGCCCCAGTTTTGAATACAACCACTTCTATTTTCTGTTACTTTAGGTATCACACTCAGCTCTGGATCTCCTGGAGAATCAGCCTAATTTACAGGATGAGGGAGCAGATTTCCAAAATGCAGACGTGCACCGAGCAAGTGCCAACCATGCAACCAGAGAACCAAAGTGAATTGCACAGAACAGAAGGGAGGTGGAAATTTGAACAGTCTGATTTGATGGGAATAGGAAGGTTTGCTGATATGAACCCTGATTTTTCATGTTGCTGAGGATTTTTCATGTTTCTCTGGCTCACCCACAGGCTGTGGGTGGGCTGTGATGTCCTTGAAACCTTCTGAGTTGATGTTCTGCTGAGATTTCACATTCTTCTTGCCCTTTTGCAAAGAATATATGAGATTTCCCGTCGTTCCAAGCTCCTGGCACCTTTCCATCACTTTGAGGGTGGACAGCCCATGGAGAGGACACAGAACTGGCCCACACCAAACCTGTGAGCAGAGCTCGAGATGCACGAGGAAAAGGGACCAAGCCAGGCTCTGCACATGTTTGGCAACCTTTAATATTTATGACAGCAGCAGATTTGCCATGGTTTTTTTTGCTTAATCATCCTGAATCAGCACAAAGACACTTGCAGGGGGATAAGATTTGGATTGGACGTGGCTGGAATGACAATTGGGATTTGATCCTTCAGTCCTCTGCCAACAAGTAGTCTAAAATTCCATTCTAAAATATGATTTTTTTTTTTTTGGAAGTACCTCCAGTCCATAAATAGAATTCTAATCTCTTTATACAAGAAAAAATAGTGTTACCTAGATTAAATAAGAGAAATAGCCAGAAGACAAAAAAAAAGACAGGTAAATGTTGCAATGAATTTTATCCTTACTCTGACATATTATGCTCATCATTCACCTGTGCAATTCTTTATTTAAAGATCCATTTATTTTAATGTTGTTTTCGTTTGCACAATATTATTATGGTTTTCAAGCTTTTCTCTATAAGGCAATGCAGCTTCATAAAGTTATATGGAATGTATAAACTATAAAGCAAATATTTCAGTTCCTATCCATTCCTATTACTCTTTTATGCCACCTGAAATCACAAAATAAGGAAGGGTGGTAAGTAGCTTTGTAGTTATTGTGCCCCTTTTTGTTCATATTTCCTCACTCTTATCTGAATTATGCCAGACATGGGTAGAGACTGCCACTGTTCTGAGAGATAACATTTATAAATACATTGATTCAGAAGAAAATTACATAGAGCAGTTTTGATATGAATTACAGACAATTATTGCAGTGAAGTAATTAAAAATTATAAAAATAATAATAATAGTAATAATAATAGACAATGCTGTACACATACATCAATAAATAAGGGCCTTTTCTAAATGTTCATTTTTCATTCCAATCTATACATTTCTATTATTCATTCTTTTACTTTTCCAGGTACCTTCACACCCTCTGTCAGCTGCCTTGCTCTGGTGCTCTTATCTTCTGCATAGAAAATACATTGCAACAAGAAATTCAAAATGAATGGTCCCAGTATGTAAAAAATAAATGAAGAACATAAAAATCATCCCATATTCAACTTTTGATGGATGACAATTCTAGTCAGAGGTCAGAGAGGTCAGAGCTATGCAGTTATATATGGTTTTGTATACTCTACACAAATCCTACTCCACAAAGATTGTAAATCAGAAAAAAAGTGAGTGATTAATAAATGAAAGCCTCAAATTTCTATCAAATTTTCAGATCAGATGAAAGGATTTGATTTTCCCAAATTATACAGGTACAGACTGGTTTGGGTTGGAAGGGGCTTTAAAGAATTTCAAGTTCCAACCCCTGCCACAGGGACATTTCCACTAGACTGAGTTAATCCAAGCTCCATCCAACCTAGTCTTGGACCTTTTGGGCTAACTTTGGTGATAAAAAGGCAGACTAGAGAAGAAGAAAAAAAATTTTGAAAGGATAAAAATACATTCATTCTGGTTTGAGCCAAGTGTTACTGATGATTTCACATTTTTTTGTTTCAGCAACAATAGGAATGAAATTGGAAAGGCAATGGCACGTCTTTAATTATCTTCCAAGCAGAGAAGTGTGACTATGCTCAGTCCCAAGATCACAGCTGAAAACTGTTCTGTCAGAACGTGTATGAAAAAAAAAGATGAACCAAAAAGAGGAGAGGGACAGGTAATAAAACAGGAAATTCAGATTATGCTGGGAGGTAGCATGGTCCAGAAGTGACTGACACTGTGCAAAGAGCAGCAGAACCAATGTTTGTTTTGCATGACCTGCAACCCACAAAGAACATTAACTCACAAAGCAAAGCACCACAGAACAAAGTTATTCAATAATCAAAACCCCCTAAGAACCAGTAAAAAACACCTGACACGAAGCAGGCAGGACGTGCTCCAGTGCCTTGTTTTCAGAGATTATCACAGAACAGGTGTCCCTGGGCAGCAGAGTTTTCAGTTCCCAGAAATAAACTCTAACATTTGGCATTAATGAGACAAATGCCTACAGTTTTCAGTCAGTTAAATCTCATAACCATGGTGATAATGACCCGATTATGAGTTCACTGAGAACATACCTCCTAGCACTTAAGCAGGGCTGAATTCTTGTGATATCAGTGGGTAGTATTTCCCTGGGAAACAGCCTGCTTTTTTTTTTTTGTCCATGATAATCAAGCCAACAGAAGACTTTCCTAATAAAAGGGAAATACATTTCTGCAGAGATTTTGCTCCTGGTGAGTCCTTTTAAGCACATGCAGCTAATATTCCTAATGAAGTGCCCATGCAGAGGTGGCGTGTGCCTTGCATAAAGGACTGTCCTCTTCAGCAGGACTCCTTAAAAATGGGCTTGGCTTCTAAGGATGAGAACTAAGCCAGCACAAAGGAGGATGAGGCAATGCTGGTCACTGCAGAAATAGACAGCTGTGCTCACATTCACATAAACCTCTTTAATGCTTCAAACATTCAAATAAGGATTTAGAGCAAACTCCTCATATCTGCGTGGGGGAGTGAGGTCTGTTCTGAGTGGCTGTGCTGACAGAGGATGGGGCAAAAGTCTGGAATGGGGAGAAATTGGGGTTCTCCTGAATGACACGATGGTGGTGCTGGGCTGATGGCTGTACCTGGTGATCTTCAAGGCCTTTTCCAACCATGGTTGGAACAAAGGTTTTGCTTTGTTTCTATGCAGATGACCATGTGAGGTAGGACATTCCATCACCCTCCTACCAACTTCACCTTCAGCCCATGCTCCCACCCCTGTAGCCCCTGCCCATGCTGCAGTCAATGCTCATTTCACCTTAAAAAAAGAGTTGATCAAACAAACAGGGACTAAATGTACTTTCTATTTAGATGTGCATCTCCTGCCAACTCTTTTCTTTCTTTCCCCCAGGCTTGACAGTTTTTCACAAAAGCACCTTTATCCCAGCACTTCCCTTTGCCACACAATAGTTGCTGCTCCACTGCCCTATTTTTGTCATTGAACATATTAAAAAACTCCTGCTAATGAGTGTGCAATTAAAATAAATCAAATTTTCTGAGTGTTCCAAGCACTGATACTTCTCAGCTAGGGGCTAGATGAACATTTCTGAAGGAGGTACAGACAAACCAGAAGCACTCACAATGTCAGAGGTTGGATTCATGTTTTCAATATGATTTTTTTAATTGCCAGGAATCTAAAACAATACCTCAAAGGCATGACATATTTTGAACAGATTTTCTAGCAGCATAGGGCTGACACTTTAATTTGAAGAGCGTCCTAACTTGGGAGACCTGGAAACACTCTCATCCTATTTTTCTGTCATCTGTAAAATGGAAGAGGAACAGTAAACTTGATCTTTCTGCAAAAGAGATAATTGCAAAATTTCCATTAACTTCATTAGAAGGGAAAAAGGGACTTCTTTCAAGTTTCTGGGCAAGGAGATGACTTTGAATTTTACTGAATGCAGCACTAAAGCTTCCCAAGAGATCAGTCTAATCCTTCCATTCTGCACCGCTTTGTTTCTACACTCCCAGGAATTTACTGTGAACCAGATTTTTACCTTAAAATAACAAGGAAATTGAAATGCATTCTCCTTACATAAAGCATTTAATACCTCAGAAACCAGAATATTTCAGGAACTGGAAACGAGCTCACACTATTTGAATTCTGCTCAGTTGCAACTGCTGAAAATGCTATGATTTTTTAAGGCTGTTCAGGTCTGTCTGATAGGGACCAATCCCCTTTCTGCTCAAGTCTATTCCCCACTATCTCAGGGAGCAATTTACAGCCAGTAAATTCCAGGAGAATCCACAGTACTGGAACAAGTCTGGCAGCACTGACAGCTCTGGCATCACAGCCACGATTTTCCCTTTTCAAGGGCATTTTCAATCCACTGCCTGTCAGGTGCCACATTCCCATGCAGCATCCTGGATTGCAACAGGGAAGTTTGCAGGAAATGAGGCTGCTGGAAAACCAGTCAGGGCAGCCCTGCCAGAGCCTTTATTTCCTGCACTTTCAGAAATCAAAGGTGCATCAGCTTCATACAGAGAATAAGGACAGCCTTTATCTCCAAAAGAACAGGTTATCTCTTTTAATTAATCTTGAAGAGATGACAGTGAAGTTCTCTTACAGAGAAATAATAGAGTTAGCAAAAATTTAATAAAAACAGAGGATTTTGTTTCAGTCTCCATTTAGCTACTTCTGCTTGCCCATATCTTACTTAAATTAACACTAATATTATTTTTTTTCTCAGCTTTTATTGCCTAAAGAGACAGCTGAGCAACAAACAGCAAATGAAATCTATATATTTGCTTTAAAAGCTAAAATTAGAAACAGAGAGAACAGCGCAGATACAAATTAAAATAATATTTCAAGTTCATAAAAATCTCAAGGTATCTGCAGAAAGCAAAAGCCAAGATGTCTACTTAAGAAAAACACATTTCCCAACTTAACATCCTTTTCCAAACATAATTGCATTACTATAGAGAGGACAAAAAGCTCCAAAGAATTCTGAGGGCTCATACTGTACAGGTTAAATGTGTTCTTACATTTAACCCAACTGCAAAATCCCATGCAAGGATTTCCCAAGAGTTTTGGGTACAGGATTTGTATCTTCATGGACCAGTTCCAACAGGCAGTGCTGAGGCCACAGAGATTTTTCTGTGTGATGAATGATTTGCCTATTTATGAGACTCACAGATATTATTAGTCATAATAACACTGCAGGTGAATTGATTTTTTTTTTTTTTATGTTGGGAAAGTATGAATAAAAAAATATAGTCCTTCCTAAATCAGGATTAAAAGTTAAAATGTTTCTTTTCTTTTTGAGGTGTCAGGAAAAAGATCTTCTTGGAAATATAAAGATCCTCTTAGTAAATATAAAAATTCTCTTTGTATCATTTGGCAACATTATACCTTTAATGTGATCAGTTTTTAAAATCATGTATATACTATTTTTAAGAGAAAAATAAAATTTTAAAAAACCCCAAACTTGTGCCAAAGAAAAAATGTGATGGGTTAACATTAGGTCCTGAAAAGAGCATGAAAGGCATTTAAAGTCTCGAAGCTTTAAAATCAAAATGATAAGGGCAGGTTAATTAAGAATTTAATTTTCCATAGAGAAAATTTAAGAAAATTTACATTTGATTATACATTTCCATGCAATTCTAAAACTTGGCTGCAATATTCTTCTCAGCAATATCTCTAACTAATTTAGTGTGTTTGCAGGTGTTAGATTTGCTGCCCAGAAACTCCTGAGTTATTTGCGCTGCCCGTGGCACCCCAGCACACCCTGGCCCTCCCTGGCAGTCACAAATGCAGCAGGACATTTCTCATGTCCATTTGATTTTGCCATCAAACTCCCCCTCCTGGGGTTGTCATCCCAAGCTCTCACAAGGAATCACATTAGTGTCCATAACAGGGGTGTCTGCCTGGCTCACAGAGATGTGTGCAGGGATTTATTTTTAGGTTATATCCTCATTACTTCCCACCCATTTATTCCCTCTGGTAAATGATTGCAACACATTTGCCCTTTCTGTCTCATTGGTGTGGCCAACTCTCAATTTAGAGTTTTGCTGAACTCTTGTTTTAATGCAACTTGGTTTTTAGAGTGTTTTCCTGCATCTTTGCAGACCTACTACAGGCCAGGCAGCTACAACTGATCTATAAATTAATCATTAAATCCCTATCAGTTGTTCAAGCTAAATAGAATTTAGCTTTGCTAAATTTGTGTTAGAGAAGAAAAGCAACTTAATACCGAAGCTTTAAACTTCATTTCATATGGCTGCTTCATTCATATGGAAAGTTCTGTCAGAGAACCTAGTGACTCTCAATATTGTTATTTCATGAACAGAACTAGAAGAGATGTTTTAATGTACAGAAGGCTGCTCTTAGAATTAGGCTCTGAGGGTAATGTTACCCAGACTGACTGCTGAGCCCAGCTGGAAAATCCTTCACATCATCCTGATCCATGGGAACAGAAAGACCTATCAAATACCAAGACCTGTTCATTAAAACATACATGAATGTGTCATACTATGGGTAGGGAAAAATATTTAGAATATAGAATATAGGATCTTATCCAAAGGGTTTTATTCATTCTTTTCTTGTCCTCACGCAGATGAGCCAATGGCAAGGGCAAAGAATGATGTATCATAAGGGCAGATGCATTTCTTCCATCAAAAAAAAAAACAGAAAAAGAGAGAGCCAGAGTTCCTATGAGCACAAGAATCTAGGGAAGGAGGGAAGTTCAGAAGGGAAAAGAGGAACCCTATGAAAAGAAAGCAGCAGTTATTATCAGGACTCTGGAGCCCTGGGGAAGTGAAAGGATTTTATTCTGCTCAGAACTGAAAGCAGCTCCACCACCTGCAGGTTTTGCTGTGTTTCTATGCAGATGGCCATGTGAGGTAGGACATTCCTGGATATCCAGCTCCTTTCCCAGTACTGTAGGTTAAAAGCCTTTTGACAAGAGCTGCTTTCTCAGTTAAAGGTCCTGCACATGTAAATATCTGGATTAAAGTCATATATGCCTCTGTATATTTCCTTTATGGGCTTTTGCTAGCAGAATGTTTATCTTGTATGTCTGCACAGTTATTTCTAAGCCATTGCTCAGTGGTATCAGGGTAGAAGTCTCAGGTCACACACTACAGCCTTGTCAGTCTGGGATATCAAGGAAGGACAGATCCTCCCCAGTGTAAACCAATACCACAGTAAGAAAAGCAGACCAACACATTTTATTTTTTACGCCTGAAGGAACACGAGCTATTTATTTCATTATGAGCTCAGTATTCTTGTGAATGCTGTGTTTCAAACAGGGAATTGGAGTGAGAACAAACTCTACTTAAGTAGACTAAAACATGACAGGAAAAATATTTTAATGGTCATCTTCAAACCATTTTCTCTATTATCATCAAGGTTTTATCATCACCTAAAATTTTGCACAATAAGAATTTCATGAAAAGATGAAGAAAAAACATGGTGTTGTATTGCACTAAATAGTTATTTAGCTGTTTGCAATGGAATGATTTTTCATTTGCCAGACTCTAGATACACTTGGAGAAGATAAAATTAAATTTCCTTGTAAATTTACGTATTATTTGGGAGACACCCATAACCTCCATTTGGTGGAATTATTATAAACGTTGGAAAACTATGAACTACTATAAGCATGACACAAAAGGACCTTTTTATTATCTGTTTTTATATTACTTTCAATAAAAATCAAAGGAAGAATACACAAAGCCCATGAAATGCAGTAGCTATTCCCTGGGAATTAAAGGGTTAAATTGGGCTATCAGGGAGAGATGATGAAGACAGTTTGATAAATTGGGAAGATGGTAGTTGAGGCTGGCTTGTGGAAACCCTGATCTCAGTGATACCTACATGAATGAGCAGAAACTTCCTTGACTCACTGCTGTTTATTCCTTGCACAAGGTCAGAACCTCGCCATGAAAAATTAAAACCATTTTTTTTATTTTGCTCACTGGATTCTGCTACAAAGCCTGCAGAGCAGCTTTCAACCTTTCAGGCATTAAAGACCTGAAAATAATGATCACTCCATAGTGTAGAAAATCTCCTGGATGAATAATGGAACCTTTCTTAAACCCAGCTCTGCTTCAGCATGTAGAGGCGTTATGTGCATTATCTTGTAAGAGATTAAATTATAGTTTTGCTGTCAGACATGCAAATTCTGCTGGAGCTCTGTGAGAAGGTTTACAAGGTAAAAATAACAGTGAAGTGCAGAAGACAGCAATGATATAACTCTCAGTGCCAGTTAGCTGTGAAGGATTCCCACACAAGGGGTAATTTTTCACACTAAATGAATAGATCAAAGGGGATGATTGCAGATTGAATCATAAACCATAATAACAAAACATGCAAAAATGTATTATAGCCAAAAAATTCTCTCAGAAAAATAATATGAATACTGAAAACTTACCACAGCCTTTTATTATTCTCTAAGCTGATTTGCTCTGATGCAGAGTCTCTATTGGTCTGAGATATTCTTCCTAATCTGACCTCTGTGCTCATACAAGCTGTTGATACATGCTCTCTCCTGTTTCTGAGAGCTCAGAGGCAGGGAAATGTTCTGTGAATTTTACAGTCCTTGCTTGACATTCTCTGACCTGCTGGCAAGCAGTAGCTGCCAATTAGAGGGTGGAGGACAGGCAGAGTGCTGAAGTTTCCCAACCCATACACAAGCCAGACAGAATAAAGATCAAATTGAGATCTGTACAAAGCTCCAAATTCCTGCTGGAATGCTCTGTCCAACTGCACTGTTCAATACGTTCACTGTGGAGCTCTCAATACTAAAACCCTTCTCCATCTTCTGGGTTTATTTACTTTAGTTTCACTTTTTTAAGGAGGGGGAAAAAAAAGAGGGAGAGTATGGAACATTTAAGGAACTGTAGTGTGAATCGTTTATAGGTTTTTGACAACTGTGATGGCAAGTGTTGTGTGAGTGCTGTTAAGGTTTCTCCTTTCCATTTGTATATTTATAGCCTGCTCAGGGTTTGGCAGTCTTCATCTCCTTGGGTTTTTTTTACTCTTCTCGCTTGACTAAACTCATAACTAATAGAAGAGCCTTTCAATTTGTTTTGTTCTATCATGTAATCTATTCTATCCTATTCTGTTGTTTGGGGTTTTTTTACTAAGTGGAGAATAGTTACCCAAAATCTTTCCAAAATGCTTATCCAAGCATCTCTATAATGTGCTGTTTTATTGTTCTGAAACATCTCATGCTGCATTGCCAACGAGCTGGAGATGTTCTAGCTCCCTGCACTTGTGACTCCTCTGCACACTCTGCTGCAAAGGTGACAGAGTGCAGCTGCTACTGGAGGCTGCTCGGGGTTTTAGGATGGATTGGGGGTGTGTTCTATCCCCATCTGTCAGAGCTGGGGCAGTTCTCCTCTGTTCATTGGGCAGTTTTCTTTATCTCTTCCACAGCCAATCCTCCCTCCAGGAGATCTCTTCTGTTCATGGGCCATTATTTATTAATTATCTTCTGTTGATGGGCCATTAATTATTAATTATCTTCTGTCCATGGCCACTGAGTGTCCCTGCATGGCTGATCCAATCCCAGCATCCCATGGGGAGATGCTCCGCCCAGGGGAGGAGCCAAGCATTCCTACCTGGATCCAATCTGGGGTTTGGGACAGCACAGCAGCCTTTGCCCAGTGCATTGCCAGAGGAGCAGCTTCTGCTGCCCTGCATGGCCAGAGGGAGCCCAGGCCCATCTCCAGCAGCCCTGGAGCTGCAGAGGAAAACTCCCCCCTTGTGCAGGATCCCTGCTCCAGCAGAGCCACAGCTGGCACTGCAGGAGGGCTGAGCCCCCATGGGATGGGGCTGTGCCACCCCCTGACACACAGGGGACAGGGACTGCTCTCACTCTGGCAGTGTTTCTTTGTATTCCTGCATTTTTATCTTATTTTTATTTTTTCCCTAATAAAGAGCTGTTATTCCTACTCCCATATCTTTGCCTGAGAGCCCTTTAATTTCAAAATCATAACAATTTGGAGGGAGGGGGTTTACATTTTCCATTTCAGGGGAGGCTCCTGCCTTCCTTAGCAGACACCTGGCTTTTCAAACAGACACTAAGACACATCTCTAATGAGTGTCTGGTGAAACTTATATTTCATTTCTTTAATGAAATCAATAAAAACCTGCTATCACAGGACTTTCCAAAACAATGTTTCCAACTGTGATTTTATACTTTAGAGCTGTTGCTGGGCAATTTTTTTTTCCAGTGTTTGGTCCTTTACAAGGTTTGACAGCTGTACAGTGTTAAATTCTACCCACAAACTGAATGGATAAAGTGAGGGCAAGAAGGGTTCGAGAACTGGATTTCAAATGCTTCCCAAAAATTGGCTGTTTATACAAAACTGTGCAACCTGTTGAGATTTAGAATTTGCCAGAAATCTGACAAAAGCTAAAGGCTTTATAGTACTCCACCATTTCTACTTTCGATTACGGCAATTACTTGAGTTCACAGAAAAACAGATGCAAATAGGAGATATAAAGGAAAAAAAAAATTGAACCAAGCAAGCTTTTTCAGACCAAAAAAAAAAAAGAAAACTGAAAAAAAGTCTGTATTTCAGTCTGAGTTTTGGGGGAGAAATTAATTTCATTACACTTAAGTTTCCTCTCTAACAGCCCACCATGAGTCATTCACGGGTTAATTATAGACAATCAGAGATAGTTACCACCACAACAGAGCCCTGTTCTTTGTAATCTAAACTTCTCAGATAAAACCAAATGCTTAAATCTCTCATAGCAAAGAAAAAAAAAAGTGGTTTGGGGAAAGTAAAAAGCAAATTGCACAATAAAATTTAATTGGAATTACAGGGCACGTTCTCAAGGATGTTTATTCTTTCTCACTCAGATGGAATAAATGGGCTGTAAATAGCTGTAAATAGCTGGTGGAAAATTCAATTTATGCATCTGTTCTTCTGTTGCCTCCTGTTCCTTTGTTGCACTGTGGCTGTTCCAGAACTGTTTGGACTCTACAATAACACCTCTGCTGTACTCACCTGGCCCAGCTCCCACAGGAGGAGTTGTGTTCTGGGATGGAAGACAGTATCCTCCAAGAGACACCTATGGGACAGCCTCACTTCATTAATGGCAATGCTATAACATAACTGTGTTTATAATTTTGCAGAATGCACTGAGACTATTCAGTAATATTTAATTTACCGTGCAGCCAAGGTGGTTTTTAGGTTTTTATGTCTTCATGTTTTTATGCTTTTATGTTTAAGTTCTGCACAACTGTTTAGACTCATTGCAGAAGTTTGTTAGGGACAGTGCTGGAATTACAGCTTGCAGCAAACTGGAATTGGGGTCATCTGAGAGCTGGGGCCCAGGAAGCAGGGTGAAACCCAGATGTACAGAAATCCAGATGTTGGTGGCACAGCCCTCTGCCACCCACCCACAACCACAAACATCTCTAATGTGCTGGTAGGAACGTGGCCACAGCACCCCAGCCAGCTCAGCAGGGCCATTCTGCCAGCAGGCACTGACAGGACATGGGGAAAAATGCTGCCTTTATCATCTGTAAAACAACCCCTTCATCTGTATTTTGCTGCCTTTATCATCTGCATTCTGCTGCCTTTATTTGCATTCTACTCCCACAGCTGGGCAGGGTTTTATTAGACAAGAGCCCCATCACCCTAACAGGTTGTTAATAAGGAGAACCAGCAGCCATCCATGCAGCTGAAGAGAGGTTTTGGTAGGAAAATGCCTCCAAAATGAGCGTGCCAAGGAAGTGATGTTGGACGTGTCATATTTCAAACACAACAGGCTGTATGTTCATGTAAATGTTATGCAAATGAGACACAGCCCTCAGGCACCTGGTGAGCTTCCAGAGAGGCCCTGGAGGCTCCAAACTGTTGATTTAGCACATGAGCCTTAGCACTTGCACTGAAATGCATGTGCTAAAATCATATTGAAAGAATGTATGTGTCAGGGACTTTGAAATATATTAAATATTGATACGAGCTATGGGCTCTTCCCATGGACATTTTGATTTCCACTCAGAAAATGTTGCCATGGGATAATGTTAACTCTTTTAATGTGGAATATTCAGGGGATTGTCCACATGATTAATGCAAAGCCTACATCAGCAGCAGCCTCAATCCTACTTTTAAGGATAATTATGTCACGGGTAGCAGGAGAAACAAAAAATTACAAGAAAGGACACAGAATTAATGTAGTCATTTGTTTAGAAGATACATCACATGTGGATAAAAATCATCTCTTTTTTTTAGGAGAAAATATGCAATTTTTTTTCATAGAAATAGAAAAAAAAAGAGGTGTGAGAGTGATGTGATCTAATCTGAAAAGGGATGCTTATACCAATCTGGGGAAAAAAGAAGGATCACATATTGGCTTTGTTTGTGGGGGGGGTTGTGTGGTTTTGGAGGAAAGAAATTGTATTTGTATTTGTAATCTCCCTTCTCAAATAATATTTTAGAGGTGTCCCAGCCATCAAGAGAGCAGTCTCTGAGCACTAGAATCAGAAAACATGTAGGTGTGCAAGGGGTTGTGCTATTTTTTCCTAACTCCCGCTGCACTTTCAGTCTGCCCATCATCACAGGAAATGTGACAAACAATAAGTCAAATAGCAAAGAAAATTATTCCTGTTCATTTAGAAGGCCCAAATTCCAGGAACTTGAGTGGCAGATTTCATTTGTGCACCAGAGTGCTCTGATTTGACTGCAAATGTCAGGGCTTCTGATTTGTGGTTTCAGTCTTTTCTGTTCCATATCATATTTTTGTTTGGCTGGTTTATTCAGATATGCATTCCCAACAGGGTGGTTATGTTCTTCCTAGTAAGACCATGAGTTATATGGAACATTTTTGATACTCTCAGCTCTCTCTTCCTAAAATATAAACAACTCTTGTTAGTTTGGTAGAGTCCAGAATACCGCATATGAAAAAGCCACCCAAAATGAATAAAAATGACAGTATCAAATACTATCTAGGTCCTGAACATGATTTGTTGTTGTTGATGTTGTTGCTAACTAGTCAGCAATCAAAAATGATTGCTGGGAAAACCTCTAATATTACTTCAGAACTTTAGGGATTTGTCAACCTGTTGCAATACCTTTATCTTGGATTTCTTTGATGCTGGTAAAATGGAGTTATGCCAAGCTGTGAGACCTTTCCTTGGACTCCTTTGGCAAATCCATCCAAAAGAGGAAGGTTTTGAGGAGAGCTGTGGTGAGTACACCAGACAGGGGAAGTGCTGGTGTTGGAAATGATACAACTTTTAAAATTTTTAACTAACTTTGGTCCAGGGGTTGCCCAGGGGAAAGGAATTTAAGTTTCTTTTCAAAAAACTCATTAGCCTGGGCAAGTCCTGATGGTTTAACATCTGCAGCCTGGGAGCAGCACATGAGCATCTAATTAGCATTGAAGGCGAAAGGATCAACACCCACAGGAACCCAAATATTGAGAATTGTGTAATTTGGGACCAATGAACATCAAACCAATGAATTTCTCTGGGTTTTGCCTGTATAAGTATGTGAAAAGTCTAGTAAAGAGCCATGTGTGATGGAATGGTTTACTCTGCAACACATGGATGAAATTATTTCTGTTCCACATCCTGGCCAGGACAACATCCTGTCCAGAATAAAGTAATGCCTTAATTCTCCAAAATAAAGCAATGCCTTAATTCTCCAACACTAAAAGTCATGCTGGAGAGTTTTTGTTTTTCCTGCAGTTTTGGTGACACTGGGACTCTAAAAGCTGCTCAGGAGCCTGTGGTGTAACAAGAACTGGGGTCACTCCTCCCTGCAGCAGCACAGCAGGGCAGGCTCTGATGGTCACCCTGGTCCCCAGGTCCTTCAGGGTGTCACTTCTCCCAAACCAGCCCTTAGGCTGGGACAGAGATCTGTATGTAGTACAGAGAACTCAATGAAGTACTCTAACTCAGATGTCAGCATATATCTGATTGAAGATTAATGAATAATCTTCAAATGTGCTACTTACAGCCTGGATCTAAAACTTTACTTGATGGTTTTCCAATTTAAAAACAGCAGTCTTTCAAAAACCTGAGCATATAGAACAAAAACAAAAACAAAAAAAAAAAAAACCTTCCTTGGCTGTTTTTGTGCTCCTGCATTTCAACAGGAACAGGTTTTTTGTTCAATTAAGTGTTCTGACAGTAGAAATTTGTCATGCAAATGTTCCCAGCCTCTCAATGAAAGCGGTGGGAGAAGCCAGGGTTTCATTTATCAGCACTGTTGTATCTGATGATAGAACCATTTCCTGGAGGCTCCTGCTGCCAATTAACCAAATCAGATTTGCTGGTGGACTAACACTTGGTTTGCATCCACCTCAGCAGCAGGCTGGAGAGAAATCTTTCATTTGTAGTGGTTGTAGAAATCCTGGGACACGCAGAAGGTTACTCTGTAAATTGTAGGTGGGCAGGGTTGAATTTTGCATTGTGACACAAATTTTCCTAAAAATATTTCAGTGGCCAGAAAGGGCAGATTTCTTTCATGCAGTGTTTTGTCTCTACATTTCTGTGTTTTGTCACTTGAGCTACCACTGGTTGCAGCCACCAATTATCTTCACACAGAAGGAATTTTTGCATGTGGAGGGGGCCTGCTTTTAAGGGTTGCTGCACATGTACATAATAAAATCAGGTTATAAAGGTAAGTCACATCTGAGGGATGGGTGATACCATGGTCTGCAGCAAGGATCAGAAAATTCAACCATTAAGGTTGAAAAGACCTCCAAGAACATCAACCTTCAAACCAATCTGTCAATTAATCCACATCTCAACCACTCACTTCTTGAGCACCTCCAAGGATGGGGACTCCACCAGTGCCCTAGAGAGCCCCTTCCAATGCCTCACCACGTTTTAAGGGAAGGAAATGTTCCTAAAATCCATTCTGAACCTACCCTGGAACAAGCTGAGGCCATTTCCATTTGTCCATCAGTAGCTACCTGGGAGAAGACTCCAATCCCACCTTGCCCCAAGCTCCCAATCCAGTCCTTCCTCCAGGACCAGGTGATGAGATGGGCAGCCTCAACCAAACCTGGGATGGTTCTGCTGCACTCTCAGCTCAACTCTGGCACCAGGACATGACCAGCCCTGAGCTGGGCTGGGCTGAGCTGCCATGGCACCATTCCAGGAGGGATGGGACTTTGGGAATATCCTCCAGGAACCAGCAGCCAAACTGAACATGTGCCCTGGAGCCACAAATTCTGGTTGTATCCTTCTCCCAGTAAAGGCACTTCCAAGGAAGTAAATTTATATTTGTTTGAGTAACAGCTAAGGCAGTTGGGAATTGGATCTGGTTTCAGGTGTCTTTAATGAAGATCTTGGTCTCCAGTGGAAAGCTCCAACGAGCAGAAAGGATCCTAAATCACATCTTGCATCAAGAGCTTCATAATTACTGCACATTCAACTGCAAGTTACAATTTTGTTTGCCCTTCAAAGCTGGAAATAAACTGGAAGAGGATATTTCAAATGAGTCACATAAGACTAGAGATCTCCTCAGGAGGATGTTGTTGCTTTGTGTCCTGCCTGGGACACTGATCTTGGCCAAACATCCTCCAGTGCTAGGAGAGAGCTGCAGCAGTCAGCACAGAGGGTGCTTTCACTGACAAACTGTGCTAAAACTCATTCCTAACAGAAAATTATACATCTCCATAAAACTCTAGAGCCAAGAGCTCCAAACTCTTCCAAAGGTCATTTTAAAAGAAAAGGAATTCAAGCACAGTAGTAAAATAACTATATCTAAAATAAATAAATAAATACATAAATAAAACAAGAAAAAGAAAGATGTATGAGAAATATAAATCTGTCTGTAAATGGAGTTACTGATCACATATGTTCATGAGGTTGTCCCAATGACTAAACCCTTCTATAAACACTTCTGTACCAATTATTCATCACTAATATCTCTAGCACATCTTTAGAACCTCTTCCATGCTAGCACCTTCCTAATAAATCGAACCCTTTGATGTGGGCAAAAAAAGAGAATAAAACTGATTATTCTGCTAACAGCTACCAATCAAGCCACACTTCCTGAGGAGCTGGTGAAGCTGGGATGTCCCCTGGAGGTTTGCCCTGGAGCTGTCCTGTGGTGGTGTTTGTGAGGGTCCCAGGACGAGGTGAGAGATGAGAATTTGTCCCCATGTTCTCAGAAGGCTGATTTATTATTTTATGATATTAAATTAAAAGAAATGATATACTAAAATTATACTAAAGAAAAAGAAAGGATACATCAGGAAGACTAGAAAAGAATGATAATGAAAGCTGCTGACTGATTCCTCAGAGTCCAACGCAGCTGGCTGTGATTGGTCATTAATTAAAAACAACTCCCATGGAACCAGTCAAAGATGCACCTGTTGGTATACAACCTCCAAACCACATTCCCAACAGTCAGATAATTCTTATTTTCATTCTTTCCTGAGGCCTCTCAGCTTCCCAGGAGAAAACCCCGTGCAGAGAGGATTTTTCAGAAACCCTCAGGGCGCCGCTGTCCCTACCTTGATGGCGGTGGAGGCGATCTGGATGTGGTGCAGCCGGCGCAGGGTGCTGTCCCTGTCGATGAAGTAGGAGGCTGCCAGCTGGTGCAGGGTCTCCAGGGTCACCACAGAGCTGTTGGCACTGGGGTCGCTCCCTTCTGACCTCTTGCTCAGCTTCCGTTTGTCCACAAAAATTGTGAGCGACTCCTCTCCTGGGCAGGGAGAGAGAAGCCCCAGCAGGCATCAGCAACGTGCAACAGAACAGAGAGATTCTGTAAACATTCAACTTGAAGAACATACAAAATATGTTTATTTCCAAGGTCACTTAATGCAGTCTTTCTGTAGCGTTCTGTGTTGGCATAAAAGAAAATGTAAACACTGTAATACTTGAGATGTTTGCTTGTTTCCTTCTCTCAGAGCTGATTTTAGAAGAAAGGCACCTTGTTACACCTTGTTATGAGCAGCCATGTGCTTTCTAATCAATTCAGCAGTGCTTGAAATCTGATAGAACAGTTGCTTTGAAGCAAATTTTTGTAACTGAAAAATGTGAGGGTTCCAGAAAGTTGGTGTTTTTCCAAAAGAAAATAGAAGCTCTGGCATCTTGTGTAGGATGATCACTTTCTATCTCTTTGCAGAGACGTGGATAAATACTGTTGAATTCAGAAATTTTAATTTCTGTAAGATTATTGAAACCCAAAAATCTGACTTGCTTAATTGAGTGAGTTCTTAGGAACATTTTCAGAACACACCTACTGATACTGTCAAATTTTCCATGTTTACCATCTAGTTCATGGATATATTCTTTTGTGTTTCAGGTTAAGCAAGAATTCATTCATTTAGTAAAGTGTTTAGGCAAAACTCTTTACATCACAAAACAAATTGGAAAAGTAATTTCTGGACCCAGTATTTTCTTCTGTGCAATTTATGTCCAAAATAAATTGGACAGAAGTAAATTTCCTCACTCTCTGAGCGTGTGTTTGGTTACCTGCATCCTTCAGCATTTCGCTCAACAATTGATTAATAATGTCATTATACCTGGATTTTAGGTGCTGAACAACTCCACTGAGTGCCTTTTCCTAGTTCCTGGAAAGGAAGTTACCCTGCTAAGGTCTGACTTGCCACTTGTGCTACTTTCACTGCTCACCCATCTGCTGCTGTGGCACCGTGCCCGTGCAGAGGATGCCAACTTCAGATGGGATTATGTGCCAAAAAGTAATAGCCGTAGGATAAAAATCTAGGCTGAAAACATGACATCATCTTCAAAGGGAGCTAATCTTGGCGGTGAGCAATGCTAAGTGAGGAATGTGTGCCTCTGTGCAGGAGATCACCTCTGCTGGCAAATTCTGCCTCACAACATTTGTCTTTAGTTACCAGGAGCACACTCCTTGCTCCCCAATGCACACTATGTGTTTCCCAGTCTCTCAGAAATTCAGAGGACAGACAAGCCCTTCAGACCTTATATAGGCAAAACTTGCATTATACAGGAGCTTTTTATCTAATTAGGCTTGCAGGGCTTGTCTGGAATATTCCTTTTGTCCTGGGAGGGACAGGTGGCTGTTCCAGCTGGAGCTTACCTCAGTTTCCACCACTACATTTATGCTTCTCCTCCTACAGTTTCCTAATGGGTCATTATTTTGTGCATGAAGTCATCAATGCAGGGATTAATTGCCTGAAGCTCCAAAGAACCAGAAATTAGCACAGCCTCCTCAAGTACCAGGATTTCCCCACCCAATTATTTAATCTTTCTGCTGTAATATGTGGACAAAGGTTCACAACTGCAGCGAGGAGGGAACTGGGAAAGCACAGCAAACTCTAATGACCTCTAATCCCCTGAGAGAAATCTGCCATCAGGACCTGCTCTGGGTTCCAGCTTTGCTGGCATTCAACTATGCCCATGCAATAAAACCTGATTTGTCACAACCTGCCATGTGACTCCAGCCAGGAGGAAAGATGTTTCTGGGATCAGAAGCAATGGAGTGGGCTGAGGTTTGAGCCAGGGGTCATGGGCTTTGTGCAACTGTTTGTGGAGCTGCAAAGACATGGTTTAGAACTGATTTTAGGAAGGAATTTCTCCCTGTGAGGGTGGGCAGGCCCTGGCACAGGGTGCCCAGAGAAGCTGTGGCTGCCCCTGGATCCCTGGCAGTGTCCAAGGCCAGGTTGGATGAGGCTTGGAGCAACTCAGTCCAAGGATGTTCCCAGCCCAGACCATGCCATGGTTCTGTGGTATCAGAGAAGACAACAGCAGAACTCACAGGGTGAATATTGTGCCAGCAACCAGTTCAGGATGCACAGATTGTGTGCAAAATTTTCCTGGGAGCTTTCTCTCCACGTTTTCCCCTTTTCCAGAGATCTGAGGTAGTTTATTTAGATTGAAGTGGCTTTTGCAAGGTCAACCACCTTTCCATTGAAAATATAATGAATTGTAAAGGCAAAGAAATAAGGACTTAAAGCTGCAGAAAATCTCTGGGAAAGATTAAAAAATATATTTTTTAGATCCTTGTGTTTCATTATTCCAAATTATATTATTGCTTAATCAGAGCTTGTTTTGTTCACATTAAAAAAATCTCAGGCATTTTCCTGTTCCCTGCTCTCTAGGAGCAGACAGCAGAACTGCAACAAAATCTCCCATTTCAAAAACAAACAAGCCTTGGAAAAGGACAGGGCTGTGTGTTGTGATGCTTTACTTTGATTAGAACATCTCAGGAAAGGAATGTTTGGACCATGTCAGAGTTACCACATCATCCTATTTGCCTTGTCCTGCTTGACCCTGCACTTTCTATGGCAGTGGCTGCTGGGTGTGTTCTGGCAGGATCCCCTGGCACCCCCAGCCCTGCAGGCTCTGTCCCTGAGGCCTCATGTTTCAGCTTTTCTATTTTTCAGAGTCTGACCTGCTTAAGTGTGTAGTTCTGAGCTTCATATCAAGGGATAGTAGCTTCACAGAGCAGGGAAACAAAACAATTCCTTCCCTAGCTGGGGACCAAGGACAAATGATCCAAATCTCAGCCCCAAGAGCACAAACAACGTGGGCTGAAGAGAGGAAAACAAGGATGGGACTTCATAACCTAAAGCTGTAACTGGACAATGAACTCCAATATGCAAATGGAGCAGAACTTATAAAAGTGAGAGACCCTGTGACCAGTTGTGCATTTTGGGGCCATTTTGGTTCATCTTGGGTGCAGCCCTGGCTGGGCTCTTGTGCTGCCCAAGGTGCATCCATTGAGGCCTTTTGATAAATCCCTGTTTTATTCTTTAGCTCTGTCCAGCCTCTGCTCTAGGCCAGCCTTCTCAAGGCATCATCCCCACACCCTGACAGATATATTTGGGTTTTCATTCTTTGTAACCAGACTGAAATGACTTTGAATGCTTTCATGGCATCTCACACAAGAGATGTCTGTATCACACATCCTGGCTCATCACTGGCATTTCCAGGCACTGCGCTACCAGCAGGTGCCATCGTCTTAAAAACATATTCAGGAATTATTTAAATTACTATATTCAAGAATATTTACTGCCCAAATGACTTTTCACAGAGTTTTCCATCTGTCAGAGCTGATTGAGCTTTTCTAGAAAAACTGGATTCCTCCCTAGACTGGTGTTTAGGCACCCCTGTCCCTGCAGAGCTGTGAAAGGGCTCCCTTCAGCACCCAGAGCTCCAGGGTTTGGGAAGTAACACTGAGCTAACATAGATTTAGGGATGACAATTTGAGTTTTAAGTTCATTTGGAGACAATTAGACCCATGCCAAAAGAGACTCTTGTGTCACATTGAAAACATGGAGGAATCTTGTTTTTCACTTGTTACTGTCTGCCACCATAAAAACAGGCTAAGAAGACATCCAAGCATCAGCTAAAAACAAGCGTGATTTAGAAAACAAGGTTATGAATTTTAAGGATTGAAAAGGAGTAATGACAGTGAACATTTATAAAACATGATTATTCAGCATCAAATCCTCCCAGCTGTGCTTTTCACAAGCTCTGAAAGCTGCATTTGCTCTCCATCCCAAAATCCGAGAGACACTAAACTTCACTTTCTCACGTTTAAAGGAAGTAGCATGGAAACACTCAGTCGTGCTCACAAAACAATTCCACATGTCCCAGCTGGGTGGTTCAAGAAGCTCTCAGTCACTACAGGGGTGTTTTACTGCCATGTGGGGGCTGTCCCTGACAGATTGTCACTGCAGGGGCTGGGGACTGATGCTCTTTATGCTCTTCACTGACCCTGCCACAGTGGCCAGTCCTCTCCTCACCTGCCCTGGAATATGCAAGCTTGTAACTTAACTTTAATTTTTAATTCTTGTTAAGTTTATAGGAACATATTGTCCATGACATATATTTATAAATTCTACTAGGTCCCAAAACCACAAGCTGTTAAAATAAAATAAAATAAAATAAAATAAAATAAAATAAAATAAAATAAAATAAAATAAAATAAAACAAAATAAAGTAAAATAAAATAAAACAAAATAAAATAAAACAAAACAAAACAAAACAAAACAAAATAAAATAAAATAAAATAACTATATAGAAATTTACCCAGATATACAACCTGTCCATGACCATTTAGGTGTAAGAGTCCTAAATAACAATGGCATTCAGAAATTAGAAATTAATTATGCCTTCATCTTAAATACATATTCAGGAATTATTTAAATGATTATATTCAGGAATTATTTAAATTATTAATTATTTAAATTATTAATTATTTAAATTAAAAATGTAAATCTCCATCAACATGGTGGAATTAGAATAATGCTGTAACAACTGTAACTAAATATAACCATCTATTGAAGGAGTAAATATATTTTGTTATACATAACAGTACATATTCATATGATTTAAATAGTTAGTGCTATTTTCTGCCTCAGTCATTGGGAGGCTTTGCCTATACCCACATCTTTGGAATAATAAAGGGATTATAGGCCTTGGTGTTTCATATTTTCATCTGCAGACTGGGAAGTGGTAGGAAAAGGCAGTGATCCAAGCAGTTCCCTTGACTTGATGTCAGAAAGAGAGGAAACAGGAAATAAAGGACAGCACTCCAAGGTAGCCATAGCCTAGCATAACCCACAGATGCCTACTCAGAGCCCTCTGTTCATACACACAAATGTACCTTACACAGGACTAAAGGTCTTTGGCCTATGAACTCCTCAAAGGTTTCTGATGAAATAAAACACCTCAGCTACTACCTAAATAACCACACCTAAATAAATACACCAGCTACTACCAGCTAGTGGAAAATCTATTCCTGTCTGGATCACCAAAGGTACCATTAGGGTTTTATCAGGTCATTTTCCCAAACTAAAGCAGATGCTGATGGAAATGCACAGGCTCAGAAACTATATAAATTAATGTCAGGCCAGATGTGGCATCATTTCCAATGGTTCAAGTGAATAACAGTGCACGTTAATTCTATACAGACCATCTGTTTAAGGATTTAAATTTTTTCTTCATTAAGTAAACGGGAGAGGAAAGAAAGTTAATGTGTTTTGTGGTTTGGTTTTTTTTTTCCCTCCCCTTAGCTTCCATAATCTTAAATTCTGGGGAATTTACATACCCAGATGGGGGGTGTGACTGGTGTATGCAAATCAGATGCAAAATTTTCAAGTTTCTTTCTCACATCAGTCATTTGAGGCTGTGCCCTCCTTCCCTTATTTGCCAATAGTTTGCACCTTACCTTGAGAGAGTGCTATGGAAAGCAAAGGTCGTATCAGCAGTTAGTGCAAGTGCTAATAAATCCTTCAGAACCCATTGAGATTCACTGTTTTACACCACCTGACAATTTCCCCCGTCTCTGCAGGCAGAATAATTCGCAGCTCCAGGGGAATATTAATGAGGGGCAGAGAAAAGTAAAGAAAAGTAAAGGTGCAACCATCGCTCTCGCAGGGCTGTAATCAGTGCAGAGAGGCTGGGGTCGAGCTGATCTGCCCACTCCTGTTAAGACTGTCTGTTTTAAAGACAAAATTACCTCTTTTCCTGCCGATTCACCGAGCCTTCAACAACATCAAGGGCTATTTCCTGACCCGGAGAGCTGAATGGATTGATGGTCTGGTAATGAACACCTTGAGCAAAGATGACTGACAATAGCAGTAAAAATAAATCGCCCTGGAACGTTTCAGGTGACCACTTAGGCAGTTGCCTAACGAGGTTCTGGTTTCACAAGAAGCTTTGGGATTGTCCTAAAAAATTGGTTTGTTCAGAGCAATTTCCAGGTGCAAGGAGCACTTCCTTGCAAAACCTGCTGTCTTCATCTTGCAAAGCACCCAAATCAGCCTCACTTCACCCAAATGCCTGGAACAAGAGCCTATCATTGAGGTGTGCTAATTATCCTCATCACCAACTCTATTGCTTTGCTAAATGGCCTTTTCTGCAGGAACAGCATTTAAGGAATGTCTTTAAAGCGGGAGTGATTCAGTTTTGTCCTCTTAAATCCATCCCACAGCGGTACCCCAGGCTTCCCAACATCCTCCAGCTCCAAAGCCCACATCTGCTTTTTTGCAATCCTTTAAAGTGTAGTTCCAGCAAACTGCACCATCATTGCACGATGCTGTGGACAGGCAGAAGAGGAAAGTATAAAGGCAAAACAAAAAAGTATAAATGGAAAAAGGAGGGAAAGTCATAGTGAGTGCTCAGACCACTGGGTCACACAAGGTCCTTCGATCATGACACTCGTTATGGACTTTGGGCTTATGGCACAAGGAGATAAAATTTCCATAAGAAATAAAAGCAGTGAGAAATGTCACTTTCCACATTATCTTGTGGCAGCAAGAAATATAGAACTTTTTTCCCTTGGTTCTCATTTCTGGATGCCCTTGAGGAGTGTATTTCTGTGTTTGTGAATAAAGACTAGGGAATGTTTCACAAACAACCATGTGCAAGAGTTCCCTTTATGCTCAAAAAGGGATCTTTATCGAAACCAAATGGTCACAGAGGCACACAAATCTTATCACAGCATCGTTCATTTGCCAAGCTTTCCTTTCTGTCCATGAATACAGATGATTGGGGATTCATTAAATAAAAGTACTGTGCACACTCCGTTTGGTCTTCTGCTTTTAACAAGCTACATAAGTGACAAGCTTTCACAATAAAAACCAACTTGTAATTAAAGGGAAAATACTAATACATTATTAAAATAATAAAAAAATCTAATTATGTGTTAATCAAATGTGGACCAGCATCTGTGGGAATCCCCATTCAATCCAGGCTGAAAATGAGAACTAACACATCCAGGAAAGTATGGGTTTATTAGCTACCTCATGAAAGCTTTCTTAGAAATTACTAATTCCCTGTAATTATTGTAATTGAACCAATTTTTCAAAGTATTCAGCACCCATCCAGTGATAATGGAAGGCAGCAGGTGTGCCTCAAATCATGCCTAAAAATTGAGACTAGGGACCTAAATCAAACCCCAAGTTAATATGAAAACTCCCTTTGACTTCATTAAGCAGTGACAGAGCCCAGAAGTCAACACTGTCTCCCTCTGAGTGAAAATCTGGGCAAGGCTGGGGCAGCTACTGCATTTTAGAGCCTTTCTGAGGTGACAAAGTGGTGCCCTAGCTCAGCTCCCCTGCAGCAAATCCTGAGGCTGTGGGGAGAATATTGAAGGTCTAAGCTAGAATTTTCAAATGTCCTCAAAGGAAAGACCATTAAGGTTTAGTTTTCCTTAGATCCAGACCTCCTGAAGGTTGTCAGCTCCGTGGCTCTGTGGTGATCAGTGTGATGCCACTGCTTTGAATGTAAAGATCAGCTGTGGGGATGTCAGAATGCTTTCCTAGAGCTGCAAGATCCAGTTTCACCTTGGCAATGAATTTCATCACGTGGCTGAGGAGCTACTGCTATTTACATTAGGTAATAATTAGCAGATAGGTAGCAATACTGAAAAATAATTTTTACCATTGGATAATCCTTGAAGTGGGATGCATGCTGCAGCCAAACCTTTAGTCCTTATGCTTTATATTTTCAGGAACATTTTCTTTCTCTTCAGCATTTAGTTTTCCTGTTCAAATGTGCCATGTGTTCTATACTCAAGAAATCAGTCATTTATAAAATGTGTATATTTGCATGGAAAAATATTCAAAGTAATTAAAATAAATTCAGGGATTTTTGTTACAAGTTGGTGGTCAACACACAAAAATTGTTCTCCAAATTCTAATGGTAATGCTGCAGAGGTACTAGTTCCCAAAATAGTGATAGAAATTAGCTCTTTATTTTTAAAAATAACTGGAGCAAGACAGAAATTCCTCTTGTTTCTAGGATGGTCTCCTCTAAAAGGAAGCCTCTGTGAGCCATTTGGGTTGTTACAGATCTCAGCTATCAGCCAAGAGAGACTAGGAGGGCTCTCATTTCCTTTACAAATGGCTAGGATTCATTTATGAAATGTATTAAAAAGAACCATTCCTCAGGTGAATAAAGGATTTCAACAAGCCTGTCCTGCTGGAAGGACACTCAATCACCAGAATTATCTTTAATATTATCACCCACGATGGGATAGAGCTGCATTTCTAAAATGTCAGTTCATTGTGTAATGCCTGGATGGGTAATCACAGGTAGTAATTATCTTTCATTCGGAACAATTTATGCTCTCCTTTGAACATTAGGCCTCTTCACTGGATTTCTTCAATCCATCTGGTGACTGGATCCCAATTATCCATGGGGCTACCCTTTCCAGATTAGTCTGGGGGGACTGAAAGATGCAGATTCCATTAAGTTAATGGGAATGACATGGCAAAGCCTCATCATCCCATTTTGAAAATGCAGTCCCACTGGTTAAGTGAAGACTAATTCTAAAAAGGGCAACGTGACAATATAGGGATTTTCCAATGGACAAAGTAGTTTAAAAGTCTCATAAATTAAAAGATTTGTTGGAAATACTTGCCACTGGTTTTCTGGCTCCATTTCTGCAGGACTGCAATGGACCCAGATATTTCTGTAAGCTGTTATTATGTTAATTGTTACAAGGACCACTTACAGAAAAAAAAATCACTCTTCCTAATTACCTCAGTGCAGAGAAAGACCCCCAAAAGACATGGGGCTAAATGGAGCTCAAGTATCCATCTTAGCAACTGGATTTCTTCTCTTTTTGTGCACAAAATTCTACACCCAGCACCAATAAAGAGGAGTCCCAAGAGTGGACAAAATCCGCTTCCACAGAGAACATTGCCCATCCTGGCCGCTCGGAGGAGGAACAGATGTGACCAGCACTTTTTGTCTACTCCCACCAAGCTCACCCCCAACATTCCCAAGAAATTAACCCTACCTCCCAGGGTAGCTGAGAGCAGGAAATGTGTCCCATATTTCTTGATCAGGTTTTCTGTGATCTGCTGAAGGGTCGGGCGCCGTCCCAGCAGCCTTATGTTACGGAAGAACTCGGGGGCCAGTGGCAGTGGGGAGCCAAGGAAATTTCTTCTTTCCACAGCAAGATTGTTTACTTTCCAGCGGCCAAACTCTCTGCAAAAACAAAGCAGTTCTCATTCAGAAATGTGTCATTCAGACAAATGTCCTTCATTTGCAAACGACTCTGCTCTGCTGGGTAGCTGGGGGCGACTCGCTGGGAATTACAATGGGCCTTGACAGTGATACTCTGTCATGTGTTATAGACAGGACAAGCAACGAGGGTTATTTATTAGAAGTAGGGAAAGTACTCCATAATAAAATAATTGTTGGGGAAGAAATAAATAAGAACGAAGCCACTTCGGTTGCTGCTGCTCCCATTGGTTTTGTGTGGCCTCTGATGTGAATATAGCTCTAAAACAACCCAGTTTGGTAGAAACTGAAATTAAAGCAATGATTTACCCAATTATGGACCAGATGAAAAAGGCATTTTTGTTAGAACAAGGTAAATTTTAAAATCATAACAAGAAAGAAATAAATAAGAACGAAGCCACTTAGGTTGCTGCTGCTCCCGTTGGTTTTCTGCAGCCTCCGATGTGAATATAGCTCTAAAACAACCCAGTTTGTTAGAAACTGAAATTAAAGCAATGATTTCCCCAATTACGGAGCTGATGCAACAAGTATTTTTGTTAGAAGAAGGTAAATTTTAAAATCATAACAAGAAAGACCCCATCTTCTTTGCCTTTTGATGCTAAGTCACTTAGGTACATAAATTGGATAACCTAAAGAAACACTGTCACACCACATTTGACCTTACTGTGATAATTCCAGTTTCCTATACTTCTGGCCTCCATTTTGAGAAAATAGACAGAAAGACTGATTCCTAAAAAGTGATGATGTTTCAATTGTAAGAGGGATACAAGTGAATTCAAAGACTTGCCTCCTTCCCCCGTCCAAAGTAAATCAATGACAGCAGAGAAAACAAACAAGCTCATTGCACAGCAATAAACACATCTTTTATTAATTTACTTGCCAATTAAGATACCAGATAGAGCTATTAGTGAGAAGGACTCATTGTCCTCAAATCTAGACAGGACAGGCAGCCTTGGCAGCAACTTGGCTTCTCCCAGATACAGAAATAGCAGTTTTGGTTACAGACTCTGGGAATTAAGTGCAAGGCACCTGAGGACTCAGCCACCACTTTGTTGAGTCTTTTGCACAGCCACATCAATTGGGATTCCTCTTAAGACAAGATTGTGGAAAAGCAGAGAGCTTAGCAACCTTGCAGGATCCTGCTGAAGGTCCCAAGTAAAGAGAGAGAGAAACACCCAGGTACAAAATTAACACAGCAGCAGGAATCAAAGATGCAGCAAAAGAAAAAAAAAAAAAAAGAATATTTGAGGGATGCCAGAAACCAAGGGCAGCCAGCAGCTGAATGACCAGGGCTGTGTAACACATACTCAACAGTGGGATTTTTTTAGTACTTTTAAGTCCACAGTTATTAGTAGAACCCAGATAAATACATTTTTGTGTAGCCCTTCTGCTCTCCAGCATCCTCCTCTTTCTCTCCCAGATCCAAACTGCTTTTCCTCTCAGACACATTCTGGCAGATGCCATCTTTTAATCAAAAGCAAATGTGAAGAGTGATGGTAGGAAGAGAGTTCTGTAACATAACTGAAATTTAATGTGATTTACCAGTCAAGGGCATGAGGTTAAACGAGACCCCATAGTTCTTAAAGACTCTACACATCAGCAGTGTGCTAAATTGGTATTTGAGAATTGCTTTCTGATAGGGGATTTTCCATCTTAGTTGTCAGGTTTTGAAGTTTTCTCCCACAACTTTCCTTTCCTTTTAGGAAACTAGGAAACCTATAATTTTTATTTGCAGTTACTGTATATGAGTAGAGAGAAATGAAAAAATGAAAACACACAAATATTTTTTGCCTGTAAAGTGAAAAAATCCTCATTGTGTATATTGATCACATTAATGCAGACACTAAAAACAGTGAATTACCCTGCACTGTAAATGTAATTTTCAAGTGAAAAACAAACCAAACCACCAAAAAATAAAACAATTTCCAAAAAAATATTCCATATTTTTGTTGTTTAAATCCTCAGCTTTCTGGTCATATTTTTCATTTGAATACATCAGAAAATATTGGTTAACTGTAGCTCCTGAACAGACCAGCAAGACAGACTTGCTTTGACACCAAGGGAATATTACAAGTTTTATGTTGTAAAATATTTATTTTATGCCTTGAGGAAACCTTTTGTTCTAAGCTCTCTATATGAGCTGAGGTTCAAACACAATATAAACAGAAAAGATGCAATTCTTATAAAAGACAGTCCTTGATCTGATTTTCAGTGTGAGTATTTAAGGACAGAAAAGACCACCCTAATCCCCTCAACCTGCCCCCTTTTTAGTGAACCTCACCAAATGCCTCTTGCTGTCACACCTTTGGGGCTGGGAAGAAACTGTCCCCCAGAAAAACATCTCATCTTGCCTTAAATTCTGAAGATTTCTCAGAAATCCTCTGCAATCTGTTGTGGCATTCAGCTACAGAGGGTACATTCTGTTTTCTGTTTGAACATTGCCAATTCCAGTGTCCAATTTTTAGAGCTCTTAATGCATGCTGGGCAACTGAAAAATTTTCTAAATATTACATACATTCTGTGCAAGTAATTACAGCTCTTTTCTGAATCCCCTCTTAACCTTGGGCTGAGCCCACTGCCATCCTTGGTGTCTCTCTGTCAACAGTGGGCTCAGAAATTACATCTCACAGTCCCTCTCCACAAGCAGCAAATCCTTTCTTGGAAGAGCTAAACTGGAATCAATGGCCACATCCAGGACAAATTCAGATGAATTTCCAAGTTGAGGTTGCCCTGACCTACTGCATATCCTTTATTTACTGAATCCAGGGACTGGGTTATTCTGGCACTGAGAGAAACTTGCTCGGCTTAAACAATTTTGAGTTCCTTCCACAGTTTTTGCTGCAGAAGGATATTTTATTTTTTTTTTAGCTGTAGGTTTAGAGAGGAAGTAGGCAAATGCTTTTGTAAAAGTTTTGTCTTAAGTTCTTTTTTGGTTCAGAATGTATCAATGGGAACATTTATTAGTGCAGCAAGTAATCATCCTTTGCAATTCACTGCTGAGGAATCTGGGGGAGTAGAATATGGAAGATGGAGCCCTTTTAAAAAGATGACAGTTTTATAATTGTGCCCCAGACAGAGCTGAAGCTTTTAGAGATTTCAGAAAACAGCATTTTGCTGAGGTCTTTCTTAAATGAAGTATTTTGGAATATGGAGAGATGAAGACCTAAACTCTCTGGGAGGGACAAGAAGAAGATAAAATAGGGATGCAGGACACTAAAAGTGTCTGCCCGTCTGCAGGAGCAGGGATACTTGGATTTGGACTAGAGAGAAGTGATGAGCAGCTTCCAGAGCTGAGGAAATATTTCAGACTTCAGAAGGAGCTGGGTTTATGGGAGTAAAGTGTAGGAGCAGGGTAAAAGCTGGGATGAAGTTCAGGGTGAGGGGTTATGGTGCACTATTTCTAGCACATTGAGTGAGGAGGTTTTCACAAATGTTTTCTGGGTCACTAGTAGCTCCTAAAATTAGAGCTGATTTCCATTTTAGCAATGTCACTCTGAGTAAAATCATATCCCTATCTTCCTTTTCATATGACATATAAATATGTCTATCTATATATGTCCATATAGAATTTCTGATTTTAATCTTAATTTCACTTTGCAACCCTCTCTTGTCACCCCTTTCTTTACCTGTTTGTCTCACAGTCTCTCTAACGCAAACTCTCCAGCCCCAAACATTTTGGTTTTTGCCCAGTGTGCATTATTCCCCTTCAAAAATCCAGCTCCTGCCCATTGCCAAAGGCACACCAGCAGGTCTGATGGAGTTCGTAATCTTGCTCTGAGCAGAGAAAATGCTGCTTTCCAGAGCCACTGAGTTCCATCCATCTGGAGAACACCTCCCATGGAATAGCAGGGCACCTTTACTCTTGGATGGTGAGAACATGACTGCTTTGAGTCTGCAATGACAGTGGCAGCCTGAATCCAATGTTTTCCCATGCAGCTGCAAATCCTGCTGCTGGCAGAACAGCTCATTGAGAGAATATATGGTGTTTTTCTCCTCCCACCTCCTTTAAAAGCCTGAGGATTTCAGAGTTAATGATCTTGCTCTGAGCAGAGAAAATGCTGCTTTCCAGAGCCACTGAGTTCCATCCATCAGGAGAACACCTCCCATGGAACAGCACGGCCTCAGTGCTGGCTGCAGCTCAAGAAAACTGATTTTCCACTGAGAACCAGCACTGGGGCTATGAGAAGCTTGTCCTTTCCCACTCATCCTCTTTTTCTGCTCTGTAAGAGCCCAGCCCAGCAGCTTCCGTGGTGTTCTCAAGGAGAGAATGGCAGGTGGATGTGCTGCCCATCTATGCCCAGAGTGATTCAGTGCATGGAGCTCTCCAGTGCTCCAGGCAAACCCTGTTGAGGAGAGGGATGATGGCTCAGAGTTCCCAGGCTTGCACAAGAGAGGGGAAATCAGTCAGGCTGGCTCCTGGGATGAAGCCTATAATGGAATCATGTTATTATCATAAGCAGTGCCCCAGGCCATGGGCAGCATTCTCTCCATCTTCCCAGATATCAGAGCCATGGATTTGCATGTGCTGCCCCAAATCTGATCCCTGGCTGCTCCAGGGAGCTGCCACGAAGAATGGCCAGAGTCAACATGGGATGAGAAGAAGCATACTTTAAAATGCAGTTGCCATTTCAACACGATTTCTTTTATTAATGACATTGAGAGAGCTGTTTAATCTCAGGAAACCATTAGTGTTCTGACAGGAAAGACCTGTTAGCTAAACATCATACAAGTTTTGGACAAGTTTTTCTCTTCAAAAAAGCTTAAATTGCAAGTGGATTTGAAAGGAATCCTAGGGCTGTCAATGTCTCTTTTGAGTTTCAGGCCATAGCTTTTTTTCCAAATGTGTACATTAATTATAGACTTGCTTCTATCACTGTATTCATTTCAATACATTTTAAATCTTATGGCATGGGGAGCTATGGACAGCTCTCTATAAAACAACTAGATAAAGGAAATTTTTTAAATTGCCATTGAACTCTAAATGGTAGTGTGAGGAGATTTGAAATGGGAATATAATCTCTTCCACTGCAGTGACTGAATCAGCCTGTCAAGAGATTTACTGTGAGTGTGATGGATCCTTCCCAACTACCTAAGGTCAACCACTCACAAAACAGAGCCCAGGCAAAATTAACAATGTTAGGCCTCATTTGAAGCAATTTGTTGTGTTTTATAAATCAATATTACTACTGGTAAGCATAAATGCTATTGAATAATATTGTGGCATAATGTGGAGAACACTCTTGGAAAATGAACGTATTTCTAATACAAAAGAACTCTTCTATGTTCCTTTCTCTTAATGTCTTCTAAATGAGGCACCTTCACTCTTGGATGGTGAGAACCTGACAGCTTTGAAGGGGCTGCAATGACAGTGGCAGCCTGAATCCAATGTTTTCCCATGCAGCTGCAAGTTCTGCTGGTGGCAGAACAGATCATGGAGGGAATAGATGGTGTTTTTCTCCTCCCACCTTCTTTAAAAGCCTCAGGATTTCTAATGCTTGAGGCCATGGTTTGAATAAGGCTAAGATGAGATGAAGGCAGTTTCATTTTATATTAAGCTTCTACCTGCTAGCAGTTCCAAAACAGGAAGTAGATAAAATATTTGCTATGAAAAAAAAAAAAAATAGCTTTTAAAGAGAGGATTTACCCAGATGTGGACAGATCTAGAATCAGGTAATATCCAAGACTGTGTTATTCACAGATTGGCAAGTGAAAAAATTCTCCTTACCAGCACAGGTCATAGAACTTTTAATGCTTATTACAATCAGTTAAACAATGGACAATCTGCCAAAATCTTTACTAAATGCTTTTTATGGTTGATTTTTCAACCCAAGGTGAAAAAGAAGGGAATTAGTTCCATTGTGGCTGAGCAGCCTCCTGAAAATCTCCACCTTTGTATAGAGACATGACAGTAGAAGAAAAACACTGCAATATGAGCAAAGTAAACAGAACAACCTCCCTAGAGGAAAAGAAGCAGATAGTACAGAACACAGCTCATCTCTGTCCCTTAACATTTTCAATTATCTACATGTGGTGATCAGAAAAAAAACCCATTCAGGAAATAATAAGCTCCTTTTAAACATATTTGCCCTCGATGAAATGGAAAGTATTTCTACATCAACTTTATGCTTGTAATTGTCTGACATTTTGCCAAGGTCAGAACAGAAAGGTTTACTGATCATATGCGTTTTTTTTCCATATTATTGCTTTTACCTTGCAGTGAATAAGCCCTATCAGTAGGATTTCTTTTCATCCTAATATCTTTTTATCCTAATAATTTTTTTCCTTTCTATGCTTTTTTTGCCTTATCAGCTTCCTAGCATTTAAAATTCTACTTCCAGAACAAGAATCCATCAGTATCAGCTTCACTATCTTCTTGCATTATGCATATGAAATACGTGCACATGTATTAATGAATTTTAATAAAAAAGTACATACATTACACCTAGAATGTACTCAGATATATTTCTTTTTTATGACTCCTAATTGTCAGATTACTGAGTCAGCTTCTGGGACATCAATGATTCCCAACTTCTCACCTGTCACGAGCATCAGAAGGGGCACAAGAGGGAGGGATGTGGCTTTCCCTTTGTGCATGTCTCATTGATATTTAGCCTCTGTGACATCTGTACTGAAAAATTTCCTCCTCTGATGAAATCCAAGGGGGAATTATTTCTTTGCCACGTCCTGTGGTGTTGTTTGCCTCGTACCCAGAGTTTGTGATTAACTTCCCAACACCTTTGTGAACATTCATTCTGGAGCTCACCATCCACGTATTTAGCTGGACCTATATTCTTTCAAAGATATTTTGTATCTCCTAATGACTAAATCTAATTTACCTCCTGCCTCAGAGGCAGCTCAATCACCAAGCAGCACAGAATAAAGCAGAAATGCACTTTCCAAGAACATGTTGCAAATGACACAAAGGATAAACAGCAAGTACAGGAGGAGTGAAAACACTTCAGAACTGAAATGTGTTTGTATGAACCATCTAAGAGTGAGGAACTGGTGAATTATCCCGTAAGATGTCACCACTTTGCACAGGCT
Source organism: Agelaius phoeniceus (assembly GCF_051311805.1). NCBI lineage: Eukaryota > Metazoa > Chordata > Aves > Passeriformes > Icteridae > Agelaius > Agelaius phoeniceus. The sequence goes on along the minus strand of NC_135272.1, from coordinate 12,371,772 downwards.
TGTAAGACAAGGGTCAAATTACAAGTAAATCATTCATGAGCTCTGCATGTCAGGGAGCAGAGGGGAAAGGGAGAATTCCCAGCAAAACCCACCTGCTACATCAGAAATGGAAAATAAGTGGGATGCTTGGGAGGTGTTTCCTACAGGCTGAGTAAGCAGGAAACAGATTTTGCACCTCTTTGCTATCTCTGGGTTCATTTTCTTAGATGTGCTGTGCCCTGTAGGTGCTTGTAAGTGCATGCAATGTGTGGATATACACAAGGGGCCAGATCCAGAAGTGAAAGTCTCTCCCAATAATTAGAAATCTGGATTTAGTCCAAAGGGGAGATCTGTTGAGCAAAACCAGTACATTTTACACTGGTGCTTTTTAAGCATGGAAGTGCCCTCTACTCAGAGGTCAATGCCAAGAGGATGGGGCCAGACCCTTCAGTGGTGCCCAGAGACAGGACAAGGGGAAATGAGCATGAACTGAAACAAAGAAAGTTCCACAAATACGAGGAAAATCTTCTTTTCAGGCTGCCCAGAGGGGCTGTGGATTCTCCTTGTCTGCAGACACCCCAAAGCTGCCTGGGTGTGACCCTGCAGGGCTTGGCCTGGGTGACCTCCAGAGCCCCCTTCCAGCCCCAGCCAGCCTGGGATCCTGTCAAAATTAAAATGACAACTCGGGTTTACAGCCTGCAGGTAAGGTGGTGACATATTTGGAGACAAAAGTAGTTGTCCATCCAAAGAATTACAATAATCTCTTCTCACTTATATATTTCTTTTTTTTCCTGCAAAAAGTATTGATTTCATGGTTTGTCATGTGTCCTAGAGGGATTGGAACACTGTTCCTTCTCCCCTTGGCAATATCAAGAGAGTTTCCAACACCTTGTACTGGCAAGCTCAAAGCATCCTTCTTTCCCAGTTCACATCTGCTCATAGGAATCATTTATTATCTAAACAGGTAACAGATTTGATAAAATGGTGCACTTGTTTAGACTGGCAGAAGACAAATGAAATCCAAAAAATTCCTCTGACTGGAAAATTCTTGCTTTTTTTATTTTTCATTTTATTTGTGGCTGTTATGCAAGCCAATATTGCCTGAAATTCAATGTGAGGAAAAGACATGGATTTATACTTTTTAAATGGGGTAAAAGAGAGTTTCACTTTCAGAGAAGAAGGTATCTATAGCTAAAACAGCAGTTAACCTTTGAAATGGAGAAGACTGCCCTGGGAAAGAGTTTTTTGACACAATAAGGAGAAGAGTTATTAGAAAGAGAAGCAAAAATCTGGTTTTGCCTAAGCTTAAGAGCCAATTGATATTATGGTCCTGTCCCTGTAGTTAATTGTACAGGGAAAAAAATAATTATGGATCCTAAGAAAATGAAAGTCAAAAGTCTCTGGAACTCTCATTGGGGCTGGACTTTGGGGATTTGGCTACACCTTATCCTGCTTCAAAATCAGCATGAAAATCATGTTCTTCTTCAGTCTTTTTTTGTCCTGACTGAAAACAAAAAGAATTGAACCATGTTTCTTGTAGAGATAAGGAAGGAATTTGAATCTGTGGAAGTGTTTTAGTGCATAAATCAACACATGAAAATACAGTTTATGAAGAATGAATCAGCATAAAGATCTGCTGGAGAAAATAAAACAGAGCAGAGGATTCATAGATTCAGTGTTGATGGATACTCGTAGATGAATCACAGGGGAAACACAAACTGCTAAAATTCTTCATCATTATGTGATACAACTCATAGTCTCAAAGTCTTTGAAATGCCTTTTATTACCATTTTTACAACTTCTGTTTCAGAACTTCAAATTGATCTGCGGTACTGGGCAATGGAGAGGCCTACAGACAAACCCACACCGTGATAAATGATTTAAAGTTCCAAGGGAGTGCTCTTGCTCACCTTAGCTCTCATTTGAAAAATGAGGCCCAGCCAGGCTCAGAATTCTGGCAGTGCTGTGAGCAGCCATGACCTCCTTCTACCCCGTACCCAGAGCCAAATAAAAAAAAGCTTTATGACCTGGACAGTGTGGCAGGGAATATGGGTCCTTAAAGCCTTTGGAAGATGTTTGCCTGCTTGTTTTTGAGATGTTACTGATGCTCAGGATGGGCTTGTGCCTGGTGCCACAGAGACCAAATTGCCTTCTATCCAAAACAAAAGCTGATGTTACTCCTGACTGCCTGCAAGAGGGAAAAGGTACCTCAATTGTTGGCTTCAAACAAAGATATATAGTCTCTAATATTTTCTCAAAGAAATACTGATCCAAAGCCTTATTTATGAAGCTGTATATAAAATCCAGAATTGTTCCTTTTCCAGAAAGAATGTTGTATAAACTTAACCTTATGCAGTGTGCATTATTTGGCTCATTTTCTATTTAATTTATAAGTTTATCCTTCAAAGTGGAGGCTTTTTGTCTCCAGTTTGATGCCAGCAGTGCTATTTACAGCACTGATGGATGACAGTTACTTAACCTGCACTTGAATTTATAAAGGCAGTTGTTTCTACCAACCCTCTGGGATGATTCTGGCTTCACACAAGTGTAAATCTCACAAACACATGCATAAATGCTGTCTTGATATTGTGAAATATAACATCTGCACTATTGTTGTCTGTAGCAATTCAAATTGTTGAAAGGAGTAGGAGGTAAACCCAAATATTTCCTGGAAATACTTTGGTGTTTTATTTGTTTGTTTTGGCTTAGCTCTTGGGGGAATGTGCAGATGATCTTCTTTGCATCTAAATGTTCTCTTCCTATGCAAGTGTTGTTTCACTGGTAGCAGGAAATGCTCAGATCTCTACGTGCACACAAAAAAATTAAGTCAAGAATTCTTATTCAGCATATGAAAATGTTTCTACCACAGCAAAGGATGCTTCTCTTTAAGGAAAAACTATTTGTATTAATTCCAAACTAAATTTGACACGTTAGTTTATTAAAAATGGTCTTGGTGTTCTTCTTTTTTCCAGTGGACTAAATTGCAGCTATCTCTAAAGAAGCAATGGAATTGCACTGGTGAGCTAAACAGAGAATCAGGGCAAGAAAATTGTCAATATAATTCCAGATTATAACCACAGAGCTTCCTAATGCTCTTAACTGAATCAAAGCATCGGATGGGAGTTCAGTTATTAATTTCTGCAACTGGAACAGTGAAGTGTTAAATGTGTTCTGTGAAAGAACAAAGCCTGTATTTATCTTACTTTATAGAATCACAGAATCATGGAATGGTTTGGGCTGGAAGGGGCCTCACAGCCCATCCAGTGCCACCCCTGCCATGGCAGGGACACCTTCCACTGTCCCAGGCTGCTCCAGCCCCATCCAGCCTGGCCTTGGGCACTGCCAGGGATCCAGGGGCAGCCACAGCTGCTCTGGGCACCCTGTGCCAGGGCCTGCCCACCCTCACCCATCCTCAGGAAAGGATTTCTTCTTAATATCAAATCTAAACTTGCCCTCTGTCAGTTTGAATCCATTCCCCCTTGCCCTGTCCCTCCAGTTCCTGATGAGTTGTCCCTCCCCAGTTCCCTGCAGCCCCTGCAGACCCTGGAAGGTTCTGTGAGGTCTCCACACAACCTCCTCTGCTCCAGGCTGAACATTCCCAGCTCTGCCAGCCTGGCTCCAAGGGGGAGGAGCTCCAGAGCCCTTCAGGGCTCCTCTGGACTCATTCCAACATTTCCATGTCCTTTTCTATGCTGAGGACTTCAGGACTGGCCACAGGGCTCCAGAGGGGGTTTCACAAGAGCAGAGAATCCCCTTCCTTGCCCTGGTGCTCACAGTGCTCTGGATGAGCCCTGGCTCTGTTGGTTCTGGGCTGGGAGCACTCAGGGCCAGCTCACAGGGAGTTTTTCCTCAGCCAGCACCTCCAAGTCCTTCTCCAGGGCTGCTCTCAGTCCCTCTCTGTTGGGAATTTGGGATTGCCCTAAGCCAGGTGCAGGACCTTGCACTGCACTTGTGGAATCCATGAGGTTCACAGAGCCCCGGCCTGGGTAGGCCCTCTGGCCCATCTTGCAGTCCTTCCTGAGTGGTAGGGATGTGGATATTACACAAGGTGGTGAAACAAACAGGAAAAAAACCCCTTCAGGTCTCTGGGAATCATACAAAACTGTGTACATCAGCTGCTGATGTAAACTGCAATACATCCATTAGAGAGTTACCATTCTGTATGCAACTAGACATATTCTGAAGCTTAACCTACATTAAAAATTCTGAGAAAATTACTTAACCCCTCTACAGAGTCCAAGTATGAGCTTTTTAAAGAAGCTGTAAATGGAATGAAGCTGTACATATTTACCATTGTAAAATATATGTATTGAAAATGCATTACTATAAAATTTCTCTGCCTCTGAATTCTTTTCATTATCACTCCCGGCACCTTTGTAGGAGAGGTCTTAGAGAGAAAAATAAAGGTGATTTTGGAAAATTTCAAATGGGATATAAACACTAGAGGGAGATGAAATAGTATTAATAATGGCATGTAATTATCATTTACACTGTAGATTTTAGTTATAAAACCACAAGTCCTGACACAGAGGGGGAGGACTGAGACTTTGGGCACCCAGCAGAGGCTGGGACAAGAACTGCAGACCAGGGACATCTTTTCCAGCCAAGAGGAGCAGTACATGACATATCCTCCCAAACTTTTAGCTATGGGCAGGGCTACTCTGCCTTTCTCTTCATTTTTTTTTATGGAAAATGAGTGTTAACATATTTGTGAGCAGTATAAGATATGCAGGCTGGTTGAAATTAAGAAGAGGCATAATAATTTAACTAAAATTAGCATAAAGACTATTGCTTATCTCCTAGGTATGTTTCAGTTTGAGGTTGATTAGACAATAATTTCAGATTATTTGTCACAGTATAGCAACTGTGCTTTGGACCACATTGTCCTGGCTGCTGTTGTGCCTCAGGCTCAGGATTATGAAGGCCTACATGAGCATTGCAGGTTTTTCCTAGGAAGCTTGCTTAGGAAGAAACAGAATGCAACATGGTTCTACAGATCTAGAAATGAGCCCAAGACTAACTGATTTCCCAATCCATATGCCCAACAGACGTGATGATGTTTATTCTCCAATTTTTTGGGGTAAGGAACAATGCTGAGCAATTACCAGGGATGCAGTTTTGGCCAGAATAAATTTGACATTTGCTCTTAATGTCTCAGCCAAGACGATTTTTGTTTGGTTGTAGCACTCACCAGCTCTGCAATGCTGCCAGGAAAAAACACCCAGTGTACCTCTGCAGTGTGTCTTGCTCTCCCTGAATGGAGATTAAGTGTTAAATATAGTCCAGTACTTTAAGAGTAATAAGAATATGTTCCATTAAATGAAAGGTGTGAGAATAAATGAGGTCATTTTTACTTATGGGCAATGGCAGTGCACAAGACAAATCTGCTGATTTGAACAGTTATGAGATCTTGCTCTTTGAACTGCCAGCTTGAACACAGTTTAAGGTGCAACAAAACAGGCATTTTTGCCATCTGATACTTGGGAGTGACCAGAGAGAAAGGACCCCAAACTTCACTTTCTGGGGGAAATATATCAAAATATTGCAGGAGCAAGCTAATCAGCATATTCATAAACAGTCTCACTGAAAACAAGGCAGAAACTGCCTAACACCAGGGTCTGCTCTTCCTGTCTCACTGCATGTAAGCAATGGGAAAAAGAGGCAGGATGGTTGAAAATTTCCTTTTACAGAGAGAAATGCTCACTTTGTGCTGCTGGTGCCTTGAGTTGCCCTGCATGAGAGGACTAGTGGATTTGTCTTTACAAACAAGCTGTGGGGCTGCTGGGAGATAAAACCAGCACTGGGAGATAAAAGAAACAATGGGGAGGATTCCACTGATTGATGAATGGAAAAAGAGATTTGCTTTTACAAATAAACTTCAGGTTTGCTGATAAATGAAATTAGACATTGATTTGAGAGATCCCAGGAGAATGTCCCACGGCCTCTCCCTTTATTCCAAAAAAGCCAGAAAGGACTCCTCTGTCTCCTTTTTGGACATAAACCTCTGCTGTTTGTGGGTTAATTTTCCTAACCTGTATGAGTGAGAAGCCCACAGCCACCACTGTGTGTGGGGACATTGACATGCTCTGAGCTGGACCAAGGGTGGCACAGCCCGTGCTGACTCTGGATGTGCTTCAGGTCAGAGAGCTGCTGTGCCACATGTGCTGAACCTAGGACCAGGTGACATCAGGTCAAAGAGCAGAAATTTAGTGACTATCCAAACAGCACAGGAACAGAAATCTCCCTGACATCAGACTCCTTGCTATACTTTTCTTGGAAGAAGTAGTTCACACACACACACAAAGCCACAAAGCCACAACCTCCTCATGCCCCCACACCATCTCTGTCAGGCAGAGGTAAATATTCCTATGATTTGAGGAATATCTTGATTTTGATATCTCAATTATCTCAAATTTGAGGAATATCTCTCCTTCTGATTTTCTGGCAGGAGCTCAAACACTTTGTCATAAGCTTCAAACTGCTCAGACACACAGAATGGAACTTCATCCTCTTCATCACTCTGCTTTCTGCTCATCCTAAACCTGACACTGGTGTGGGGTTGAGGCTGGACTCCCCTTGCCATGGGGTCACCTTGATGTCTTAAGTTTGAGCTTTCATATTTTCCAGATTTTACATTAGTGTGTAACTCTGGACTTCATATAAAGTGTCAGCAAGTTCTCTTCACTGTTTAGTCAGACAAAACCATCCTTTTCCAGCCCCAGAACCAAGGACACCACTGCAGCTTCAGGCCCAAAAAGTACAAACAGCAGCAAATTGAGGAGAGCAAACTGGGGGATGGAACTTCATAACCTGGAGCTGTAATTGGACAACCAACCCCAATATGGAAATGGACCAAAACTTACAAAAGATTTAAAAATATATAAGCTTATAAAATTTAAAAATTTTATTAAAAAAAAAAACCAAACTTATAAACTTGTGACCAGTCATCCATCTTGGGTGTAGCCACAGCCAGGCTCTTGTGCTGCCCAAGGTTAATAAATCCCTACTTTATTCTTTAACTCTGTCTAGCCTCTCTTCCAGGTCAGCCTCTTTAGGCATCAACCTCAGAATAGTGATAATTCTATAATTCTTCCTCTCCCACAAGTGACATCTACTCTTGGAAGTGAGGCAGGTTACATAGAGCCCTGTTTTATATATATTTATATATATATATATGCATATATATTTATATGTATATATATATGCATATATATTTATATGTATATATATGCATATATATTTATATGTATATATATATATGCATATATATATATATACATATAAATATATATATATATATATATATACACACACTGCTGCTTCTCTGGGAGCAATCCTGACCCTTTTTTTCTTTTTTTCTTTTTTTTTTTTAATTTTTTCCTTACGGAAATTAAAGCAAAAGGAAAACACAGGGATATTCTGCCCTGAATCTGGCTAACAGCAAAAATGCCCTTGATATGAAGAATTAGGAAGCGGTCTTGGATCCAACAATTCTGACACAGCCATGAATCCCTGCACCCTTTCAAGAGAAAACTTGACCCAGCAACAGCTGCACAGATAAGAACAAACTCTTTCTTCACCTCTTTAACTTAAATAAGCACACGAAATTCGCTGCCAAATAGGGACTATTTAAATGCTAATTGGGACAGCAGGTGATTTCATTTCCTCTCTGATTTTTCCTTGAAACGAAATAAAAAGAGTTGCAGCAACCCGAGCCTTTTTTGTTATTAAAATGGTTGATTTTGTTGTAAGCTGTTCTATGTGGTATTGCTGCATCTTGTGTTAACTAATGAAATTTTTGAAATTGAAGGAAATTGCAGGAGAAAAATATCCTCCACATCTTATATCCGTGTCACATTAAAATTAATTTACTGAATGAAAGAAAAGTTAAAAGTTGTTATAAATCAAATACTTTCCACTTGCACTGTAATTTTTAATCTATTTTCTGGTTAATAGTTAAGTAAAACTTCTCTTATGCAAAAATAACATAAAAATATAAAATATTCACCATGCAAATTTTGGTTTTCTAGGGGAATTTTTGCAGCATTCTACATACACAAGTTGCACATTTCCAAAAAGTCCACCTAATTATTTTTGGAAATCCAAATCTGCAATCTCTAAAAGTTCTAACATAAAACAAGAAGGTTTTATGTGTGACAATAAAAAAATTAGCTACATCACTTTCCAGAGGGCTGCTAAGATCCCAATCATAGCCCCCAAAGAAATAAAATTAAAATATAATGAAAGAAAAAATAAAATAAAATATAAAATAAATGATAAAATAAAATAACGGTTTAAATCATTTTCAAAATAACAAGCAGATAAAAAAGGTATAAGAAATTCCTTAGTAGGAAAGGTTGCACAGTTGGATCTTCTTGGAGAACACAAGACTCCCAATAACACAGGGAATGTTATTCAGAAACAGGAGGTGAACAATTGCTCATGTAGGAAAAACAAACTTTATTTGGGGCAAAGAAGGCTGAACAAGAGCTGTGTCCCAGTGCCTGTACATGCTTTAGCATAGGAAACTCTTGGTCTGTGAGTCTCAATCCACAAATTAATAATATTCACAGTTATTGTGCTCTCTCAACTCAATAGCTCCTGAAAAGTAGAGGAACATAGCAAAATAAGGGACTGTCAGCAAAAGAATTGGGTTTAATTATATTTTATGCAAGGCGGGTTTGCTACAAGTTGATACAAGAATATGAAATAAAAGAAATTATTAAGTGCTGATTATAATTGCTATGTTTCATAAAGGATCAGTCATGTCGTGGATGGCACAGGATGCAAGGGGAATTATTCTGAAATGCCAGAGAGGAGCTGTAGTCAAGAATGTTATTTTCCCTGAAAATGTCAAATATGCAGTAGAAGCTGCCTGTTTCAGCATTTCAGTGGATTTACCGTGCTTAGATAAAATGTTTTGTTTCAGTGATTTTAAAATTGTTTCAAGATTATCTTGTAATCAATTCTAATTTTATTTAGGCTGGTATCTTTCTAAAGCTGACACATTTTGACTCAGAGACACCAAGGAGATGTCACCTTAATTACAGAGAAGTTGGGCAATTGAAAGTTTTATAATGTAAAATTTTATCTTCATGGGATTAAAAATAAGAAAAAGCACAGATATGTATAACTTCTTATTACTATTAAGTTCTAGGCTTATTTGAACCATTTCAGTTTATTAAGGTCCTGATTTATCATTGCATCTCACACCCAAGAAGAGGAGGGGAAGAAATTACGGATATCCATACAAACTGCAGTGCCTGTAGAGAAATTGCTACTCATCCCTGAAACCATGGGATTCCTTGTGTTTGAGGCTGCTGGAAGAGGAGCAGTCAATCCTGCCCATGACAGCCAACAGGTATTTCTGTGGGATTTGAAGGAAACCTCACAAAACAAAAGTTAATTTTGTAATGGAAACAGTGAGTGTTTTTCTCCTTCAGCTCTTACTTGCATTAGGTTGTTGCATCTTCTACTGCATTGTTCAGTGACTGCTGGACCATGCAAAGTGCTAATTTTGTTTACATCACTGCTGCAGACTAAAGTGCTCCCTGGCAGCTCATAGCAATCATGCAACTCCTGAAAATAAAGCCTTATTATAAAACCCATAAGGATTAATCCTTATAGAGGATTATTTCGGGTGAACGAGCTGAGAACAGGTGACTCTTTAGAAGCTGATGTCCTCAGAGGGAAGCAAAAGAGAAGGAAAAAATGTCTCTTTCAAACTGGAGAGCTGTTTATCAGGAAACAGCATTTGCAGGCTTTCCATGGCTCTGTTTTAAACTGCATTTTGTGACGTTCTCAGCTGTGCCTGAGCTGAGGGATGGTCACAAGCAGCTCTTCCAGGGGGGACACTGGCACAGCTGGAATGTGCTGCCAGGAGAGAGCACAAGTGGGGAATGGATAGGCAGCAGCAGCCCCCAGGTGAGGGGAAGAGCCTTCCTGGAGCTCTGCTGTCATTTTGGGAGTGCTGTGATCCCTAGCAGGATTCCCACCACACATCTCCCATTAAACATTTACAAGGATTACAAGAGGAAATCTGAAACCTCCAGAAGATTCCAGCAACACCCTGCCTTTGATGATAACATCTTGGGAAAGTGGATAGAATCTTAAAATGCTATTTTAAGATTCTATTCACCTTAAATAATCTTCAGGCTTTTTTAATCAAAATAATTTTTTCTACTGTATTTGTTTAGCCAACAACTGGAATGCAAATGGTTTTGTGTAGTGGACAAGAGCTAGCATCTCTGTTTGAGCTCTGATCTCATTTTTATGGGGAGCTAAACCTACCTCAGAATAAATATTTTCTTTTTTCTAGCAGATGTTCCAAGATACAAACTAGGTGAGTAATAAGTATGTACCTGACCTTATGTTGTTTGGGAAGCAGCTTTAGGGATTTTAAGAACAAAATGTGTTTTAAGAGTCTCATATGTCCATTGACAATTGCACTTGTTTAAACACAGAGAACAGCCCCTTCCAGCCTCAGTTTTCCCAGCTGGAAAAAGATAAGTATTGAGATATTTATGGGAGTCATAATACCTGTATCTGTAAAACATTATTGAAAGCATGATGGGAGGGGATGTTAAATGGGTTTTCTGTCACAGACATACTTTCTGAAAATCCTTTTGCCAGGATTTTTTCTCCTGAGAAGCTGAGAGGCCTCACAGGAAAAGAAAAACAATGATTATCTGCTGCTGTGGAATGCAACAGCTGCATCTGGGATTGGTCCCTGTGAGTTGTTTCTACTTGATGGCCAATCACAGCTCCAGCTGTGTTGGGACTCTGGTCAGTCACAAGATTTTATTATCATTCCATTCCTTTCCTTGCTAGCCTTCTGATGAAATCCTTTCTTCTATTCTTTAGCATAGTTTTAACATATCATTTTCTTTTAATATAGTATATATCATAAAATAATAAATCAGCCTTCTGAAACATGGAGTCAAGATTCTCATCTCTTCCCTCATCCTGGGACCCCTGCTGGAGCACCACCACAGGTTTTCCAGCATTACATTCTTTCTGCAAAAACAATTTTAATGGAGACACCCTTTGATCTGTGTAGCGTAGAGGTTCCTTGTCCCTTGTGGTTTTAATGGACCTTATTTCACTTCCATGCAGCAATGGAGCCCCCCTAGCTCCAAGCAATCACTGCAGCCCCTAAAAGGCATTTTTTCTCTTCCCCTTGGTGTGTTCCAGTGGTAATTATCTGTATCTCTGTGCAGATGTTCTTGAGCCTCTGAACTGCACTCTGAAATCAAGACAGGAATATGGCCCTGCCAGCACAATTTCTTAGCAAAGTAATAACCATGGCACCAGAGGATGATCTAAGCCACGTTTTAATGACTACTCCAAAATGTGCTAATGACCAAAATTGACAAGGTTCAAGTATATTTAGTTTCACAGGAAAGTAGGACACAGCACTTACACATGCCTTGGATATTTCTGGGAAGGTGCAGGTGGGGATGGATGGATGGATGGATGGATGGATGGATGGATGGATGGATGGATGGATGGATGGATGGATGGAAGAGTTAGCTTTTAATTTCTCTTTCTATATAACACAAACAGAAGTAATGGAAGAATTGGAAGCATGGCAGACCTATGCAAAGGATCATACAACAATAAACTTGCTATTACCTGAGGGGGACTGGTTTGGCCATATCTTACCTTAATCAAGATAAATCAAAGAGTAGAAGCATTCTATAGAAAGTCACCCCTCTGGAAATTCTAAGCATTGAAAATGTGCCAAAGAGAACTATTAAAATTAAAGATAGAGTAGTTTTAATTTTAGGTAGAATCTGGTCTTCTAAATTCAGCATCTGCTTCAGTAAGGAGTAAATATGCAAAGTGTCAGTAATTCTCTTTCACCTTTCCATCTCCCACCTGGCTTCTGACTTAATTGATTAAAGACAATCAAAAATAGGTTTAAAAAATTGTAAATGCTCACCTTTGTTTTAATCTATACCCAGACATTTGAATATCTAATTTGTCCCCAAGGCATCTTTACAGGGATGAGCCTTCAAAATCCTCTCAACAGCTCCAATAAAGCAGTATTCTTCTAAATACAAGTTTGGAGGCACAACTAATGAGGTAAACAATGAATAGTTCAGAAGTGGCAGGGGAATGAGGAGTGAGGAACGTTTGTTCTGCACCTGGTGGAGTTATGCAAATTTCCATGAGCCACTGGAGGCCTCGCCCTGGGAGATGTCCTCAATAATAAGGCAGAAGTTGGTGTTTATGCCAACATCAAAGAAAAGCAACTTTCTGGGTTTATCAAGTGTCTAATAAACATACTCAGGACACTGATCTTGTGCAAGAAGATTTTGAGCCTTAGGATTCCAGCCCCTCTGATACTGATGAAAAACCAGCAGCTGAAATGTTCTCATCCTGAATGGACAGTCACTAAAAAAAAAAATATCTAAAAGGACCTATTTATTAATTTGTAGTAGGTCTAAATAAGTGTATATCTATATTTGGAGGTTATGTAGCATGTGTAAGAGATGTAATTTAATGAAACCCTAAAATACCTTCACTCAGGAAAAATAATGCCATTAGTGAGCTCTGCTGACAATCCTACTGCCCTGTAAGTAAATTAAAACCAAGGCCTGTCAGAAAAGCTAAAAGTTTCGAGGGGTTAGAGCATCATGTTTACTATATTTAGAGATTTTAACAGAGAAAATAAGTTAGTGGATGCAAATTATTTTTCATATCAAATGCTAGCACTATAATTACCATTATTAAAAATGGTAAAGTGGACACTAAGCTTTGTGGCAGCTAACGTAAGCCTGCTCTGTGAGAGCTCAATACAAAGCCCACTGAAGTAAATGAAGAGACAGAAAATAAATCCACAAGTCACAAAAATTTAAACTGGTTATTTTAGCCCTCTGCTCTTGAAACTGATTTAAAACTATGTGTTTGAGTAAATTATTCACAATCAATGTCTGATCAATTTGAATTCTTTTTGTTCACAGCATGTCCGGGAGCAGATTATTTGTGTAGTTTATTCGGTGTTTGAATGCAGAGAGACTACTTCCCTTGTATTTTATACTGGGGATAATTCATTGTATCTACTTGACACCACACCCAGAGTGCCAGTTAATTGGGATCACTGCATGAATCTCCTCTGATTGGATTAACATAAGTGGGATAAGCAAGCAGATGTATAGATGAGCTGAACCACATGGGAAACGTGCTCATCTGTCCACTTCAAACTGTTTCTGTGGCTTCAGACAGAAAACAATTTGAATTGACATACTTATTTTCTGGAATTGTGCAATGTTTGCTTGCTATACATGAAAAATAAGGTTCAATCAAAAAAAAAAAACCCAAAAAATAAAGTTACAGCATCTGAAACCCTCAAAGGAGATACCAGAATCTTCCCATTGCATTCCATGAACCTGGAAAGCTTCCTTATGCATTTGGCATCCAATCATTCCGGAAGGATTGGATCAATAGAAAGTTACCAAGGCCAGAAGTCCAGATGGTGCTGGTTTCAGCCAGCTAAAATTAGCTTCATTGGGTTTGGCTCACTTGTCTATTGCTGTTGATCCATGAGAATTTATGGATAACTGGACAAGAGCCAAAGCCATACCCCATTCATTACTGGATGTGCCTCCAGTTTTCCCTGTTAGAGTATAGTAGATGATCTTTTTTATAATCTGAAGTACACAAGAAATTCTATTTTAACCAACAGCTTGATTTTCTGTGATGAAAATTGTGTATCCGTTTGTTAATCAATTTTCAGTACACAAATGTTAAATTTTTACTTTATCAACCAAAACCTCAGATGACTTTAACTAATGACTTTTTAATTACCCTCTGGATACGTCAGCCTTGTTGGTTTCAGATACAGTTTGTTCTTCTTTGTTATTTATATTTTAGCAGTGTCCCAGTACTTTTTATTAGCCAGGTTTATTATATAAAATTATACACCACAGTGAGTTGCAGATGAAATTTATGCTATTAATAAGTAAAATAAGTACTGATAGGTGAAAGTACAATATTTTTCTGTCTATATAATTCTAATAATATAGTATTTTACAAACATTGTACCATAAAGTGATAAAATATGCATCTACAAGATATGTGAATGATAGGAAATTGTCTCTCAAAAAGAAGGGTGATGGTGTTAAATAAAAGACATTCCCAAATGAAAGTGTCCTTATCACAAATTAATCCCAGGAGAGGTGATTATTGCCCACTGACTACTGGTGTATGACACAATTTGTAAGGCCCCTAGCAAGCAAGTTGAAAGGCACATTTGAAGTGCAGTGATCATGGGTTTTACCTTTCACATCTATATTTAGTTCCAGCTGTAGCAGGTCAGAATCAAAGGCAAAAAGGCAGAACTAGAAATGCTCGGATTTCAAAGTGCAGGGATGTTGACTCAGAAAGGTCACTGCCAGTTAATCTGGATGTTCCTTCATTGTAATCTGAACTGTGGGTGGTTGGAAGGATTTCTCAGTGCTACTCACACCTCTTCTTAAGCAGTACCGTAAGTAGATAAAAGTAAAAAGGGTTTGGTCAAACCGTCCTCTGGAACTCCCCGAGAATGAGAAAATTTACCAGCCAGAAAAAGTTGCCTTTGCTTATTTCCATTTTGTATGGAGCAACCAATTTTTATATACACAGAGCATCACAAGAGTTTTGTTTTGAGGGAAGGACTTACTAAGTTGTTGACTCGAAATTTCTGAGGTAAAGATGCCCAACAACTTCCAAATGGTAAAGGAGAGGCACATCCAATTTCATGTAAAATGGGTAAAATTATACTGGACATATTTTGACATTGAGAAGGAGAAAAAGAAAACCCTTCAAACTGCCATTAGTCTAAATGCATCAATCACATTAACCCCAAATTGCAAAGCTGAGGTAACTTGCAGGCCATGGTGATGTTCACTCGATTGTGGCCACCTCAAATCACAATTACATTGCCTGCATGTTCTGTGTGCACATCCATTTCATTGTTCTGTAAATTCAACTTAGGGAGTGAATAAAAAATTCAGGATGACTTTCATGTAGCAAAAATCCATTGGTGTAGGCAATTCTTTCAGTAGGTATCTGATATGACCAATTATCTTCCTGTCTGTTATTGAAATTAGAAATTCAAACCCTGTCCTTTGTCAGTAGATCTGTCCACAAAAATATTTTAAATTTACTCAGTCTTCCAGACCTTGTGCAGAGGTTACAGAGAGCAGCGAAGAGGAATATACACAACTAGGTTTGTTTGAAGCTGAAATGAGAGAGACATCATTGTTTGCCTTCAACCTTTTCTTATTTATTATTATTTTGCTCTGCGGGAGAAAGTGGCTGCAGATAAATTTCTGAAACTGGTGCCTCTTGCAGTTCATCCCCCTGCATTCCCTGAGTGCAGGGGTGACACATGGTGGCAAACGTTACCCTCTGTTACACTTCAGTGGAACTTCTGTCCTCTCTCCCCAGTGCCCAATTTACAGCAGAAAGCAGCAGAGAGCATTCGCCTTCCTCCAAGTGCTCCCAGTGCCATTCCCCTGTTTCTATGCTTGACAGCTTCCCTGTGAGGAGGCACAAGATATTTCCATCTTCTTTCATGTACATTTGCCTGCTATTTCATTATCATCTCCCAAATAGCATTGCAGCAAATACTTAAATGCATTGTCTGGGATAACAACGGCGACACAGCTGAGAATGTGCTGAGATTGCTGCATGTGCAGCAACTGTGTCATTGCTTCAATGTGAGCTCGTCCTCCCCCAGGTTTGTTTTGCTCTCTTTGTCTGTCTTGTCACCCTACTTCTGGTTTGGCAGAGAACTTGAGTTTTATTTATTGCATTTCTGAAATAACTTGTGCATTCATGGAGGCATTGAAGAGTTTCTTGCTCGAGTGTTATTGCCTCAGTTCCCACCTGGCTCAGCACTGAGGCAATTACACACATGCTTCTGACAAAAATTATCTGTTCTCCTCAGGTAAAAGGCTTGGATTTATCAAGCAAGGAAATTTGCTTTAAATCCTCGTGCCTTTTATCACCCCACAAGCACTGGCACAAAGATTACTCACAATAGCCAATTCTCAGCCCTTCCCAGGAGCTGATCTCAGGAGGCAAGAGGAAGGTCTCATCTCCAAAGCAATTCCACCTTTTTCATGTAGGGTGATAATTCTACTCAGGTTTTCTTTACTTGAAAGTCCTACTTTTCTCCATTTGCTCTCAGTCAGCTTTCATGGTGAGGAATTACTTTTCTCATTATAATCACGAGCTTTTCTTCATAAGATATTGCAGAGCTCAGAGATGACTTTGAGATTGTCCTTCCCCCGTTTCCCCATCAGCTGGCATGGAGACACAACAGCTGCTACAAATCACAGGAAAGATGCTTAACGGGTACATTTTAGAGAAAAGTTCCTGCTAAAGAAACCACTAAATTTGCAATCATAGCCCTTGTTCTTGGGTGGCTGTAGCAAAGGGAAAATATATTTTGGAAGTGCATACCTAAGGAATGAGCAAGCTGGTGCTGAGAAGCAAGCTGGGATGGGTCTGAAGCATTTGCATTCAGTGCAGGAGGTGATTCTTGGCTTCATGGCCAGGGATGGAGGCCTCAGAGGTCAGGATCACACAGACCCAGGGACACCAAGGTGCAGCTGGAGATGCTGCCTCAGCTCTGAACTCCTCTGGCCTTCCGTGCCACCATGACTCTCCAGCACTCAAATATGTGAGAGTTCAGAGCTAAGGCCATCATGTACAACTGTAATATTCACATTTTCTAGGGCAGCCACACACTGGAAATCATGAGGTGATGGTGCAATGAATTAATCTGTGCTGTCTATACAGTCCTGCATGCCAGAATCAGACCCAAGCCCCCTCTCCTCCTCCCATCCTGCTTAGGAGCACATGGAGATGGGCCAAAGCACACTGCCAACTCTGCCTGTGAGTGCCTTTCTGGATTGCTTTGGATTTAAGGACGGTATTTTTCCAGATAATTGCCTTATCAGACCGTGTAACTTCCTTATCAGACCTTACATAATTTGTAACAGCCCTGTGTGCACTTCCTTTGAAGATCAGTGTTCTTATATCCCCTGGGACCTGCTTGGAAATTCCCAGTAGCCTCTTAGGATCAGAGCCAATTATCTTCATTCTTTTTACTAGGTTGTATTTTGGGGATTTTTCGCACCCCCCCCAGAAATCCTGCATTTTCAGACTGTCACTATTTCCTGATTTGTTTTAACAACATCGAACAGGTCAAATAAATCTTTTTCCCCAAGCCCATTCCTTCCCCTGCTAGCAGATATTTCTCCAAAAAGAGGTTTATGGACCGTCTGGAATTCCAGCCAAGATTTAACAAATCTTCAAAAATTAAAATTGTGGATGGTTGTGTTTCAAAAAGAGACAAGTGACTCACTTTAAAATCATTAACACTTCTTTAAGTGGTGGTGTGCTCATATTTGATCCTGGAAGTTCCCTTTTTCTGCTTAGAATACACTTTTTGCAGATGAGCAGCATTCCCATTAAAATGAGGGTTTCAATGGAAATGCTGACACACTGAAGCAGAAAAGCTGGTGCTTTTGAAATGATGCAGGATACATCAGGTGGGATATATTCTTTCATAAAAATTATGTTCTTATAATTACATCACTCTCCTTCTGCAGTGTTGAGGTGCTAACAAGTTCAACCTGTGTTTTTTGGGAATGTTATACCAGATACCAGTTCCTAAGAAATCAGTGAGGATTGAATGAGACAAACGCTCAGCACAAATGTGAGCATCAATCCTGACCTTCCTCCCACATCCTTAACTGCTTCTATTTTTATTTAGCAAATCAATTTAGGATTTGTGACACCAGCACCTCACTTTTTATTAAAGGTGAGATGCTAATAAGGGAAGTGACCATGACTATTCAGGGAACCACTGGCAGACACAGATGTGGACCCAGGTGTCCTGTACCTGTCTGAAAACCCCTCCTAGCAGGGGCTTATTTTTTCCTTTATGTCACCTTTAGGATGGTGAAAGTGCCACTGTCAACAGACTTCAATTTTTCACTCCTAGAATTATGCACATGGAGTGTACATACACATATTATAGTCATAGAGAGTGATGGAGGACAGAGTTAATTAAATAAATCTTTCCAAAAAGGGTTTTTTTCTCTCATTCTCCTTTCTTTCCTTCTTCTTAACACCACGTTGGCTGGGAAGAGAATCTGATAAATCCACCCTTGCTAATGTTGATTTGAAAACTAAAAATGAAAGAGGAAAAGTGTGGTCTAAGGTTAGAGAACACAAATATGCCCTGCATAGATCATAAAAGTTAGGATGGCTAAAGTGCCAATGTCAACAGACTTCAATTTGACTTTCACTCCTAGAATTATGCACATGGAGTGTACATACACATATTATAGTCATAGATAGTGATGGAGGACAGAGTTAATTAAATCACTCTTACTAAAAGGCTTTTTTTCTCTCATTCTCCTTTCTTTCCTTCTTCTCCACACCACTATGGCTGGGAAGAGCATCTGATAATTCCACCATTGCTAATGTTGATTTGAAAACTAAAAATGAAAACAGCGAAAGTGTGTTCTAAGGTTAGAGACCACAAATATGCCCTGCATGTTTGGAGAGCATGTTTGGTGAGCTGTTGGGGGGGTATTTTACTTGTAACTCTGAGGTTTCCACAATGTCTCTGGGGAAAAACAGAACTGGTGCTTTTGTGACATTGAACCCAAACAGCTCAACTTCAGTGTGGAAACCCTGATCAAACCAGACAGCTGAATCCATCAGATCCTAATCCCTCCTATATCCAAGAGAAGGGAGGTTTCTAGCCTCACTACACTCAATACCAATGCTAACAAATTTAAGCTAAAAAAATTGCTAACAAAATAAGCCAAAAAAGACTCAAAGTAGCAAAAGTGTTCAGAAAAGCACTTTCAAGTACTTGTGTTGAGAGATGAAAGCCTGCTGTGTGACACAGATGCTGTGTGTGCACATGCATGCACAGCTCATGTTCAGCCAGGGCTGTGGCACAGCCATAACAAAGGGGAAAATCATCCCAGCATCGTTCCTGTGCAGGTTTTTATTTTATAGAAGAATGGCTGCTGTCAGAGTCCTTCAGATGTTTAAAACATTTGGAATAAGAGCTCGAGTCTCTGTAACTCTTCAGAGAAACAGAAATCCTTTAGATGTCTGCTATGATCCCAAAAAATTTTATTTTTGGTAGCACTGTTGTGCTTATGTGAAGTGTATGGTTCAGAGGTACTCAAGGTTCTGACCTGTTTTTATGTTTGTTGCCGATCAATCAGAGCTTGAATAACTTCTGCTACTCTGAAAAAGCTTAAACTGAACTTGTGGGAGTAGCAAGGAGAAGAGGTGAGCTGAGGAGCTTGCTAATGAAGGCTTAGAAATTACAGGAGCTCACTGTTTGGATGCATTGCATTTTTTTTTTACAATTCATTTTTTCCCCATCTAATTAGTCTTTTCCTTTTCTATTCTGTCAGTTTTCCTTTCCAGATAAGGTTATGAGTGAAAGAGAAATAATCCTATGAAATAAAAACACAGATTTATATTTATACACATAACTTCCTAGAATATTTATTAATATAATTCTAATAATTAATAAGCAGATCTCTTCCTCTTCAACATCTTCTGCACGTTGCATACTAATCCTCATGGTGTTTCAATGGCTTGCTTTAGAAAGCAGCATACAATTGGTATTCTCAGAGGTTATATTTTAATATATATTCATTCATTTATATATATATTATATAATATATAATATATAATATATATAATATAATATATAATATATATAATATAATATATAATATATTATATATAATATATAATATATAATATATAATATATTTATATAATATATTTATATTTATATTTATATATTTATAATTATATATATAAATATATATTTATTATATATATTTAAATGTATATCTCAGAGGTATACATTTCCTCACATCTCCTGCTTACTGTTTCACGTATGGAAGGACTGAAAAATTCATCAAAAATGGAATTTATAAGGTAACTCATCCCACAGAGTTTGTTGTCCTGCATCAGCAGGACCTGCTTGCTCTCACCTTGCCCTCCTAAGGACCAGTTAGGTAAGAGAAGCCCCAGTGAATGCTTATTTTGTGCTTAGAAGAGTGTTTTGATTCTGATTTCCTTGAAGCAAAGGAGGTTCTTCATGCACAGGGGTAAAACTAACCCTGCTAGCAAGGGTGTGAAATGGTTGTGAAATGATGGAACACCTCTCCCAAGAGAAAAGGCTGGGAGAGTTGTCATTGTGCAGCTTGGATTTTGGGGTAAAGCTCTTGAATCCTTCCAAGGAGAGCTTTGGGCAAGGGCTTGGAGTGACAGGACAAGAGGGAATGGCTTTGAGCTGGGAGAGGGGGTTTTAGGCTGGATATTAGGAAAAAAATCTTCCCTGTGAGGGTGGGCAGGCCCTGGCACAGGGTGCCCAGAGAAGCTGTGGCTGCCCCTGGATCCCTGGCAGTGCCCCAGGCCAGGCTGGATGGGGCTTGGAGCACCCTGGGACAGTGGAAGGTGTCCCTGCCATGGCAGGGGTGGCACTGGATGGGTTTTGGGGTCCCTCCCAACCCAAACCATTCCATGATTCTGTGCTATTGCAGAGTACATACAGTGATGAGGTCAGTGTTCCAGGAATGGCCACAAACAGCTACAAGATTTAGTCAAATGCCCAAATCTGCCACTCTCCCAGCTGCATTCCTTTAGCTCTGGCACAGACTTGGGTGCCATTTTCACAGTCCCATGCTCCAGAGGACACATGGGCTGCAATATCTCAGCATCTCCTCTCAGACTCTCCCCTGCCAGCTCCTGGGCCTCCCCAGGGAGAGCTGAGTGATTTGTGCTGTGATTTCCCAGCCAGCCCCAAGGGGTGGAGTGGGTGATTTCTGCTGGGTGGCAGCATTGAACCACTGCCACTGTGATCACCCCAATCAGTTATTTTGTTCAGCTTCTTAAGCACTCCCTTCCCCAGCTGTGCTGTGGCTGAATGGCTCTGTGATGCTTTGGAGAATTATGAATTCTCTTCAGTTTTGTGAACACTGTTTGTAATTGCAATAACTGCTGTGGATTAAATCACTTTTTTTTTTCTTTTTTTTTTTTTTTTTTCTCTGTGCAAAATTGCTACACATTGTGGGGATAGAGTCTGAAAGACTGCGACAAAGAAATCCAATTTTATCAGCGTGGAATGACTCTTCCCAGATTGAATAATGCTGCTACTGTCAGCAAGGCTTTTAATTGAAATGGATTTTATACAGAAAACTACACCAAGCCTGGCCTGGCCTGAGAGACCCAAAGTCCTCCAAGTGCCAGCTCACCCAGTGACTCAGAGAACTGATTTACACCACTTGGCCAAGAAATCTGGGGAGCTTTGCCTGTTAGCCTGCAATACACTGTAATACTTTGAATCAGGATGTGCTGTGCACAAGCATTTAAAAATAAAACAATTCATGTTATTTTATTTAAAAAAATATAGGAGAGGTTGGAGCACTTCTGCTATGGAGACAGGATGAGTTTGGGCTGTTCAGCTTGGACAAGGGAAGGCTCCAAGGAAGAAATTCTTCCCTGTGAAGTAGTAGAAGGTGACCCTGCCCATGGCAGGAGGTGGCACTGGCTGGGCTTTAAAGTCCCTTCCCATCCAAACCAGTCTGTGATTATATGATTCTGTGACTCTATATTTCAACTCAATAATACAAAAAAAAAAAAGTTTTAAATGACTGTGAGCAGCCTTTATTGGCTCCTGGGGCTGTGCAAACAGAGATTTTGCAGTATTGGGCACCTTTTAAAAGCACCATCCTGGTTATGAGGAGCAGTATAGCTGCACTGCATTAATTATTCCACATCAAGGAAGCAAAAGTGCTGCCTGTCAGCTGAGGCCCTGGAGTACAGAAAGACTGGAAATGTGGTTGTTTTCCATTTAAAAAGGTGTTTATTTACACAGTATATTGATGTTCAACTGCCTGCTGTGATGAGCTGTCTGAACCAGGCTTTCCTACCAGAATCCCTTCCACCTCACATTCAATCATGTTTAGTCCCAACAAGCAAAGACAATAAATGGAGAGGAATCACACACATGGCAATGCAGTTCTGTCCATGTCTTCCCTTTCAACACTCTGCTATGTTTATTAAAGAGTGTGATGCCAGCTGTAGAAAAGTTTCAGTCACTAATTACTAGCTCCAAGATGTAGTCAGGCTGTGAATTTTTTTTTTTTCCCTGCTTAGTTCAGTGCATTTTGGACTCCATCCCACATCAGCAATTTGGGGCTCTTAGTATGAGAATTAAATACATTCCAAAACCTGTGTTAAAACTAAGAGACCTTAATAGCTGTCAAAGCTGTATACACAGACACAAATTGGCTAAAGCACAGGTAGAGGGATGGGCACCATCTGGACAGCATTCACATGGTAACCACATATTTCTCACATTAGGGATTTGGCATTTCATTCCTGCTGAGCTTGCTGCCAGGCTCAAGGCACCTGAGCAGAACCCACATTTGGAGCTTTTCAAAAATCCAGACCTCCTTTCTATGGTGTTGAGTCCAACAGCTTTTATTTGTTGAAATAGTGTTAAAAGCAGCTCTTGTGAGACTTTTCTTGCTGTTTGTGCATCAAGGTGCAGGGCCCCAGAGGGACACCAGCCAAATCCCAAGGTTTTTTCAGGGCAGCTCCTGCCTGTTGATCTGATAGCCTAAGAAAACAAGAGACCAATATTCCAATATTCCAAACAGGAGACCAATATTCCCCTAGCATGCTGGGGAAAATTCAAGGCAAAACCTTCTGTGGAGGTTGAATATTTCCAGTGTTCACCCACATAGCAGGGATTTGTGAAGTTCCTGGTTAGGGGCTCTGTCACATTCACATTCTCTGAAAAAAATCCCTTTGCCCAGGAGTTTTTCTCCTGGGAAGCTGAGAAGCTTCAGAGAAAAGGAAACCAATTCTGATCTCATTTGCTTCTCTTGTGTTGTGCTCACATGTGGAATGTGCTTGGAGATTGTTTACCCATGGATGATTGTTCCATTGGATTATGGTGTGGGTTTTTTAGTTTTTTAGCTCTTTGGCCAATCAGGGCCAAGCTGTGTCGGGACTCTGGAGAGAATCACGAGTTTTCATTATTATCTTTTTAGCATTGTGTAAGTATTCTTTCTGTATTATTTAGCATGATATGATATAATATAATATAATATAATATAATATAATATAATATAATATAATATAATATAATATAATATAATATAATATAATATAAGTAATAAATTAGCCTTCTGAGAACATGGAGTCAGAGTCATCATTCCTGCCCAGCAAATACAACGGAGCTCACTGCAAACCCTCCCATGCTGGGTCTGTGGGGTGTCTCAGAGACACTTTAACACCTGTGATTATATGATTCTGTGACTCTATATTTCAACTCAATAATACAAAAAAAAAAAAAAGCTGTAAATGACTGTGAGCAGCCTTTATTGGCTCCTGGGGCTGTGCAAACAGAGATTTTGCAGTATTGGGCACCTTTTAAAAGCACCATCCTGGTTATGAGGAGCAGTATAGCTGCACTGCATTAATTTTTATTAATAAATAATACCCCACATCAAGGAGTATTATTTATAATACTCCTTGATGTCGAGTATTATTTATTAATAAAAAATAATAAATAATTGCTACATAAAAAATTAATAAATAATTACTCCCCATCAAGGAAGCCCAAGGGAGACTGATGTGCATCCTGGCAGTGCGCACCAAGGTGAGGGGATGCCTCTCCCTGCAGGATGGACGTGACTGCATCAAACTCCTGGCTCAGCACCCGCTGCTGATGGGATGATCAGCACACACAGGTTTCTGTGAGGTCAAAGGACAGCATCTATAGATTGCTGCCATGGCAGGGAACGTTTTGCAAGCTAATGGCACAGCCACTGCTGCTGGGAGGTGACAAGGCACGAGGCATGGAGTGCTCATTAATCCAGCACTGTCCTTGTGGGAATTCAGTGTCAAGAAGCTCAAAGACTGGGTTCATCTTGAAGGTTAGATGTGTGGGTTTCAAATTATTGATTGTGCAGTGCCTGTGAAGCTGCAGCTGGCACATTTGAGACTTTTTGATCAGGTTTTTGGTCATGTTGAGGTCATTGGCTCTTTGGCATTGATGTGATAGAACAAAGTTTGGAGAGCCTTGTGTCCAGTTTTCTCTGCTGTGCCAAAGTGTGTGGCTTTTGTAGAACCACTGGAATATTACATTTAGCTGCAGGGTCTCACAATGTACTTTGATATTACTGCTGTGTCAGCTGGGATATAGAGCACACGTGGAGGGCTTTTTCCATTTTTAAATCAGTTTGTCATGTATGGATTGCATATGATGGCAATTACATATATGCTCCATACATAATATGGCAAATATTTTACTGGATTAATTAATGTTTTTGGTAACTTTTGGGTTATATCCTGAGGAGACATGTTTTTCCCAGCCTCCTGGTGTAGCACTTTGTTCTGAGGTTTTGTAAAGCATGAGGAAATAACAAGGATGAAAATCAAACTGGACTAACCAAAGCATTTTCAGGTAACTTTATTATCAAATTAGACTTACTAAATATTTTGGTAAGTGTAATACTACACAATAAAGGAAAAAGAAGACTAAATTTTAATAATAATTTCAAGTTTCAATTTTTCTTTTGATTTTATGGCTCTTTTAACTTGAGGTTTTCAGAGAGTCTAGAGAATTGGGCACACAGGTAAAGGACTAATCCCTGACCTGAGAGGAGAACAGACCTTGGGAAACCAACAGGAAAGACATGAGAAATTGATGGATGTAACAAAGAGCACAGTGATAAGAAAATAAAATTACAGACACCACTGTCAGGAATAGCCAGATTTCCAGGAGTTTAATGGGATTTAGGGGAGAGAAAGGCACTTTTTAGAAATATTTGGAAGGGAGCACTGGGGACTTTTTGTGGTGACAGTCTGAAAGGCCAGCAGCACCCAGGGAACTGTGTCAGCAATGCTGGGATTACCCTGGAAATGCTGTCAAACATTCTAAATTTGTGTGCTGATACAGGAAAAATGACTTCTGTGGGGAGAAAGAAACCAGGGACAAGTGATTTATTTAGGGGGAGGCCAAGACAGAGAAGGAGAGAATATGTAACTGGGGTAAAACCAGCATGGGGAATGGGTGGGAAGGGGCTTAAATAGAATTCTGGGAGGTTTTGTGCCCAGCTGTGCAAGTGCTCCTGCAGCCCTGGAATAGGTGCTGAGCCAGCAGGGTGGTCACCAAGGAGGAAGGGGACCTCCCCGGCATCCCAAAGCCCAATATTCCTACAGAATTTCAACAGATTGGGATTTCCTTGGCAAAAAGGCTCAGTGTCTCCCTTAAGAAACCACTTCCATCATTTACAGTGTTAATGACAATGTAGGAAAATGGCACCACCTGATATTTTTCAGGGGATTGTTCATAAAGAAACTAAAAACATATGTTTTGTGATACTTAGAAAAGATCATCATTTATCTCTGCTTTTTAGAGTAAAACACTGAAATCCCTTTACAACCCATGAAGACTGCCTATAAAGTCACTTTTCTCTGATTACCACTGCATTTCCCTAGGTGCATAAATATTTATTTTTCAGTCCTTTTACAAGCTTTATGGGAGCTTAGACATACAAATAATTGCTCAGTCACCTGTGTGCAAGGTGCAACACGTTTTATAAACTGAAAAAAAATCTGAGGAGATTAAAAGCAAGGATCAAACAGATATAGGTTAAGAAAAGGTTTTTATTTTGGGTTTTTTTTGCTGTTTGAGTAGTAGGGACTATTTTTTTCTATATGTCCACCAAAAGGACATGTAAGCTTTGATTGATCTGTGCTTACCACAGCCACAATACAAAATTTGTCTATAAATGCATTATTTTACCATTGTTTTTAAAGTGGAACCACCCCCACACCCTTGTAAATCTGATATTAAAGGATGATTTAAATAATTTAAAGGATGATTTAAATAATGCTATTTCTCTGCCTCTTCACACAAATAACCCTGCAGAGTTCCCCTTTCATTTGCTCAATTTTTCCTTGAAGTTTTAGATATTTTTTATTTTAAGATTTTTTTTAATATAAAAATTCAGGATAAACTCCTAAAACCTGGCTTCTGATTTTCTCTCTTGAATATGTTTTTTATTACAGGGGCTTATTTTTATTCTCAAGATGCAGCAATCACAATGTTATTATTTATCACTTTGGCTGTACTTTCCTCCCAAGAACTCATTCCTTTCTCTAGGTGCTATTTCACTTTTTGCTGAGGGACAGGAGCATATTTCTGTCTGTTTGTGCCAGATTAAAGCTCCTTGGATCAGTTGTAGAAGAGTACCAGGAAATTAGGGATGTACTTTTACTACTTATTTATTTATTACTGCTGTTTATCCATTGCATTGCTAATATTGACCCTGAATGTATCCTGACAGTCAACTGTTTAGCATTAACACACTTTTTTCAGTTCCAAATTGATTTCAATCTCCTGAAACCACTTTTGGTCTACAGGAGGTATCTGTGTCACTGGTGCACTACGAGCTCTGAAGCTCATGGTGTTGGTTACATGGGGTAAAAAGGAAATCAGTATGGCAACTAGTGGAGAATCTTTCTCCCAGGGTCTTTTCTTCCTTTCCTCATCCTAGTAATTTTTTTTTTAATTCTTAATGCTGTAGATTTTTATATAAGACTGGGACTGGGCATGGATTTTTCTCAAAGGTTTTCTTTTAGGTTTACTACAGGAAAGTTGAAGCAAGTACTGCTCAAATTTGCCTTTTCTCAGTGTCCTTTAATCCTGTTTTGGGTGTGCCTCACCCTTCTCCTAACACTGGAGGAAGTGTGCTATCAAATTCAGCTCAGAAGATAGAACCAATCCTACTTCAGGTATTTATTTGGGATGTTGATGTTATTCAGGGTTTTTCCACCCCCACAAGCCCTTTCCTTGCTTTGCTTTGTAACCTCACGATGTAGAAAAGGTTCATTAACCCCTGGTCAAGCAGTACATAAACCAGCAGCTACAACTCCACTCTCCACACTCATTTTTACTATTGTCATTTGAAAATGTCAGGAGCCAGAGAGCTCAACAGTCTGAGGACTAAATGAACAATTTGTTTGTGCTACAAATAAATGTTTCCAGACTCCTGGACAGCACCCAGCACCTGCATTTTGCACTTCCCAGTGCATGACCTTGACAGATGAAATCAGCTTCCCAAAAGGAGAAAAGCAAGGGCAGGAGGAAAGGGGTGGAGGGTGAAATTGCACCTTTATTTATCTGAAAGCATTATTTCCATTTTTTTCAGCCAGCTGAATGGAGGATGGCACAGTAAAGTGTCCACAACAGCAAGAAAATGAAAAGCAATCCTTAGGTCACGCTGCATGCGTTTTAAGACAACTTTCTAGGAAGGCTTATGCATAATTAAATGCAGTGGAAATAATTTGCTCAGTTTGTTGGTTGGGTTTTTTAGGTGGCAGTTGAAAATGCTGCACTTCCAAGAAGCTCCAAATGCAGGATGAAGGGTGGGTTCTGTCCATCAGATGCAGAGGTGCAGCCCCACAAGGCAGGAGCACGCCCAGCTCCAGGGCACCCTTTGCCTTTGGGTCTCTGACTGCAGGGAGTACAAAGGGTGCTTGTGTTAACCCTGCTGATTTAAGAGGCTCCAGTGCCATAATTCCTGTCCCTGGGATTACAGAAGGAGAACAAGCACAACAGGAAAGACAGCAGTGTTAAGCAGCTGCATAATTCCGCGACCACGGAAACTGCCGTGGCGACAATTTTTGAGCGCATGAAAAAGAGGAAAGAATCTTCTAGCAGGATCAAATGAAAGCCTGCATGAATAAGAATGCACAGGGAGAAAATGCACCCCACAAGCAAGAAATAAGATCAGAAATTGATAGCTCTACATACAAATAAATATGAAGAAGAAGCTCATAACTCCTGGATGAGCAGGGTGCATTGCAAGCTACACGAGCATCACTGAGCCAGGCACCTGGACTAAAAGTTGCTCACAAAATCCTTACATGAGCTCCCATATTTTATCTCCTTGTCTAAATTGCCTGTCTTGTGCACCTCTTGTGCTAACTGAAGGCCCAAGTTGGCCATTTGGGGCACCCACCCTAGGGAAGCCAAGGCTGATTCCAAGTACGGCCACCAAGGGCAGTTCAGCTTTTTCTGGACTTCCAGATGTTCTTGCTTTAAGCTGAAGGGTGATAACTCTTATGTTTCCCCAAAGGGAAAGGCCAACAACTGTGGTTACTCAAGAATTTTCAAGAGCTGTAAAGAAAGAAACTGTTGGAGGGTTGTTTTTATTTTTGGATGGTGGAGTAGTTTGACAGAGAGAAAAGTAAAAAGGAATGGAGCAGACCACACACAAGAATTATTAACTCTTTTTTTTTTAGAAAGTAAAATATTCTCAGAAAACTGTCTCAGAGTTCTTCTCTCTGGTTTTCACTTTTCTACTCTATTTTCATTGGCAATTAACTAAATTAATTTTCCTTATTTAGCCTGGTAGTTGGTATATGGTGTCTGTATGTTTACCCATCAGCTTTTTCATCTCATTCTCACGTCCTGTGGAGGAGAGAGTGGCCAGCAAAGGTCCAACAGCCACAACACTAAAAAATCCCCAAATTTAGAATGAGAATTTAACATGGAGTGTTGAAGAGACCCACAAATTTCCTGGCTTTCTTAATCCTTCCTGTTTTTTATAGATTCTTACCTAGAAAAAATTTTAGTTCCCCTAATTCCTGTTTTCTTGTATTTTAACAACCTGTATCAAGCTGCCTGGTTCTCAGACAATGTAACCACAAAATATCCCTGCTGTGCTCAACTTTTTGTTTCTGTTGTCATTTATTTGTGTCTTTTTCCTTGTACAGTCTGCTACAGTTTTAAATTCACATTTTACTCATCTCTATTACCTGCCTTGATACCACAAGTTTAAATACACAATAATAGCAATGCATAATAAACAATAATAATTTGGTTTTGTATAGAAAATTATTTTTACACTCAGATTTTATAAAGAATTTATTTCTGAAGTGCATTATAATTTCTAATTGTGAAAGACAAATAACACAGCAGGTATTATAAAATATTATATATATTATATATACATACACACCACTGACAGAAAAAAAAAAACCACAAAAACTCTATAAGCTTTTAAAAAACCCTTACTATTTAAAAGAATAGGAAGTTTGCATTCTAATACATGACTTCTCCTGCTCTGTACAAGGAACTGCTCTGTTGCTGTGAATTGCTACTTGAAATAATAATATTTTACAGGCTGTTTTTGTGAGGAGGTTTGTAAAAACAACAATACCTGCTGGTGATTTACTGAAGGCGAAGAGCTCTTAGGAAATAAGGGCAGTATTTTCAGCTGGAAGTTATTAAAAAGGTGCATTAGAGGGTAAAGAAGAAAAGTATTATACCCATGGAAGTGTTGCTAAATAACCACTTTTTATTGTGTTCTGTGAGCTATTAGCCTTCAGAAAGCTCAGCACAATAACATCTAGAGACAATACAGTAAAGAAAATACAGCAGTAAAGAAATCCTTGTGTGTATACATCACCTCTGCAAATACCAGCCAAGAAGCCACAAGGTCTAAAGAGAAGCTTTGTAATTTCTCACTGCTTAAGCTGTAAATAATTGCTTTCTGTATGCTGAAATGTTTACTACAGGCATTAAATGTCAGCATCTCCACTGACCTTGTATCCTTGCTGTCAGGGTTGCACAGAGTTTTGCTGCAGGGGAAATAAGGCAACAAACAGAAAATCTGATCTAGAGCATTTTTTTTAAAGCTATTTGTTTTCTGTGAGGTCCAATTTATCAATTTTTTAGTCAATCACATACGTGCGCATGCAATTAAAGTATAAAGATACAGTTTAGTGGCCCTGATGCTGTACTTGATCATGGCACACGCACAAAAAAGATTGAGCAAAGCACTTTGGCAAGTGCAACTACTCATTAAATTGATAGTTCCTATCATTTTCAAGGCACAAGCTGCACAAAATTTATCTCAATCACTAAAGCAGCCTGGAAAGCATCAAACTCCACTGCCCCAGGAAAAGGCAAATTCACACTCAGCCTAAATTTTAAGTTTCAAGTTCAGAATTCTCCAGCTTGTACATGGGCTATAGGGAATTTTGGGAAAAGGTGACTCTGGGAATAGGAAATTCTTGGCAAACAAAAGGTCCTGAAAATTATTAAATTTGTGGCTGTGAATGCCTTTCTCTCCATCACTATGGACAAAAGCTAGAGAACCTAAAAGCTAGCAACTAGGTTAAAATAAATCATCCTCAATGGTTATAACCTTTGTACTTCAAGGTCAGAGTAAATTGAGTATCTAAGTCTATTCCTGCTTCTTTCTGCTCTACAGAAATGAACCATCTGACACTTCCATGGCATTTGTATTTCACCCCAGCACTTCTCAGTGCCCATCAGAATGGCATCTGCTGGTGTCTCTTTCTCTAAATGGTAGTGAAGGAACAAAATCTTATTAAAAGGTGTGGGTGGGGTTTGCTCCTCCCTGGTGGCACCACTGCAGCTTTAATTTAGCTGGGCTTTGAGTAAGTGCTGCCAGTTGTTGGTAGAGTATCGTTAATGGTTTATAAAATATTCTTTTAATTGGTGAAATGCACCCAGAGGCCTCTTAGGGAAAATAAGCCAGGGTGTATTTATATGCAAGGAAGCCTAAAATGGATACCATGGAAAAGCAGAATGTCAGCCAAAATATCCCAGTCACTTATAGCAAAGCACTTTTCAAACACTTTACTGACTCTAAACTTCCTCCCTTGAGTAGGATAAGGGACTACATAAATGACATTATTTTTATTTTTATTCTGTGGGCTGAGGTTGATATGATTGCTCCCTAGGTCAGCTACATCCTCGTAGACAATCACGTTTAAGCATTTTAAAGTATTAATTCCTCCAAAGGATCATAGTCAAGCCAAGATAGATTATTTTCATGAATAATTCTCGTGAACTATGATATCAAATTCTTTACTAAGTTCAGATATTAATCTAATGCATTCTACTGTTCTCCCCAGAATATGGAAATTAGAGTCAGTGGTTCAGAAAATTCCTCATCAAGGCTGGAGGTCCTTGTGGCTGAAGCCATGAAATATAATATCTTTTGCTTCCAGAATGGATGGATCAATGAATAAAAATGGGATAAATATCCCTCATATTTTCAAAGCTCCTGGAGGGATATGAAGCCTTATTACAGTGCATGTGAATGAATTTGCTTGCACACACTCTGCTTAGACAGATCTGCATCAAGGCATAATGTGAATGAGATGTGTTGGATTTGAACATCCCATCAATCATCTGGGATGATTGCTGAGGCCATTTCCCTTGGCAGCACCTTCTAAAATGTACCTGTAGGGATCCACTCAGTGGAAAGGTTTAGAAGAAAATCAGCTGTGGAACAGCCCCATTCTTACACCAAGCAAGGCCAGGTTATGGCTGAGATTTACATCTAAGTGGGCAGAAGGGGAAGGGTTTTTTTTTTTTTAAGCTCTGTGTTGTCTGAGGAGTAAAGTTGGGCTCTCTCTTTGCAAACTGCACATTCCCAAAAATACAGAGATTGGGCAGGGATGCAGGTGAGGTTTCTGCTCCCTGATGTGTGGGTCGGGGTTTGCTATCAGCACACTGCTACTCAAGTTTGTGGTTCCATCATCAGAACAATATTTGCAAACTGCACCAGCAGGACCAGACTCCACTCTGCTAAATGTTCTCTGAAAACCACCTGGTAGTGCACAAGGATCATCCAAGGAATGCAACCAGTTCCAAAACAAATTTTATTAGGATTAATTGGAAACCTGACTGCAGGGCCTCTCAACCTCTTATCCCTCCCTCTCCCATTCAAGAGCTTCCACTAGGATTCCACAATGAAATATCTGGTTCAGGATTTGAAAGTTCTGGGAAAACAAATAAGGGCTGTTTCTTTGGTTTATTTTTAATAGGTAGAATTTATTTCCAATTGCGTCACTGAAAGTTGTTTTACACATGAAACTCTCTTACTTTAGTTGCAGGAAGTTTTTTCTTCCTTTTGAACTTCAGTTTGGATATAACTCTATCAAAACAGCAGGGGCTCATTTCCCTCTTTTCCAACACAGATTACATAGAACTGTATCAAACCTCTCTCCATGAATTAAAAAAATAAGTTCCAGTTTCTCTTCCTAATGAAGATCGGCTTTTTGCCCCCCCACTGCCAGGAACATTTTCATGAATGTGACCCCAAATCTTCTGTTATGAGAAACAAAGGCAGAAGCAAAGTTCAAAGAAAGCCCCAATCTAAGACGAGCCACTGGAGATGAAGGCTCTGATGATAAGACCCAAAGCAGATTAAAATGAGAAAGAAGGACAAGAGAAGAAGAGGTAACAAATTTTTGTAATGAGAAATATAATAAGCTGAGATGTGGGCAGTCAGGAAGGAAGGAATGGAATTTAATTAATAGGAGTGGTTTCATAGAATCACAGAAGGGTTTGGGATGGGAAGGACCTCAAAGCCCATCCAGTTCCACCCCTGCCATGGCAGGGACACCTTTCACTGTCCCATGCTGCTCCAAACCCTGTCCAAACTGGCCTTGGACACTTCCAGGGATCCAGGGGCAGCCACAGCTGCTCTGGGCACCCTGTGCCAGGGCCTGCCCACCCTCACAGGGAAGGATTTTTTCCTAATATTTAAACTAAACCTTCTCTCTCTCAGTTACTAGGGGAAAAGAAAAGAAAAAGGACAAAATCCATAGCAGAAATTTGGCATCATAAAAGCCTGTCTTTTCACTCCTCTCTTATCACATTAAATTAAAAGGACTGTTGGGGAATTTTCATGGTACCCCTTGAGATAAATAAAGTACATGTTTGTGCTTAAAGATTAGCAAAAAGAAAATCAAAACTAAACACTTGATTTAACAAACAACACACTGGGCAGAGTCCTACTGCCTTAAGCAAGGAGACCACAAAGCTATGTCACCAGCCAATTCCACATAGGCTATGCTGAACAGCTACAATTTTAATTTTCCTTCACTGTAAAATAGTGACAATTGATGTATTCTGCAATATAATATAACCCTGTCTCATTTGTACCCACCTGGGAATTTGCTAGGAAGCAAGCAGAACTTCCTCTTGCTCCAAAAACCTGAAAAGCTCACGTGGGATTCTTCAGCAGCTGAAAATTAGAGTGCTGATACTCTCATGCATGCATATTTCTGGTGGTATTTCCACAGTGCTTGCATTCCATGAGCACTTTCAGCACTGGTGTAACACCTCCTGTTTCACAGATGAACAGAACCAGCTCAGGCCAGTTACTCAAGATCAAGCTGAAAGTAAATTATCTCAGACAACAAGGGAATACTGTGAAAGTTCTGTGCAAGTGTGACTGGAATAAAACATGGCACACAGCAATGAGGAAAAGAAAGCTGTTCTTGGTTCAGCCAGCTGGACAAAGCTTTGAACTTATGGAATTCTCCCTTTGGAGGAACGCTGTCTGCTTGTATCTTAAACTATGGATTTGTATCTACGTGCTCTTAGGCACATGGTGATCAATTTTAAATGAATTTAAAGGTGAAATGCTTTTATCCTGTCAAAAGCAGCAGCTCAGTCCATGTTCATGACTTCTGCATTTTGAAAATGCACACTCAGTAATGCTGCACCTCGCAGGAGGGAAGAAATATTCCATGAAATAGCAGTAAAAGTACTGCCACCATATTTTAATTTTTGACCCCAAGAAATACCTGCTTCATTGCCATACTTCATAGAATCATTAAGGCCAGAAAAGACCTCCAAGGTGCTCAAGTGCTACCTTCATCTGAGCCCCACCATGCACATTAAACTATATAATGAAGATTCCTGTAAATGTGGTTGTAGTCCTGCATCAAAAAGTAGCCACACATATTTACAACAACTACATTGAAAGAGCTGAGGTCCTGTTTTATCTTTTGGAAGCCTACAGTTTGGATCTAGTTGTTTCTTGTAGAAAAATGTTTACAGTGGGAACATTTCTATACACCAGATTTTTCCATAAGCATTCCAGGGTGGTGCTGCTTGTCTGTGTAAGTGAAAACAGCTTTTCAACTCAACTGGGTCAAGTCTCTAACAAACAAACTGATAATTATGATGTGCATCACTTGGAAATAATAAAAAAGTGTTTTGGACTGGGGGTGTGGGGCGGGTGTGTGCTGTAGGGAGAATGAAACCAAACTGAAGCTTTCTGTCTATCTCAATCAACCACAATAATAAAATAAACCACAATATTCGGGATCAGCTTCTTTTCTATTCTGTTTCAATTCCCTTCTACCATTTCTGGCAGGAGAAGAAAGTCAGCTGTGAAAGAATTTAGTTAAGCAGAATAAACTGGCAAGGAGCCACTGCTCAAAGCCCCTCAGCTGAGTGCAGCCCTGGGCTTGTGTGTGTTGGAAAAGGAGCTGTGGGAGACACTGTGGCCTGACCCTGCTCTGAACCCACCCCTAAGGCTCAGCTGCACCTTTCACCTTCCTGCCAAATTTCCGTGCTGTGCCCACAGGTGTGGGAATGCCCAGCATTACAGATTTTTCTTTGGACTGCAAGGGAATGCTCAACAATATCATTTCTCAGGAATATGGATCGTGCTTTAGCCAGCTTTAATCCTCAGTTGAATTTTTCCCATTCCTGTGACCAACCTTTATTATGGACACAATATCTCAACATATAAATTGATTTTTTACAAAAGTAACCTTCAGCTGCAAGAAGTGAGTTGTGTGTTTTGGAGACAGACCAAATACTGGAATAGAGGTGCCCAGGTCAAGAAAAAGATGTGATAAATGCTATTGACTCACTGTAGGAATTCAAGGATGACAAAATACAGAGAAAGAGAGGTTGCTGCTGCATGTGTCATCACCTGAGCACATCACAGGGCATGAAAACCTGTAATCCTTCCTTTCTGATTCAGAGCTCTGCAAATATTTCATTAGCTGGAGCAGTCAATATTGGGATCACTTTGTTAGACATCTGCTCAGAAAAGGCCCAAAACTGTAAGACATCCATTCCCCAGGAGACATGACAGCACTTCTGACACCTTTTGATAGGCTTTTAATTCTACACAGCTGATACTTAATCATAGTGTAGCAGCAACATCAAACTTGGGTATTGAAATGTCCTTTCAAAGGAAACTTGTTCTAAATTCGTGTTTTCACTACCCTCCAGTCCTTGTGAATAATGGGACTTAAGGAATTAGTTACTGTTTGTCCCTTTTTCATGTAGGCAGAAATTTTCTTCCTAGCTGACAATTTACAGAGAATTATTACATACATTTTTCTTTATTTCAATAGCCTTGCATCAGATTTCGAAATCTATGATCTCCAGGAAAAACTGTGAAGAAAATATTAATGCAAGGGGGAAAATTTTCAAATTATTTGCCTCTGTGCAGCCTTCCATAGAGTTGGTTCCTGTCAGGGATCTTCTCTTTTCTGCCAGAGTTCCTCTCCTCTTTTCCCTCTCTTCTGAGCAAGTGAATGGAAATATTTAGCCCCAGACTTGAAAAACCAAAGCTTTAGAATAACTTTTGTTCAGCCCAGTTTTTGGGACTTAGTGACCCATCACATTAGTGGCACTTGGTGTTGGAATTCCTGTTTCACAGTGGAAGGGAAATTGGAATGAAAAAGTGATAGAAATCAAAGTGATGAAATTCCGAAGTTGTCAATTCTGTCAAAGAGTTCCTGCCAAAGCAAACTTCAAATGTTAATTTAAAAGAAAAAAAAAAAGTGATTTATCTGTGTTTCCTCAACCATCTCAAGAACCAGGCCCTCTACATTCTTTGTTGCCTGATGAGATGGAGTTATTTTGTCTTTTTATTTTGGGGGGTTTTAGCTAGTTTTAGCAATAAACAATTTCCTATATATCAGGTATGATAGTCCCTTTGTAAGTCCTTCCTAGCAGTACCCTATTTGCCAGAGTAATACAAGGCTGCCTGCATTAAAGACTGAGAGAAGCTGCAGTAATGGGCACACTTTGCATTTCTATCATCAACAGAACACTTAGATTTAAAGTGTTCAGAGGTTTAGCCAGGCATTCCTTAAGACTACTTAAGTTGGGGTAGTAGCAGCAGCTGCAGAGACAATGCAAGAGGGCACAAAGACAATTTTGGGGGCTAATTCTTCATTTTTTTACCTCTTCACAAGGCAAAAAACATAAGAACAAGACTAGTAGTAGTGAAGGTAACTCTAAGTGTCAGAGAATCTAGACTCAGCCTGAAACAGGAGGCTTCTGCTGATGTGAGAACAACCTATTTTCCAGGACAGCTGATCAGCTGGTTTCTGCATGGAACAATGACAGGATTCACAACTAGGAAGCTCAGTATTTTTACAATGTACTTATCCCTCTCTTTGAAAGAAAGAAAGGAAGACAGCTTCATTCAGACAAGTAATTCTCTGAAGACATATGACATCTTTAGAGTTTTACCTTCAAGGTCTTAACAACTTTTTGATTCTGAGATCATACTGTGTACAGAAGGTTAATTCAGTGACACTAGAACAAGAATGGAAAGTGGCAAACTCAGAAATACACTTGAGATAAGACTTGACATGCTTTAATGGAGAAAGATATGCTATTCTTGAAAACCCTGTTGCTTTTACAGGATTTTACTTTGCTTTTCAGAAGAACTTGTTGTTAAAGCCTCACCTTCAAAGCTTGAACAAGAATACAAAACAGCCACATCTCTATGCATACCTGAACTAATATTTCTCCCTCTTAATAAGGAACTTGTACTTGAGATGCTGAATAACAACAAACACAATATTATTTTTAAGCGTCACTCTCTAAAATCATCAAAACTGTAAGGAAATCAGAAAAAAAACCCAAAGAGACTATAAAATTAATAAGGTGGTAAGTTGGAAAATCATGGTGGGTACTTTTTAGAAGCAGAGCAAGATTAATTCTTTTGGATTTCAACGTACATCTATTTCCAAAATGGTGAGCTCACAAAGCACACACTTTGTATCATGTGTGGTCAGTTGTTGATACAGGAACACGAGGTAAAGACATGGAATTTCCTGAACAAAACCTCCCATAGTTCTCACAATCAAAACCAGCAGTTTAAACTGATGGTTGCCAGCCCTGAAGCACACAAACTGGGCTGAATTACCTGTAAAAATGCACGGAATTATATCACTGTCTTTGGAACTTACTCTGCCTCAGTGGACCAACCTCACCAGTAATCCAGCAAAAAATGATTGCAATAATTGTGTTCTGAGCTTGCAGCAGTGTAAATCTTTACTAGATTGTCACCGGTAAAGCACACACCAGCTCTGTGTCTGAGCACAGTCACAAAACCTACTAAAAAGTTATTCACTAATAAGTACAATCAAAAACCGGCAAGAGCCTTGAACTTTATCTGTTTCTCAAGCTTTCAGGCAAGTTTTCTCTAGCAAAGAAACCAAGAAAGGATTATTTCATGAAAGTAATCCTTGTCCATCCCATCGGTTACTATAGTAGAGGAAATGTATTGTATTTGAATATCTGTATAGAGGCTTTGCCCCAGAGGTCCTGGTTGCCCTTGATGGGCTGCAGCGGCCATGTCCTTAATTGGGCTGCAGCTGTGACCAATGAAGATGACTGGGATAAAAGGGGGTGGGTTGGCCAGTCAGGGAGAGCCTTGGAGGAGCCCTGACCTGAGAGAGAACAGCATGCAGCAGAAGGAGTCAGTGAAGAGTTGCAGCCATGAGAATACACCAAAGAGGTATGGACTTTACAAATCTGATAACAACAATATGAGACTCTAGAGAAATAGAAAAACAACAGGTTTGTTTTTTTTTTTTTTTTTTCTTCTTGGAATGAATGAAACCTGCTGCCTTCAATTCATTACCATTTGGACTATTTTCAATCTGGAAATGTCCCTCTGGCACAAACAATATAAATCCTGGTGGCACCAACATATTGATGTACCCAGCCTTGTGACATCACCAGCAGCTTTCAAGATATGTCCAATTTTACATGTTTCCTAAGTTATAGCTGGGTCAGTCATTAATTAGGAACTCATTGCCAATGATTTTCCAAAGCATGATTAGTTATTTCAGACACACGAGCAGCACCCATCAGCCCCCAGGGCAAGAGAGAAGAGTTGGTTGTACCAAAAAGTGCAACATAATCAAGTTTTCATGGCCCCAGCCTCAGTTAGAAGCCTGGCTCTGCTGGAATCAGGTGCATTGCTAAAAGCAAATTTGGAGAATAAGACAAAACTATCTAGGAGAACGTTTATCATCATTGTCTCACTGAAGAGCTTTTTCTCCCACAAGTAAAATCTGTGAAGGGATTATAAAAACCCCGGTGTGAATCACTTCTGAGAACAAGCAGACTCCAGATAATTCAGCAGAATATTCCAGCACTGTTTCTTTCCCTGTCCAGAGGATGACAATGGCAATCAAAACTAAACCTACTTCATCAGCTGACCCCAGCAGCTACAGCTGAGCATCCCCAAGGTCCCACTGCTACACCCTGGCCCCCATCAGGGGCTGAGTTAAACCCTGCAAGAGGACAGTGGTCTTCTAAAGCCAATCCTAAAATGCTGAAGAATGCACCTAAAATCAAATGTTTCCTTTCCAGAGAGAAAACAACTCCAAATGAATGTAATTTGAGCAAGTCTGGAATCCATATAGATTCTAGGAAGTTCACTCTTGGAAAGCAAATGGTGTCCAGTCTATATCATATTTACTTTTTATACGTTGTCAATACCTTCAGCTTGCTTGTATTTCAAACCAGGCCAGTTTTCCCACACAAATCCATGTATTGATCTTCCTCACTTCTCCTGAAGCCTTATGCAACCATGAGCACACTCAATGTGTGTCTGTTTAATGCAAAAACAGATGCTGGTTCATATACACATATTTTGAATCAGATGGTCTTCATAAACCATCCATTTCAAAGAGAAAATACAAGTTTGCCATAGCTCTTTCATGATTTTAAGAGACACATGTCTCTCTCAGTACTGAGTTTGGCTGGCATGGAGTTAATTTTCTTTGTTATAGCTTTTATGGGGTTGTGTTAGGATATGTGATAAAAACAGTGTTGATATCACAGGCTTAAGTTAGTCTAGAAAGCTGGTAGACACTTCCTGATGCTTTTTTTTTCACTGCCATCAAATATATAACACTTACACTACTTGTCTCAGTAAAGTTTTGATTTCAATAACACATGTATTTGTAGGTGAGATACCTATGAAATATATATTAATTAATCTTGATGAGCTTGGGTATCAGAATCTAGCTCTTAGCAGAAATTTCTGGGGCGGTACACAGAAAAAAAGAAGAATTATGGATGTGTGTTGCTGATAGAGAATAAAATCTTATTATTTCATTGCTTGCATGCACAACCTTTGGCTTTTTTGTGAGTAAACTGACTTGTCTTGACCTGTGAGGGTTTTCCTTAACTTCCCCAGGGCACAAAGCAAGACTGATGGATGTGTAATTTCCTCAATCCTCCTTTAAGCCCTTCTTGTAGATGGGGTGACATTAACTTCGTTCTGGGATGTCCCCTGACCTCCACAACTCCTCAAAGACCGTGGGGTGCAGCCTCACAATTACACCAGCCAACTCTTTTGACATCCTCAGGATTTGCAAGGGTCAAGTCCCTCAATGGCTCACACACAACTCTTCCTTCACTGGTGCTGGGTCTGCTTGCATGGACCTGCATTGGTGTTCCCAAAAACTGGGGTCCAACAGTGCTGGTGAGGACAGGTGAGGGATGTGCTGAGATCCTCCATGTTTTCAGCTTTGCTGGTCACATTTCTGCTGTTGAACTGTGGGCTTGTATTTTTCCTCTGTTTCTTCCTATTGTTTCAATACTTGATGGACTTTTTCTTGTAGTTTTTTAACATCCAATGCCAGGTTGAGCTGAGATTTTTGCTTTTCTAACTGCTGGTCTGTACACCCTGGCAATGCCCTTGGAGTTCTCTACTACCACATTTTCACAAATATTTTTATTTGCATATTAATGCTAGAGCAAAGAACACTTCCAAGTCACCATACCCTCTGGAAACTCATGATTTACTTCTGAATTACTACAGCCCTGATCATGACCTCTAACAGGAAGTTAAACCAAACAGTGGCTTGTCTAAAACTGGTTTATTTTGCAAATTTTTTAATAGGCCAATACTAAAATACAAGCTGTTCTGAAATGAAAATTATTATTAATTTTAGGAAGATTTCTGTGAAAATTACAGCTTTTCTGTGTTGTTCTTGAAGGTATCATTAGTGGTTTGGAAATTTGGATGCATCAATAATTTTGTTTTTATGGTAACTTTTGTCCCAAAGGGCTGTGTATGAATATTTTATCCCAGATTATTTTATGACTGTGTGAATTCACCATTTAAGCTCCAGTTATCTTACAAAGCAGTGTGACTCATTTTCTGCTTGCCTTTTCAGGTGTTTAATTCAGAACTATTATGAGAGCATGCCCATCCCTCACTATCCTTGGAAAATGGCAAATCTGATGAAACAGAAATGACACAAAAAAAAAAAAATATTTCTGTCCTTCATCTTCAATTGCAGATTTGTGTGGACTCACTCAACTCTAACTTATCTAAGGGCTTGGATTGCTGATTTTGTTGTTATTTTAGCTCAGACTTTTTTAATTCTTCTTGTGGAAAGAAGAAAAAAGAATTCTTAATCTCTGTATTGGTAATGAACCATTTGTGTGCAACTTGCACTGCCTGAATTTAATTTAGGTATTCTTACTGAGCTAAAGCTTGGTCAGCATTCCTACATACACAAGTTTATTTCCATTTCTGTTATCCTACTGCTCTAAACTAACCATTTTCCTCAAGCAAATAATGATGTAGAAGCGCCCAAATATTCAGGTAAGAATTATTCCAAGCAAGCAATGATGCAAAACTATCCTTAAATAAAACTGCTTTTATGGCCTGCAAAAACTAGAGAGCATTTTGTGAATTTAAATAGGCTGTTTGCATACTCCTCAAATGAACATATTGAAGTCAGGTGATTGCCTGCAAGGCAGAGTGCACCATTTAAAACAGGGATGTGCATCTTACTTGGAGAGGTTCATGGAATTCCCTGTCCAGTGTGTGTTCCTGCCACTGCTTTAAAGGCTCTAAATATCCTCATGGAATTGAAGAAAAGGTAGCAGGGTAGTAAAAGTTCAATATATGGCCTATGATAGCTTAGTATTTTAATCCCCTGAGAGTTTTTATGTGACCTTTGTGCTTCATTGCAGCCATCTAAGAAACAGGGATGATGAATGTGTCTTTTTCCAACTTCCTGTTTTATTACTTAAATATACATATTTTTATATATAAAAGTATCCATATGCTTTCTCTGCACAGGTCAATGTTCCTTCTCAACATATGTGAAAGTTTTTTGGCAGCTCTCACAGTTCTGCTGTCTGTGCAAAACCCTCACTTCATCAGATGAGAAATGCTGTGGGTCAATCAAAATGCTTTCCATGTATTTTTTCTACTATTGTTGACCCACATGATTTTCTCACCCTTTTCCTTTTGGCTGCCAATGTGAGCTATTCCTCCTTACCCCACCCTGAAGAATTTTCTCTTCCCTGAGCACAAGGAGAGCCTCTGGTGTAGAGCAAAAGACTTTTTAGAAGGTTAAACTATAGGAAATATCTGAAAGGAGAGAAGAAGGAAAAAAACAGAGTATATTGATTCAAGGGACGTTATCAGATGGATTGAAATGCTCCCCTTCTGCTCTGCTCAAATGACATCTTTAAGGAAACCACCTTGATCTCTCATGAGCTGTAAAGGAGCAGACACCACGGGAACACACATTCCCAGGAAATTGTTCAAGTGCCTTCCTTTAGCTAGGAGCTCACACAGCCATTTGATCACTGGTTAGGATCTTGTTTCATCTGTTCAGCTCACTGATCTTGCCTGGATTTGTCAAGCTTTTTGTGACTTTTCCCCCTCTGCAGACTGTCCATGGGCTGCATTTCCCCATGGAACTGTGCCAGTGCAGTCTGGCTAAATATCTGCTGGTACTACAAGCTAATAAATCCTTCCAGGAGTACAGGCAGCCCTAAGAATGCTCTGAATTTAAACTCTGCTTTATGTTCTTGGCTCAGCAGAAAAATTCCCTCTCTGAGAACAAAAGCTCTGGCTCTTAAGTAGAGCTGAAAATTCTTGAAGTGGCAAAATATTCCCTAAGTCTGGGCTGAAGTTTGACTCTGGATAACCAATCAGAGCTGGGCACTGTCTGAGAAGCTAAACCTTACCTGGGCTGGCTTTTACTTCAGACTTGGGAAACTGATCTAATTGCCAACTATATTTCTCTTCCCTGGGTAAAACTCGTTGCTGTTTCCAGAGAGATTCTGTATCAGTTCCCTGCAAAACTCATTCAAATTGCTTGAAGGTTAGAAATCAATAAAATACAGTGTCAGAGAATAAAAGCCCATCAAGAAAGGAGAAAGCCATTTCTTAACTCATTTTTTCCCCCATGATCTCTTTGATAGAAAAGTGGTTTTGGTAGAATTGGAAAGATTTTGTTGTAAGTATCTTTCCTCCTCTAGATGTGGATCATGCTGGAGCATCAAATAAAGGACATATTTTTCCTTCCCAGTAAATACTGCTGGTTTTTCTTGCTTTTTGGGAGAATTTAGAACACAGTAGAGAGAGAGGTTCTGAAATTTATCACAAGGAGACTTCTCCGATGTACTGAAGAGTCATGGCTCAAATGAAATAAAATCATCATGCCAATACTATATGTACTACTTTAACATTCAAATGGATTTAATGTGTTTTGTCTGTATGAGGATTTCAGATAGCTATGAAATATGGTTTCTTTCTATGCTAGGCTTTCTAAAGCCCAGAGTTCTTGCACTCTCTGACACATATTATCCTTTCTGTTGATGAAATATGAGATTTACAATAAGCTCTATGTCTAACATTGTTCTTTACACTTTGATGAATGTTACACTTACCCCTAAATTTATGAGCAAATGAAAAACTTCTACAGCTATGGAATAGAAAACAGAAAATAGTTTTCTCATTTTAATAACTTTAATTAAATTTTTCTACGTACTCTAATTTTAGCACTCACAAACAGGAATAGATACACCAGCAAGTAATAAATCAGCCTTGCCATTCCTCTGTTATTTCCCACCATGAGTGAATGCTACAGATTTATGTTCTGGTAATTCATCACTCTCCATCCATTATCCTGTGAATAATTTGCTGTGTTTATAATAAGAGATTCTAAAACTCATTATATTTAAATCCTTGGAAAGTAGAAAGTGCATAAATT
The DNA here is from genome assembly GCF_051311805.1 of Agelaius phoeniceus. Taxonomy (NCBI): domain Eukaryota; kingdom Metazoa; phylum Chordata; class Aves; order Passeriformes; family Icteridae; genus Agelaius; species Agelaius phoeniceus. Next base: position 12,328,584 of record NC_135272.1, on the reverse strand, counting down.
TGACCGCTAGTAAAAAAAGTCCTGAATATGAAATCAGCTTTGGTAAAATACAGATCCAAATTTACAATTTTTTAATTTAAGGGGTAATAAAACAAATAAAACAGTATTTACCTGCTGCAGCTGAGCAGGGGATGGTGGGTAAAGCCTCTGTCATGACAACTATAGAAGCATATTAAGAAGCAAAGATCAGCTCAAAACTATGAGCCCAGTCTCCTAATGGTTGTAGCCTCACTTTCATTAAATTAAATACATTACTTCATTTGGTGTATTTTTGTTATGTGAAAACCTAATCAGCTTTGCTATCCAAGATCTTTACAATCTTTTATCTGTCTCTTATTGGGTTTTATTTAATCTATCTCATAGCATGACTCTGGTGATCAGCCAAAGGTTGGACTTGATGATCTTAGAGCTCTTTTCCAACCTTAATGATCCTGTGATTCATGTCTCATGTGACACTGAATGGTTGGATTTTGTCATAATCTAATTTTTATAACATCACAACTCTGAAACCATTGAAATGGGGAACGTATGCTGGAAAAAATACCCAAATGGAAAACTTTAAAACTCTGCACAACAGCTTGGAGCTGTGTCAGGGGAGGTTTAGGTGGATTTTGGGAAAAGTCCTTCCCCCAAAGGGTGGCCAGGCACTGGAACCGTGACTTTTTTCAAGTTCAGACCTTTCATACCTTAAATCTGAGTTCCACTTTTCTTTCAGCTAGGTGTAAATAAATTGAAGTTTCCCTCCCTACTGCAGTTGTGAAAAGAATCAATCAAACACAAAACTGAAGCAGTCTAATCAAACCACGTACTGGGAAGCAAATCATCACCTGTGGAGCTTGCTTTGTGACCCAAAACTCCACACTGGGCTTGCTTTGAGCCCTGAGGATGGGAGAGACACTTGAGAACCAGCAATTTTCCCCAGAGATGTGTTTCCTTTTGATGAAAACCTTGTAATGGCAGTGTCACAGCTGCAAAGGTGTTTTACTAAAGATAGATTCCTTTAAATTTCATGCAGATAAATATCATGTAATGGCACCATTCCAAAGCAGGGATTCTGAGAGTGGGGCACCACACTGGTGCCATGTGCTCAGACCCTTCACACCACTCCTGAGATGGGAATGGAGAGAGAATGAACAAACAGACACTCAGAATCTCAGATGAAAAAAGGATACGGCCAAAATAATGAGCATAAAGTAAAAGACATAAATCTGAAAGATAAATTCTATTAAAGGGGGGGAAAAATTGATTACCACAACACAAAACTCACGGATCTTGTAAAGCAGAAAGTATTTTACACATTAATTCTGAATCCTACTTCCAAATGACCAGTGGTGGGTGGAGAAGTTACAGAAGAAGAGATCCTGAACTCCCTGTTCAGAGAATTCTCTGAGACCCCTGCTGAGGACACAACCTCTGAGCAAACACAGGTCCAGCACATGGCTACACTGGCTTTACACTGATTTTCACAATCATTTTTTTTATTTTTGCCATAAGGTAAATTTACATTTCTCTGTGCAATATAAAATTTTTTGAATGGGAGGATTTTGCAAGACTTGGGAACAATTATGTGTATGAAAACCTAAGGGGAGGTCATCAAGACATTACACATTTGCCACCACATTTGTAAAGAAAGCTTAATGCTAAATTCATCACACCTTCCTTTACAGGTATGACTGGCACTGATGGGCTATCCATGAATGAAGCCCCTGATATGCACTCTACAAAAACTGGGGGAAAAAATATTCCTACCAAAAAAAAAACAAAGAGAGAGAGAAAATAATTAAATTACTCGAGTGTGTAACTCTTGCAGAGCATTAGTGGCTTCATTTTTTTTTTTTCCTGAAAAAAACAAAAACAAAACCAAAACCAAATCCACAACATTTTGTTCTGAACAGGTGCTGGTTGTGTCAGTAGGAACACAGGAATCTCAGGACATCTGCTGTCCAACTCCTGCCCAAAGCAGGAGCAACTCTGAGGCCAGAGCAGATTGCACAAAACTTCATTCAGCTGGGTGGTGAAAACCACCAAGGCTGGGGATTATATAATTATATTATATATTATTATATATTATTATATATTATTATATTATATTTATTTTTATTTTATTATATTTATTATATTATATTTATTATATTATATTATACACTTTACATATGAGTGTGTAAAATCATTCAGTGGGCCATGCCTAAGCAACTCACTGTATTTCAGATGTATCAAATCTGGCTCTCGAGGAGACCAGAGACATCATCACAATAATTTAAATTATATCAGATGAAAAGTGTATATAGAGCAAGAAATCCTTTCTAAATGAGTCCATAAAACAGAATAATTATTTGCAACAGAGAGTGATCAACACAACCCTTGCAGTGTTTGGAACTAGACACCTATGAGCTGAATTTATAAAAATAATGATGTTGTGAGAGCAGATCAGCTGCTCTAGGAAAAAAAAGATATTTAGGGGAAAAAGGGGTTGAGAGAACTTCAGCTCTGCTAAGGATATTTACTGTTCATGCAGGCTGGAAGAAAAACTATAGGAATGTCCTCTAAAAATTGTTTAACAGCAGTAAATGTCCAGAGAACATATATTGCTACAAATAATTAAAACTGCTCGTGGTAAGTGCTGGAAATAGTACAGAAAAGAGAGACATGGTAAACCTGCAATGCCTCCCTCAAACAGATGGAAGTTACCTACTGAGGATAAACACTTTAGTGTTTATTCATTTATCAAAACAGAGATTATCTTAAAAAGTGATAAGGAGCTAGCACAGGACCTGCTCTTGAAATAAGACCCTGCCATCAGTGCTGCCTGCTCCTTTGTTTTCTGGAGCACAGGCAAAGCATTTGCAGAAACAGAAAATGGATATAAATTACATGAGACTAATGTCAGCTTGCTGAAAATCACCCCTTTCATCACTTTATGATACAAGTAGATTGGGTGCTGCTTGAAACCCTGAAAAGTAGCTAAATTCTTCTCTTTCACAGAATTGCAGAATTGTTAAAGTTGGAAAATCAAGCCAGCACCACCACCACGTTCACCACTAAACCATGGCCTCAAGTGTCACAAACTCACAATTTTTGAACCCTTCAAGGCAGCCCTGCCCTGGGCAGCCCATGACAAAGCCTGACTATCCTCTCTGTGAGGAAATTGTATCTCATATCTGATCTAAACCTCCTTTGACACAACTTAAGGCCATTTCCTCCTGTCCTGACAGTCTGCTACAGGATGACTTTTCATTGTTCATTATTTCACCATTAAGAATACCCTGTCAGCCCAGCCTGTGCAAGCACACACTGTGATATTGTTCAGATTTAGAAAGGGATGTTAGTTGCACTTGCCAAAAAAAGCCAGAATCCCTGCAATGTTCCAATTCATCCTGAAAATTAATGATATCTTTCAGCAGGAGCCTGAGCCCAAGCCTGCCTGAGACTGAGCTCTGTTGATCTCTTCTTCCTCTGAACAACCCCAAGGGACCAAACTCCTGCTCCTAATGACCAGCTAAAGATTTAAGAAATTAATAAATAATATCAAGCCCTCCAACTTTTAAAATATACAAAAGTCAAAGCAACTGGAAAAGGTAAGAGAGAAATTAAAAATTAATTTATGCATTGTTTTCTATCTGTCACTTTCTGACTTGAATTTTACCAGTACAGTTAACAGTTATCAATTCACTGACTCCTAGCTCATGTTAAGAAATTTATTTAATAATAATCTTTCAAAAAACAACATCAGTTTTAATTTTCCTTGACTAGAATCATGATATAGCTGTAAGGACTCTGGACCTTCAAAATAAAACATGGCAGACTCTAGTAAAAACAAACATTTGAATCTATCTCAAAAATAATGATAAAAAATTTAGAATTAACTCATAATTAATATTTAGAATTTACAATCTTTAAAGAAAATATCCAAACCGTGCTTGACATATCAGTGTAAATCTAAAGGAAGACCAAACAAATTTGTAACCAACCACTATGCAGAGAAGTTTATAAGAAAGTTCTCTGTTTCCAAATATAAAAAATTAGTCAAGAAATGTTGGGGTTTAATAGAGCCAATCACAAAGTACAGAAATAAAGCCTTGTCACTGTATATGGGATGGTAAGTACTCTGTGTGTGTCATGGACAATTTAAATGCATTTAAGAAGGATTTCTGCATTAATGAGCACCCCTGTACAGTTTGTGTTTCCACCTTCAGACAGCAATCCAGAAACAAGAGGGAAGAAAACCTTCCAGAATTAATCAGTTGGCTCTCCCTGTCCAAGGCACAGCATTTTAGAAGAATAAACATTCTAGAAGGAAAGAATATTAATCACTGAAGGTTTTACTGGTAGAAGCATTTCTGAATTTATTCTGTTCCCTGCAAAACCCTGCACACACAAGAGGCTTTCAGGTGCTGCTGCAATGCAGGTTCCAGAGGCTGAGCCCAGCCCTAGTGAGTCCACCAAAGTCACCTGAATGCAGAGATGAGCTAACAGCTTGGGACAGGAGGGTTCCTGCCACAGAGCACCTCTTTTCACAGCTTTCCACCACATAGGCCTGGCTCTGTGATGGGGCAGCAAAGACTGAGCAGGATTCAGACTTCTGGCACCAGAGGAACTGGTGTGGCACCACCTCACACCCTTCTTCCCCCAAAACCACACTGCATTCCCAAACATATTTCCATTTTTGGTGTGTTCTACTGCACCTGAAGGGCCATGAACAGAAATACAGAACCACAGAGCCACAAAATGGTTTGGGTTGGGAGGACCTCAAAGCCCATCCAGTGCCACCCCTGCCATGGCAGGGACACCTCCCACTGTCCCAGCTGGCTGCAGAACCCCAGACTGGTTTGGGTTGGAAGGGATCTTAAGGTCATTTTAGAGTCATTCTAAGGTCAACCATGGGCATTTCCACAACCCCAGGTTGCTCCAAACCCCATCCAGCCTGGCCTTGGACACTTCCAGGGATCCAGGGGCAGCCACAGCTGCTCAGGGCACCCTGTGCCAGGGCCTGCCCACCCTCATAAGCAAAGATTTCTAAGATATCTAACCTAAATCTAAATATATTACAGTAATTAGTCCAAACAATACCAGCACAGGCTCTTCACTTCCAAAGGTGTAACCCAGATAATTGTCAAAGCTTTTCAGCACCAAAACAAGGAGGTGTCTCCACTATGGATAAATTTCAGGCTTCATTTCATGCTGTATAATGTATAATTCCTATATATACATTATATGTATGTATAGGAAGGTATAGGAAGGTATCTGCTATGGTTTCAGAATATCTTTATATTTCAGAAGTTTGTTATTAAGGTCATGCAAACTGTGGAAAGACATTTGTATCCAAAGATGTAGCTCCAAAAGTTATCACACATGCAAAACTTGCTTTGCAATATTGTTGATATTGGATAGCAAAGATTATTTTTCAAAGAAGGTCATTACTTTTCTGAAAATGAAAATTGCTTCATTAAAGAGAGTATAATTAAAATATAATTTTCAATAACATCGACTTTTGCTGACTTTTTTCATGGTTTTTTCTAAATGGTAATTCTCTTTCCAAGTGAGAAAATCAGTATAACAACAAACACCAAAACAAGCATCCTTTGAACTTCTATTGTCACTAAACAAATTGTTTTATCTGCACATTTAAAATAATATTAAACCTATGCTTTTTCTTTTTAAATACTCCATTTCTCTAATATCACCCATTAGTTACTAAAGGGAGAGAGACTAAACCATAAAAATAACAAAGTTCTAACAGAGGATGAAGAAATTAAATACATAATGCAACTAAATTAAAAAAAAACATGAAACAGCCCTCCCAGGCTTTGCATTTCACATCCCTATCCTCCAGTCTTCAGCAATCTCTTTGTTTTATACTACCTGCAACACATTTTGGATTGTATATTTTAGCTGTATATTGAATCTTTTCTGTAACCTCCTCATACCTACAGAAATTTCCATTATAAACAGCTGTCCCTGCAATCATATGGTTCTGTCACAGCTACAACTCGTCCTACAGCAGAATACAATGTCATTTACACTGTCCAATATAATATCTGGTGATTTTACTGGAATTGGGGAGAGGAAAAAAGATGTGTTTCCTATCTTTTTTTCAATGCAAGTAAATAAAAATCAGTTTTAAATTAAAATCCACATGCACAGATATATAGGCATTATCTTCTTAAAATAAAACAAGATTGCAAGACTGAACTTACAAAACCTATACACAACTTTATTTTAATAAAGGACATTGCTCTGCATATTTCTTCAATATTTCAATTCAGTCTCATCAAAATAATTTTAGCCAATAAGCCAAAGTTACTCATTTGCCTAAAGACAAATCCCATGTTAACTGAAATATTTTAGGATCCCAAAAATTAATTCTGAGAATCCCCTCAGGAAGGTGACTAGTCCAAAATACTGTCACAAGCACAGCCCAGGTTTCAGAACAGATTATTGGGTGCCATGCATGCACTTCTTGCTTCCTGTGCTCCTCTTTAACCTGAATTGTGAGATGTGCTGCACACACTGGAAATGCTATAGTGACACCCAAGATACTTCTTGGATCTACGGACTTTGATATCTGTGTTGGTAATAAAAGGAAAAGAAAAACCAAAACTTCTTCTGCTCTGTTAATATGAAATATCAAAAGACTTCTTTTCCCATTCTGTACAAGGTACAATTTAAACTTATAACCTTCTTATGTATTATTTTTTCAATTAATCTATACTATAAGGTAAAATAATTTTTATTATTTCTTAACATAAGCAGCATTTTTTTTAATTATCTAGTTACTAGAGGCAGAAGGAACCATCCTTTACTTATTGCCTGGTCTTGGCTCAAGCTAATTTAATAACTAACACAGACAGTGATGCTGTTATTATGGGATGGTACATTGAAATGTGAGGAAAAGAGCCAACAAGAAAAACAGAACATCTTGATAAAGACACCATGTTTTTGGTTCAGGAAGGATACTATTTAAAATTTGCACTATTTGTGTTTTCTCAACTGAGAATAAAGTAACTAAAATAAGCAAATATTTTGACTTTGATTAATATGGAAAAAAAAATTCATTTGTGTAGTGGCTTTTAAAATACAAAATAGCATTAAGGTCTCAGAATAACTTTGAGGTGTATATAGGCCCTGAAGCTGAATCACTTCATCCACCACTGGAGTGAAACTACTGCTGAAATGAAATATGAAAATGTTTCAGTTCATGGCAGCCCAGTCAGTCACAGGCAAAGAACCAAAAAGCAGCTTCTCAGTGTAGAGCTGAAGGGAAAATAAACTTCATGAATGGAAAGGGAGTCAGGCTTTGGGGCTCCCATCCCTTTCCTTTAACATTTCTGTGCCTTTTGGGTCAAGCAGTGTTAAAGGAACCCTTTGGCCAAGACAGACAGATTATGGGTTGTATCTCTTCCAGTCATGTGTGATTATTTCTATAGATAGATCTTTTCCAACTATTGAAACACTTTTTTCTCTCTCAATTATAAGAAATATCTGTAGAGTTGACAACTATTACAGCATTACTATTAGTGCTACTGATTTTTACCCCATCTTCTGCAATGTGGCTTATTGGTAGCTTTATTCATAGACCCACATTGAATGACTTGCTGAATTATTTTCAATTCCTGGTGTCTCATATATCAGTTCTCTTCAGAGCCCCTAGAACAGCATTTTCTCACCAAGAAAAGCAGTAAGTTCTTCCTCTGCATTCCTAGGAGAATCCTCCCTGCTGATAGTGGAAGGAGTGGGTTGTCCACACTGGACAGCTGGGACAGCCCAGGTGCTCAAATGTTTCCTTCATCTCTTATATTCCAGATTCTTCCATCCCAGCAGGTACACTGGAGTCTTTTGCACTCAAGTCCAGCATGTCAGCTTATATATATATATATTTTTTTTTAGTCTGAACACAGAGGGAACCCATTAAAACACATTTTGTTTAAAGCCTTAAACGTGCTGGAGTGGTGGTACTTTAAAGAAATGGCAGCTGCATGGCCCCAGGACTTTTTTCATCTGTCCTGCCACTGTGATGCAAATAGCATAAGTGCCTATAAAGACATGGCCCAGCTGGGCATGTTAAGAGGCATGAACACTCATAAAGACCCAGTTCTATTACTGGCACCAAAGGCGAGGTCAATTTAGGAAACGCTGCCGCTGATTCACAACCTACTTCTTGCTCCTTGTTTTAATGAGAAAACACAGTATGGCTAAAACTGGAAGTGAGACCTTGCAGTGCAGCTCACATTGCATTTTCTAGCAGTATTTATATGGTCCCTGGCCATACTTGCTGAAAACAGGCTTTGACTTTTTATTATGTCCACTGTTCATTACCTATTTCCTAAACAAATATCTGCTTTGACACCTGAAAGCTAAAGAAATACTTTTAAAAGTCCAATCTGACATATTTCTATCCTGCAATCTAATCCCACAAAGGCACAGAGAAATGCACAAAATCCAAGTGGCTTGGAGGACACTTCCAAAGTAGAGAGCATTTAATGAAGAATGCCCTGCTTTGAACTGTCAGGATGCCCTGAAACACACAAGATTTTATATAGAAGAGCAGCAACTAAAGTTCTACCTGCCTAGAAAATAAAATCATTATATAATTGTTGAGACTTGTTGCAGTGTACATAGGAAAAGCTGGTTAAATGTTCTGCTAAGGCTGATTTAGAGGCAGCTGAGCTACAGTCAGCTAAATTCTACATCTCATACAGATTATTACTGTGGTTACACATCTTTCTATTTATATATTTATTGGATTTAATTTCCTTGCTTCAATTACTGGTGATGAACAAGCCCTCAAACCAGAGCTACCCAGATAGTAGGGAAGGTGTTAGGCCATGTCAGGTCTAAGGAGATGACTGAAAAGGAGAGTCACAAAAACAGCCTCTGCATAAGACACCTGAAGCACGTGTAATTACCCCAGCTAAAGCAATTTAAGTAACAAAGAATAAAACAAAATATTATTTGCAGTGTAATAATATTTACATGAGGAGAAGGGTTATGCTTCAGTGGGTAAAGTCCTTGAATATTGCAGGCTGACATCATCTCCCAAGGAACAGCAAAACAAGTGCCTTTACATGGATGTGAGAGGTTCTTAATGTTGGATGTGCCTGGCTAACCTCAGACATACTCATGGGATTTTGGAAAAGGGAATATGGTGCAGAAGATTCAGAGAATTGGCCATTCATGCAATCATAGAGGCAAGGAATTGTCATAGAGGAGATGGACAGAAATTACACACCTAGCAATGTATCAAAAGCCTTTTTTTATTGCTGCTTCTTCTCCTCTTTTATACCTTCCTTAACCAAGCATGTTTTTTGACAAGGCCTGCAATTAAATCATTGGTCACAATAAACAGTTGATCCTATTTATTGGTACAGAGGAATCTGCACGAACAGGTTTGGAAAGCATTCACAAAAATCCTGAAGGCACGTATTAGTTTTGTTTCTCTAACTGCAAATCTTCCTATCTTCCTTCCTTCCTTCCCTCCCTCCTTCCTTCCACCCCTTCCCTCCGCCCCTTCCTTCCTCCACTTCCTTCCTTCCTTCCTTCCCTCCGCCCCTTCCTTCCTTCTTCCTTCCCTCCGCCCCTTCCTTCCTTCCTGTTTCAATTTCTCCCCTTTTCAATTTCTTCCCCTGCTAGCCCAAACTCTTAACTCACAGCCCAGCTGTCAGCCCCCTCCAGAAGGACTCACTAAAGTTGGAAAAAACCTTTCATGCCTTACAACCCTTTCTGTGATATTTTTTTCCCCCTAACAGCTAATCTAAACCTTTCCTAGTGCAGCTCAAGGCCATTCAAAGAGCTGCTGCTGCTTGCAAGCAAATCAAAAGCCTCTGCCATGGTACCAAGCTTCATCATTCTTTACACAATAGAGGGGACTTGAAAACAGAAAGAAAATAAAAAACAAGCTAATGAAAACTTACTGTAGCAAGAGTCATTAGCTGCTTAAATAAATGCAGTTTCTAAGCTTATTACATTAGAACTAGTGTCACTTTTACTGACTTGAAAATGTGTGGAGCTGCTGCAAACTGCGGCTGCATCCCCATAACAGATAAAGAGAGAGGGATTTTATAGGCTCACAGTTGTGTTTACCAGGGGCTAGAAAAAGGAAAAAGACCTGGTCAGATTAAATTTAAAAAAAAGTATGCATGTTTAGAGTAAAGAAAAGGAATCATCTGCTATGAAGATAAGAAATTTAAAGCCATTCCAATTCCTCTACTGCAAATGCCCTTATTCATCAGTTTGTTTATTTCCATTTTTCATGGAAAGATACTGATAATTACCCAAAGGCTCTCCAGCCTATCAAAAACACACAGAACTTGTTTTCACTTTTGAGACCGATTTTTTATGCAACAAGGTTGTACGCCACTTTTCTTCCCTTCCCACTGGGGTCAGTTCTGCAAGATGAGAGATCTTTCCTTTAGCCCAACATTGTTTGAAAGGAAACCAAAGCAATGAGATTCTTAAGGTATGGCTCTGCTCAGGGCTAAGGCTCCTCTTTCTCTTCACTGTGTCCCACATGTGAACATTCTAGGAACGTTTCCCTCCTGCAGTCTTCCAAAGGGCCTGGCTAAGAGCTCTCAGATAGAAAGGGTAGAGCAGCAACTTCACCTGGTATCTGATAAGAATTCAACAAACTCCTAGAGGCATATGTGTGAATATAATATAATATAATATAATATAATATAATATAATATAATATAATATAATATAATATAATATAATATAATATAATATAATATAATATAATATAATATAATATAATATAATATAATATAATATAATATAATATAATATAATTCTCGGAAGGGGCAATAAACGGAATGGAAAAGTAATGGGAAAACAATGAATTTATTTACAGTGGTGATGAGCTGCAAGACTTAGAGACATTAAGGTATATAACCTATTACACCATTTCTCAATTTCCACTGGAAAAAAAAAAAAGGAAAACATCCTATGAATTTCCTTGCTTGACTAGGGACAATTATTAGTGAGCTGTGACAGTCCTCTGTAAAAGGCAATTTGAATATGCTTTAAATCATGACCTCATTGACAGGTGCAAAACTATTTTAAATGGAGGTGAGATGTCCAAGGCAAATGGTGTTTTATACTTTGAGTAAGCTTCATTGCTTTTTGCAGCACAGATTGGAAAGCAAGGGAAATCTAACGCCTGTAAACAGCTTTTCTTCTATTTCAAATCTGCATATTTTCATCTCAACACTCAGATAAAATATTAAGTTTAGCTAGAGGAGGACAGATATCAAATTCTAAAGCTTTAGAGGAAAAGAGAGAGTAAAAGGAAAGATGAAAAATATCTTAAAAGCTGGTTTCTGCAGAAAATATATATATTACCAGTTGAACAGTGACAGTCACATGCTTTAGTGATATATTAATTCCTCCCAGGTCATGGGCTCCTTTAACATACCTGCTGATGTGTCCTAAGGTAGTCTGAGTGAAGTTCAATACTTATCAAAGGTTGGAAGCTGATGATGATTCAAAATCAAAATATTTTATCTGTGAAATATTCCACTGAATACTGGCAGCTGATCAGACCCTTGATTTGCTTTTCTCCTGCTGGAGCTAAACTTTAAACCCAGGCTGCAACTTGAAACCCAACACAAGCTGGCTAAGAAATAAAATCCTTTTTTGTTTCTGACTCTTTGGTTTCTGTTTTTCAGTAAGAGCCCTGGATTACATCTGGCTGGGATTCTTAGCAGGGCAAAAAGCCTTTTAGGAATTGAAGTTGACTTTATACTCTTCTCTTGTGCTCTCTTCTCCCATTCCCCACAGCACCTCTCTCAGCAATGCCCTTGAAACACAGCAACTGGATCTAGAGGGCAGAGTCTGCATGTGTTGCCAAGCTTGCTCGTTTGATGATTTAGAATGATTTTTTAAGTAGTCTGGCACTTTCAAAAGTTCTAAACGAGCTAAATAAAATCAATAAATAGACAGTAAATTTATAATATTAATATGAGGAGAAAAAAAAAAAAAGAAATTAATTACATGTTTCTCCCTCAAATGCATTTCCTTGATCTGTCCTGCCACACATTTCAGTGCAAGTATAGGAAATGGCCGTGGTTTAACAGGCTATTTTCCCTGTGTTTTCTGTATCCCACCTCCAGCTGGGGTAGAGTGGATGGTTCACAGATGGGTGGATTAACATCTACAAAGCATCTGGCAGGGAATGCAAGCCTGTGAGGTACTCAGCTTCCCTGGAAGCTGAAGGCACTCAGCACTCAGCTGAGAAGGTTTAATTGTGCAGTGCTTTACCATGGAAGCAAATTTCTTCATTGCCCCGTTGGTTATCAGCTCAAAAATCAGAATGTGAACATTCACAGACTTGCCAAGAAAACAGCTGTCATGGTTTCTCATAGAAATATTCACATACGTATTTCTCCTTCTACTAGCTTGTCACAGCATATTCCATGGATCTAGTTGTGCATTGTCTCTTGTACTTTTAGATATCCTGCCTTCTGTTTTTAGTGAAGGACTTGGAATCCTGGAAGTGTTCAAGGATGAGGCTTAGAGCAAGAAGTAAGCAAGTTCTTGCAGATCAAAGAAAAAGAATGATTTATAACCTGTTTGTAACAACTTTTAAATTGGATTTTATTAAAGAAATGTATTGCCAAGCATAGTTGGAAAACACTTCTGAGACAGCAATGAAATAAAACGTGAACATTGCCTAAGCAGTCCCTAAAATAAAAGATAAAGTGTGATGGGTTGGTCTAGTGGAAGGTATAAGGGGGTTAGAACAGGATGGGCTCAAGGTCCCTTCCAACCCAAACCATTCTATGATTCTGCAAGAGGATTCTATGATTCTGCAAGAGGATTCTGTGACTCACACTAGAAGCATGTGGAATGACCCCATGAATTTGGCACTGCTTCCCCACTGAAGCAAGAAGGACAGAAAGCTGATGGACAGGTGGAGCTGCGCCTTGATGTGCGTGGGAAGATCATGCAGCATTTTCCCTGTTCATTTTCCTGTCTTCCTTATGTTTTTGGTCATTGATTCTGTGCTCCAGAGCTAAGAAAACATATTATTATACAGAATCACAATGCAGATTCTCAGCAGCATGGTTTGGGGTGGAAGAGACCTTAAAGACCATCCAGTTCCACCCCTGCCATGGGCAGGGACATCTTCCACCAGCCCAGCTTGTTGGGGTCCCATCCAATGTGACCTTGAACGCTTCAAGATAATAATTTAATCAGTTTTGGCAAGCTAACAGATAACAGAAAATATCAAAAGGCCCCTCCCAGTGGACATATCACATTCTTCAACTTGGGAGAGCACTGCTGCTTTTCAGATTAAATATTAATTTCCCAACAAATTGCTGGGTCACACTTACTTAACTCTTCTTTACCCTTCTCTCCTCTCCTGCCTCTAAAATATCTGAAATACAAAACTAAATGCCACAATTACCCCCTTGGAGGCAGAAAAAGGCACAAGACAGCAACAAAACAAGTTTTGGCACAGCTTGTGCCAAACTACAGCTTTCATTTACAAATCCAGGAGATGGAACACATTTCTATCCAGTGAGATCATTGTGTACCACATGAATGATATTCTGACTGAGAATAACATGCAAAATAAAAACTAACTGACATTTTGATATAACACAAGCAAAGGCTTTGCTTTGGAAAAAATGCATGACCACTCCAGGATAAATTTCGCATCAAAATTGGGCTTTAGTTGACTCATTTTAAAAACAGATTTCTAAATCTATCACATAAAAACATGAGAATAACTCAGCCTGTATAAACTGTCATAATGCAATTTTTTCACCGTGTTGCGGAAAACCCATATACCAGCTTTTAACCAGGATCAAGGGGCACATGAAAATATTTAGGTTGTTCACTGTAGTTGTTCAGTGTAGTTTCTTTGTATTATCCAAGACTACTAGCAGGAAATTTCCTGGGGAAAACACCCCACCTTGCACATAAGCATTTTTGATTTCTTTCTCTGTTCACAGTTGGTACCACAGTCAGTATTCCAAGGGTCATGTGGATTTCTGTGCGCCATAAATGGCACTGGAAAGGTACTGAGGCCTCTTTTACTGCACATCTGCTACCAAGCCCACAGGCAACCTGGCCTGCCTACTGAGTAACAGTAGAAATTCAATTTGCACTTTTCATTTACAGGTTAAATCTTATACAGCTACAAATTAAATGAGACAGATGTGATCAGAGGGGGCTGTGAGGACACGTGTTCACCTAGCTCTGGCTCCTCGGTGTGGGTCAGGATTTAAACCCAGGAATTTGGGTTGTGTGGGTTCAGGGGATGAAGGTTTATTGCTGCTTAGGGTGTGAGCTGCGATGGAAGGCACTGGGAAAATAGGAACAGGGTCTGATCAACAGCACAAGGGAGTGCTAGGCAAAATATCTCTGGTGAGGCACAAATAGTTGCTCTGCCTGTGGCAGGATTTGTCCCAGGATACCACTGCAGTACGGAGGGAAAAATGGGCAGGCTTTGATGATTTTGCTGTAGTGACACTGGCTGTGCTTGGTCCCATTACAGCTCTTCTGGAGGGGATTACCAGGGGGAGGGTGTTCCTGCCTCTATCCAAACAGAAACAGCTTCACTTTCATCTTAGAGCACTCAGCTTTCTAAAGGCATTAAAGAAGTTTCCTAGCCAAAATCTCCTAAAGAAGCTGTGGTGCAATGGGACAAGAGAGAAGATCCTCTAGTGGATTGCTAAAAGACAGGAAACAAATATAAGGAGAAAAAATGATGGGTTGTGCACAAGGGAGAAGATTATTGTGTCCCACATGGATCTCTCTTGTTCAGCATATTCCTAAATCATCCGGAAAATGGGGTGAGTAATGAGGTGAAAATGTCAAAATTCAACACTTTAAAAATGCAATAAAGACCTTCAGCTGAACTGAATAATCCCTCAATGGATTTTTCATTCACAAACAGTTTTATATTTAATCTGCTCACTCTAGTATTTGAAGTCTATTTTTAACATGGGAGAATATTTCTTCCCCAGATCCATTTCTTCACATTTACTAGGTTTGCTGAAGAAATGTCAAATTTTGACGGTGATTACAAAAGCCACTTGCCAATCGTCTCCACCTTCCTGAAGATATTTGTGTCTTACCTCTTATTCACATTTTTTCCCTTTCACTGTCCCCAAGATTGTTAAGAGCTCACGCTGCAAAATCTTGATCCTTGGTGTTTGTCCAAGCAGATCAATGAGAGAAACTTTCCTGGAGTGACTTTATTACAGTTGTCATCACCTTCTCTGGGTCAAACAAGCAGATTTTCAAAAGGGACCACAGTGAAAGAACTGGATGTGAATTGTTAAAATTTGTCTTGCTTTGTTAAAATTTGTCTTGCTTGTAGTGCTTTATACATATTTGTTGACTCCCACACCAAAAAAAAACAAAAAAACCCATGATGACAACCCCCAGTTGTCTTAAATGATTCATGGGGGAAAGTGAGAAACAAATAATCCCTGTGTGGTGCTTTCAATGAGGAATGCAGTGTAAATAGTGGAGGGAAAGTAAATGCAGCATTAAGATGCTCTGTGGTAGGATGTGGAAGGTGCAGCAGCTGCTCTCATTGCACAGACTGTCCCCTCATTTCTAGTGACAGGGTGATGATGATCTGTGGGCAAGGAGCACCACTGTTCCAGAGATTCTTATATCCAAGTGGTTTAAGGTCAAGAGGACTGTGGAATGCATCTGATCTGACCCAGCACAGTGCAGGGCAATGAGTGGTGCCCCACAATTTGTGGATTAAAGATTCCTCCTTCTCCCTTGAGTGAATGATGGTATCCCAGGAACCATGGCTGAACAGCTGGCTCTCTCTTGAAGTACATCCAACCATAAATTAAGCACTCTGAATCTAAATCTTATTTGCAGCTAAAAGGCATTGAATATAGTGATGGAGTCCAAAAAATGCCTACAAATTCTTCTGTGGCCAGGTGACATTGAAAACTAGTATTTATTGGACAATCCATAGTATCCTTTGTTCCTTTAAGCTTCCAGTTTTTGAGATAAACCTTCCTTCTTCTCCCTTTTAGTCCAGAGAAAACTTGAATCAGGCTTTTCTTGCCTTCTGACCCTGTACTTCACCACGGTCTGCTCCAAGGGCTTGATCAAGAGATCTGTGTGGAGCTGTTTTAGAAACACATCTGCAGCTCACATCTCACAAAGCCATCACATGGAAACCATGTCCTGCTTTTTGGTGGGTGAAAAGATTGGACAATTTGTCCTTAAATCTTTCATCCATCACTTTGATTTTCCTTCTACAAAGAGCAAAGAACACCTTGAGTAGAAATCACACCTACCACACACTGCAAGTACACTGAAAATCCCAACAGTGCTGTAAAACCAAGGATTAAATCATGCAAGATTATGGTTTTGAAAAAGAGAAATTCATCCCTCTGTGCTAACAAAAGTGCAACTTGTTCATCATAAGCTCAATTTATAATCACAATTACTGCCTCCTACTATGTTTTTCATTTCTAGATGATTCAGATGAGAAGACACATACACACATGCAGGAAACAATCCCCTTAAACCTATACACAAAGTTAAATTTTAAATGAGAAAGGTCAAACAAGTTCAGATTGAGCAAAAGTGGTGCTCAGTTAATTTCCACACCCCCTACCCTTGCCACAGTACCTGGGCACATTTACATTTATTCCTTCTGACAGATTCCTGTGAGGCAGGAAATTGGTTTTATCTGTGGCAAAGCAGGCTAAAGGATTTGTGCATGGTCACACAATGAATCTATAAGGAAAAAGGGATTTGGGCAGAAGTTTTCTCAGTTGCAAAAAGCACTCTAAGCCCTGGACTCTGAATCTATTTCAAACAAAGGTATATAAGCTTAGTCACCCATATTTTCTCAGTTAGAAGTTAGCTCTGAGACCCTTAATGAGCTGTATAAATCAGCATTTTTCTAGAACTTAATGCAGAAAGACCTGAGCCTACTCTTTTAAACCCACAGAGTAAATCTCCCAGAATACATACATATACCACTGACTATTTTTTCATCTTATAAAGCAGATATGTTTGAGCCATACATAAAGAAAACACAATGGAATATCCTGAAGATAATACAGTGGAGAATCCTTTCTCTGCAAGAAATGAACAATGCAGCTGGACAAGGACTTTTAAACTCTTTTCAACAGGAAAATGCTTTTCATCAGTTAGAAGTATAGACAGATTGTGTGTCTTCCTCACAGTTTCATTTTTCCCTCTTTCATGAAAAGCTGTGTTTTTGTAAAGACAGAAGTGGTGTTCACTGTGGTTTGGGAGAGGTTAGGGGAGAAGTTCCTCTATGTTTACCCAAAATGGAAAGTGTTTTCTGTTGAAAACAGTGGCATGGATCTTTCTGAAGGATTCAGTGTGCTCACCTCACCCTCAGTGTCCTCCCTGAATGCAGCTGCCATCACAGCACTGCACTGCAATCATCAAACACTGCAAGAGAGATCTTGAGCTGTTAGAGAGTGCATGGAGGGACATGGAGATGGTGAAGAGTCTGGAGGGGAGCCCACACAAGGAACAGCTGAGGTTTTCAGTCTACTGAAAAGCTGATATTTGAGAGAAGAATATTCTCTGAACACTGGTAGTGGCAATCAGTGCCATCTCACTAGCTCAGCAATGTTATAAGGGTCACAGAACCACAGGCTTAAGGGACCTCAGAAGGTCACTGGTCCAACCTCCTGATGAAATCAGACAAAAATGGAGACTGCACTGTCACTTTGGGCAACCTCTCCAGTTTTTAACTGTCTTCATGGAGAAAAAGTTCCTCCCCACATGTGATCTGAACCACTGTTGTTTCAGTTTATGGGAGGACAGGATGAGGCCCCTCACCCCAGACCATCTGAAAGCAGTCCAGCTGTGTTTGCTGTCTATGTGATTGTCCTCCCAATCTGGGCTGCAACATCAAAAGCTGAACTCAAGCACATTGTGAGCCTGTCCAAAGCCTCACTACAGTGGAGGTATAGGGCAGTCAGTGCCCTCAGGGTGATCAGGTGGGTCACACTTGATTTAACCTTGGTCACCCCACATTGTTGTCAGCCTCTGGATGTGGCCATCTCATTCCCAAAATGTGCTCCTAGAGGTCTCACTCCGTGATTTTCCCATTGATGCCAACCAAGGTGATCAGTTTCTTAGACCATTCTTTGAGAAAATTTTCATGTGGTTCCAGAATTAAATCTCATGAAGAGAATGGTTTCAATTGGAAGGCGCCTCAAAGCTCATCCAGTTCCACCCCCTGCCCCTCCCACTAGACCATATTTCTTCAAGCCCCATCCAACCTGGCCTTGGACACTTCCAGGGATGAGGCAGCTGCCCCAGAATTTCTGGGCAACCTCTTCCATCCAGTCTACACAAGAGATAAATTGTAGGGAAGCTGTAATGATTCAGTAAAGCCTGGCAATTCTCTTTCCCTTACAAGAGCAGCATTCCCTCTGTTGGATTTACTCTCTCCACTAAAAGCCAGTTTTCTTAAGTCAACCAAAGTGATAAGAAGCAAATAGGGAAAAAGATTGCCTTAGAAGGGAAAATAGCTGGAAAACCCAAAGGCTGCCTTGGGTCTAACCTGGCCTTTCACCTGTTGTTCCTAAGAGGTTTGTGAAATCTGGAGGCCAGATGGGCAAGCACACCTATGAGCCTTGCTCAGAGGAGTCCCTCTGCTCAAAACACTCTCTCTTCATCCAGGTTTGCAGTTGAAAAGAGCTGCTCACTAATTGCAGCAATCGTCTCTACCGCTTTTTAATTACATATGCCAGCACACCAGAAATTTTGATTAATTTTTTCTTTGCCCTCCAAGGACACCTTGTGACCACTCCAAAAGTGTCAAATACAGATATAAATATCAGAAAGGAGCCCCGAAGCACTGCAGAAACTCTGCAGTTTATCTTAGAGACATGCAGCAGCTTCCTGACAGCTTGGCTTCGACTTCAATTTTCTTTCTTCCTGCGCCAGGCACCATATGCTGACTGTTACACTGAAATGACACTTAACCCTCCAGCCTGCAACAGAGAGGCTATATTTAAATTCAACTGTTAGGTGAAAGTGTGTTTTAGAAAAACCTCCAGGAAGCTGCATCCAGATGGTGACAGGGAAGAATCTATATCTAGGGATTTGGGGGAGGATAGCAGGTTACAGCAGTATCACTTCTGAAGTTGTGGCTATATAGTGATATTCCCTTTCCTTTCAGGTAGCACTAAAACCATTGCATAATGCAGTGTTTGGCATTCATCAGCTTGACTGTTTGAAGAAAGAAAGAAATTTCAATAAACTTGGTTTCTCTGGGATTTTCTGCAACTATTTCTCACTGTGTGTTATCAGGCTCAACTTTACTTGAAGTTAACCTTACAAAGTAAATAGAAATATTAATACATTTATTTCAGCATTTTGTCAGTATTACTTTCTTTTTAAATGACAGAAAGACATGGAGGAAAGCTCTATAACCGTTGGAATTACCAGCACTGAATATTTGACATTCTGAATTAGATCATCCCCAGCATTTTAGCCTATTCCATAAAGGGAGAGATGGCAGTCAGGGAGCTGATTCTGTTTTCCAGATTTCCAAAGAAAATGTCAGTCCTGACAGTACCCAAAGCAGTTCAACAAAGCTCTGACATCAGCCCAATTTTTGACTTCAGTTTTTTGGAGGAAATACTTTAGAGTACCTGAGAGTATTTATGAATTAATGCTGAAGAGTTCTTTACTCTGGCTAATGACCCACTACAATTTTCAAATCAGTTTTGGAGGTTGAGAACAGATGAACATGCAAATATCCACAGGTTGATCGTGCACTCTCTAGATAAGGGGAACATCTGAGCTCCAGCTTCTAATATGACTCCATATATTTCCATTCTACATGTCTCTATTGAAGCAAACAGATGAAACAGATGAGTAAACTCACATTTCATTGTTTGGACTCAGATATTTATGAGTTCTTATCTATGTTACAGTCTCACAAACCATGAGTTCTACAGCACTTCACTCTAACACACTAAAAATGGAGTCATGTCTCTCCCTGTACAAGGCCTTTTAAGGATAAACTGCCCAATTAAGAAATGATACCTAAATTATTTTTTACTTTTAACCCAATAACCAGCCACCTGTGCCCTGCAGTGGACTTTTTTATCCAATTACACAAAACCACCCAAACCCTTGAAGAAGAAGATGAAGAAGGTGGTGAAGAGGAAGGACCAGCCACAGCCCTAAAACCTCCATCTTGCTTTTTATATATTACTATATTCTAAAACCTTAAACTCTTAAGTCTTCCACCATGTGATATTACACACTTCTATTCAAACTACACACCCATAATCCCAATTATCATTCAATTATAATCCCAAATTATCATTCCATTTTGGAAGCCTTCTCCACAGCCTCAGGTCAAATGCAGCGTTCTCTTGGGGATCAGTGTCTGTCAGCACAGAAAGTCTAAAATTCTGAGCAACCAGGGTTCCCACATTTCACCTGGCTGTTATGTTATCATAGTGATTGCATGAAGCCATTAGTCCAAATTCATGTAAAACATCCCTCAAAATTGGTTCTCTTCAAATCCCTCTGCACACACAAACATGATGTTAATACTTGCATAGATGATTACTGCAAAGGGTATTCAGGAATATTTCAGGTATTCAGCCAATTTCAGAGAAGTCCAGAACTTGCTTACATTCTCCCAAGGAGACAGTAACAGTAAATATGAAGGCAGGATGCTCTCAAAGCCCACCTAAAGCATCCTGTGAAGGGAGAATGATGGAAAATTGTATGTATGTATATGCAGATACACACACATGTACACATTCAAACTACCAAACTAATTTCATAACATTATAGGACATTGTGATTAGGAAGCTGTCAGTATGCTTCTCACAGAGAAAACCATATAAGTGTGTCAAATAAACAGTGAAAAAGCACTAAAAGACACTGAAAAAATATCTTTTCAAGATAAAATTTATCTTGAAAAACTAAATTTGCACCTCTAAGGCTTGATTGAATTGACCAGCATTTCTGTTTGACTTGGTTAGTCCCCAGCACAGCACCAATCTCACACAAATCAAACAAACCTATTGTTTGTCCTCACACTTTCTTAGCAGAAGTCTGGGACACCTCTGCTCTTCCCAAAAGATCAGACCTGCCAAATTCAGTTTAAGAAAGCTCAAGATCGATCTTTTAAGATTGGTCTCAGCTAATGAGGCATGGCTTGTTGGCAGAGCACGTTCTTTATGGCCCACATTGGCCTTATGAGACACATCCTGTGCAGAGGAGGACAGTTTTCCTTGGATCTGCTCATGCCCCAATGTCAGGAACCCACAAATTTGCCATCTTTGCACCCAGTTATTTAGCTGTGCTGCAAATTCATCTCTAATCTAATTTACAAATGAGTATCCAAGTAAGAAAGAGCCCAGCTCATTTTCACTCAGCATAAGAACAGACATTGACTTTTTAGTGACAATTACAGCCAATCAGAAGAAGAAAAATACACCATATGAGGGAATTTTACTGTGAGACCTCCAATCAGGCTACCCACAGTCCCCTCTACAGCTAACACAGCTGAGTCCAGCTCCAGAACCCATCTGGTAAAACTCAAAGCCTAAACAATCCCCATCTGAGCACACATTCACTAACATAGGAAAGATTGTTACACTGTCTTTTAGCTATCATTTTTCTTGGGTTTAATCCCTGTTTTCCACATGGTGATTTCATCTAAAAAATAGAAAGTAAAATAAAAGTAGAAAGAGGTGAATTATTTTTTCCTGCCTTTGTTCTGCTGCACTGTTAATGCAGAATGCTCCCTGCTCCCTTGGAATGGGATGCATTACAGAGCACAGCTTCTAAAATATAGAATTGTAGAATCATGGGAGAATTAAGGTTGGAAAAGTCCTCTAAAATCGAGTCCAACCATTAGGATAACACTGACAGGCCCAACACTAAACCAAGTCTCTAAGTGCCACGTCTAATGTTTTTTGAACACTTCCATGGATGGTGACTCCACCACTTCCCTGGGCAGCCTGTTCCAATGCTTTACAACCCTTCCAGTGAAGAAATTTTTAATGAGATCCACCTATAAAATGGAAGTAAAGGAAACACAGGTTGGGTAAGTAGATAACAGTAAAATTTCAGCCAAAATGTTTATCTCCTCTCCAAAATATTTCTTGACCGGTCCAGAATTTTTGAGAAAAAGAGCATCTCCCAAAAGAAAGGAAATAAACACATCACCACACAACTGAAGTGCTTTTGTTGTTGGATTGGGGTTTTTTAAATCAAATAAGTACAAACTGTAATACCTATAATAGGTAGTACGTAATATAATAACAAAACCTAGAGATATAAACTTATTATAAGTTTATATATTTGAAGAACAGGTAAGTTGCAATTCCAGCTGCTCAAAGGTAGGGCTTGCCATTAGAAGCCAGAATGAATAGGAATTCTGCTTTCCTCCACATCTGACATGGGGTGAAGAAATCTCTTTGCAAGTAAGCCAAGTGCATCACTGCCAGTGCCACTGTCAGAAGCCAGCACCAAGGGTTCAGAGGCCTAGGAAGGGTGGGAGGGGAATGGGATCTCCCAATTCTATAGCAAAGGTTGGTTAATGGCAACAGAGAAAGTAACACTTTAGTAAATTATACAAGAAAATCATTTGGGTTTAGGTGAGAGATACGGTGTCATCCAGTGCCACAACCAGGTGGCAAAATTTACTTTAGGCAGGAGGACATAAACTATATAAAATTAACTTGAACAAATACACTGCATATTATGCAAAACAATACAGCAAGAAACCTTTTGAATTCAATTTGATCTATTATCTGAACTAATCACCTGTAAATTTTCCCTGACTTCTTTTTAAGAGCCTCAGAATTTCACTGCCCTGTATCAATGCTGTTGCTCTGCAAACTCCTTTCCTACTCCCTAATCATCAAATCCACAGTACTTTGCCACCTCTTGTAAGTAATTCAGTCCCATGTATTAAACTCCTCTAATTCACAAAATCCTCAAGGATTCCTCCTGTCAGACTGAGATTTTTTTCTTTTATTGTTACAACCTCACATCATTATTCATTTTGTTCCTCTCAGTCTCTGTCCCAAAGTTTTTGCAATCAGGATCTGAACCTACTAAACCAAACCAGGAGGTAAAATCTTGTTAAACAAGTCAACTATTCACACAATTTTCCACTAATGACAGTGGAACCATCCTAGTTAATGTGAAACTGGTAAACCATCTTCTTCAGCACAGTAATTACCCTCCTTAGGTACCTAAATAAACAAATGTCACACCGGGGTCTGAAGTCTTTTGAAAATCTGAGGTTCTTTTGAAAATCTGTTTCTGAATGCTAATGCTAAGCTGTATAGAAAATGTCAGTGATTGACTAGTGGGGAAAAAAAATAGTACTCAAACAGCATATTTAATTGATATGGCATTAGCCTCAATGACATTTAGAGAACATCAAAGACAGAACATATCTGTATCATGAGGAATATGAAGCGAAAATGGAACTTCAGCAGAATGATGAAATTTAATTCAATGAGCAACAATGGTTAGGATAACAAAATATGCTATGCAGTAAGTTTACTCATCCTCTTAACTTTATTTGTGCAGCCTGAAATTGGATTCCATAGAAATGCAAAGTTTTACAGATTGCTGAGATCTGAACCTTTATCTTTCCTTACAGGCTATTTGTATTAATCTACTTTTCTTTGAAGCACAGAGCTATTAAACTGTTAAAGCTCATTTAAAATGTGGCTGTATTTCTATCAATGGACCCAGATAGCTGAATTATAGATTTTAATTATGCTTTTTATACTTTGGACATGCTTACTTCGAAATATTTGCGACAAAAATATGCAATTAAAGAGCTTTTATTGCTGCTGATTGGTGAATTGTGTCTATATTGACAGCAAGAGGTGTCTTTGCATATAGGAGAAATTACATGGGCCACTTTCTATTAGTGACTAATACAAAAACCAGAGCCAGCTTTGTTCCCCTACCTTTATTAGTACTTTACCATGAAACCAAAGCATGTGCAAATGTAAAATGCCATGTGCTTTAGCAGTGATATACAAGAATATTTCACACTTGAGTAGCACCCATCCTACAAGACCAGTTAAATACATAACTGGAAAATCAGGATTTATGCTATTCATCTGACACATCTGACTAACTTCTCCAGTTCAGCAAAAGCAGAACATCCTGTAATATTCAACCACTTTTCCCATTGCAAACTGCAGCTGTGGGATCGCCATAACACAGGGAAAAACTAAAATAAAACATAATTAAAAAAGAAAAGTAGGAACAAGCACTGCAGTAAAATGGTAAAGGTAAACTCCATTTGCTTTACAGATAGCAAGCAATACGTTACTCTGTGCTTTGCCAGATTTGAAATTTAAAAAGTCATCTTGTACCACCAAATATACCTGGCACCAGAGTGGAAAGAGATACAGAATAAACCTAATCCTTTCACAAATACCACCACCCTCACAAAACTTACACAGCATGACATGAGCACTAGGAAAAAATGAGCATTAGGGAAAAATGACAAAAAGGAGGTGTTTATAATGGACAATTGTTTTCTTCCAGAAATTTAATTTCTTCATTTAAGCTTATCAGTATTTTTAAAATGGCTGAAAACAGAAATTACTACAAACTGCTTCAGAGGGAGCACACTGTGTGTGTCTAATATCCTCTCTAGCTCAAGGTTGGTTCCAAAATCTGCACACACATATTCACACATATTCTCAAAGTTGTATTTCTTTTTAGTAAACAATTATCTAAATTACTTCTATGAAAATGATGCTTTAAAATTTTATTTGGTATGAAAAAGGTGTTCAACTGACCTGGAAATGCCCAAGAGAAACCACCATGCTAATGGTGGAAAAGACTTCTCAGGCTGTCCAGTCCAATCATCAACTCAGCACCATGTTCACCTCTAAACCATGTCCTCAAGTGCCACATCTACACCCTGTGAGCACCTCCAGGTATGGGGACTCCACTATTGCCTTGATCAGCCCTTGCCAGGGCCTGACTGCCATTTCAGGAGAGACATTGTCCCTAATATCCACCCTGAGCCTGCCCTGGCCCAGCCTGAGGCCGTTCCCTCTCCTCCTGTCCCTGTTCCTGGGAGCAGAGCCCGACCCCCCCGGCTGTCCCCTCCTGTCAGGAGCTGTGCAGAGCCACAAGGGCCCCCTGAGCCTCCTTTGCTCCAGGCTGAGCCCCTTTCCCAGCTCCCTCAGCCCCTCCTGGTGCTCCAGCCCCTTCCCCAGCCCCGTTCCCTTCCCTGGACACGCTGCAGCCCCTCAAGGTCTCTCTGGCCCTGAGGGCCAGAACTGGACACAGCACTCGAGGTCCCTCAGCAGTGCCAGCACAGGGCACAGCCACTGCCCTGGGCCTGTGCCCACACCAGGCCTGGCACAGCCCAGGGGTCATTGGGCCTCTGCTCCACCTGGGCACACCTGGGCTCATTTTTAAGTTCTGTCCCCAACACCCCCAGGGCCTTTCCCAATGGGGACTTTCAGTCACTCTGCCCCAGCCTGGAGCTGCAGGGGGTTATGGTGCACAAAGTGCTGGCATCTGGCACTTGGCTTTGTTGACCCTCACACCACTGGTGTTGGGCCATCAATCCAGCCTGCTTGGGTCTCTCTGCAGGGCCTTCCTACTCTCCAGCACTGTCAGGACCGTAGACATTCCTCTGAC
The DNA here is from genome assembly GCF_051311805.1 of Agelaius phoeniceus. Classification (NCBI taxonomy): domain Eukaryota; kingdom Metazoa; phylum Chordata; class Aves; order Passeriformes; family Icteridae; genus Agelaius; species Agelaius phoeniceus. Next base: position 12,302,937 of record NC_135272.1, on the reverse strand, counting down.
TGTCCTGGATGGCTCGAGACCCTGGCAGGGGGCTCAGAGACTTTGGCATGGAGTCAAAAACACCTAGGCCTTTGATTTTAGCCCATGGAAAAGATTACCAACTTTGTGTGAAGATTTACAAGCCACAAGAGTTTGAGTAGATAGATGGTTAATTTGTCACAGGGTGAAAAAGGAGAATTTTGGGGATTTAGAACGAGGGTTCAAGAGGCAGGATGGAGGAATCTGGGCATGTCCTGTCCTTCTTCTCCTTCTCCTCCATCCTGTGCTGTGATGGTGACACTTCTGGATTGGTTTAGAGTAGAGACAGACTGTCTAACATAGGTGATAGGTACTGGAAAATTATTGTAAATAAAGTACATGCTGTTCTTAGTATGAAAAGCTAACACCACCCCAAGGGCAGTCAGTGTGCCCCAACCTGACCTGCTGGACAGGTCTCAGCAGGTCAGAGAAAAAATGTCATAGATAAGAAAAAATCAACAACCTTGAAAAGCCGAACCAACAAATCTTGACTTCTGTTTTGGTTGTGGAGCTTGGAAAAAAGACTCTCTAATACCTTGGGAACCATTTCAACCACAGAAACCTGAGACCCAACATTTTTCTACTGCATTTAGTAATAGCTGAGTTTATAGAAAGTAAATGTACAGTCCTTGAACACCCTGGTTGTGAAGGCTTCTGCCTTCTGCCTGTGAGGAGCATGACTGTTCCTCATTTCACAGCACGGGAATTAAATCTCCATAGTACTGTTCCAAACTCCACCATTTGCTATCAGTGAGAAAAACATCATCACTCTTTATATTAGAAAGGAGTTAAATAAATCCCAAATCCTAATCCTTTTGCTGGATTAGTCTCAGCATCAAGCCCACAGTGGACACATTTATACTTTTATATATTTCCCTCTGTATGCCTGTCAACTTACAATGAAGATCAACATACCATTTCATGCTAGTCTAGACCCAGAAATTTCTGTAGTTTGTCAGTTCAGCCCCCCTGCTTTAACTAGAAGTGGATTACTTCATCTGAGACAGAGAGTTTAATACCCCACAAGACTAATTCACAGGTCATGTCGTTTTTGCATAATGTTATTACAGAGATAGAATGATTCCTGATTTTCAAGACCTGGTTACAGCCAAAGGGCAAATAACACAAGTGTCTTTGCCTGGGGCATTTGTAATGTGAACTCATTCATTTCACTCCTTTCTTGCTTTTCAGCATTGACTAAGAGGGATTACCAAACCTTGTGGCAGGATAATTTAAATCAGCAAGCAGAAAACATAGGGATTGTTTTGATTCTGAGTTATATGTTGAAGGGCACCTTCCAGATCATTTTGCTAAGACTGAACTTTTCTTTCAATTTAATGTCCTACTTTGCAACTTTTTAAGTTTAAAAGTTCTTGTTAATTATCTCTATATTCCAATGAATTACTATGGTTAAAATTCCTTTTTAAGTGATTCACATTTTACCAATCTCATAGAATGGGAAAATATGGCCATCACTTTAAAAAAAATTGAACAGTTTGCTTGTTTATTTAGTGGTTTTGATTGTTTTTGTCTCTGAAAGAAAAAGTGTCAGGGAGTTTGACGTATTACATTGATTTCTAAGACTCCTTCATGTTTTGGGTGCCAAGGAAACACATACCCAAGTCACACAGAGCTGCTACTTCAGAACGTGTAAACAAGCACACATTTGTGCTCACCCAGGCCAAGGAGTCAGCAGTAAAAATAGATATAACCATTACTTCATCAGGCAGAATCTTAAATAAACAAACGTGCCTTTGAAGTCAACCACACTAGAAATAGTTCTACTTAAAGGAATATCAAATTTTAAAGGCAAATACAATAAAAATATCTTCCAGACACCACACAAGGCCTGAAACAAAACAACAAAAACAACATGCTTTTTTTTTAAAACAAAAAGTGTAAAGGCAAAGGTATCTAAGGAACAAAGCAGTCCTAGTCCTCCTTTCAGATTCTTTGAAAGTTTGGAGTTGTGCACCACCTCTAATATTTATCAAACATATATTGAAGGCTCTTAGCACCATCAACACATGAGCACATGGTAGACCTAGAAATGAAGGTACAGGTGGAAAATCTGTAGTGTATGAATTTCCCATGACATTACCACAGAAGGAATCTATGGAAAGCTGAGATTTAAATGAAGAGCTTTTGTAGTCACATACATACCTAATTTTTTCTGTACTTTTTCAAGGCTAATTTCATTACCTATATCCAGAATCATATACAAAGACAGATAAAAAATATGGAGCAAAGTCATGGTATCCCCTGTTTGAAATATAGGTTTCATGGTAATGAAAAGGAAAAAGAAGTTTCATGGTCATGTGTTTCAGTTACAGATTCTCAGAAGTCTTGTATTACAGCCACAGCTAAAATGTAATGGATAAGTTTAAGGCATAATCTAGAGTTGACCAAAAGCATGAGGAAATGCAGCAAGATGTGACAGAATGTTTCTGCCATAGGCATTTTAATACAAGGAGCTAATCAGGAAAGATCTTTGGCATTACCAGGGTTACAAAGATTTTCTGGATGTCTGATTCATGAGCAAATGTCCATAGCAAACTTCATTAATTGGCCAAAGGCTCCTATTCAGACACCAGACTGCAGAGAATATAAGCTTTTCTTTCTAAACAACACTATTCTTCTCCCTGCAAAATGGTGAATCATTAAACTAATTTATTTACTCATCTATATCTATCTTTATGTTTATGCATATATATATCCACATATCTCTACATTCACATAGATGCACATGCATACATATTTGTGTACAGAAATATATACTCATGAATATATAAAAAACACATGAATTCATATTCACACTGCTTCATTCTCACAATAATCACCAATATTTGGGCTCTAGACATCAGTAGATTAACAAACACCACAGTCTACACACTTTCCCACACTTATTCTAATTTATCAGGCCTGGTGATTTGCTATCAAAAACATCATTACAGAAACACAGAATCTGCCAGTTTGGAAGGGACCCACAAGGATCTTTGAGTCCAGCTCTGGGCCCTGCACAGGACATTCCAACAATTCCATCCTGTCCCTGAGAAAGTTGTCCAAATGTTCCTGGTGCCCTGGCAGCTTTGGGGCTGCACCCATTTGCTGAGGAGACTGTTCAGTGCCCATCACTCTCTAGAGGGAAGAACTATTCCCTAATATCCAACCTAAACCTCCCCTGACACACCTTCAGGCCACTCCCATGAGTCTTGTCCCTAGCCATGAGAGACAAGGATCAGTGTCCATCTCTCCTCTTCCCCTCACAAGGAAGTTGTAGCTGCAGGAGGCCTCCCTCAGTCTCCTCCAGGTGAACAGACCAACTGCCCTCAGTGATCCTCATAAGGCTTCCCCTCAAGGAAAGCCCTCCTTTGGATGCTCTCTAACAATTCAGTGTCTTTCTTACTTTGTGGCACCCAAAACTGCCCCCAGCACTCGAGGTGAGGCCACCCAAGAGCAGAGTGGGACAATGCCCTTTGCTGGGCCTGGTGCCCCAGGACAGGGATGCCCCTCCTCTGCTGACTCAGATCCACCTGGCCATGGACCAGGATCCCCAGGGCTCTTCCCAACCTGCTCTCCAGCCTCTGATTCCCCACTCCATACACAGAACCAAGGTTGCCCTGTCCCAGGGGCAGCACCTTCCTTTTCCATATGTTTAGTGATTGCCCCTCTCTCTAATTTGTTGAGGACTTTCTGCAGTGCCTTTCTGAGGGACTCAAACAGCTCCTCCAAGTGTTGTATCATCTGTTGAGTATCCTTTCCAGTCCTATGTCCAGGTGATTAATGGAGAGCACAGGGCTGAGGATGGAGGCCTGTGGAACCCCACTAGTGGCAGGTTGTCAGTCTGATGTCATCCCAGTCACTATAATCTTTTGTGCCCAATCTGTGAGCCAGATGCTCACCCATTTCATGGTAAGTTTATCCAGCTGTGGGATGGACATTTTGTCCAGAAGAATCCTTAAAGAGACAGTCTGGAGAGCTTTACTGAAATCCAAAAAGGTTACATCAACAGGCTTCCCTTGATCAGCTAGGTGGGTCACTGTGTTATTAAAGGAAAACAGGTTTGATAAGCAGGACTTTCCCCTCATGAAGCCATGCTGGCTGTGACCAATGACTCTGTTGTCCCCCATTAACTGGTTTTTCAATACCTCCCAGAATAACCTTCTCCATAATTTTACCAGGCCCTGAAGGGAGGCTGGCAGACCTGTAGTTTCCAGGGTCCTCCTTCTTGTCCTTCTTGAATATCAGCAGAACACTTACCAGATTTCAGGCAGCTGGGACCTCTCTGGATTCCCAAGACTGCTCAAAAATCATCATGAGAGATGTTGCAATGACATCAGCAGCTCTTTGAGGATTCTTGGATGAAGCCCACCAGGCCCCATAGATTTGTAGGGATCCAACTGGAGCAAGAGGTCCCTTACAAGTTCAGGACAGACAGGGAGTTGATCATTCTCATGGACAGGGTTCTCCAACTCACAGCAGTGAAACTCTGTGGATCCATCACCCATGATGAAGACAGAGGGAAAGAAGGCATTAAACATCTCCACCATATCTCTGTCTCAGTTTGTGAGGTGACCATCCTCATCCTGGCATGTGCCAAAGGTATTTTTACTCTGCCATTTGCCATTACTGTATTTGAAAAAACTCTTTTAATTTTCCTCCACAGTTCCAGCAGCCTCAACTTCAGCTGAGCTTTGGCTGCACAAATTTTCTCCCCACAATGGGAAGCAGCATCTCTGTATTCTCCCCACATCATCTGACTGCTTCCACACCTTCCTTTTTAGCCTTATTTCCAAGAGAAGATCCCTGTTCAGCCAAGCAGGTCTTCTGCCTCATCTGATTTCCAGTATTTGGGAATTGCTGACCAGCAAAACTGACCAGTGCTAATGGGCTCCAGCACCTTTAAAACATTTTGCCAGGGGACCTTGCTCACTAGTCCCCTGATCAGCCTGAGGTTGCTCTCCTCATGGCCAGAGCTGAAGTTTTGCTGGCATTTTTCCTCCTGCCACCAGAGATTTTTAAACTCAACAACTCCATGCTTGCTGTGGCCAAGACAGCCCCATCCTCTACTCTGCTCACAAAATCCCAGCTGCAAACAAGCAGCAGATCCAGGAGGGCATCTTTCCAAGCTGGCTCCCACAGCACCAGTTCCAAAAAGCTCCAAAAGTTCATCCAGGTGTTTTTAGGGTACAGGTGGTGGTGTTTTAGGAGGCCCCACAATGACAGAAGGACTTTTGCCCACCTCATCAGTTGTCTGGCCTTCTAGTTCCAGAGCCTCATGCCTGGTGCAGGAGGTGCCAGCCCTGCTTGCCAAATTCTGAGGAGGTGAGGAGGAGGAAGAGGAGCTTTCTTCCTGTTATGTGCAGGCACGTGCTTCCAGCCTTCATCTTCAATACACTCTTGGCTAGCAGGCTCTTGACTAATTACCCTGCAGGGCTGTGAGCCCACCTGCTTCTCCACTTCAAGGGAGGCCTGAGATTCCTGAGAGCCTTGAAACTGAAGCATCTATGAAAATAATCAGTCTCTTGCTCGTTTGCTTGAATCCTATGTATTCTGTTTGAATGACTTGAACTTACTTATTAATTATTTTTAACACTTATTTTGCATGGGGAAATACATGAAATGCAGACAAAAGGCCACATTCTGTTTGTTATTGCAGGTTATCAGATTGCTTATGCTAAGGTTTAGCCTTCATCATCATCATCAGTAGTAGTAGTAGCCAGTATTTTTTGTAAATAGCTAAAGATGTAGCTAAGTAAAATAAAATTTGATGTGACTTAAACCAATGTCTTTGTTTAATTTCTATTATTAGAGCATATATATATATATATATCAGGAAGAAAAGATGATATTGTATTTGAGCTCCTAGTAAAGCATCCAATCCAATCTATATTAGCTGTAGTTCAAGAACTGTAAGGATCTAGTTCAGAATTAGCTGAAACACAAATATTTAGTTTAGATCAATCAATTACATTTCCCCAGTACCCATATTCTGCTTTTATTCTGAATATTTGGCAGTGTCTCTTCTGTTTTGATTTTAAATTATGTTACTCATATAAGTCAAAACCTCTATATGTGCTTTTCCCTCAAGAAATTAGCATTCACTCCTCAAAGCCAGTTTCTATCTCTTGGATAGAATGGATGCATGTGAGACCTGCATACACAACTTCTAAATTGCTGGTGGGCTCCGCATGTGTATTTTTCAGAGCTCTGTATATATCAAATTGTCTGGTCAGTAACAATATCTTCTCTTCTCAAGCTACATAAATAAAGTAGAAATTGAGAGTATCAGAAGATGAATTGAGATACAGAGCCATTAATGACCTTAAGAACACTGTTATCCATAACAATCATATTGGGATTCTAGGCAGAATCGAGCAACAAGACATTATTTTGAAGTATTGCTTTTCTTCACAAGGGTCTCTGCTGGAATGAACCTGTAGCTACAAAAAATAAAATAAAATTCACAACCAGCATAATGACTGTGAAAACCTGTAGAATCAATCAATCCGAGCTAGAAGACAAGTAAGATTTGGATTCAGAGATATTGGCCACAACCTTAACTTAATGATAGTAGAAGAAAATGACAAAGATTCTTGAGTGAGCACATTCAGTGTGGTGTCAGTTGGTGTCAGTTGTTCTTTTTCCTGCATGGAAAAGGCACAAATGCCCTTCTATACAAAGAATCACACACCCCAATCAATATCACTGGCTTTTTATACAGAGAAGGTTTCTGTGCTACTCAGTCATTTTTCTCTGCATAAGGTACAAAGTGCCACCCATATCGACTTAATATATAGTCAAAAAGAAAAACCTAAAAGCCATTCAGTTTGTAGACAGCTACTGCCCTAGCATTAAGAAAAAACAGCAACATGGGGGTTCAAACAAAAGCAAAGAGAATTTGATTCAAGTAATAAAAAAAATTTAAAAATCCTTTTTTCTTCAGTAATTAAAAGAAATCTTGGTAATTGTTTTCTCCTTTATGAAAGTAATCAGGGTTTGATATCCTCTACATCTTGAACATCACTGATAGTACCAGCAGGGATACTGAAACAAAAATGAAAAGGAAGGGCAACGAAAGAACAAAGACCAAACTAACAAAATGTCTTCAAAGAATTAATGAAAATGACCTGATCTCATGTGCAAAATCCTGTCAGACTACCCTGCTGACTGAAGAATGTATCTATCTGTTATTAGTGTTAAACAGCTTTTACACTACTTCAGTGATTGCATGAAACCATTAAGTTACAGCCTCTATTATACTAATTTTTTTAGGGCAACTTAAATGATTCATGAACTCACTAACTCAAATGATGACACATCATATTCTCTAAATAAATGTTCTTTGTTCTTGGGAAACAGATCAGTAGGAGGTTTGATCTAATAATTATCCTTAAATATTAGATTTTGAAAGAGAGTATATTCTAGAAATAGATTATAATAATGTTTACAAAAAGTAAGATTTGCTCTTCTCCTTGCCATTTGAGTTTCTTTAGGATCTTTGCTTAAATACACAGAACAAATGGGGAGAAATACAAAGAGAGATTGTCAAAACACAGACTCCTGCAGTGCATTATGAAAAAAAAGATATACAGAAGGCAATCTTGGCATCAATAGTCTCCTTTGTTGCCAAGCTGAAACACGCTCATGTTCTTGTCAAGCTGACTCCTGAGAACACTGCTAATCCTGCTGGCACAGCCAGCACTGCTCCCCAGCACCCTGCCCAGTGCTGCTCCAGCTCACCAAGAGGAACTCCACCCTTTTTCTGAAACCCAGGAGGCTGATAATGAGTGGAGTGAGGGGTTATGGGGTAGGTCTGAGTCTGGTCCCTGGCAAAACACCCTTGAGGTCTTTGGGTTCTGTAGAATTGGACTCTCTGATCAATAACGTGTTCAATAACTGAATGACTCTCAATAACACTCCTGATAAATAACTGAATGACTCTCAATAACTCTCTTGATAAATAACTGAATGTTCTCCAGATGCTGTAGGAAGCCAGAATCACTTAAAAATACACTGTGCCTCCAGGGGCTGTCATGCTTTTCAGACTCACAAAATGGTTTGGGTTGGAGGGCATCTTAAAGCCCATCTTATTCCACCCCCTGCCATGGGCAGGGACACCTTCCACAATCCCAGGCTGCTCCAAACCCTGTCCAACCTGACCTAGGACACTTCCAGGGATGGGGCCTTTTTTCCAAGACCTTCAAATGTGGGCTGGTATTGTGGAGGAGTCTCAAAAATGAACTTGATTTCTCCTTTGTTCCTGAGTAAAAAGTACTTTCCCTTACTAAGGGCACATGACTTCTCTGCCATGCTGGCTCATAGATATCAGAGAGCTGGAAAAACAGGATCATTTTGGGAATCAGAACTGCCTGCCTTCCTGTATTGTCATTATATTGCAAAGGTTCCATATTATTATCTCCTTATCACAAAAGTTCCATACCTCCTTGGTGTTTCTCATGGGCATCTCCTCAGAGCTCTGACTCTTTCTTCTTCCCAAAGCAGCCACTGACTCCAGTTCCCCTCTCACCCACCCACCCCACTCTTTTATAGCTCTCTTCTTCTCATTGGGTACAGCTGTGGCCTGTGAAAGTCAGGCCTGCTCCTAATCTTTGCTAATTGACCCAGCTGAAACTCCTTAGGGGTAAGATTACTTTCTATACTACCTTTATTTTCTTATATTCTATCCCCCTACATTCCTGTCCATCTCTGAGCCCTTACTTCTGTCTGCTCTTTTCCTGGAACACAAGAACCCACAAGATCCCAGGCTCTTTCATTATTGCCCATGGAAATATCATTGATCCATGCATGGCAGACCCCTTACACAACTAGGATTGTGAGCACAGACCTAAACAAGTGTCCAGTCTTTATTTTCTGCACCTTTCATGTCTCTGATATCCATCTTAGGAGTCCCCTGATTGTCCCAGTGATACTGGAGATAGCCAAACCCTCCTTCACCTTTGTGAACCTTCAGTCTAGAGACTTGTCAATCCTTTAATATTCTGGCTAAACTAAACTAGACTCTGGTTATAATTAATCTGAAAACGTGTTCTTAACTTTTCTGTCATGTATGCGTGGCTTCTCAGTTTAAATTTTCTCTTCTTTTATTTCCACCTTTTCACAAGCACATATCCTCCAGAGAATCCCCCTGAATCAAGAAACTAATATAATATTGATATTATATAATATTGATAACAGGAATTGCCAATTGTAAAGTATCATGACCTGGTATGTTTTTAGGCTCTAAAATTAAACCAAAAATGCTTTGCTATGAAAGGGATTTGCATTTGGAACAAAGGGATGGAAACTCAATTATTTTGGAGGACATTATCCAGGTATTTCTAGACCTGGAAATATGGTCAACCAAAGTTTTAATTTTGCTCAGGTATGTGCTTATTCAAGCAGTTTCACCACACCTAGTTATCTAACTGGTGCCATGTTTTTCTAGCTAACTAGAATAAGAGAGGCTGTTGCATCACAATCCAAAATTAAACTCATTGATGTTTTTCACATCCATTCTTAAAAATATGCTGGGCTACAAATATTATTTCTCTAGTGGGAATGTATCAACTCACAATCCAAAACCTCTCATCAAGCTCTTCCCTCTTACCAGCCTGTGAGCTCCTGAAAATTATAAAGAGGATTTAGTGCATTCCCCAACCTAGCCTTCTGCAAACATTCTGGGAATGATGATTCATCTGATTTCTGTACATTTTATACACCAAGTTGAATGGAATATTCCCTAAAGGAGCCAATTACAACACAGACCAGAAGCTATTTACTGATAGAGCCAATTGCTGGAAAAGGCAGAGATTTCTGTTATTCCAATTAAAACGCATGTATTGAAACCCACTTTTGAAAGACCTTTGTTAGTTCTTCTCCACACTTTAAAATTCCAGATTAATCAGTTCAAATCACCCTCAGGAAGAGCACAAGGAAATGTTATTCCAGACTGTAACTGGAGTGAAAATTGTGATTCAGGGCATATTGTGCACCTGCACAACTGAAGCCCCATGGATTTTATCAACACTGTCTGTCACATGTGTCAAGTCTAGTGAGAACTGTGGGCTAAAATATTTTGATAGGGAGTAAAAAAATGACAAAACCAACTAATCTTGCCCCTACTTAGGTTCACACACAGGAGTTGAAACATATTAGTGAGTGTCCTGTTACAGTCTTGAGTCTTGCTCACTTTGCCCTATGGGTTCAGAGGATTCAGAACAAAGGAGAGGAACCCAGTGTGTTCTTATCTTTAACTTGATAGCATTATTTTCAAATGCTTCTATTTTTGTAGCTGTTCATGAACACAATCACTTTTAAAACAACCTCTAAGGGAATCTTCTCAAGCTACATGAATACCAGGCTGCCAAGGGCAGCTCACTGCTTCAAGAGATTCCTTTTTTACCTTTTGCAGAGTAGTACTGGGCACATGTTAGGTGTAGTTTCCCCAAAGGATGTCAATGGTCACTAAAACTTCATCCACTTTTACCTGCACCACATCATAAACCCCTTTCCTCCTATTTGTATGATTGGGAAGGTTCTGTAACTTTGTATGTCCCAGAATTTCTTCAATGATTAGGAACCTTTTCTAAAGAACCAACCTAAATTTATTCATAGCCGGTTTATACCAATTTGGTTTTGGGGCAGAGATGGCTTTTGGTTTAGATAGCTCATCTTACTTTATAATATGTATTCTGTTGGCAGGAATTGTATCCTCTTTCAACTCTCTTTTTCTCCCCCACTAAATATTGTCAAGTAATTCCACCTTAAAACAAAGAGTGAGGCTCTTTCTTCCCCTGATTTTTCACATCTGTTTCAGGTTTTAAATAATTTTGCTTCAACAAAACTCCATAGTATCCCTGAGGAGATTTCCTCAAGACCTTATTTGATAGGTTGAATACTTCCCTATCTCTGTAGAAATTACCTCTTCTGATACAATGTAAGTTCTTTGCATAATTTCACAATCACTCTTTCCATCCTGGTAACCTCTCTGTCTCATTCTGTTTGGATTTAAATTCCTTTGTCTGGGTAGCTGATTTACATAAGAGGCACAACACTCCTTTTGTGTATTAAATAACAAACTATAAACTTGGTTTTCCTTGCCAAAATACTTTTGGATGCTAACTGCAGGAGCCACCTTCCATGAAATATTGACACAGCATTCCCATGACTTTAGAGGTTTTCAGCAGCCATCCAGGTGCTTTCTTGGTGGTTTTCTTCATAGATCAGTGATGAAGAATAGCACCAAAAACTGTGGCAATTGTTAAATTTCCTGCAGGAGGGTATTTTCTTTGAAGCATTAGAGGGAATAGAGCACTGCCATAATAATCACATCACCAACACAACCAGCCCACAATTTCCAACTTGTAACAATGTTGATAACACCAGTTGTATATTATTTAGGGTTCTGCAATACCAGATTAAAACTTATTTCGTATTTATTTGTCTCTTTCAACCTTGTCCTGTAACACTGAATACTCCTGGCCTTGGAGAGAGCCACCTTGTTTGCCCATGAACATAACTGAACCTTAATGTATAGAATAAAACATGGGTAGCAGATGATTTTTCTGCTGGTACATTCTCACAATTGATGCACTAGTTGGTTTTATCACATGATTGTTTGATGCTACAAAAGCCAGACATGGAGATAAGAAAAATTATAACTTTTCTGTTTAAAAAAAAATATGCTGAAGTTAAGACCTCCTATTAGAAATTGGGCTCAGTTAATCAGTGTGTTCCTTGGTGCAAATCTTTGGCTTCATCCCAACAATTATTTATAACAGATTCATGGTCAGATGAACACTTGTTTACAGTGACCACAGGGTGTGGATACAAAGCAGTTGCTTTTTGCCTTATTGGCATGCAAACAGGGAGCTTGGCTTTAAGCTGAAAAAGGGTAAATTTAGATTGGATATTTTTCCCTGTGAGGGTGCAAGCTGAGGCTGCCCCTGGATCCCTGGAAATGTCCAAGGCCAGGTTGAACAGGACTTGGAGCACCCTGGGTTTGTGAAGGTGTCCCTGAATGATCTTTAAGGTCCCCTCCAACACAAACCAGTCTGTGATTCCATGAAAACAGAAAATTGAGTGATCAATTTTCTTATTTTAGCCTAAAAGTTTGACTGCATGAATTTTAAATGCAAACAGGTTATGTAAAACAAGAACTGAAAAAAAGTAAGCCTACTGAGAATCATTAAAAACAATTGCCATATGTGAAATTAAACTTTAAAATCAGTCTGTCTCCTGCCATGCAAGTGACAGAAATAAAAGAATTAGCACAACATTGTTTTACTCAATAGCTGAAAAATAATGACGATGTATCCTTCAAGTAAATTCCATTTTAATATTCTGTGTTATTCTCTCTACTGGGTGCTTTTGCAATTTCTCTGTCCTATTATCTGATTTTAATCATTCTGTATCTTTCATAGGCCTGCAGTGCATGACCTTGACCCCATTTAAACCAGTGTCAAACAATGGTACATGACAAAGGCCTTTGCACCTGTAACTTTGATATTTACAGAAAAATGAATTACTTGATATAATCAAGAGAAGAATAACATGTATTCTCTGCTTTTTTTAATATGTTTTTGATTAAAATAGAGAATGTTTTTAATGAGGCAATGAAATAAAATCTTGTGATATTACAGATTCCATCAAGATTTAATTTTTTTCCACATCATTACTGCCTCTCCTGAGACTGCAAATGGAGGGGAAATGAAAATATCATTCAAGTCACTGAATAATTGTTCCACTGTTGGAAAGCAAAAATCAGACAGCAGTCTCATGCTGAAATCTCCTGCTACACACCTTGAACTATGACATGGAATATGTGCAACTCACTGCTGGCTTTCTGTTATTTTTATTAAGGCCGTTTCATTTCTGCTGGTTGTGGACAAACAATCCCAGTGTGAGGTTGCTCTTCCCAAGCTGGCTCCCATGGGCAGCAGGACTCGATGGCTTTTGGCAGAGAGATGCAGTTGGTCATCTCTTGTGTCAGCCTGGAGACACAGGAGGTGAGCTGCTACTGCTCAGAGCCCTGTTGGTTCTTCTGGAGCCAGCTCCTTTCAGAAGAGAGGCATTCCTTTAGGTAGCCTGCAGCCTCTGGCCACATTTTGTGCCATTCAAAAAGAAAAGGGGTCCTCAGTCATTTTCTCTCTGACCCCACTGTGCTAGCAGCATCCTGCCAGGAAGGGTTCAGATGGGACACAATCCCCTGGAGTCCCTCGCCCTACACATCTCACTCATCCTTCACCACACAGATTTTGAGCTGGCATGGATTTAAAATGAAGGAAGAAGACTTTCCTTCATCTTTAACCTTTAAATTTCAGGTGTCAGGTGTGTGGTTCAAGGGCTGAAGAGCTCAGGGAGTGGAGGGGCTCTCTCAGCACCTTTCTCCCTGGTTAATTCAGCTGAGTCCCTGCAGGCAGGGGCTCTCCTCCTCCTTACCTCTCCCTTCAAATAAGGACCTGTCCCTGAGGGATCCTTTCCATTAGGTAAAAGACAGGTGAGGGAATGAACACACAATTAGGCTCCAAGTCCTACAGCCTGGGAAAGCTCATAGAAAAGCAACAGGGATTAAATTTACAGTGTGTGGCTTCTAACAAGGTCACGGTGTTCTGCACTACTCTCTAATGGGACCATATTTTACAAGGAAACTTTACAATAAGATTTGTTTTTGGAGGGTTGAATCAAAAAAAGTACAGCTTGTGGCTCTTTTGACTTCCTGGAATAGGCAGAGAATGGAACTAAAGCTGAGAAACATTTTCTGTGGGATTGTGTAAATTAAAGTCAATTGAAACCTCTACACAAACCCAAATAAATATTAGCAGGGTGATTACAGATCTGTGAAACTTAACAATGTTGCTGTAATGATGGCTGAGAGGAGGAAAATTCTCAAGGACCTGATTGTAAGAGCTCAAATGAAATACAATTCCATCTTTCATGTTTTAGCAAGATAATTTTGGTTCAGTTTTGACTAATACAGAATAATGGGAATAAAATATGCTGCCTCAGTCTCTGCATTATTGGCTTTACATTATTGGTCCTGACAGCTGGCTTTTAAAATGCAGTAAATATTGGGCAATGCTGTTCTGTTAAGACAAGCCACTTCATCAAGCATATTTCCAAATCACACTTTATTTTCAAAATGGGTTTAATTTCTCTGTAGATCGCAAAGGAGCCCACTGCAAAATTGACCTGCGACAGACTGCCCTCTACTGCATGTATTTGGGAAAGGAAAATAAAGCCAACTCCTTAAAAATAAAATCTTTACACGCTGAAGCCAGCACTTCTGTCACAGGCTACTGAACTCTGAACTAAATATAATATACATATAGGCATTTAGCACTCTTACCTTCTTCTAAAGGACTAGGGAAGAAGAGCCCAAAATAGGTGTGAAATTTGCACAATCTCCTCTGTCCTTTTCAGGGAAATCAGTGTGTGTCTTCCCAGACCAGTATGGGTTGTGCTTGTAGGATGGACAGTTATTAGGGGAGCTGAAAATCTGCCCTGTATTGCCCTGCTGCCCCACTTGCTTTTGTGCTTTTGGCTGTTGGGAGGAATCCATCACATTTTGAAGTAAAAAGTCTCCCTGCTTATAGATCTATTTTCTCAGTCTTTAATCTCTCCTGGTCTCTCATTTGTCCTTTAATCTATTTGCCATTAGGTCACTCATATAAGACTGATCTCCCCTTTTCCTGCCCATGTCCTTGATAATATTGGATGCTACTGAGTTACACACCCATTGCACATGATTGAGGAGATATTTCACCAGTGCTGTTTCGAAACAGAGACTTACAGGTTACAAACATTTCATTGAAGCAATTCCACAGCAAAGCCCAAATCCTCAAGCAGACCTATACTTTTGAAGTCTTCCCTTTTATTTTTCTTTGCTTTGGGCCAGCCAAATGCTGAGATTTTTGATGGACCAAACTACCTGCAACCTTTGTTAAAATTCACAGTGGCTCTTATCACTCGATTCCTCAGAGAAGCAAACACCCCTTTTCAAAGCAATGGCATAGATAAACGTTAAATAGCATAAACTAACATTAAACATTTCTGAGTCACTTTTGAAATGCCCTCCTTTGTACCATGAGGTCTGTCCTGTCAGCAGTATATGGAGAGCCACAATTTCATTCTTAAAACCTCAGCTTAAGTCTTGATGAGCCACACAGAAAGCAATTGATGCATGATCAAAGGTGATCCCTCTGCAACCAAAGGTGGTGTTTGAATCCCTAGCACATTTTTGACCATATCACTAGGACACAGTAGAGGTAGGTAGTAAACAACAAAGTTTTTCAGAGCAACATAATCAATTATCAAAAGGTCTTTAAACAAAACAGAAACAACACAAGCAGCATTCCCATAATACACAGCGGCCTTGCATATATTTCAGCAATGAATTTGGTGTCCATGGATTCGTT